>NW_022900937.1:4193322-4258969 GCF_012274545.1 Fukomys damarensis
AAAATGGCCATACTACCAAAACTGCTATATACATTCAATGCAATGCCAATTGAAATTCCAACACTATATTTCACAGAACTAGAAAAAAAAATCCAAAAATTTATCTGGAACCATAAGAGACCTAGAATAGCAAAAGCCATTTTAGGCAACAGACACATGGCACCAGGTATAACAATTCCCTATTTGAAACTATACTACAAAGCCACTGTGATAAAAACAGCATGGTACTGGCAAAGAAATAGGCCTGAGGATCAGTGGAACAGACTGGAAGACACAAAAACAAATGCAGATGTACTCAGCTGCCTCATCTTTGACAAAGGAGCTGACCATCCTCAGTGGAGGAAAGATAGCCTCTTTAATAAATGGTGTTGGAAAAACTGGATGTCAACCTGCCACAGAGTAAAATTAGACCCTTATCTTTCGCCATACACTAAATTAAAATCCAAATGGATTAAAGATCTAAATATTAAAACAGAAACATTAAACTTGCTGGAAGGTAAGTTAGGCAGAACTCTGGAAGACACTGGTATAGGAAAAGACTTTATGAACAAATCCTCAGTAGCACGGGAACTAGCAGATAGAATCAACAACTGGGATCTCATCTTACTAAAAAGCTTCTGTACTTCAAAAGAAACCATCAGCAGAAGTGAGAGACAATCTACAATGTGTGTCTTCTTGGAGTTGCAAATTTTGGTCCAGCCAAAGAATCAGGAGAGCCTTATGCAGATTTTGAGCACCGTTTTTCTCTCTTCGTTACCCTGACCCACATATTCCAAGTAGTTTTTGCCTCCCTGAGCTCTGATGTGTACTTTGTGACTCAGCTGATTTTCTGGCTTCTGTTTGCAGTCTGTCTCCACAGTCTGTGGTCTAAAAATTGTCCTTGACAGAAGCTGGGGCAGTTTTAGGGTGACCTCATTTGCTTTCCTTTCTGAGGGAATCAGATTTCTATATTACTGCTCATGTCGGAACACAGTTGTTTCGCCTTTCTAATTCTTTATAGTAAGAAGATAGTTCTGCACTGCAACATTTCCTATAGATAGAATTAGAGGGAGATGCAGTAGTTTTATTAAATGATTAAAATGGTGGGAATTTTTGGAAGTCAAATTAAATATGGGATTAGTTAAGAAAACATAAATATGCATTTAAAGACCTGATCTTATAAATTTATGTCCAGTGAACAAAATAAGTTTCATAAAGCAATGCTGACATTCTTTTAGAATATAGTACTGTTTGAAAATTTTCATAATAATGTCAATACTTTTATTAGATAATATTTGGGATAACATTTGTACGCAGACTTACTTATTTCTAATGCTGCTGAAAATGAATATGAGGAACATTTATTTTTTAGAAAATTGATTTTTCAAGAGAAATATCAAAGATAGAATAGAAAAAACAGATTTTGTGACCTCAGATTTACCTTACACTTCGTGTCCTGTGTTTGTGGTATATACCTAGTTGTATGAGTTTTCAGGCTTTTCAGGTTAGTTTCAGTAATTAAAAGTTCTAAAATCTTACCTCTTTATCATATTATTTAAAAAATGACAAAAGGTAGGTTCAGCTGTAAACTTACAAGCAAATATCCTAATCCCAGGAGTCTCATGCAAACTTTGAGTATTAAAAATAGCTGTCATTAAGATTTTTAACGTTCTCAGGGTCCACTGCCTTGGTACTTTTTACTGGTGCTTTTGCATTTCATAACACACATCAAACTAACTGTCTGTGTTAGGGTCGATTTGGATCTTGCATCTCCAGCTGTACTTTCTTTCTCCGACAAATCTTCACGCGCAGGCAGAGGTAGCATGCTGCTGTCCTGTGACCTGAACCAGCCTGTGGCTGTGCCCTCTCAGCCTGTCTGTGCCTGCTCTTTGTGGTGTCCCCGTCCCACCAGCAGCGGCCTGAAGCACACCACGTTTTCGGAGCTGCCCACGTTAGATGGGGCGCAGTTTGTCGAGGTCGTCGTTCTCAGCGTGACTCCCCGTTCCACCCGTTGGTGTTCGCTTAGCGCGTTCAGTATGTGTTTGTTTTGGCCTTTCCATTTCTGGGTGCTGCATTGGAGGGAAAGAGCACTGGAGTAAGAAAAGAGAGATGGTTTCAGAGCACTGAGAAGGAGTCCTTACCTAGGTTTATGTGTGGGTTTTGTTTCAGGTTATGGATGTAAGAACTTTAATGTTTTTAAAGAAGAAGGACTAACAAGAAGGACTCCCCAGTGCTCATTTCCCCATGTGGTTGTGAGAGAACAGAGGAAAGAGGAGCCTGTACTCTTCGGCAACGCAGAGTCTGAGAAATACTGAAGCAGGAGAGAAGCTGGTAGAGACAGCTTCTGGTTGAAAAGAGATCGGAGGTGGGACAGGTCCTCCACTTGCTTCCTTTTCCTCTGCATCAGCTGTGGCAAATCTCACTGCTTCTTTAATTGAAACCTTTGTCATAGAAGCACATTTGTCAACAGGAACCCATGGCGATTCGATATGGGTAAAAGTAACTAGGCTCCTTTTTATTGGGTATAAATGAAAAACGATACAGGGAAAGTATGTCAAAAGAGGAAAGGTTATTATATTTTATTTACTTCAGAATTAAGAAGGTCCAGAAACGATTTTGTTCTTAAATCATTCATTTCTTCCTTTGTTAATTTGCTTGTCTTAGAGCAGCATGGATGGCTGCCGGATGGAACATACTGTTTGGAGAAGCCGCGCTACAGGTTGGCCCATCTGGTGGGAGAGCTTGTTCCCTTTTTTGGAAAAGCTCACTTGTGTGTTATGACATCATTCCTTATAACGGTAGAGATAGATTATTGTGCACATATAACATAATGAATTTATATGAGATATGGTGACTGTCCCATGAGTGGAGGAACAAGACGTAATTTGGAGTTGGAGCCTAGAGTGATTTATGAAGGTCATTGTCTTACAAGTTCAGATGCTTTCCATATGGCGTCAGAGAAACCCCCTTATGTACTGTATGTATAAAACATATGTAGCAAATTAGTTTCACTTACATTTTCCCCCTAAATATGTTTCGGTTTAAAAATGACAGTGTCTTTTGTTTATCTGGTTTGTAAAACACTGCATTTTTTTTTCCTAAGAGAGGGACTATTTGTTAATAAGGACTCAGGGTTTTTAAGTGAGACAGGGACTTGAATGTGAGGCCTTTTGACACTGGGCCTTGCTTGTACCTTGAGTGCCAGAGTCTTCCATCCCTTTGGATTTATGGCTTAACTTCTGTATCATGCTTACCTCGAGTGCGCTCCACAGTGTGACCTTGTCTAGGAAGAGGAAAAATGGATCGCTCATTTTCCAGCTGTACTGTATTCTATTTCTGTCTAATTGCATTTTCAAATAGATGTGAAGATGCAACTTCTTCCACTTCAAAGGAAATTGTTTTGCTCAAAGAGAATGGAGAATTGATTAGGAGTAATGTTCAAAATTGAAAGTATTTTTAACCTAAAATAATAAGCTTTTGTTTGGCCTTAACAACAATCCTAATGACAGATTTTTTTTTTTCCGCATCATTGGCTTAATTGTGGGGACTTAAAATGTACAAGCCTTGAGTCTTTAGGCCAGTACTTCTAACCCATTAGGAATTTTCTGACTTTGTAAAACTTGCCCCAATAATGCTACAAAGCATCGATGGATTTGCAAGTATAACTTCATATTTTATTTGAAAAATTTGTAACATACTTTAAACATTTGGAAACCTACTAGGATATCACAAAACCAAGACTGGGAATCATTAGAGATATAACCTCTTAGCAAGATACTGCCTAAATATTTTTGTTAAAGAAGAGTACCTTACATTGTTAAATGTGTACCTGGCTGGAGGTAGGCGGCTGATTTATATCTCATTTATGACATCTAGCAAAAGTGTTCTGCTAGCTATTATACAATTTTTACAGTTCTATAATCTCTGAGTAGCACATTGCAATAGTGTTTGATTGCTTCTTCATTTGAAAATCCTGATAATGTGTATTTGAAAATATTCTTTAAGTAAAATCTAGGAAAGAGGACTTTTTTCTTCATTGGGTCAGAGGGAATACCTAAAAACTGATGAAATAGATAAGGTAGAATTGGTATTTGAATGTAGAACTCTAGTTTTTTAATTTCCAGATTTAATTGAAAATGAGTGTGCATTTATATGCACAGATGGTGTATGTTTGTGTACACACACACACTCCACCATGGCAGTCGTATGAAATTATCATGATACAACTAATTGATGTCAACCCATCCTGGCAAAGTGTTTACAGGCTGTAATGCAAAGTTACCAAAGCCTCACACTTGTCTTAGTTACTGTTCTCATTGCCGAGACACAATACCCAACACCCACGAGCTGTAAGCGGAGAAAGGTTTATTTAGCTCACAGTTTGTAGAGGTTTTAGTCCATAATCAACTGGCTCCAAGACACGGTGGCATGGCAGAGAGGCATTGCAGAGGAGAAACAGTTTATGGCAGGCAGAAGGTACAAAGCAACAAGGGACGACCACAGCTGTTTCTGTCCCTTATATTTTATGCAGGTACTGAGGGCGGGCAGCACTCACACCTTTAATCCCAGTGCCCTTGATCCTAGCATTGCACCATGAGTCCATCCCAGCGCTACACACTAGATCCAGCCACCTCTGAAAAAGTCCTGCCTGTGACCGCATGCGGCTTTGGGGGCCCCCTGGACGCAGCCATAACAATACTGTACCTTAATTCCCAAGAGACACTCAGGGTCTGCTCCCCAGGATGTATGTGCTGCCCTCTTATTTCTGGAGAAAGCATTGTTTCAGGGGCACATTAGCAATTGTTTTGCTGCTAGCTTCTTACATATTGCTTTTCCTGTGAATAAAGAACGGGTGCGGGTCTCTGAAGCTGTCCATTTAGCTCTTTCGGGATCACTAGGATCCATCTGCTGTGATGCAGTTTCCCCTTCATGTTCTCAGGCAAAGTTTGATCTCCACATAAATCTCCTCTCTCTCTTCGCTCTTCTTCCGCAGACAGCTCCCACAGCTGTGCACCACATCTCCATGCAAGGTCATCTGCAGCCTTGGTGGTGCGAGGCTGGGTGTGAGGAGGGAGAACAGTAGCAGGCCCTGTGGACACCATGCTCCTGGCTCTCCTTGTCCTCAGCAGATAGCCACGGGGCTCGGGTTGGCCTTAGAGGCCGGAGAAGAGGGAGACGACTCTGTGAGTCTGAACATCTGCTGAGATCATGGCGGTCTGGGATGAGCTCACAGCAGCTAGGTCTGCGGGCTGCTCTGCACAGCTAGCATCAGCCAGATTCACTGCCGTTGCCCCGCTGAGAATTGCTGATGCGTCCCAGTGGGTGTGAGATTCGGGAGCCAAAGAGCCGTTTCCCTCCCATCTTGGGGTGAGAGTGAGGATAGGGAAGGAGAACTCTGAATAGCGCTTTCTGGAACTCTGAGTTGCTCACCCCACAGTGTGAAAAGTAAAGACAATCAACCCCAGCAGACACCAACAACTTGAATCCTTCCCTCGGACTTCCGAGAGGCAGGACTCCTGCATCCTGAGGAAGGGCATCAAGCCCGGATTCTGTGCGTTGGCTAAATTTTTCCCAGAGGATGCCCAGGAAGTATGCAGGGGTCATGCGACCCGGTGTATCACTACATTAGCCAATGTTTTCTTTGATTCACAGATTAATAAGCAGACATAATAAGAGGGAAGTGTATGAATCAAATGGATATCAGGGCTAGAACTGTGCCAATATTTTTTTTTCTCCTCCAGTAATTTATTTAAATGTTTCCAGTCAGGTCTTTGACATTTATGACACACCACTTCTTGCCAGGCAGAGGGCTAGCTTGGCAAGATGGGAATGAACCCTACCTGACCCTGTCCTTGATGTCTTCCCATTCAGTAGAGCGGAGAGACACGCGTTTCCTAGATTTATGATGGTGCTCAGTGGCTGGGTGGAAATGTGTCACGTTCGGGAACGGGCTTGGATCCCCACTCTGAGCAGGGTGAATTTCCCCGCCGCAGCTTCTTCACCCACACTCCCAGGCGAGGACACCAAGCAGGACCGTTAGAGGGGTCCCTGCTGGTGAGTGGGGTGTCTGCCACATCTCAGGGAGGCCGTGGTGGAGCTTATTTTCATATACTCAAGAGATGGGGAACAAATTTTCTGGTGACAAATAGTCATGACCAGAAACAAACAGGGGCTCAAATGTTAGTAATTTTGTTAAGACTTGTTACGAGCCAAAGCAGTACGAGATGCTGTCCAGTACAGTCGGAGATGGGGAATTTACCAAGGAAGAAGTTCTCCAAATCCTTATCTGTGGCCATTGGCATATCATTGTTTTGTCCTAATAATGACTTCATCCATGCATATTTTTCCTGTGATATTATACAATAATTAATAAAGCTCTCCAGAAATCGTCCAGTGTTGTCTCCTGCATTTTGGAGTTGAGAAATGGAGTCCCAAGCTCTCGGTTAAGTTATCGGCAGATCTGGGAGATTGCAGGTGTGCTGAGCTTGGGGATGTTTTGTCTCACGGTCCCTTAGTGCGCTTTCTGCTGGAGGACACCTGCTGTCCTCAGAGCCCAGTTTGCATCATGGACATGGTACTCCACATGTCAGGCTTCTACGTTACTGCTACTATGGTGGGTCACTCTTTTCATATTCTCTTTTACGGAAACTTATTATCTTATTTTTTTCAACTCAGTGCTGTTACTGGACACCTATTTTCAAAGTAGTCTGTATTGTTCACTAATTGTCTTTGAGGCAATGCTTGAAAATAAAACTGTGTTCATTTTTTTTTTTTTTTTTTTAGTAAACTCATTTTCCTCACCAGCTGGCTTTGTTTCTTCTCAACTTTTAAAAGCATGTCCCTTTTCACTTGTTGTATGTCAGTGTTTTTCAGAAATGTTTATTATGTGGATCAATTTTTTCCACTCCTTTCAACACCAGAAAACAAAACAAGTTGAGTCATGTCAAAAGCAAGTAGCCCGCAGGGATCATACAAGCATAATGCTTTTTGGACATGATTTAAAAATATGAGGGCATATCGTCCTGTGAACTCTGCTGGGGCTGGTTAAGTACCACCAGAGAAGCCCAGTTTGCTGTGTAGAAATCCAAAATGCTTTTGTAGCTTTGAGTACCTCCCCTTGCAGAATTATACTATGAAAGTGGCATAGTGATCCATAGGCTGGAATCTCTGTATTAGGTTATCAGTTTACAAATCAAAAGATCTGTTGTGTAATGTGAAAATCATTTTAAAATATAGTGCTTTTAAACCACATGGTGAACATATACCCATGTATAATATGAAGTCTCTCAAAACATATATTATCACTAAGTAGTTGCTTAAATATATTCGGTATGTGGTGAGTTTGTACGCTCAGCATTCCAGAAAATGTCACTGGCAAGACACAGCTGCTGAATACCCATTCCATGAGAGACAAACACTGGTTTAGGGATTGTCTCAGAAATCATCTAAGAGCTCTCTAGAAAGAGGTCATTATAAATATGACAGAGGCTCTGCTTGTATTTCCTATAATATATGTAAAATATAATATTCAATTATATGCTAAGGTATAATATATGTAAATATAGTATTCAGTTATATGCTAACTAAGGTATAATATGTGTAAAAATATAATATTCAATTACATGCTAAGGTGTAATATATGTAAAATATAATATTCAATTATATGCTAACTAAGGTGATAGATTTGTTTCCTACAAACCCATTATCCTGCTAATTTTAGGCTTATTACTTGTATTGTTCCATCTGTTGAAAAAGTATAAAATAAAAGAGAGAAGAACCCAGAGAATGAGAGAGAGAGAGAGAGAGAGAGAGTTATTGCAAGCAACTTTTGTTGATGGCTATCTCCCAAGTTTCTTAAGAACTGTAAGATAATCCATAAAATATTTTTCTGGATGAGTTAAAATGCTGCTTTTGAAGTTTAAACTGCAGTTTTTAATTTGAATTTAGGCTCCTAAAATGAGGCGGAAGTCTCTTTTTCATGTGTGTTGAGATCATCGACCTCATAAAGTCGGGTGGGTAATGTTTACCACTTCCTGTTATGCAGGGCATGTTCATCCCTCAGTCACCAAGCCCCATAACCCTACCAGGAAACTCATGCAGATGGATGGAAGGTATTTTATGCGTTGTCCCTGATGAATTGCAAAGTATTTTTCCATGTGTTCTGTAATTTCCCTGTATGTTTTGGGAGTACTTCGAGTAGGATTTGGTTAGGTAGTTGTGATTTACTGCAGGAATGAGGTACTACCATGAGAGGTTCCGCCTTTTATCTGTGATTGTGTAACCTTGAATCTGTAAGATGGGGATAATATCTTCTTAGCCCTCTTCATGAGAGAATGTGGGGACTGAGTGAGGTAATGTAGTTTCTTTTGAGATTCTGAGATACTACCAAGATACTACCACTACCAAGAATAGTACAGAACTGGTGGACTCGGCTTCTTCCTTGGGTCTCTGCAGTTGCTGCTTGCTTACCCTGGCTTTCTCCCTGCTGTGTTACAGTTGCTGCAGTGATGGAAGAGCTGAGTCTTGTGTAATTTCCAGGTCTCTCACCCGAGTGTCTCTCTTCTCTTTGTTGGTAGCAGTGCAATCTTCCATTATATGAATCGAGATAAACTTGACAGAGGTTCTCAGCCTCTGCGTTGTTAAGCTATCCCACATATCCACTCTTTAGTCCAGTTAAACACAGCTCTGTAATTAGGATTCTAACTCTCCGTATTTCCCTTTCCCATGGAATGAAGCTCAGACTACTTTCTGTGGCCTGCAGGACCCCTGTTGGATTTCTTTGAACCCTCATCTCTGAGTATTGTGTACCACTCTCCTTCTTGCTCAGTGTACCCCGGCCACACTGGCCTTTCTGTTCTTTCAAAAATTCCAGTGCCAGTCCAGCCCAGTGCATCTGTAGCAGCTGTTGCCTGCGCTTGGAAAGCTTTCCCTTCTTCCTCTTCTCCTGCAAATCTCAGGTCCAGTTACTATCAGCTCAAATAATCTTATTTTCAGACAACCATTTTGAACCCTCCAAGCTCCCGGATCCCACTTGTTGTCTTTCACACAATCCTCTTTTATTATTGACTATCTAAAATTATTTCCTCATTTATCTGTTCACTTATTTATTATCTGCTTTTTCCTCCTGTTATGGTTTAGATCTGAGTTGTCCTCCAGGAGTTTCACGTGTGTGTGTGTGTAAAGAAGTTGGATCATGGGGGTTTTGTACTTTACAGTGGATTCACCTGTCGATGAGTTCAGAGCTGAACGTCTTTTAGGAGGTGGCGCCTGGTTTGAGTTGAGCCCCTGATGGCATGACCTAGAAGAGTGCCCCCAGCTCCTCTTTCCTCTCTGTTGATTCCTGACTGCCATGGACTGAACACCTTCTGTCATGCCCCTCTGCCAGCCTGTTTCTGCCTTGGCACTAGCTGACCATGAAATGAAACTATGACCCAAAATGAACCTCGCCTTCTTTAAGTTGCTTTGAGTATTTTGTGCAAGCAACAAAGAGTGACTAAGACAAAAATTAGTACTGGAGAAGTGTAATCATTACTGTGACTATGCCTGATCATATGGCTCAGAATCCTTTGGAGGTGGTTTGTGGGAGGAGTTTGGAAAGGTTTGGAGATGCTGGCCAGAGAAGTCATAGAGTGCGATAAGCTGAGCTTGCTGGGATATTCTGGATGGGGCTTAGAAGGCCAGAATGCTGATAAGAATGCAGACAGTAAAGGCCAGGCTCAGGAGTTTTCAGCTGGGGATAAGGACTCCATTGGCAATTAGACTAGAGGCCATGCCAGAAAAATTGTATTCATTTTACCCATGTTCTGAGATTTTGTAGGAGACTTAAGATTAAGAGCAGTGAACTAATTAATTTGGTGGAGGACATTTCAAGACTTCCCAGATTCAGGCTGTGGTATGAGTACTGATAGCTGCTTTTAGCCAGATCTATGGTGAAAATTAGGAGCAAAACTAGATGTGAAAAGTTTGCAGTTTCACAGAAGGGAAGAGCCCGTGAGAACATGGTTGCTGAAATCAAATAGCAAGTTCATAGGAAAAATGAGTTGATAGCATCTCAGGAATAAGTAAGGCTCCGCCCTTTGCCAGCACAAGGGTGGAAAACCGAAGCTTTCATTTGAGAAGAGACTGGCGGTAGACCCTGGCATCATTTGTGTGGTGCTGGTTTGACAGACATACAGAATGTGAGAGTCATAGTCATGGAAGATTCCACCTGGATTTCAGAAGAGGTTGGGGAGGTTGGTCAGTGTGGCCCTGAGTAGTACTGAAAGCTGTGAGAGTGAAGCTGAAACTGTAGTAGAGACTCCAGGAAGATGGAGAAGCCAGGACTGCGCAATGTGCTGAGGAGAGCCACAGGCAGTGAGTAGAGCCATGCTGAAATAGAGACTGTGAGGGCTGCACGCAGTAAGGCCATAGGGAATGATAGGATTTAATGTTTGCCCTGCTGGGTTTTGATCTCACTTTGTTTTGATTGCCTTTTGGAATGGGAATATTCACTCTGTGCTATTGTATGTTGGAAATGTTTAACTCTTATTTTGATTGTTACAGAGGCTCATGTCTAAGAGTTTCGCTTAAATCTCAGTGAAGACTTTGGACTTGGACTTTTTAGCAATGTTGGAACTGTTAAGGCTTTAGGAACTGTTGGAGGTAGACTAAATGTATTTTTCATAATTACATGAACATGAGGCTTTTGGGAAGCAGGGGCAGAATATTATAATTTTGGTCTAAAGTGTCCCCCACATCTTCACGTGAGAGGAAGGTGATTGGGTCAGTGGTGCCCGACTCATCGGTGAAGTCACCCGTTGATGAGTTTATGTCTGTCAGGGGGTGGGGCCTGGTTGGAGGGGAGCTGCTAGGCTGTGATGTGGAAGGGTGACCTCGGGTTCCTGGCTCTTGCTTTCTCTTTGCTGCTTCCTGGCTGCCGTGGATTGAGCACCCCTTCCTTCTGCCACGCTCCTCTGCCACCTGCTCCTGCCTTTGAGCCAGCTGGTGTGGACGGAAACCACAAGCCAAAACAAACTCTTCCTCTTCTAAGTTGCAAGTGTTGGGTTTGCTGTGTCAGTGTCAGAAAGTGACTAAGAGAGCCCTCGTCACTGGGATTAAGCTTTGTTATGAGGGCAGGGTCCTTCCTTGTCTTGTGCCAAACAGGGTATCCAGGCTCCTCGAAGAGCATGTATTATGCAATAGACACTTAACAAAATTGTTTTGTATAAGGAATGAACTAATGTATACCTGTGCTTCCATTTAGCAACAGAATAATACTAAAGTTTTTGCCACTGTTTAACTAAATGCCTTATTATGTGGTATCTATTCCTTTTTATGAATACATTTTATTTTTAACTTAGAAATTAGATAAAAAGTTTTCTCACTTATCTATTATTTTCTTTCAGCCACCCCAAAGCTCAGTAGCTCAAGATAACAATTTATTATTCTCCACCACTTTCCTGTGGGTTAGTTGAGGCTTGGCGGGGTGGTTCTTATGCTGAGCTCTTGGTGTGTGTATAGGCTTTGGACATCCATGGGGCTTTCAGGCTTCTCCCCCTGCAGCCTTCTCTCTCTGTCTGGGAAGTTGAACCTCTTCTATAAGGACTGGCTTCCAATGGGACCATTCCAGACAGACAAAAGCATAGACTGCAATCTTGAAGAACAGCATTGCTTCGGCTACATCCTGCTGGTTGCAGAATGTAGAGGGCTGACCTAGACTCAGAAGGAAGAGCAGTGCCCAGATGGAAGGAATGGCATAGGATATGGGCCATGTGAGCCTCAGCAGAGGAGGGGTCCTTTCCTGCAGAACACACAGACTTTCTTACTGCAACCAGCTTCATCGAGGGTAACCTGCCGGATGCTGGGAATAGAAAAGATGCGGTCTTCCGTGTGGAGGTATAAGTGTAACTCAAGATTTGGAGTAAAGGGACTTGGTCTTCTCTAACTGATGGCCAGTGCGTTTTTTGAGAGTAGACAAATACTAAGAAGTTTATCTCTTGCTGTAATTTCCTAGCCAAAAGGAATTGCTATTTGGTTTCCCCAATCTGTAGCGATCACATGGTATGCTATGAAAATGAAGAATAACCCGGTCTTCCATTTCAAAAAATTAAGGATTCCCATGTCATTAAAAGATTTTAGTAAAGCTTTTGTTTTTTTTAAATAAGCAAGCTTCAGCAATCCATGTAAGTAAATTGAATCTGACAGTTAACTGTCATATGTGCTTTAAATCGGTAGCTTCAAGTTTGTCTTTCATCAAATCCTTTATCAGAGACTCTAACCGTTCTCCAAAAGATGACTCGGTTTTTCTCCCTTTAAGGACCACTGTGTGGTATAGATGCAAAAGCGCGGTGTAAGGACAAGAAGATAGCAGGAATGTGGAGAGGAACAGGAGACCCAGGTAAGCAGTCACCGGCGGCCAGTGCGTCAGAGCACCCGCTCCTCTGTATCGTCCTAGAGGAGCTTCATGTACTATCTGGAGGCCACTTTTACCTGGTCTCCTAGGACTGTCTCCTCTACTTCCCCAGAGTCAATTGCAGTGCTGGCTCCCATTTTTTCCGTTTTACCTCTACTTCTTGAGCTCTAGGTATTCATTTCCAGTTACCTGGTGAAACACACAGCCTTCTGGCGGACATATTGGCGTGCACAGGGTCAGCCTGTCCCCCAGGTCTATTGTCTTTTTCAAACTCATTTCTCTTCAATACTCCACACTTCTAAATGCTACCCTAATCCAGCCAGTCATGGAGAAAGAAGTATTGAGGCTTTCTTAACTCTTCTGTCATTTTACAGTCATTTAGTTTTTATTTAATTTGGACCTTTTCCATTACGTTCAGGAGAGTATATCTGGTCTGTTTCTTCTTTCCTGTTTCTACTACCAATGATTTAATTTATGAATTTATGTCCTCTTACCCCCCAAATAACAATAAAACCCTGTCATTGTTTCCAGCCTTAGCTTCTCTAAGACATCTTCTATACTGTTGTTAGAATTACAAGTAGAAAAGCTATTCGTCTTGAATCTCTGCCCCCCCAGTAGAGAAAAAAAAGCCATTTCCTGGTAATTTACAAATTATGCGAAGTAATTTTTTATATTACCCCCTTACTATTCAGGGTCTCACTCTGGCTATGTCTCTCTGTAGGCCTCCAAGCCTTTCTGTTGTAATTTCAGAGACTGCAGGGTCTTTCACCATATGCTGTTGCTCCTACTGCACGGGCCCCTTCCCCACGTGCCTGCCTGGTGGCTCCGTTCGTCCTGTAAAGTTTGTCTCCTTAGGTTCCCAGTGGCCTCTGGCAGCCTTTTGACAGCTCCCATAACCTTTTTCCAAATGAAAAGGTTTTCCAGATCCCCGTTCCAAGAGTACTTTTACCATAATTTCTTGGCCAAATGTTTGAATCTCTTATCATCTCTCTTCTGCCAGTTTTCTTCAGCATTTGAGTTGATGGTAATGTTAGATATCTAAACTTGAATGAAATAAGTGACTATCACTCAGAATAATGGCATCTAGATGCTCTCTGGCACTCAGTATGTCTTCCTGTAATATGGTTGGAATTCGCTCCTTCATCAAAGAATTGTAAAATAACAATCCAATCGCATGTAATTTCTCTCAATCAATGCTAATTTCATGAATCCTATTTTAATCTGTTTTGAGTCTGGTTCATCATACAGAAGATGCAGCAAAATTATTTTCCATTTTGCAACCAACTCTCCTTCCTTCCTTCCCTCCCTCCCTTACCCCTCCCTTCTTCCTTTCCTCCCATGTTACAAAGTAATTCACGTTTCTCGTATCCCTCTGTATTGTTTATCAAAGTCAGTGTGCAGCCTTCACAGCTTTCCCATCCCCCACCCCAGATGAGGTCAATCTTGGCCCAAAAATATGAAATGGAAAATTCCAGAAGTAAAACAATTCGTAAGTTTTCAATTGCATGCAGTTGTGAGTGGCACGATGACCTCTCACAGTGAGTGGCCTTTGCTTCCTGCCTGGCGCTTGAGTCATCTTTTCACCAGGCACATAGCTTGTGGCTGCTCTTCCTGCGTGTTATTTCAGTCATAAGATCAACTTTCCTAGTGTTACCAGGCTGCTGTCTAAGAAACCTATTTCACTTAGTAATGGTCCCCAAATGCAAGGATGCTGATGCTGGAAATTTTATTTCTGTATATTGTTATAAGCTCTATTTTATTAGTAATGTTAATATCTTACTTGCCTAATCTGTCAATTAAATATTGTCATAAGTATTATGCAAGGAAAAACATTATATATACATAGCTTAGTGCTGTCTACAGTTTCAGGCATGTTCTAGGTGTCTTGGGATGAATGTACTCCTATTTCAGCCCATTTTAAGAACTTTCAGAAGATTAAAAAATCAAATCAGTTGATCTAGATTCTTCTTTTCATTGCCAGTTGTTTGGTTTTATTCCATGTTGCAAGGTAAGGTTTGACATTCCCCATATTTCATTTTTCCATCAACTGTGAGATTTGGTTACACATGTACTATATTTTAATTAAAAAAGGCGATTTTACTTAATTTAAATTTAGACGTTTAGCGACATTGCACAGCTCAAACTATGTGGAACTCAGGCCGAATAATAAAGACTGGATCCCAGTGTCAGATGCTGGGATCTGACTGAAAACGTTGGTCTCATGTTTTCTCTTCTTTCCTTCCAGGGATATGGATGGTCCTAAATCCGTGGCAGCCACTCTAATCATGAATGAACAAAACTAAAAGCTCACGGTGTTGCTACCCCTAACATGCTTGAATGGTTATGTGTATTTAACAACTTTCTTCATGTGAGGAAAGAAACTGAACTTCTGTGTGTTTGGTAAGGGTGTTGAGGAGAAGGGTGGAAGGGTGTTTCTACAGAACAAGTCTGAAGAAAAGAAAGGAGGCTATTTTCAGTGAAAAACATTTGTTAAAGCAGCTTGAGTTAGTTAAATTTCACAATGACTTTATTTATTTGCTTTCTTGTCTCCCTACCTCTGTCTCCCAATGCTGGCTACCTTGAAGTTAACTGGCCCACACCCTTAATTTGGTCTTTCCTGTGAGCCACTGCTTCAATAATGAAATTTTGTTGGAATTATTCTTCAAAGTCTTTTTTAAATGCTATTTCTTTCTGTGTCTGGGAAGCAGTGTTGGGTGTGGTTATTGAACATAACAGACCAGAAGGTAGTAGATTTGATGTTCACCAAGCATTTGAGGAGATCGATCCCCCTGAAGGCCACAGCAGTCTGGAAAGCCACTTAATTGGTGGTGGAAGCGGACATGTTCATGGCTCGAATGCCCCTGCAGAGATTTAAGAGCATTCACAGCGGTGTGCTCCTCGGTCCCCACTTGAGGTGAGCATTCTCCTAGAAGCAGAAGCTGGACCAGGGAGAGATGTGGATGAGAGAGTTCCTCAGTGTTGAATGAAGAAACCCCCACCCCGAAGCCATGTGCTGCACTGTTCTGCTAGCTCTTCCTCTTCCTGAAAAGGGCTTTTTATTGGAGTTGTCCTCCCCATTTCATTATAAAATAGATCAAATATTGAGTTTGTGATAGAAAGGGGAGCAGAAATACCCTTTTTTTGTACATTAGACAGTGAACTGTACCAGTCATTTATAGACCTGATGTGGAGACCTAAAGTTTCAGAAGTTCTCTCTGGAGAGGTGTTTGGAGTATAATGCTCATACTCATGGGTCGCTACTCAGCCTCACCTTTATGTTCCTGGTGGGACTTGAATCAGGTTACAGGTCTAGGATCAAAGAGCGGTGTGAACAGGGCGGGTCCTGAGGAGAACCAGCATCGTCTTGTGTGGCAAGTGCCAAGGGAGGTCATTACTATTTCCTCAGGTGACTCAGGGTGAACGCCTCCGATGGAGAGAGACAGGCCAGTGCTTCTGGGGTGGAGGAGGGCACTTCAAGTAGGGGGCGTGGTGACTTCCACTGGGCTTGGAAAGGCCCCTGCCACTAGGCCCAAGTGGGTCTTTTCTGCTTGTGGTGGGAAGATTGCTTCCGCTAGCAGTGAGGACACCAGAATTTAGGGGCCGAGTGTCCCCACCTTCATCAAGGTCTTTCCACATGTCTCTAGGGTAGAACCATGTTGAATGGGTCGTCCTGCTTGGGAATGTGGTTTTCCAGGGTGAACATCTACAGTGGGAACTGAAAAGGAAGTAGAAGAGGTCAGCCAGAGGATGATGTTCCAGTTGACTACACAATTTATATTTCAAACCAGTGACATTTTAAGGGCAGGAGGGGGTGTTTCTAGCAGTTGTGCTGGACAGTAAGCTGATGCCAGGACTCTCCAAGGTGAATCCCACTGTGTGGTTCTCTAAGTAATATTGGTGACTTTACTGTGGGTCCTGTGGGCTGGGCCAGTTTGAAGAGTCTGGACAAGGGACAGGGGCATCTCACAGCCCAGAGAGAATTTCAGACAGAACCAGCCAAGGAAGATGGCCTCTTCCCCTTTTCTCAGATCCTTCCTCATGAACCCTAGAGGATTGAGAAATGAAATACAAGATTAGGAAAAAATATTGGAGAGAAAGTTAGAAAAACATTTTAAAAAATAGACTGTCTGATCTCCCCATTGGTGGTTTTCAAAAGTCCAAATCAGAACTATAATGAAAATTTTGAATGGGAGAAGCAACTTGTGTTTCTACTGCAGTTTAAAAAAATCTGAAAATAAGAGTTGACATCCAAGAACCATGGGCAGAATTTGTTTCCTCAGTTTATGGATGGATCTTTTTTTGTTCACATGCTGTCTTTCCTTTGTACTTATCTGTGTCCAAATTTCTTCTTACAAGAGCACTAGTCGTATTGAATTAAAGTCTACCCAAGGGACTACATTTTAACTTAATTACCTCTTTAAAGACCTTATCATTGCATACAGCAATTATATAAATTGTGGGAGCAGAGGATGAGATGCTGGTGTTTGGTTTCTTCTGGGTCTGAATGTCTTCAGTATTTTGTATTGCCTATTTTGGCTGAAGTATCTCTGTAGAGAGTAATCAAAGACAGTAGTGGAGAGAAATTAAATTTCTATCTGACTGCACTCTGCTGAGCCAAGCCATTTGTTATGGTTTGTGTTAGCTGTTCCCCCAAGGCCTCATGAGCTCAAAGGCAGGGATTTTGGAAGGTGGCTGGGTCATGGGGGCTAATGGCTGACTTCCGGTTAGGAGGTGAGGTCTGGTTCAAAATGGCAGCCACTGGGGTCATGGCCTGGAGAGTTGCCTTCCCTCCCCGGCTCCTTCTTTGTTCTAGGCTTCCCTGCAGTGACCTCCCAACATGTCTTCTGTGCCCTGGAGTCGGTGGACTATAGACTGAAACTTCTATAGACTGTGAGCCAAAAGTAACCCTTGCTCCCTTAAGCCATGGCTCTTGGGTACTGTGAACCAGCGATGAGGACTGACTCAGACTCCACCAAATTGGACTGTTGACCATGCAGAGGAACATGGGAGCAGTGATACTCATAAAACAGCAGAGAAGATCCGGGTGCTGGAAATGTGGATCTGTCTCGAAACCTGGGACTGTCAAAATTAGGGGAACAAATGAGTCTCTCAATGCATGGACCCAAAGGGCCTAAGACAGGCCGCAGGGCATGGCATGGGGTGGGAAGGAGGAGCTCTGAGAAGAGCAGGCGGGGGTGGCCAGCAACACCAAGTCTCTGAGACCGAGACCAGGAGAGGAGGCTTCAGAGTTCTCAGAGGGGAGAGGATGCTGCACAGAGTATCATTAGCACAGCTTTTGTTGGTTTTTCTCCATTTCTCAGAAAGAAATGGATTTTACTTTGTTGACACAAAATTCTTGCTCATAGAATATGAGATTCTTTAACTTCCAGTGCAAAATGAGAGCCAAATAATATATCTTTTCTTTCCATTTCCATCTAGACAGGGCTGACCATTTGGTTGGACCTTAGCTGGACTACATCTAGGTACTGAAATAACACCGGTCCACACGTGGCTCTCTTGTTTCATCACAAATAATTTGATTCATAATTGTGACCTGACTTTTCTGATTCATAATTGTAAATCTCCTAAAAAAAAAAAAAAAACCCAGTGGAGGCTCGTCCTGATAGGGATCAACATACCTGAGAATAAATCAAGACCTTTTGTTTCCTGGTAAAATAAATTCTGTGTCACAAGTCTGGGTGAGAAACCAGGTTTATGACAGGGTGTCCCGGATGTCTCTGCGGCTTCCTCTTCACCTCAGCTGCCAGGATTCAGGACCAGTCCAGATGACTGCAAGGAGCACAGCTGCTTCTGCCCCCAGCGCTCCTCCTGCCCAACCAGGGGTTGTACCCTGTTAGCTTCCTGAGGTCTTGTGCTGCCTCCTCAAGAACAAGGGAGGGAGGTGAGGTGGTGTGTGGCCTTCTAAAGGCAGAGCCCACCCCTGAGGCTGTGCAGGTGCGATCGTGTACTGGTTTGTAACAAATGACAAACTAGAGCAGGGGTGGCAAAACTATAGCACATGTGCCACAGTGGGTTGTATGTATCATTAAATGCTCTATTATTTAGTTTTTCTTTTAATGTATGGATTGTTTTTTCTAAACTAGAACCTCAATATTCAGGTTTAGCTGCAGTGTTGACACCCTGTGATGAATAAGTGGGTTTTGGGTTGCTGTTTGTGCTCTTGGTCTCTAAAAGTTTCGCCGTTCTTCCGCTAGAACAAAGGAATGCTGATCAAGTTCTTTCTCCCTCTCCCTCTCCCTCTCTCTCCCCCAACGTCAGACTCACTTTCTGCTCTCACTTTGAAGGAGTTAGCCTCTTTTCTGGGTGCCTTTCGGGCAGCAGCTTTTAAACTCTTCAGTTTTGTTTCTTGTTTTTCTTTTAAAACAACAGATGTAGTCAACAGTGTTTGCTTTATTGCTTTGTAATTTTCCATGTGGAATGAGGATTGCAACCTTTTTCTTTTAAATCCTTTATAAGCATTTATTTTAAACATACAGACTCACTGTGAAGCTCCTCCTTTTGTTACAGTCCAATGTCACCATTGAGGGGCAGTTTGCAAAGAAATGGGCTGAAGGGAATTAAAAAGAATAGAGAAGTGCAGTGTCCATGAACCAACTCCAGAAAGAGTGTGAGCATTATGTGCTGCAAACGTGCACTAATACAAATAAAAATAAAAATTAAAAAATATATTACTCTGAAAAAACAACCCCAACCAAGCTGAACCAAAGTAAAGTCAGAGAGACAGCCTGCAGCAAAAGGAAGGGGGCAGCTCACAGGGTGTCTCTATTTCTAATCACAGGGATGTCCTGATTCAGAGCCAGTGAGTCTACACCCTAAAACTGAACCAATTGAGCTTCCGTAGTCGGCTTCTCCATATTGCTATGTTAGAACCTTCAGTTCTCCATGTTGCTATGGCAGATAAACTGTCACATGACAAATGCTCGTCTCTGATCATAGTAGAGTGTGATGGCTGAAGAAATCATGAACCTAATTCTTTTTTTTTTCAGCTTTAATTGTGTTTATTGGTACATTTTAGGGATACAGTACAGTTACATACATTGTTGGGATCTTGTACCTCTACATGACAAGTCTTGATTCTCATTTTCCCCCCTTACCCCTGCCCTCCCTTCACCCCCTCCTCCCCTCCCCATATACAAACACTTTATTTTCATTATCTCACATTTTTTTCTTTTCCCTTATTACCCTTCCCCTACCCATCCCACCTTCCCTACAAACCTAATTCTTTTCTCCAAAGCGCACCTGTCTTTTACCTTGTCCTCCATATCAGCAGACGTTTCATCTCATACACACTGCTTCAGGCTTACTGCTGTAGCAGCCAGAAAGTGGTGATAGAAGAGTTCAAGGCAGCCAGACCTAATGACCCAGAGCCAAATGCTATCTTAAGGAAAGAGGTCAATTTAACAATTTACTCTAAGAATTGTACTCTTCAAAAAAAAAAATCTTAGTGATGGAATAAATTCATGGTTTTCTGCATGCAGAGATAAAATCAATTTAGACAGTCCTGAGTTTTATTAATCACCTAGGGCACTGTTTCCATTCCATTCAAAATGTTACATTTTTAAGAATCCTGAAGGAGGATCATGAGGAAGACACAAAAGATATCTTGGACATCCTTTTAAAAATCTTAACATTTTATAATGATTTAAGTGTAAGCAAATCAAAGACACATGGGTTACATTTCCCTTAGAATTCATATGGGTTTGAAGAATTAAGGGCAAATTGTGGTTGGGTATTATTGAATGCAAAACATTTGGGGGAAATATTTAGTGTTTTCTTTTAACAATCACCAAAAGTGAACAAGCAAGTGCATGTGCTTTCCTCTCCTTGGACTTCAGGATCGGCCTGAAGTTGGGAGACTTTGGAGGTCAGGGACAGCAGGGCTTCATCTTTCTTTGTTAGGACGCTGCCTTCACCATCTCTCTACTCTGTCTTCCCTACCCCACCTCCCAACACACAGGGGATAATAATAATAATAATAATAACAATAATAATAATAATAATAATAATTTGTCACCTTGAAGAGTGATAGAGTTTTGAGACATATGTTTCAGAGCTGAGTAAATTCACATAATGCTGAACTCTGCAGAGCCCACAGAGGAAGATTAATAAATCCTTTCTAAGTCAAATTGACTGAATAGCTGAAAAGAATCAGCTGTTTTGTATTATGTGCATTGTTAGGTGCATTGTGCCTTGCTGTGAACTTCTACTTTCTCCTTTCCTTCCTTCCCTTCTTCCATTTTCTCTTTCCCCCTTCTTGCATCTCTCCCACTTCCTCCCTTCCACAAATATTTATTGAACACCCATTATATAGAAGATATTGAGACGGGAGATATGGGTGTGGGAGAGCTGTTTGGGGAAGTGGGTGTGACCTGTTATTTACAAATCCCAGGACATGTGCACAGAGAAGTTCCAAAAGCCCTGCTCATGGACTCTCAGAAGAACTTGAGCAGGTTTTGATAGAATGGCCTAGATCTGCCATCAGCCTGAGGCATGGGTGATACCAAAAGGACAGCCCACATTGAGTTTTTGCCACTGTGTTCTCTCTTGGATGGTGGCCATCCTCATGTTGTAAGATGCACTTCTTTTCCTACTTTTACTTGGCCCAAACTGCAGAGCCTGTTTCTTTTCCTACCTTTAATAAAACTTTGCTGCCATTTGTGCTTGGCTTGACCAATTCTTCACTCAGGTCAGAAAGAACTTAGAAGGCAGCTCTAGAAGGAGACATCAGCCCCCTAAAACCCAGTAACTGTACCATGCAAAGCATGTTCAAGAGCTGAAGATTTGATCTTTAGCTCCTTCTGGCAGTAACAAGCTTGTAGAAACATGTAGTAAATAGGTAAGCACTAGTTTTTTTGAGGCTTTGTTTCCCTTTTAGGTATTTGCAGATGATTGTATATAATCCATTATTTGCTCTCCCACTATTCATCAAATCTTTATGAAGCATTTCTGTCAGATGTACCCCTTTGATACAGGTCTAAATTGGAAAAAACAAATGCAGTTCATTCACAAATAGGTGCTGTTATTCTCTTGCTCTCAACGTGTATGGGAAGGTAGTGGGCTGGTACCATAGCAGTGTCACAAAGAGAAAGACATGGCTTTGCCTGACACCTCCTTGGAACTTAGCTTTCCAAACCTCTTATAGTAACCCACCCCAAATTCTTCATTACCAAGATTATGGAAATTATATCTTAAAAAAGTAATGAGTAAGTGCAAGTTAAATACAAGGCCATGAGAACCTTAAAATAGGTAAGACATTTATAGAAAGTCTTTTCTCTCAAATTAAGACAAGGTATTTATCACAAGACAGATGAACCCACCTCAAGAAACTGAATACACAAAGCCTAGGGAGGAAATACAGCAACAAAATACCAATCAAAACAAAATGAAACACCAAACCTAGAAGTGCAGAGATTTGTTTTTCTGAGATGTTTTAGGAGGGAATTTTATAACTCTAGGAGACCTATGGAAATGGAATCCAATCAAGCTTAAAGACTGACCCACTGGGAGATGGAAGCTGGAAGATTGGCCTTTGGTTACTCAGCAGCGAGTGGCTAGCATGGGCAGAGGTACCTGTGTCACCCACAGGTAAGGCTAGCTAGGGTCTGAAAGTGTCACAACCCTGTGTGGACCTATGGGACTTCTCAAATGACCCAGGAGTCTTGTTCCATATAACTGTGTCTCCATCCTTGCTTTTCACTTCTCTTCAACACATGATTCCCACTGGACAATCATCTCTGTGTTTAATAGTCCAATTTGATTTTGCAATTTGTGAAAGATGCTGCCAATGATTTCAATGGAGAAAATGTTTTTACTCCACCTTTCCCTATGTCAGACCTTTATTTCTGTTACTGTAAGAGTTAGGAACCTGGCAAAGAGATTTCATTTGCTCAGTGGTTCTCTGTATTTCATTCAATTCATTAGACAAGACTAAATAGAATGTATGCGTATTATATGCTCCTTTTCATTAAATCAAGATGTTTATTTTTGGTTTCATTTTACGGTTTTAAAGATTTTAAATGTTAGATCCAAATCTTGGTAAAAAATGTTATGTTATACTGTCTTTTATCCAAGTTGTAAGGTAATGTGGCAACCATACTGTAGCTGTCTTTCATACACTGAAGTCATTTATATCTATCTATCTATCTATCTATCTATCTATCTATCTATCTATCTATCTATCTCCTTTCATTTCTGCATCTTATTCATCAACAAAATCAGGTAAGTCTACTTTTCTGCCCTCATGAAACTACATACAGAGATCCCAGGAAGCAGCGGTGTGGTCCAGTGTGGCTGATTTGGGCACACCCACCCAGCCAAGGAGCTGCCTGAAAAAGAGCTGCACAGGCACACAAGCTTCAGTCAGAGGCTCGCCCCTATACTCTCTCCGGTGGAGACCCTAGCCAGAAGCCTGCTCAGACAACAGGAACTGGAGCACAGCCCCCAGCCAAAGGCCCTCCCAGAAAATGGGTACATAGAAGCCCCAGTAAGAGGCACACCTTGATACCATCCCAAGTGTGCAGAGGTCCCAGCCAGAAGCCTTCCCAGACAACAGGTCAGCTCAGAGATCCAGAAGGCCACTATTCTGAACCCAGGAATTGGTATACTGGTTAGCAGCAGAGAAATGGTCTCTTGGTGGCTTGCTGAGAATTGAAGACCACTGGGTGAGCAAAAAGTTGCCTCAACAAAGGCACAGTGGGCTGCAGCTGTTGAAATGAGAAGATATGAAAACAAGTCCTAAGACCAGAATTCCAGTTCACCTAAGACAACCCCAAAGGGAAACAAGATCAGACAATCTGCTACTCAACCACCTGGACTCCTGAACTGGCAACAAAAGAGGATTTGGAAAAAATGAAATCAGAAGTAATTTCTCAGATAGCAGCAGAGATTGTGCCCATAGTGCAAGACATAATTCATAAATCTAGAGTGGACACATACAAAAAATAGAGGAGCTGAGGAACATGATGGAATCCCAACATAGAAAACAAATGGAATCCTTAAAACAGATACAAACATATTTCCAGATTAAAACTACATTGAAAGTTTATGAAGTAGAATGAGCCAATGCGATGACAGAATTTCAGATATAGAAGATAGGATTGCAATTAGTGACTAGGAAATGAAAAAATTCTTAAAAGTAGTAAGGGACCATGAGAAATCAATCCAGCAGCTGCTAGATGATGCAAAGAATAATTGATTGGAGTCAATGAAGAAACAGAAGAGAGTATAGATGGCATAAAAAAAAAACTTTTCACAGAAGTAATGGCAGAAAACATCCCAAGTAGGGAAAAACAACTTGACATACAGATAAGTGAAGCATACACGACTCCAACTAGCTGTGATAAAAAAATCTACACATTGGCATATGTTAAGATTCCAGAAACCCAACAGAACAAAATTCTACAAGCAGTTAGAGAAAAGAAACAAATCACATACAAAGGAAAGCCTATCAAAATCACAGCAGACTTCTCAGCACAAGCCCTCAAGGCAAGAATAGCTTGGAATGATGTATTTCAAGCCCTAAAGGAAAACAGTCTCTAACCCAGATTGATGTACCCTGCAAAACTATCTTTCAAAATTGATGGAGAAATAAGATACTTTTATGACAAAGAGCACCTCAGGAACTTCATGAATACCAAACCAGCACTCCAAAACATTTGAAACAATATCCTAGGAAAAGACAAGAGGATCACAATCCCAGGAAGCCACCAGAATGAATCCATCAGGCATGACAAGAAATTAAACGCAAATGGGGAGAATCCAACAAAAAGAAAAAGTCATGATAAGGATGAGTCAATACATATGAGTTATAACCATCAATGTTAACAGTCTCAATTCAACAATCAACAGAAATAGACTGGCAGAATGGATCAAGAAGCAAGATCCAACAATATGCAGCATATAAGAAACACAATTAAAAAGGAAACTCAGACTGAAAGTTAAAGGGTGGAAATACTCCATGCAACAGGACCTCCCCCATTAAAAGCAGGAGTAGCTATCCTCTTGATCAAGTGGATTTCAAACCAACACTGATTAAGAGAGACAAAGAAGGACACTAAATCATTGTAAAGGGGACAATCCAAGAGGAAGAGGTGAAAATCATAAATACATACACACCAAGCAATAGTGCACCAACTATATAAAACAATATTAACAGACATGAAAAATCAAATAAGCACTAACACAACAATAGTGGGGTCCTCAAAACTCCTCTGTCATAAATAGATCAATTAGGCAGAAAATAATGAAATATTAGAGCTCAGTCAAACTCTTGAACAAATGAACTTAACAGATGTTTACAGAGTGCTTAATCCCACAAAGTCCATGCACATTCTTTTCAGCTGCACATAGGTCATTCTTCAAAATAGACCACATGCTCCTGCATAAAACATGTCTAAGTAAGTGCAAAGGAACTGAAGTGATCCTCTGTATATTATTAGGCCATAGTGCGATGAAATTGGGAGTCAATAGCAGAAGAAACCACAAGAATTTCATAAACACATGGAAATTGAACAACACACTTCTGTATAACAAATGGGAAATTGAAGAAGAAATCAGATATTTCCTACAATTAAATGACAACGCAACATTTCAGAATCTATGGGATACAATGAAAGCAGTCTTACAAGGGAAATTCATAGCAGTGAATTCTCAGGGAAACAGAGCGAGCTCAATTACAAAGCCTGCTGTGGAGCCTCAAGCTTCTAGTAAAAGAAGAGCAGAACAAACCAAAAGCTCATACAAGGGAGGAAATTATAAAAATCAGAGCAGAAATCAATGCGATGGAGAGTAAGAGAACAAACAAACAAACAAAAATCTATGAAGCCAAGAGTTGTTTCTTCAAAAGAAAAAAAATTGACAAACCCTTAGCCAACCTTATCAAAAAAATAAAGAAAAGACCCAAATCCATGTATATAGGAATGAAGAGTGTGAAATTACAATGGACCCAGCAGAAATTCAGAGGATCATCAATACCTACTTTGAGAACCTTTATGCCAATAAGATGGAAAATTCAGAAGAAATGGACAGATTCCTAGATTCGTATGAAATATCAAAATTGAATGAAGATGACATAAAAATTCTAAAGAGCCCAATATCAATCAACAAAATTGAAAATGTAGTTAAAAACTTACCAACTAAGAAAAGTGCAGGCCCTGATGACTTCACTGCTGAATTCTATAAGACATTTAGAGAGGAACTATTGTCACTACTGTTTAAACTCTTCAATAAAATTGAAAGGAAAGCAATACTACCAAATTCATTCCTGGAAGCAAACATCACTTTGATTCCCAAAGCAGAGAAAGGCACAACTGAAAAAGAGAACTATAGGCCAACCTCACTAATGAACATAGATGCACAAATCCTCAATAACATACTGGCAAATAGAATGCAGAATATCATAAAGAAGACCATACACCCTGACCAATTGTGATTCATCCCAGGGATGCAGGGATGATTCAACATATGCAAATTAATAAATGTATTAATGTATTAATACACTGTATTAAAAGAACCAAGGACAAAAACATATGATTATTTCAATAGATGCAGAAAAACAATTCAACAAAATCCAACACACAAGCATGATAAAAACCCTACAGAAAATTAGAATAGGTGGTGTCTACCTCAATCTGATAAAATCCATCTGTGAACAATAGCCAGTATCATACTAAATGGTCAAAAACTGAAAACCTTTGCACTGAATTCAGCAACAAGACAAGGATGTCCACTATCAACACGGCTGTTCATTATAGTTTTGGAAACATTAGCCAAATAAATTAGATGAGGAAAAAAACAAAAGGAAATGAAGAAGTCAAATTGTCATTATTTGCAAATGACATTGATACTCTATTTAGAAGACCCCATGAACTCCACCAAAAGTCTTCTACACTTAATAACCAAATTCAGTAAAGTAGCTGGATACAAGGTTAACACACAAAAATCAATAGCTTTTCTGTACATGAAAAACAGATTCTCTGAAAGAGAAATGGGGCAATCAATTCCTTTCACAATAACATCCAAAAATTTGAAATACCTGGGAATCAACCTAACAAAAGAAATCAAAGACCTCTACTCTGAAAACTACAGCACTTTGAAAAAAAGAGTTTGAAGAGGATATCAGAAGATGGAAAGACATCCCTTGCTTCTGAGTAGGAAGAATCAACATAGTGAAAATGGCCACATTTCCAAAACTGCTATATAAGTTCAGTGCAACCCGAATTGAAATTCCAACAGCATACACAGAGCTTGAGAAAACAATCCAATAATTCAATTGCAATTAGAAGAGACCTAGAATAGCAGAAGTAATTGTAGGCAATAAAGATAAGGGAGGAGATTGCACAATCCTGGACTTGAAACTATACTACAGAGCTACTGTGATAAAAACAGCATGGTAATAGCAAAGAAATAGATCTGAATAATGGAAACGAAACAGACCTGAGGCCCAGTGGAACAGGTTAGACAATGCAGAAACAACTCCAGACACACTCAGCCACCCTATCTTCAATAAAGGAGCCAAACACCTTCACTGGAGGAAAGATAGCCTTTTTAAATAAATACTTCTGAAAAAACTGAGTTTTAACTTGCCAAAGATTAAAACGACATATATCTCTCACCATACACTAAACTAAAATGGAAATGGATTAAAGATCTAAATATTAAAACAGAAGCACTAAACTGAATGGAAGAGAGGTCAGATAGAACTCCTGAAGACATTGGTGCAGGAAAAGAAATTATGAACAGAACCTCAACTGCCCATGAACTAGCACAATCAATCAACAAGTGGGATCTCTTCTTATTAAAAAGCTGCTGCACTGCAAGAGAAGTCACCAACAGTATGAAGAGACAGCCCATAATGTGACAAAAAATTTTCACCAGCTGTTCCTCAGACAAAGGTCCACTATATAGAACATATAAAGAACTTAAAAAAATTAGACCTCCCGAATTTAAAGACCCAATCCTAAATTGGGCATCTGAAATGAATAGACATTTCTCAGACAAAGAAGTAGAAATAACAAATAAACATTTAAAAATATTCAACATTACTGGTCATTTGAGAGATGCAAATGAAAACAACACTGAGACTCTACCTCACCCTAGAAAGAATGGCTGTTATCATGAAATCAACCAATAGCAAATGCTGATGGGGCTGTGGGGAAAAAGGAACCCTGTTCCACTGCTGGTGGGAATGTAGACTGCTGCAAGCACTGTGGTAATCAATGTGGAAATACCTCTAAGAACTAGGATTGGAAGTTCCATTTGACTCAGCTATTCCCCTGCTGGGTATCTTCCCCAAAGAATTATAAGAATCATACCACAGTGATATATGTGTACCCCTGTTCACAGCAACACAATTTGTAATAGGTAAAATTTGGAAGCAGCCCAATTGTCCATCAATGGGAGACTGGATTAAAAAAAATACGTTTTTAAAAAATAAAATGCAGTACTACTCAGCCACAAAAAATTAGAAATTAGACTTTATTATAGAGACAGCTATGGATGCACATTGAGGTGATACTCTTAAATAAGTAGGACACACTTGTAAATACTGAATAGTTTCTCTAGTGTGAGAAACTCAAAGTGTAAATAAGGACTAAAAGGTCTAATAGATAATGTGAAATAGGAAGAGAAGGGACAAAGGGTAAGGGGAATTTGGAGGTGTAGGGGAAAGGAGAGAAGGGAATGGAATTAATATGATAGAATGAAAAAAAATGGAAACAAAGTCCTGTAGACAGGGGTGGAGGGAGGGATTGTAGGGAGGGTCAGGAAATGGGGAAAAAAATAAGAACCAAGACTGATTATGTTAAGGTACAAATTTTCAACAATGAATGTCATGTTACATACCTTAAATGTACCAATAATATTAATTTAAAAAATAAAAAAACTACATACAGTCAAGTATCCAGTGGCTAAAAGGAAAATGAAAGGAAAAAGTGAATGTGTCATTATTCTTTGGTAAATTTGAAGAAAATGACTAAGTAATTTGATTTTATTGTTAATGGTAGTTTAGAGTTTTTTCAAAAGCATAAAGTCACTGTTTATGTTCTCTCTAGAGAGGTTTATGGCCATCAAATCTGCACATGGTAACTGTTCTGAGGCCTATAATCTTCTTTCAGAAAATATTACCAATCACCTCCGAGGTTGTATTCCATGATCTTCAAATTTACTCTGAGTTCTTATTCCAGAAAAGTACTTGTATCAGGAAGTAGATAATGTGCAAAGACACCACATGTATTTGTAAAAGGATCACCATTCTTGGAGAAGATAGATGCGTGGCATTTCCGGTGATCTGTCCTGTCAGACTCACAGAACACTTAGGTGTTCAGTAGCTATTTGAAAGAATTCGAGAAATACGCATGTGTTCTTGTGTGGTTGAGCAAAACTCTCCAAAGCCTAACAATTTAAAACAGCAGGGCCTGTCACCTGGTTTCTGTGGGGCAGGAATGGGCATTGGCTAAGCTGGGTGCCCAACTCGGAGTTTCCCAGGAGGATGCCTTGCCCACCAGGGAGCAATTGGCCTTAACTGTGCTTGTGCAGCGGGGTCAGGGAGGGGTGGGTGCTGTTGGTCCCAGACTGCAAGTGTTTTAATGTTGTGGCCCTTCCATGGGCTGCCTAAGTGTCCTTGAGACTGGGTATTTTATCCCTCCCTCAGAGCAAATGCAGAGAGAGAGAGAGAGAGAGAGAGAGAGAGATAGAGAGAGAGAGAGGGAGGGAGGGAGGGAGGGAGAGGGGCAGGAGGAGAAAGGGAGCAGATGTGTATATGACAGCACCTGAGCAGAAAGCCCCTATCTGGGAATGGCACCCCATTTTAATAACTCCTTTCATTGGGTTCCCGCTGTGGCTTTGTGCCTTGTTGGCCTGTGGAGTAAAGGAGGCCTGCACTGGTTCCGTTCTCTCACTGTGCGAGTTAGAGAGCCGTGGTCAGAACCAGATCCGGAAGCCAGGCCCTGGGCTCCATGTTTCCCCCGCATCACCCGCGTTAGTGGGAATCACTGGGTACTGTGTGGACCCTGCTCACTGCAGTTGTTCACCCAGGGCCTCTTGTGTTGGATGTGTGCAGGTGCATCAGCCTGGCCGAGAAGATAGTCACTGATGATTAAGATAGCCAGTGTGCCGAGGCCAGGGACCCAGGATTCAGGCCTGTGACACGGAAAGGCCATGCCATCGATGTGCAGAGGAGGAGACCCTGTCCTGGCATGGATGGCATAGATGGAAGTGTCCAGGAGGTTCCAGTAATTGAGAGGCCGGGGTGAAGCTTCACAGGATTTTCAGGAATTATCCAGGTGGGAGAGAGTGAGGGTGATAGAAGGATGTTCTTGCAAGAGTGAAAATGAGACAGGAGAGGAAAGTCAGATGTTGATGGGAAGTCAGGGACACTGGCATCTTGCTCAGGCTCCTAGGAAAGACTCAAGTTCACCTTATGCAGATATATGTTGTAATCACAGGACAAGCGTCCCTTGAATCACTGTAGAGTGGTTTGGACACTTTTTGTTGTCAGGAAATTATTCAGCAAACAGTTTTTGAAAACTGACTATGTGCCAAGTACTGTTCTCTGTGCTGGGAATACAACCCTAAGTAAAAGGTAAAATCCTTGTCTCACTGGATCTGATGTAATGGGAAATCATAGAGTAAGAGGAGATAAATCATTGAAGAAAGACAAAGCAAGGTAAAGCGAGAGAACGCTGGGGGGAAGGAGGAAAGTTTTTAAATAAGGTCATGGAGGGAAGGAAGCCATGCTCCAGAGGCTCTGGTTTAACAGAGTGTTAAGAGATCACTGAAGCCCTTTGACTTATAAAGCGATGAAACCATTATCAGAAGTGGGCTGAAATTTAGGACCTTGATTCAGGAACTCCACCAGATGCAATGTATAGTGTTTATTCCGCACTGTGAGCACATGCTGAGTCAGTGTTCCAACACGTGGAGGGTCGGCCAGGGGCCGAATTTTGAGGACCCGCATTCCCCCATTTTCACGTGGCTGCTCCCAGAGCTGCAGAATGGAGACCTGTGCCTGCTCAATGCTCTGCTCACCTCTGCTTTGTTCCATATGCCAATACTCTGAGCATCACTGTGTTCCAGTGCTGCCCTGGGTTTTCTCATGTGTGCTGTCTGTGCCAAGAAAATGCACAGGCAGAGTTTGGATGTATTTTAAGACTGGTTAGGGGACTGCACGCCACCAGATGCAGCGAGGAAGGCAGCCATGTGGCGCCCTTGAAACAGCCCTATGACCTACCCCCCCATTCTCAAACCTCCTGATTGGGCCAGTCCTTGGAACCACTCTGCAGAAGCATAGGTGGTCATAAAGGGCATTTTTCTGAGCTCCCAACTTTGAACATCTTTAAAGAAAGGGCAGGGGAAACCCATAATAGAACTGACTGGAATTCAAAACTACAGGTTGGGAAACTCAATTTAGACCTTGTGGCCTGAGGTCAGTCTGAGTCACGGGGACCAGCCGTTGCCTAGCTGAGATCAGTGGACTTGGCTCTGCACATGGCTGTACACGTGGTATAATATGACAACAGAGATACACAGTCTGAAAGAGGCCTTTCAAATTCTTTTTTTCTTCTTCTTTTCCTCATTCCACCCTGCAATTTCTTTTTTCTGTCCTCTTTCTCCAACTCAGACTCTTGCTTCACCATTTTATCCCTCATCTCCCTTTCTATTCCTGCTTCTGCCCTAACTCAGACTTCTTTAATCATTTTTTCTTTTATGTTCTTTTCTCCTGTCATTTTACTTCTCTCATGGCTCTGTAGCTTCAAGGGAAGGCGAGCCTCTGTTACTGTTAAGGGGATATATTCTTGTCCTTATTCCTGCACTCTATCTATCCCCTTTGAAGTTAATAGTTTTGTAAAGGTTGCATGGTCATTCTGTGTCCTCTGGCTTCCCTTGAAATCTTCTCCATTTCTTTCACTTGTCTACTCTCATCCTAACTCAGTCTAAGCCCCCATCCTAAATGGTAAAGATGCTATATTGAAAAGCGTATTCATTGCAAACATATTTTGGGCTGCTTCTTGATATTAATTTAATTCACATGGTTTAAAGGTGATAGATTAATGACTACTACAAGTGGTCAATTTGCAAGCTGTGCTTGATTCTATTGGGCTGCTGAATGTATCAAGTGGGATAAAGGATTGTGATTGATTTAATGAGTTGTTTTCTCTGATATTATGAAAATGAGGATGTCTATGAGTCATTAGAGACTCAAAAGTTAAAGTGCAAATATATCAGGAAGATTTAAGTAATAACCCAGAAATTAAACCAAGGACAACCCAACAACAAAAATAAAAATGAGAAAACACTTAAGCAAGACACAAAGACAGACCTCAAGTTCACCAATGGCAAACAGTAGGGCAAATGAGGATGAAAAGTCTGATAGTGAACCAGCAGGGCACCCTGAAGCCATAGCACAGGAAGTAACAAAACAGATCAATCAGGCTCTAGAAAAATTCAAAATAGAAATACTTTCCCAGATAACCATAGAGATTGTGAGAAAAATGGAAGTCATGATTCGAGACTAGAACAGAAACTGACCCCCCCCCCACATAGCTGAGCTCAGGACCATGATAGAAGCCATGAAGGTCCAGCATAAGAAAGAAATGGAAAAAATAAACGCCCAACATAGGAAAGAAATGGAATCCATAAAACATTCAAACAGATATCCAGGAGATTAAACATGCTATTGAAAAGTGTACACAACAGAATAAAAGAATGCGAAGATAGAATATCAGATATAGAAGATAGGATTGCAGTCAGTGACCATGAAAAGACAGGTCTCATAAAAATAGTAAGGAATCATGCGAAATCAATCCAACAACTCCTAGATGATGCGAAGAAGAATAGCATAAGACTGATAAGAATCCATGAAGTAGCAGGAGAAAATACAAATGACTTAAAGATGTTTACAGAATTAATGACAGAAAACTTCCCAAACAGAAGGGAAGAATTAGACATACAGATAAGTGAGGCATATAGGACTCCCAATTAGTCACGATCAAAAAAAAAAAAAAAAAAAAAATAGACATATAATAATCAAGATCCCAGAAATCCAACAGAAAACAAAATACTACAAGCAGTAAGAAAAAAGAAACAAATCACATGCAAAGGAAAGCCCATTAGAATCACAGCAGACTTTTCAACACAAACCCTTAGGTCAAGGAGAGCCTGGAGTGAGGTATTTCAAGTCCTAAAAGAAAACAACTTCCAACCTAGACTGATGTATCCTGTAAAACTCTTTCAAAATGGACAGGGAAATAAGATACTTCTATGACAAAGAACACCTGAGAAACTTCAGGAATACCAAACCAGCACTACAAGGAATTCTAAATAAGATCCTAGAAAAGGACAATGAATGTCACAACACCACGAGGCCCAACAGAGCAAATCAAATAGGCAAGGCAAGAAACTAAAAGGAAAGGGGAGAAAAAGTAAAAAGAGTGAACAAAAGGACAATAACATGACAATAATAAGTCAGAACGTTTCAGTTATAACCATCATTGTTAATGGCCTCAATTCACCAATCAAGAGAAATAGACTGGTAGAATGGATTAAGAAGCAAAATCCAACAATATGTTGTATACAAGAAACACACCTAGTGCAAAAAGAAGCCCATAGAGTATAAGTGAAAGGATGGGAAACAATTCTCCACGTGACAGGAGCCCAGAAAAAGCAGGGGTAGCAATCTTATTCACAGACAAAGTAAACTTCAAACCAAGACTCATTAAGAGAGACAAAGAAGGCCACTACATCCTTGTAAAGGGAACAATTCAAGAAGAAGAGATGACAATCATAAACATATATGCACCAAATATAAATGTCCCCAACTATATAAAACAAATGTTAAGTAATATGAAAAACCAAATAAGCACTAATACAGTTGTAGTGGGGGATTTAAATACCACGCAATCACAAATTGACAGATCATCTAGGCAGAAAATCAACAGTGAAATACTAGAACTGAACCAAGCTTTGGAACACATGGACTTAATAGATTTCTATAGAGTATTCCACCCCACAAAATCAGAATATACATTCTTTTTGGCTGCACATGGATCATTCTCCAAGATAGACCACATATTGGCCCACAAAACTGGTCTGAATAAATGCAAAAGAATTGAACTTATTCCCTGAATATTATCAGATCATAGTGCAATCAAGCTGGAGATTAATAGCATAAGAAACTGTAGCAAATTCACAAGTGCATGGAAACTGAACAACACTCTCCTGAACAATCAATGGATTACAGAGGAAATTAGAGAAGAAATTAGCTTTTACAAATAAATGAAAATGTCAATACAACATACAGGAATCTATGGGACACAATGAAAGCATTTCTACAGGGAAAATTCATAACACTGAATGCCCACACTAGGAAAACAGAGTGAGCTCAAATAAAGAACCTAACTTAGACTCCTAGAAAAACAAGAGCAAGAAAAACCCAAAGCTCGAACAAGAGAGGAAATTATAAAGGTTCGAGCAGAAATCAATGCAAGGGAAACTAAGAAAATGATAAAAAATTAAATGAAACAAAGTGTTGGTTTTTTGAAAGAATAAATAAAATCGACAAACCCTTAGCTAATCTTATCAAAAAAAGGAAAGAAAAGGCTCAGATCCATTGAATCAGGAATGAAAATGGCGAAGTCACAACAGACCCATCAGAAATCCAGAGGATCATGAATACCTACTTTGAGAACCTGTACTCCAATAAAATGGAAAACACAGAAGAAATGGACAGATTTTTAGATACTTATGAATTACCAAAGTTGAAGAAAGAAGATAAAAACATTTTAAACACCCCAATCACAGTCAGTGAAATTGAAAATGTAATTAAAAATTTACCAACAAAGAAAAGCCCAGGACATGATGGCTTCACTGCTGAATTCTACAAGACACTGAGAGAAGAATTACTGCCTTTACTCTTCAAAATTTTCAATGAAATGGAAAGGGAAGCTGTACTTCCAAATTCATTCCTGGAAGCAAGTATCACTTTGATTCCCAAACCAGGGAAAGATGCAACTAAAAAAGAGAACTACAGGCCACTCTCCTTAATGAATATAGATGCAAAAATCCTTAATAAGATACTAGCAAACAGAATACAGAGAATTATCAAGAAGATCATACATCCTGACCAAGTCGGATTGATTCCAGGGATGCAAGGATAGCTCAACATACATAAGTCAATAAATGTAATACAGTATATTAACAAAGTAGAGGACAAAAACCATATGATCCTCTCAGTAGATGCAGAAAAAGCATTTGACAAAATTCAACACCCATTCATGATAAAAATCCTGCAAAAAATTGGAACAGATTGTCTATATCTCAATTAAATAAAGGGTATCTATGAAGAACCAACAGCCAACATCATATTAAATGGCCCAAACCTGAAAACCTTCACAGTAAAATCAGGAACAAGACAAGGATGCCCACTATCACTCCTCCTCTTTGGTGTAGTTCTGGAAACATTAGCCACAGCAATTAGACAAGAGAAAGAAATTAAAGCAGTAAAGATAGGAAAGGAAGAAGTTAAACTGTCATTATTTGCTGATGATATGGTACTCTACATTGAAGACCCAAAGAACTCCACCAAAAGACTTCTAGACTTAATTGACAGATTCAGTAGAGTAGCTGGATACAAAGTGAACACTCCAATATCCATAGGCTTCTTATACACAAATAACAGATTCACTGAGAGAGAAATAAGGGAAAATGTTCCTTTTACAATAGCATCCAAAAAATTAAGTATCTAGGAATCAATCTAACAAAAGAAACAAAAGATCTCTGAACTGAAAACTATAGCATTGTGAAAAAAGAAATTGAAGAGGATATAAAAAAATGGAAAGATATCCCCTGATTCTGGGTAGGAAGAATCAACATAGTGAAAATGGCCATACTACCAAAACTACTATACAGATTCAATGCAATACCAATTGAAATCCCAACACTATACTTCACAGAACTAGAAAAAAATCCAAAAATTCATTTGGAACCATAAGAGACCTATAATAGCAAAGGCCATCATAGGAACAGACACATGGCAGCGGGTTTAACAATTCCCTATTTGAAACTATACTACAAAGACACTGTGATAAAAATAGCATCTTACTGGCAAAGAAACAGATCTGAGGATCAGTGGAACAGAATGGAAGACACAAAAACAAATGCAGATATATTCAGCTACTTCATCTTTTTTTTTTTTGTACCGGGAATCGAACTCGGGTCCTTGTGCTTGCGAGGCAGGCCACAGAACCGCTAAGCTAAATTCCCATCCCTGAGCTACCTCATCTTTGACAAAGGAGCTGACCACCCTCAGCAGAGGAAAGATAGCCTCTTCAATAAATGGTGTTGGAAAAACTGGATTTCAACCTGCCAAAGATTAAAACTGGACCCTTATCTTTCACCATGCACTAAATTAAAATCCAAGTGGATTAAAGATCTAAATATTAAAACAGAAACACTAAACTTGCTGCAAGATAAGTTAGGCAGAACTCTGGAAGACATTGGCATAGGAAAAGACTTTATGAATTAATCCTCAGTAGCACGGGAACTAGCAGAAAGAATCAACAATTGGGATCTCATCTTATTAAAAAACTTCTGCACTGCAAAAGAAACCATCAGCAGAACTAAGAGACACCCTACAATGTGGGAAAAAAATTTTACCAGCTGCTCCTGAGGAAAAGGACTATTATCTAGAATATATAAAGAACTCAAAACAATCAGCCCCCCCAAATACAAAGACCCGATTTAAAATGGGCATCTCAAATGAACAGACATCTCTCAGACAAAGAAGTAAAAGCAGCAAGTAAATATATGAAAAAATGTTCCACATCACTGGTCATTCGAGAGATGCAGATGAAAACAACACTGAGATCCCACCTCACCCCACAAAGAATGGCTGCTATGAAGAAATCACACAATAACAAATGTTGGCGGGGATGTGGGGAGAAAGGAACCCCTCTCCATTGTTGGTGGGAGTGCAGACTGGTGCAACCACTATGGAAATCAATATGGAGATACCTCAAAGTGCTTGAACTGGAAGTTCCATTTGACCCAGCCATCCATCTGCTGGGTATCTTTTCAAAAGAACTAAAAGAATTATATCACAGTGATGTATGCGCACCATGTTTATAGCGGCACAGTTTGTAATAGCTAAAACTTGGAAACAGTCCATTTGCCCATCAGTTGGAAACTGGATAAAGAAGATGTGGTTTTTCTATAAAATGGAATATTACTCAGCCATAAAGAATGAGAAAATAGATTCATTCATAGGAAAATGGACACATATTGAAGATATACTCCTAAGTGAAATAAATAAGTCACACGTGTAAATACTGAATAGTTTCTCTGATGTGAATAATCTGCAATAATAAAGAAGATCCTAATAAGATTACTGACATTTAGAAATGGGAAGAAAGGAGCTAAAGGTGTAGGGAAGGTGGGATGGGTGGGGGAAGGGTAATAAGGGAAAGGAAAAAAATGTGTGATAATGAAAAGATGGAAATAAAGTGTTTGTAGATAGGGAGGGGAGGAGGGGGTGAAGGGAGGGCAGGGACAAGGGGAAAAAATGAGAAACAAGACCTGTCATGTAAAGGTACAAGATCCCAACAATGAATGTAACTGTACTGTATACCTAAAATGTACCAATGAACTCAATTAAAGCTGAAAAGAAAAAAAAAAGACTGGTTAGGGTTTGGATGTATTTTAAGGCTGGTTACCAAAATATGAAAAAATTGTTAAAAATCAAGACTATTCATTTCATGAAAAGTCTTTAGAAGATTGTGTGTCTTATTAGAAATGGAAAATACAAAATATCTTTTTAAATAGTCATTTGTGCCATGTGTGTATTTCCTAAGTATGCAAATATTTCCAGAAATATTTTATTTCCAAAAGATACACTGAACATCCACTGTGTTTTTTTTCCATGGCCCATAAACAAGATAAGAAAGACTTTACCTCTACCTTGTATGTGTTTAACATAAGGCAAGTGAGGCAGTCATTGTAATAAGTCTTGTCTTCTCTGATGCTTCTCCTTCTTTTCCTCTCAAGGGTCCATGCAGGCCCGAGCAGTGCTGTACTCTTAATGTCCAGTGGGGTGCCTGCCATGGTATTGGACCCTTTGTTCATTATTTATGACAAAATCCCGCCAATTGGCCTGGTGCTTTAGGTAAACCACTGTGTTGTGTATTGTGCCCACTTAAAGATGAAGATAGTGACACTCGGCCAGTTATCCCAGTCTTTGCTTCTAGGGTCTTCCTACCTTGGTCAGGCTCAGCCTGCTGATTGCTTTGTACCCAAGTGGAAACCGTCAGAGGGCACATATTCAAAGGGGTGGGTGAGGGGCTAGAAGAGCTCACTTCAGAGTTCCTCTTTGTTTTGTGATTTATGAGTCTGCAACCACCAATCCCCCTCGATATGTAAACACATGGTCGTTCTATAATGATAAATCAAGTTACTTTTATCTGTGTATTTCATTGTGCGATGTCCCCTTAGGACCCTAAATTACATTGACACCACTGGGATATATTTGGACGGACTTTGTAAGGAATCTGTTTTTTATGATCTCTGTGGGACTTGCTGTTGATGTGGTAATTTGGAAAAACACCTTTTTTCACACCAGAAATGCTGTCTCTACATTGAAATGGCAAAAAAAGAAAAAAGTTCAATCATCACTAATTCCTTTCTTTCTGATTTCATGCTATAGTTTTGGCATTAGAAGACTTTAGGGTCAAAAATAGCTTTTTCTGCATTAACTCTTAAGTCATCAACTTGGACGTGAGCATGAATTTTGATATATAATCTGTTCTTATGGAGATTTTATTGTTTAAAGAGGAAAGAAGGTGATAAAAATTGTTTAACAATACTACTGTGTGATCTTCCTAGTTTTTGGAAAGAAAAGAAATGTTTTCATTTTACTAATGAAACCATGAAAAAAAGATATCCTTTATCCAGAAAACCTGAGAGAGAGAGAGAGAGAGAGAGGGAGGGACGAGAACAATATTAAAGGGTTATCAGATTATAACAATTATATGTTCATTTGTGAGATGTCCTTATTTGAGACAACTCTTTCATTTTCCTTTGTACCATTGATATGAGATTCTAAGGCAAGGTTACTGTAGCTATGAATCAATGACTTTTGTCTTTGCTTGGTATTCTAGTTGATATGATTTCTAAATTCTCTAAGCAGACTGACAACTTTCTAAATCATATTAAGTAAAGGACTGAAATAGGCTTTGGAGGTTTCTTTTATAAAGTTTTTTAAAAAGACTTTTTAAAAAAAGTAGTTTTGAGGGGCTGGAGATTTAGCTCAGTGGTTCCGCCACCTGCTTTGCAAGCACAAGGTCATGATTTTGATCCCCAGTACCGAAAAAAAAAAAAAAGTAGTTTTGGGATCATAGTAAAATTGAGAGGAAGGTACAGAGGTTTTGCATGCACCAAAGACCCTGTACATACACAGCCCTCCAGCATCTAACAAGTGTCCAACCATGTGGATTCTTCATGATACGTCACCCGCCATCCATAGCTCATGTGAGGGTTCACTCTTGATGCTGCGTGTTTTAGGGTCTGGACAGTAATTACACGGCCCACGTCACAGCGTCACACAGGTGCTGAAACATTCTGCCTTTTCCTCCCTGCTGCCCACCCCGAACACCCAGTGTTCTGGCGAACACTGGTCTTTTTATGGCATCCTTAGCTTTGCCTTTTTTGGATGGCCACAGTGGAAAGCATAGAGCATGTAGCCCTTCTGATGGGCTCTGTCGTCCAGCCACAGGCCTTGGAGGTTCCTCGTGTCTTTTCACTGCTTGATTGCTCTTTTCTTCCTAGTGCAGAACAGTATTCCATTGTCGGGATGAACCACAGTTTATCCGCTCACTGAAGAACATCTCCATTGCTTCCAAGCTTTGCCAGTTGTGAGTAGAATGATTATAAAAATCAATATGCAGTTTTTCTGTGCGGATTTAAGATTTCAGTTCCTGTTTTTGAATTCCTAAGGTTGACTGCTGGGTCATGTGCTGAGCGTGTGTGTAGCTTTGTAGGACACTATCATGCCGCTTTCCAAGGTGGTGCCACCGTTTCCACTCCCACTGGCAGTGAATGTCCTTGTCAGCATTCGTTGTGATTAATGTTCTGCACTTGGGCCTTTGAGTGGGTGCGTTGTGCTGTCTCATTGTTATTTTAATTTGCATTTCTCTGACTACATAGTAGTGAACGTCTTTGCATAAGCTTACAGGCCATGCACATGTCCTCTTTGATGAGGTTTCGGTAAGTCATTGCGTGTTTCAGTGGGGTTGGGTTCTTCGTTTACTTTGGATCTCGGTCCTTTCTTAGCTGTGTCGTTTACAGGTATCATGTCTTGTCCGTAGCTTGTCTTCTCTTTCTTTTGACCTTGGCCGTCCCAGAGCAGCAGTTTTTAGCTTCAGTGAGGTCTAGCTCATCAGTTATTTCTTTTATAGATTGTACCATTGTGTTATATCTGAGAAGCCAGTGCTGTACCTGAGGACATCTATGTTTTTTCTGTTATCCTTTGGGATTCTTACAGTTTCGTATTTTGCTCTTGTGTCTATGATCTATTTAGAGTTAATTTTTGTGAAAGATGTAAAATTCCCCCCATCGGTGTCTCTCTTCTCTTCTTTCCCCTCCCTCTCCTGTCTTCTTCTCCTTCTCCCTCTCCCCTCCACTTCTCCTTCCCGTCCATCCCCTCCCTCTCCCCTGCCTTTCCCTTTCCTGTTCCCTCTCCTTTCCCCTGCCCACCCCCATCACAGCTTCCATATACTGTCTCTCTCAAGGAATTGGTCCAGTTCCTTGATGTTAACAAATCTGTGGGCATGAGAAATTCATAGTATTCCTTCATTGTCCTTTTCCTGTTCCTGGGGTCTCTAGTGGTGTATCCTCTTTCATTTCTGATGTTAATAATATTTCTTTCTTTTTTTCCTTTGCCTGGCTGGCTGTTTACTGATCTTATTAATCTTCTTAAAGAAATAGCTTTTACTTTTGCTTTGACTTTCTCTATTCGTACCTCAACTGGTTCCTCTTCTAATTCTTATTATATATGTTGTTTTTCTTAGTTTAGACTTAGTTTGCTCTTATATTTCCAGTTTCCTGAGGAGGACACTTGGATTATTGATTTTAGATCATTCTTTTGTAATGCATGCATTGCAGGCTGTCTTGTTCCCTGTAAGCCCTGATTTTCCTGTGTCCCATCAGTTTTGAAAAGTTGTATTTTTATTTAGTTCAGAACATCTTAAAATTTCTATTGAGATTTCTTCTTTGACCCATGTGTGAATTACAAGTCATCCCCACGCATTTGGCTATCTTCTGGTGATCTTACTGCTGCTGATGTCTAACTCAGCTCCCCTGTGGTCTGGGCGATGACACAATAAAATCTGTAGTCATTTAAGTTTGCTAGGGTTTGTTTTAGGGTCCAGATCGATCTTGGTGAATGTTCCATTTAAGACTGAGAATGTTTTTTCCTACTGTTGTTCATTAAAGTAACCTAGAACTGTTGCTTATATTCAGCTGGTTATTCGTGCTGTCAAGGTGAATGATGTCCTTACTGATTAACCTGCCTGCCTCTGAAGCCTCAGTACACAGGAGCTTGGTTATATTTTCGGAAATGACTTCTATATTCTTGCCATGGAGTGGAAGTTAACTTTATTCTTTGCAGGACTTATATCCGCCTTCTTTGAGTGTTCTCTTTAATAGTGGCTAGGTAATATTTCCTTGATAATATGTCTTTACTCGAGAAATAACAGACTGGGATATAATTCCAGTTAAAGAGGATTTTAGCAATGTCCTCCTCTGGCTCATGCTGTGGAACACGACTGTATTAGTCTGCTCTGCCTGCTGCAACAAAATCATGCCAACTAGATGGCTTACACGATAGACATTTATGTTGTAGAGCCAGCTGCTGGGATCCTGAGATCTATGTAAGGCTGAGTCAGCTTCTGGTCAGGGTCCTCTCCCGATGTGTGGAAGGCTGCCTCCTTCCTGCACATGACAGAGAAGAGGAGACCTCCCTCTTCTGACCAGTGACCCCCATGACCTCATCGAATCGACCATCTTCTGAAAGCTTCATCTTACGTGCCGTCACTCTAGGTATGGCTTTGATCCTTGAGCATGTGGTTCCATGTTACTCTCGGAAGCCAGGCCCTTGCAGTTAGATCTGTGTTTGGAGATGTGTTGGTTATGGTGGCGCATCACAAGGATCGGCTTTGGGATCTACCCTGGGGATGGGAGGAGACTGCTGCTTAGTGTGTCTGGGTGGGTCATGCCTTGGGTCTCTGTCTGGTCTCTTGTGCCCCTTCCTCTCTGGCAGTGTTCCTGGCTCTGCTTTCCTGCCACCATGAACTCAGCAGCTTTGCTCTGCCATACCTTCCACCATGATGCCTTAGACCCAGGTGATCATGGACTGAAACCAGGAGCAAATTAGACTCATCCTTCTTTAAGTTGCGGGTGTCAAGAATTTGTGATCCAGTGGCAGGAACGCTGACTAACACAGTAGCTGAACTGGAAGATGTGCTGAGACTGGATAGCTCTTTCATTTCCTTCTCACAGACCCTCCCTTTGCATAACAAGTCACAAGAGGGCAGGTAGACATGTTCTGCTGGCAGCTGTGCTGACTGGGCTGCTACACAAAAGGGAAAACAAGAAGTTGGCTTGACCAGTAGGAAGTGTAGCCAATACACAGGTCAGCTGACTGTGTAGCCTTAAGACTGGACTTCACTTCTGAATCAAGAGACCCCGGAGGAGGAGGGGCCCTCTGGCTTCCTCAGCCCCAACTGAGCTCCCTGCTGAATCCAATCCAGTGGGGCCTTTGCACCATGCTGTGCCCAATGACTGCTCGATCAACCCGTCAACTCACAGAATTATCGGGAAAATAGGAAATCACTGTGGTGTTAAGCCACCAAACTTTGTGATGATCTACAGCAACAGGTAAGTGAAATACTCAGCTTATAAAACTTGCACCTTTATTAGTTTATTTCTTGGAATCATCTTTAATACGATGACTTTCCAAATTGGGCTAAGAAATAAAAGAGTTCTTTTTGTTAGGGGTTAATTTAGGATCACAATTGTTTGCCCAGTTCTTTCTACACTCCTAATAGTTTCATGCATAGATAGACCCACTTGCTTTCTGAAGGAACTACATGCATCTCATTTGTTCTGTTATCATCTCCAAGTTTCTGGGGACAAGCGGATGTGGACTTGGGCTCCACGGTTGGGCCTCAAGCACCTGTGTCGTTCTTGAGTTCCAGCAGTCTCTCAGGACCAGGCTTTTGCCTCCATTGCTCAAACTGTCATGGGACCCTTGCCCCTTTTTTGGATCAAGAAAGCTTCCAACTCAGCCCTGGCTGGTGTGGGAGCACCAGGTAACTACCTAGCTCTGGATAAGGTGTTGCCCATAAAGATAGATCTTTTCCCACCTCTAAAAGTTAGCAGGTGATCAGGACAGGAGAGTTTGTCTCACAGCACTGTCTGCATTCAGGGCACATACAGGTGAACACAGCCTCTGGATTAGTAAGCACTGTGGAGTAGAGAGCGCAGATTTTGAAGTCAGATAGACCAGTTTATATTCCAGACTGCCTTTTCCTGGCTTATGATTTTTTGTGGTGCAAAATACTTAATGTCTTTAAGATTCAATTTTCTGATTTGGGAAATAGGTACTCAGTAAATAAATTGTAGCTGTTGTTAATTTCTACCACACAAAGATCCCTCTGCAGCTTGGCCCATTCCCCTTTAGTAGAAGACTTAGTGCTTCCTGCCAGGGCACAGGGCAGGTTCCAGCTTGCCTCACACCCAAGCCAGCCGCGTCTAGACATGTTTTCCCCATGAAAAACAAGCTATATGATAGTCTACCAAGAGATAGTTGAAAGGACAGGCTTAATTGGTTCCTTCTAGGTCTTCTGCTGGATTTCCTTTGGTCTTGGACTGATTTTCATTAGATTTTGTGCATACAAGCATGTTCTAATTTGTGTTTCTGCTCTACTATTTCTCAGTTTTTTCTATCATACACCCTGTGGAGCCTTTGTTAATGGCTTTAATGGAGGGCCATGAGGCAGCAATGTTCTGTAATTTTGAACAATTTCTATATAATGTGCCAATTGCTCTTCAGCTTCTCTACACAGTTAAGGTTGTGTGTCTTCTTGAAGACTAATGCATTACATAAATTGTCAAAATTTGGGGGGATTAAAAACAAATCAAATAAATAGTTTTATAAACAGAGCCAGCTTATTCGATGCTTTACAGTGTTTTGCAGACGTTTTACAGTGTTTTAGTCATATAGGAGGAGATGAAAGCTTTTTAGGATCTATTGTAAATGTTTGATGTCCAGCTGACTGGGAGGGGTAGAGAAGAGAGGATGAATTATGTAAAGGGCACTAATCAGATCGATGAAAATCACACTTTTGCATTCCCGTACAGAATCTGGGGGCCAGCTGTGTTAAGCAGAGTGATTTTCATTTTCTTAGGTTTGGGCAAAAATCTTCAGCAAATTCCAACCCCCATTCTGTGATTCGTGCTCATTTGGGTTTTGCTTTGATTCTTTGGTTAGTTTTCCCTTGAGTGTTTGTGGGACTCCATATGGTAGAAGTTGGCACTTCAGATAGAAGTGGCTAATTTTATTTTCTTCTCTTTGTGGTTGATTGGATTTGGGCCTTTTGTTTCCAATAACTGAGCTACGAAACTGCGTGCATGGAGCTGCCATGGGGTTTTATCCTGGACCAAACTAGGATTGAGAATGTAACAACTCTTTCAAGGTTTCCTCGGAAAAAATGGATGTTCATCTTTGGAGAAAGGAGTTTTTCCTCTAAAAGATTCAACACTTATTTTTAGCTTAGCAAACTTGATCTGGCCACCGTTTCCTGTGGAATAAAATATTGTACCAGTACAAAATAAACAAAAAAGTACACATACTTCCCAGATCCGAATAAAGCCCCAAGAAAGGAGGAAAACTGGTAGCGGGTATTAAAAGAAATAAAAACGCTCTTCTGAGTTATTCTAAGTGAAGGGAAAGGTGTGAGAATATAAAAGAAAAAAAAACCTTGTGAAGGAAGGTTCATCAAAAGTTTGTCTTTTAGCTTTTAAAATGATGGTAGAGAAGGCCTTGAGACTGTGTGAAAATGTTGAAAGCCGTGTTGTTGGGTATTTCATCCCTCGTGAAGGAACCTGGAATGATCGCTAGGCACTAGGTGTAAGGGGCTCGGACCCCAGGGATGACTCAGAGGGTGCTGTTAATAGGCTGCTAATCTCATTTCCGGCGGGGGGGACCTAATGAGAGTAGGCGTCTCTCCAGGAATAGCAGAGAGTCCAGCTGTTCGGGGTGCAGTTCTTCCCAGAGGAAGAAAACAGATAGAGTTTTCTGACCCAGTTTCTAGGGATCAGATGCTGGGACAGTCCGCTCTGCTCACGTGCATGTGGGCTGCCGTGACCGCGCTGGACCTCCGCAGTGCACTTCTGTCTTTTCTCTGCTTGTCATATGGCTAGAAGAGCCGGAAGTGAGCTGAGGATGTAGCTCCGCGGGACAGTACTTCTGCAGCAAGCTCTTGGCCCCGGATTCCATCTCCAGTACCACAAAATCTAAACACAACTCCCCACACAGCCCTGAAGGTTCTAATCCTTCAGTGCAGTCAGTGCTTCTCAAAAGCAGATTCCTGAGCAAGCAAGAGGGAGTTGAAGGAGGGGAGGGTCCACTGGACACCATCAGTCGTTGGTAAAAAAGATCTGACTGAGGGAATTAAGTCCCTCTGTCTGTCTCCTCTGCCTCGTCTGAGCCTGTCCACCTCTCCCACCCTCCACCACTCCAGACAGCCTGTCATCAAACTCCCTGTCCTATGCCAAGCTAGGGTCCACATTACAGCCACAGCGATACTGCAATTACTTTTGGCTCCAAGCCTTTCAGTGCCTCTAAAGATGTTTGCTGGGCACAGCCAGGTCCCCTTGGGTGGCCCGTGAGGCCTTCATGACCCTTCTAGATTTTGGGATTCTGCCTCTGCTGGCTCACAGCGCTCTCCCTACTTTAAACTATCTTGGTCTCTTTTATGTTGGAGCCTTTGCTTTTATGGCTCTTCCTTGTTCTATCCCTTTGCTAAAAGTAGCTCTTAAATATTAAAAAAAGAACCTAAGGAATAAACTACAAAATCTGATTGTGCAGCTAGAGAGGCAGTGATGAGCGATTCCCTCCAAGGTCGTCGTCGAGGAGCCCAGGTCCCCGGAGCTGTTTGAGTAGGCAGAAGGGCGTCTCACTCAGCATTATCTCTGCCTGGTCTGGGCACGAGGGGCCTGACTCAGCTTGGCTGGCTCCCTGGCAGCCCCTGAGGTCTTCTCACTCCCACAGGTCTTGGGTATGTTTGGCTACATCTCAATGAATCCCTGCTCCGACACACTCCTTAGCGATGGATGTAGACACTGCATTCAGCCTACATCAGGAAAGAGAGATCATGCAATATGCAGAACCATGCTGACCAGGATGGGCACAGCATAGCAGAGTAAGGGGCACACACATGCCCCTCTGTCACATCTGAAAACAATAGAGCACATAAGCTTAAATACCATATGATTTTTCTCATCTGAGTAAAGTGAGGCACAAACAAAGAGTGTGATAAAAGGATGGATAGGAGGAGACTAAGGATGGTCTCTTGCAAACAGGAAGGGGTCCAGGAGACCAAGGGTGAGGAGAAGGGGAAATAAGTAGAATAAGGATGTGCCATGTGCAGAAACCTATAACCTCAACGAATGTAAACATTATACATCATAAACAGGGGCTTTGGTTAGTAATATCCACCAGAATGGAAATGGTTAAATGGGGTTTACAGCAAGGAGGGGGAGGGAGGGAGGAGCGAAGAGGACAGGGGTGTGGAGGGCCAAGCTGTTGCACGTACACATTCCCACTCCCCAAGGTGACTGTAAACTGCATGTTTAAGATCACTAAAAAACCCCAACAAACCTACAGAAGCAAACAAACCCAGAATAACTGCGTGTCGTGAGTGAACTGTCCTCAGGTCTCAGGTGTGTTTCAGATCTTCTTACTTACAAGCTGCTCTTCCTCAGCCGAGTCTTTTCCCTTGCTTCTCATGCCTCCCTAGACTCCCGGCCCCTGTGTGCCCATCTCGCACACACATCACAAGCTACCCCACTTTTCCAGGAGCAGCGCATCTTGAAGATGGACCGCAAACCTCCGCTCTGTGCTGTAGGACGCAGGTGCTCGGTGGGTGTTTATTGAGCGGGTAAGAATAATTAGGCGATGATTTAAACAAACCTTGCTTTGCTCTCCCACTTGCATTACCTTTTTCCTCAGGAGAAGGAATTTCCCTCTTAGCACTGGCACACTTATTGGTGAAGCAGTATTTTCACCTGCTGATGTGGCAAATATGTATAGTGTGCAAAAAGGAAAATCACACTATAATTTTTTAATTGAGTTTATTGGTACATTTCAGGTATATAGTACAGTTACTTTCATTACTGGGATCTTGTACCTCTACATGACAGGTCTTGGTTCACATTTTTTCCCCTTGTCCCTGCCCTCCCTTCACTCCTTCCTCCCCTCCCCATCTACAAACACTTTATTTCCATTTTTTAATTTTCTCATATTTTTCCCCTTATTACCTTTGCCCTACCTTTCCCACTTTCCCTACACCTTTAGCCCTTTTCTTCCCATTTCACAATGTCAGTTATCTCATTAGGATCTTATGTACTATTACAGTTTATTCACACCAGAGAAACTATTCGGTATTTACACATGTGTGACTTATTTATTTCACTTAGGAGTATATCCTCAATATGTATCCATTTTCCTATGCATGAGTCTAATTTCTCAATCTTTATGGCTGAGTAATATTCCATTTTATAGAAAAACCACATCTTCTTCATGTGGTTTCCAACTGATGGGCAAATGGGCTGTTTCCCAAGTTTTAGCTATTACAAACTGGGCCGCTATAAACATAGGTACACATATATCACTGATATGATTCTTTTAATTCTTTTGGAAAGATACCCAGCAGAGGGATGGCTGGGTCAAATGGAACCTCCAGTCCAAGCTCTTTGAGGTATCTCCATATTGATTTCCATGGTGGTTGCACCAGTCTGCACTCCCACCAACAATGAAGAAGGGATCCTTTCTCCCCACAACCCCGCCAACATTTGTTATTGTGCAATTTCTTGATAGCAGCCATTCTTTGTGGGGTTAGGTGGGATCTCAGTGTTGTTTTCATCTGCATCTCTCGAATGACCAGTGATGTGGAACATTTTTTCATATATTTACTTGCTGCTTTTACTTCTTTGTCTGAGAAATGTCTGTTCATTTCAGATGCCCATTTTTAAATCGGGTCTTTGTATTTGGGGGGCTGATTGTTTTGAGTTCTTTATATATTCTAGATAATAGTCCTTTTTCTCAGGAACAGCTGGTAAAATTTTTTCCCACATTGTAGGGTGTCTCTTAGTTCTGCTAATGGTTTCTTTTGCAGTACAGAAGCTTTTTGGTAAGATGAGATCCCAGTTGTTGATTCTTTCTGCTAGTTCCCGTGCTACTGAGGATTTATTCAAAAAGTCTTTTCCTATGCCAATGCCTTCCAGAGTTCTGCCTAACTTATCTTGCAGCAAGTTTAGTGCTTCTGTTTTAATATTTAGATCTTTAATCCACTTGGATTTTAATTTAGTGCATTGTGAAAGATAAGGGTCTAGTTTTAATCTTTGGCAGGTTGAAATCCAGTTTTTCCAACACCATTTATTAAAGAGGCTATCTTTCCTCCAGTGGGGACGGTCAGCTCTTTTGTCAAAGATGAGGTAGCTGAGTGTATCGGGAGTTGTTTTTGTGTCTTCCAATCTGTTCCACTGATCCTCAGGCCTGTTTCTTTGCCAGTACCATGCTTTTTTATTTTTTATTTTTTATTTTTTTTTTTTATCACAGTGACTTTGTAGCATAGTTTCAAATTGGGAATTGTTATACCCTCTGTCATGTGTCTGTTGCTTAGGATGGCTTTTGCTATTCTAGGTCTCTTATATTTTCAAATGAATTTTTGGATTCTTTTTTATAGTTCTGTGAAATACAGTGTTGGAATTTTAATTGGCATTGCATTGAATCTGTATGGCAGTTTTGGTAGTATGGTCATCTTCACTATGTTGATTCTTCCTACCCAGGAGCAGGAGGTATATTTCCATTTTCTTATATTCTCTTTGATCTCTTTTTTCAGAGTGCTGTGGTTTTCAGTGTAGAGGTCTTTTGCTGCTTTTGTTAGGTTGATTCCTAGATACTTCATTTTTTTGGATGCTACTGTGAAAGGAAATGTTTCCCTAATTTCTTTCTTAGTGAGTCTGTTATTTGTGTATAAGAAGGCTATTGATTTTTGGGTGTTGACCTTGTATCCAGCTACTCTGCTAAAAGCGTCAATTCAGTCTAGAAGTCTTTTAGTGGAGTTTTTTGGGTCTTTAATGTAGAGTATCATATCATCAGCAAGTAATTTTAGTTTAACTTCTCCTTTCCTATTTTTATTGCTTTAATTTTTTTCTCTTGTCTAGTTGCTATGACTAATGTCATATAATTAATTATTACATATAATTACATATAATTAATAAATAGGCTAATGCTGAAACATCACCAGTTGGGGTGGAACTTCAGATAATGTATAACTGAAAGCGGGTGGCAACCAAACTGTATTGCAGAAAATTTTATCAAATCTCCTTTAGGGATCTCTTTTCTCCACAGCCTTGTGAATACTTTCTATCTTTCAGCTTTTTTATAGCTCCCACCCTAATAAATATGAGGTGGTGTCTTGCTGTGGTTCTGATTTTTATTTTCCTGAATAATAGTGAAGCTCAGCACCTTCTCCTCTACCTGTTGGCTAATTTTATGTGTTCTTTGGAGAAGTATCGGTTTGGGTCATTTGTTCATTTTTAAATCAGATTACTATGATTTGCTAATGAATTAAGTAAATATTTAATATTAATTTCTTAGAAGATATAGGATATCTAGTATGTTCTCCATTCCACAGGTTGCCCTTTAATTTTGCTGATTTTTTTCTTTGCTGTGCAAAGGAGTGTGAATTTGTGTAACCCCCTATGTTTATGTTTGCTTTTGTCACCTGTGCTTTTTTCATGTTGGAATCAAAATACCACTGGCAAGGCCACTGTCAAGAAGTTTCTCAGTATTTGTTTTTGGCACCAGTGATCCAGAACTTGTGCTTGCAAAGCAGGTGGTGGAACCACTGAGCTAAATCCCCAGCCCTCTCAGTATGTTTGCTTTTTGGAACTTATGCTGCAAGTTTTATGTTTAGGTCCTTTATCCACTTTGAGTTCTTTTTTTACATATGCTGCAAGATAAGGGTCTAACTTCTTTATTTAGCATGTGGATATTCAGTTTCCCAAGACTACTGATTAAAGAGATTATACACTCTGCCTTTGGACTTCTTGGTGCTCTAGTTGAAAAGTCATTAACTATATATGCTAGAGTTTATTTCTGGGCATTCTACTCTGTTCTGTTGGTCTGTGAATCTGTCTTTGGGCCAATATTTACTGTTTTGATTTGTATTTTATTAGCATTCTTATTTTTATTAGTAGTATTTTTGATTACAAAGCTAGGGTAAATTTTGAATTCAGGGAGTGTCATGCTTAACTTTGTTTTTGTTTCTGAGAATTGTCATAGATAATTGGGGGTATTTTGTGGTTCTGTATACATTTTAGAATAATTTTTTATTTCTGTGAAAAAAGCCATTAGAATTTTGATATATATTGCTTTGAGTGGTCTGGACATTTTAGCTATATAGATCTCCCAACCCTTGGATGTAGGGTGTCTTTCCATATATTTGTGCCTACATTTGCTTTCATCAATATTTTATAGTCTTCATTGTATAGCTCTTTCACCTCTTCAGTTAAATTTATTCCTGAGAATCTTATTCTTTTTTGCTACTGCTGTAAGTGGGATTGTTTTCTTGGTTTATGTTCTGGGCAGGTTGCTATTGGGCTAAAGAAGTCTAATTTACTCTCTCTTTCTGAGTTTTCATCCAACAACTTTATTGAAGTCATTTCTTAGTTTACTAGATTTCTTTCTTTGCATGTGGAGTCATTGGTGTTTTCTACACATGGGATCATGTCATCTATAAATAGGGATGATTTTACTTCTTCCGTTTTGATTTGGACTCCTTTTACTTTATCCTTTCTTAATGAATTGTTCTTTCTAGTACTTGCAGTATAATATCGAACAGAAGTGGGTGTGGGGAGAGTGGGCATTTTGCTTTTTCTCAGATCTTAGCTTTTGATTTTAATTATACCTGTGGGCTCTTCAGAATTGGCCTTTATTATATTGAGGAAATTTCCTTCTATACTTAAAATTTTGAGAATATTTATCAGGAAAGGATGTTAAACTTTGTCCAATGTATGTCCTACATTATTGATCATGTGGTTCTCATCTTTCAGTGCGGCTTATCATATTGATTGATTTGCACATGTTAAGCCCACTTGGGATAAATACCATTTGGTCACGATGTATATGTAATCTGGTGGGAGTGCTGTTGCATTCTGTTTGCTAGTATATTACGGAGGATGTTTGCATCTATTTCATTAGTGATATTGGCCCCTAGTTTTCTTCTCTTGTGATGTCTTTAGCTTTGGTATCAGAACGATGCTGGCCTCTTACCATGAGTTTGGAAGGACTCCTTCTATTATTTTCTTCTTGGAAGAGTATACGAAGGACTATTATTCTTTATTTGGAAGAATTCAGTTGTGAAACCTTTGGATCCTGGGCTTTTCTTTGTTGGGAAAATCAGAGGCTTTTGAAAAGCAATCCTAGTGCAACAAGTAGCTTGCTAAAGAATTCCCAAAGGAAATAAAATGTTTTGTTTCCTCTCCTGAAACAAATCTTGAGTTATGAAAGGACAAAGCTGAGCTTTTCCAAATGATGTCTCTGAAATCTCAAATAAGCTCATGAACAAAACTGCTTTTGCTAACAGAGTAAAGAACCCGCATTTGGAGTACCACGTGAGGGAGTACAATTATACAGAAATACTTCATTGTTGGCAACATAAATAAAAGTTAGGTAAAAATAAAGACTTTAAAGGCATTTGGCAGAATTACGATGCATGGATGTGATAATTACCAATGCGTAATTTCAAGGGGGAGAAAGAAACTTTCCCATTCCTAAAAAGTGATCCTTACTGGTTATCCTACATGCAGCCGATTACCACAGGAGTTGACCAACGATTTAGATTTGAAATTAGCATTCGAGAATTATTATTGTTACCACAGAAGTGAATGAATCTCCGACGAAATACAACTCCCTGCCCCAACAAACCACTGAAGAAAATGTAGCAGAATAAATGTTTCAAATTTACCACAAATCCCTGAAGTTTACATCCCTCAAATAAATGCATTCCACTCGGAAGTAAACAAAAATAGCTTTTCAGTGTGCAAGGCCTTTTGCGTTTTGAAAATCCTGGCCACAGCCAAGGAAGTCCTTCATCAGGCACACAGCTCCTTGCGAGGGGGCAGGGAGCCATCAGTGGTCATGGTGCTTAGGGAGAACACACCCTTCACACTACGCACTGCATAACCCTCCCCATCCATACATCTTGAAAACTGCCACTGAAAAACTTTTCAAAAAGATATTTCAAATCAAGCAGGTTTAAGATAATTTTCTCTTCTTGTGGTCATGGAGTTAGCATTATAAAGAGCAGGTGGTAAAGCAGATATAGGCCGCATAACGTTGGTGTCCCCGAATAGGGTGATCACCAGCTACTGACTCAGTCCCTGGGAAAAGACTGCTTTCATCAGAGATTCAGAAATGGACATCGTAGGTCACGCTCACCGAAGCACCCAAAGTCTGCCACTGTCGTGTGCATTACTAATCTATGGATACTGAAGAAAGACGATCAGGCACTCTTGCTGAGATTCCAGAATGGAAAGGAGAGGGAGGGAGAGAGGGACCCCTGAAGACCGCAGTGCTCAGTCAGGTAGGGGATACCGCGCCTCACTGGGCCCGCGGGGAGCCCGTGTGCATTGAGAAGGGGGAAGGGCCTTGTTTGGGTTTGAGAGATGGAAAGCGAGAGGGTACACAAGAAATGGGCAGATATATTTTCTCCGTTGGGGTAGGACAGCCTCTGGAGAATTCCAGAGCAGAGCATTTGGGAGGAGAGGGGCAGGAATTTAATAGAATTTCACACACTTTGATTCAGACTAGTTTTTTTCCATGGTTTCTAAATTTCCTCTGGAGTCAGCAGTAAGCTTTCTAAATGCAGTCGTACTCTTGGGCGCACTTGTGAGGGTTTGCGTACACATGAGGAGCTTGCTTTTAGGGTAAAGGTGAGAAGCGTGGCAGGGGAGTGTGACTTGTGTGGCCCTTGGGGGAGGACTGTATGAGGCCTGGCTTGGTCTCAGCTGGGCCCCACCTGGATCGCTACACAGCCATGGTGCAGGTTTGATTTGGAGACCATTTGGAAAGCTTCTGTCCCATGGAACGAGGAAATCCCTTACAGCCCTGAAGAAAATTGGCAAAAGAATCAAGCAGTTATTACTCTGTGCTTCATTTTAGCGTGGGAAAATGTGGAGAACAAAAAAATTATAGACCTCAAGTCAGGGACACTATCCCTACAAACAGAGATGTCCTGACATTGAGTATGGACTAGTGAAACTTGGGTACCCCACCCAGCCCAGGAGCACCTCAAGAAGGAAGGACATCTGATTTCTCTTGAAGATAGTGTAGGCAAGACCTGCAGAAGAACTTTAGTCCACGCTTGGCTCATTTGTCTACAATGCCCCCAGTCTCTGTCACACCGGCTGTGCTGTGTCACTGTCTGTCCTCCACTCTTGCCAAGTATGACATGGGTTTTATATCCGGGCATTTCTGAGTATGTATCGCAATGCTACGTGAGCCCACTCCTTCCGTTAAGCAAAATACTTCATTCATTTGCCCTATCAAGGAAGAGAGAGCCCATTGTCATTTCCATTTGTACCCTAAAGTAATCTATTACCTGGAAACAAAATCTTCGGTACCTAGAGAGCCATTTGGGTCAGGAAGTAGAGGCTAAAGAGGAAGTCAGCATTGGCTGTTAATGTAGCAGATGCAATCCCCAAGTACATGCAGTCCCATGTAGTAGTCTGTGTTTCTCACCCTTTGGGTCAGGCAGGTCTTTCTCATGAGGGTGTGGTAACGTGCAGTGAAACAGCACAGGGTGTCTGTGGGAGAGATGTACACAAATGCCACCTCTCACCCAGGTAGGAGCAGCCGCTGGAAGAACTTTTGTTTTTGGTTTGGAAAGTGTACTTTAAAGCAAAGCCCCATCTTACTAATTGGATCTTAGCTTGAAATTTTTTTTCTCGTGGGTTTTGCCACAGTAAAATATTTTTTGAAAACATCATGGGAATGGAGGATGGAATTATGGGAGACAGATATATTTATGATTTACATAGTCATCAAAATTCATTTTAATGCTTGAATTGTTGGATCTGGCCCCAGATCTTTGATTTCTAACTGAAACCATTTGCCTCTGTAAACCTGAGTTGTTTCTATGTGATGACAAGAATAGCTAAAAATTCTTCTAAACCATTCATTGGTTTCTATTCTTAAAGATAAGTCCTTCATTCTTTGGGATGTTTTTTTTTTCTTGTTTGTTTTCAGAAACAATTTGATTCTACTTTTTAAAAAGTTTTCTGAAGAGTGCTCAATGATAAAGAACACAGCAATGGAGACCTTTCCCCTCAAGATCAGACGAGTGTAACCACAGTCCACAGGGCACAGGGGGCCTTGGACAGGGAGTACTGTGGGTTCACAGGGTCATGAACTTTGCCATTATTTTGTGATTTTAAATGATTTTTTCATGTCTTGATTGCTGGGTTTTCAGCAGGGAATGGCAAGGTGACAGAGGGAGGCTGCATAGGGAGGGTGTGGTGTGGAACTGACTCTGCCTCTTGTCCTCAACACGCACAGTCTAAGTGAGGCCTGCATGTAACACATGCTGCATGTGCTTGATAATGGTATTCCCGCCTACGTGCAAGCCTGTGTGCTGTGTTCAGTGTTATTATGGACATGCAAGCTTTCTTGCATAACTATTAGACTTGGGTTTGTGTTACTTTGTAAAACAGTTTATTATATAATTTAAAATGTAAAAATTAGAGAAGCTTTGTTACTTATACACATTAACTGTTTGTTTTATATTTGACCCAAGACAATTCTACTTTACTCGCTTTGTCCTAGATAAGCCAAAAAGCTGGACACCCATTCTCTAGAGGCAAGCATTATTTGGTAAAGCAAATCTGTTAGACTGGAATGTGAATAGTTTAGAGGACACTTTTGAATTTGCTTTCTTGATATTTCTTTGGAGATTTTCATTTCCTGGAGTAAATTCTGCAATTCATCAAGGGATAGAAATTGAACGAAGAAAACAGATTTACCAAAGATCATCTACAAAAAGATGCAGTTGTAATTTTCCAACCCCCCCCTTTTTTTGGTACCAGGGATTGAACTCTGGTCCTTGTGCTTGCAAGGCAGGCCACCGAACTGCTGAGCTACATCCCTGGCCCTCCAGCCCTTTTTTGATGAACAAAACCAAATGGTATCCTACTAACCTCTAAAAATGCCAAATTAAAATATTTTCATATATTAAAATTATTCCTTATTGTTCCTTAATGTTATTCTAGGACTGTCATAAATATAGAAAGTTTATTCCACACTCTTCTGGGGACTCAGAATTAGGGTTTGTAAACTAGTAGTTCAGGAACAAATGAAATTATAAGTCAGCAATAATTTGCCTGCCAAAGGAAAAATGAATCTAATACAGAGTTTTGCACGCAATACACACTCAGTGGCGGTGACTGCATGAAGGAATGAGCCAGATACATGTGAGGTTGCTTCAGTGAATATTTTTTTAGGTTTGTTCTGGTTTAATAGTTTTGGAAATGTCAGTCCTGGTTCTGGTCTAATCTAATTTATGAAGTATTTTGGGGACATAATATATAATAACAATTCAATAAAGAATTTCAGTCTGTTCTATTAAAATAATATCATATAAATCCTTCTTTGAAAGGTCTACTTTGGGTTTTCCTGTTTCTGTTTCTCTTTCCTCCAGTTGAACTTATGTCTCCTGACTGCCTTGCTGAGACTTTCCATTCTAACCAATAGTTGCAAACACTGATTCCAATGTGCCGATCTCCTTGATAAAATCTTCACTGACTGTGTCGACCAGGGTGGGGTGGGCTTGTTGACTTTTAAAGCAAAGCTCTGCAAAATTTAGCTTCATGCAATTTATTTATTCAAGTTTATCACTAATAGTAGCTTACTGATTATTTTTTAAATAAAATAAAACAAAAAGCCTCCCAAACAACCGGTGTATTCATTCTCAAGCCTGGGTTTCTCTTCTTTTCACCAACTTTTCTTTTCCCATTGACCCTGCTTCCCCTTCCAGCAGGCATCTCTGAAAGCTCAGAGATGCCCCTCCTGGTCACAGGCCTGTAAGGTCCACGCATTTGGGCAGCAGGGGTCACAGGTGGGGCTGGGGTCTTCTGCCTCCCAGAGTGCTGGGATTTCCGGCATTTACTACCGTGCTGGGCTGAATCTTACATTTATCCAGGCTTACTCCATGGAGATAATAGCATAGGATGTATTTACCCACTAAGTACCTTTCATTTCCTTGTGTCCCTCCCCTTTGCTATATCAATACTATTAATAGGTAACCAGAATCACGTAACTGTCTTTTGTAAGTGGCTTCTTTCTCTTAGAAAAATCTTCACCAGTGTTGTAGGGAGGACATTTACTGCTTTTTTTTCTTTTCCTGAGCAAAGAAATGGATTACCAGGTAAGGAAATGGTAGAATTGCTGATTTGTATACTGGCACTATGCTTAATACTATGTGAACAGCAAAAGTATTCTCTGAAGTGCTTGTACCATTTTATAAGGCCAACAGCAACACATGACTGCCTTGACTGGATGTTGCAAATGCTGTCTTCTTTTTTATTTTTCATTGAGTTCATTGGTACATTTTCAGTATACAGCACAGTTCCATTCATCACTGGGATCTTGTACCTTTACGTGACAGGGCTTGGTTCTCATTTTCCCCCCATTCCCCTGCCCTCCCTTCACCTCCTCCACCCTTCCCTGTTTACAAAGATTTTGTTTCCATTTTTTCCTCTCATACTTTTCTTTTTCCTTCTTTCCTTTGCCCTACCCCTCCTACATCCCCTTCTCCTTTAGACCTTTTCTTCCTATTTCACATTTTGATCCTTATTTACACTTTTAGTTTTTCACACCAGAGAAACTATTTGGTATTTACACATGTGTGTTCTATTTATTTCACTTAAAAATGTGGCCTCAATGTGCATCCATTTAGCTATACATGTCTCTAGTTTCTTGTTCTTTATGGCTGAGTGGAACTTCATTTTATATTAAAAAAAAAACACAAATCTTCTTTATCCATGAAACACTGTCTTCTTGATTAGCATCAGCCTGATGTTGTGAAATGGCAACTTACTGTGAGTTTTATTTACATTTCCTGGGTATCTAATGATATTGAGCAGCACTTCACATATTTTTGACTCTTTGTGTATCCCGGAAAAATATCTATGTAGGTTCTCTGCCTGTTTTAAAAATTGAGTCATTTATCCTTCCATTACTGAGTGGTAGAAACTATATGTTCCAGCTGCAAATCCTCTATTGGGTAAATAATTTGCACATATTTGCTCTTATTCTGTGAGTTGTCTTTTTTACTTTTTTGATGATATATTTTAATGTACAAAAGCTTATGATTATTTTTTATTGTTTTTAGTTGCTTGTAGTTTTGGAATCATATGGAGTAAACTATTGATTAGCTCAAGGTCATAATAATTTATTCTTATATTTTCTTCTAAGAATTATGTGGTTTTAGTTCTTCCTTTGAGGTCTATGGTATACTTTTAATTAGTTCGTATGTATGGTGTGAGGTAGGGATTCAAGCTCATTCTTTGGTTATCCAATTGTCCTCGTATCTGTTGTTGAAAACACGATTCTGTCTTCCTGGGCTGGGATGTAGCTCAGTGGTGGAGCCTTTGCCGCCCTTGCTTTGATTCTCAGTACTGTGAATGAACACAAAAACAAAGAAACAAACAAGATTCTATTTTTTTTTTCCTTTAGACATTCTTAGAAACTGGTTGAGAATCAGTTCATAATATAAGCTTATTTCTGAAACCTCTATTTCACTTACTGTATCTTTATTGTATTACTTTTGTGTAGCTGCTGTAACAAATCACCATAGATTTCATGACTTAGAGCAACACAAACTTACTACCTTGTAGTTCTGAAGGTCAGAAGTCTGAGGTGTCCCCTGGGCCAACACTAATTACGCGAGTGTGGCCTTTTGTAGCTGCTGGAGCAGGCCTCTTGCTCGTGCCCTCTCCCATCTGCCAAGTCAGTAACTGCATCACTGTGACCCCTGCTTCCCTTGTCACCATCCTCTCTGACTCTTTTTCTTTCACATCTAAGAACACGTGAAATTTCACTGGACAGATCCCAACAGCCCAGGATAATCCCCCTATTTTTCAAAGTCCTTAACTGAACCATACTTGAAGGGCCCAGGAATCTGTGAAGAGGCCATTGCTTTGCCTAACACATGTCTGTGTGCAGTGCCCCAATTATTGTGGTTTTGTGGTAAATTTGGAAATCATGGTGGATGTGTCTTCCAACTTCGTTATCAAGGAAGAAGGCCATAGTTTTGAGTATTCTGAATCCTTTGCATCACTGCGAAACTTAGTGTCACCTAATAGAATTTGGGAATAAAGCCAACTGGTATTTGGGTCATGTTCAATTTACAGCTCTTAAAAATATCACATCTCTCAATCTATGAAAATAGATTATTTCTCCATTTATGTAGCTTTTTCTTTTCATTTTTTTTCAAGAATACTATAGTTTTCAATTAACAAGCCTGTCATGTCTTTGTTAAATTTATTCCTAAATTTTCTATACTTTTGATGTTATGGTAAGTTGAGTTATTTCCTTAATTTTATTTTGAGATTGTTTCTTGGTAGTGTACACATAAGAAATTGGCTTTTTTGTATTGATGTGTTCAGAAATCTCGATGATCATGTTTATTTGTCATATAGTTTTCTGTGAGTTTCTTCTTATATATGATCATGTCGGGTGGGGGATGTAGCTCAGTGATTCTCCTGCTTGCCTTGCAAGTACAAGGACCCAAGTTCGATCCCCAGTACCAATAAGAAAAACAAAACAAAGATCACGTCATCTGCAAATCAGCATTGTTTTACTTCTTCCTTCACAATATGAATGTGAAATTGTATGGAAGTGAGAGTCCTGGGCTTCTGGGGAAAAGGATTCAGTATTCATCATTAATTCTTTTTTTCCATAGTTTATTGGTACATTTTAGGTATATAGTACAGTTCCATTCATCATGGGGATCTCGACCTTTACGTGATGTAACTTGGTTCTTATTTTTCCCCCTTTCCCCCGCCCTCCTTCATCCCCTTCACCCTTAGCGTTGATTCTCACGTTACGTCTGAGTTTCTTATGGATGAAGAAATTCCCTTCCAGTCCCAGTTTGAAAATTTTATTAAGAAAACATCTTCAAGTACTTTTCTGTTATTTATTGAGAGGTTTCTACTGTTTTTGTCTTTCCTGGTATATCACATGAATTGATCTCCAGGCCCTAAAATAACCTGGCATTTCTAGGGTAAATCCCACTTGCCCATACTGCATAACTCTTTTGATACATCTCTAGATTTAGCTTGCTATTATGTTCTTGAGGATTTATATTTATATTTATGAAATGTTGGCCTCTAGTCTTCTTTTCTTACAATGTCTTTGTCTGGCTTGGGTTAATCAGGTTAATATTAACCTCATAGAATGAGTTAGAAGTTGGTCCTTCTTGTACCTTCTGAGAGAGTTTTTTTAATAAAGAATTTATATTAATTATTCTTTAAATATTTGGTAGAATTCAAAAGTAAAGACATTTGGCCTGGGGTTTTCTTTGTATAATTTTTAAAATTATTAATTCATTCTTTTTATTTGTTATGGGTCTATTCAGTTTTTTTATTTATTTTTCTATATTTGCTGGTCTAGGAGCATGTCCTTTTCATCTCTTATATAATTTGATGGCAAGAGTTGCTAATTTTAAGTCTTTAAAATGATTTGTTTTTGTCAATTTTGATATAATCTACATACAATTAAGGGCTCATATTTTCAGTGTGCTCTTCCGACTTTTTGTTTGTTTGTTTTTCACTTTTTTGAGACAGGGTCTCACTATGTAGTTGAGACGGGCCTGGAACTCACTATGTAGCCCAGGCTGGTCTCGAAGTCACAGTGATCCTCCTGCCTCAGCCTCCCGAGTACTGGGATTACAGGCATGCACCACCACACCTGGCTCTTCTGACTTTTGATACACGCATATGACCCACAACCCTATGAAGATACAGAATATTTTTATCATCCCAGAAATTCCTCTGAAATCCATCCTCAGCTTGTTTGTTATTCTTTTCCCAAGGTAAATATTACTCTAGTTTCTATCATCCTCTGTTAGTTTCACCTATTGTTGAAATAGATGTGAGTGGAATAACAATAACGAGTTCTTTTATATCCAGCTTCTCCTGACTAATAGGGCGCTGCCCAGAGTCGTGAGTGCTGTGAACCTTGTGAGCAGGTTATTCCTGTTTTGTGCTGAGTGGTAACCCTCGCTTGCTTCCTAGTTGATGGACTTGTATGTTTTCTTGTTCATAGCCAGAACCAAATTGCTGTATGAGTTCTGTTCCCCAAGGGGATTTTCTTCTTTTTGTAAGAAAAATGTTTTTGTTTGTCTTGGTTAAATGCCTTTGTGTGATATTTCGGGGTTACCGAGTTGGTAAATTTTTAACCGTATTAAAAGACTTCCCGTTTTTCAAAGTGGCTGTTAATATTTTGATCCTGCCAGTTAAGCGTGAGTGTGCATATTGTACAAAATACTTGCCAATGTTTGGCATTTGATTTTTAATTTAGTTTCAATTTTAGCTTTTGAATATGTTTGTCATGGTATCTTACTGTGGTTTTTATTTTTAAAGTAGCTTTATTGGGTTATAATTGACATACAATAAATTACACATGTTTAAAATGCACAATTGCTACGTTTAAGCATAGAAACACACTTGTGAAATTGCCACAGTCTGCTTAGTGAATTGTCAATTATTGTGATATTTGTAAATCTTCCTTCCTGGTCTTCTCCCTCCTGCCGGCCTCAGAAAACCCTAAGTCTGCTTTCCATCCCTATGAATTAGCGTGACATAGTAGAATATTCTATAAATGAAATAATGTAAGTACTCTGCTTTTTTCCTTTTTTTTTTTCTCAGCACAACTACTTGAAGATTTATTTGTGTTGCTATAGGTATAAGAATTTCACTCATTTTTATTGTTAAGCAGGATTCCATTGCATAGATAAATGGCTATTTGTTTACCCATTCTTCACCTGTTGTTGGACATTTGGAATCTTTCTGGCTTCTAGGTATCCCAAACAGAGCTGTGGTGATAACTCTGCAGTCTTTGTATGGAGGTGTGATTCCGTGGCTCCTGGGCAAATAAATAGGAGTGTATCCAGCAGTCATGCCGTAGATATAGTAGGTAGCTTGGAGACTGCCAAACTGCTTTCCAGAGTGGCCATGCCACTGTTTATACCGGTGTATGTGTAGACTCCTTTCCCCTCTACTTTCTTGTCATTGCTTGGTATGATGAGTCCTTTTAGTTTTAGACATCAAGGAATTGTGTAGTGACAACTCACTGTGGTTTTAACATGCATCTCCTACTGGCTAGTGCAGTTGGATGTCTTTTCTTGCGGTATTTGCCATCCAAAAAATTTCTCACATACTCTGTGTGTGAGTCATTATTTAATTATTTATCTATAAGAGTGATTTGCATGGGATGTAATTTGCAAATGTAAGTACATTCTGATAGTCCATTTGTTTCCAGTCTTTCATTGCCTTAAATTTTCTTTCTTTTGTCCTTTTCCATCCGTCCCTTTCTTCTTTTCACTGTACCAGGGTTGACTGCCTGATCTCCTGTCAGGGAAGTGCTCTACTGCTGAGCTATGTCCCCAGCCCAATTTCTTTAAAAAGATAATTTGATGAAGTGCAAATGTTATGGAACATACTCTTGAAATTATATTTTAGATATCTTTACCTAACTCAAGATCAAGAGACTTTATGTTTTCTAGTTTAGGCTTTACAGTTAGGATTATGGTTCATCTTGAGTTGAAATTTGGTTGGTGTGGTTTGATGCCCATCTGTCTGACTGTTAACTTACTAAGCAACTAACTAGATATCAAGTTGTTCAGTGGTGTCAGCACCACTTAGTGAAAAGTCATCTTTTCTCCACGGATTTGTCTTTATGCCTTTGTCAAAGAGCAATCAAGAACATTTGTGTGGAGAAAATTCTAAACTTTGACTTGTTTTATTAGCATGTGTGTCTATCTTTATACCGCATGACACTGTATGGATTACAGTTGCTTTACTAACATCTTGAAATTAGGTAGTGTAAATTTTTCCAGTTACAAATGATTTTTAAATTGTTTTGTCTTCTTAGGGCCTACACACTTCCATAAAAATTTAGAACCAGTTCTTTAGTTTCTACAAAAATCCTGCAGGGATTTTGATTGAATTTATTTTATGATATTTCCTGTAGGTTTTTCTTTTTATATTCCCTTTTCTAACTGCTTTGTGAAAATCTGATTCCTTTTTGCAAAATTCTTCCTTTGTGCTCACTGATTCAATGCTGTTTTCTTCCCTCCACTGTTTTATTGGGCGCAGGACTGGGTCTTAGTCTTTTTCGTCTTTTGCTTAGCTGAGCTCCAATCTCCTTCAATCTAATCCTTTATTTTATTCTTTTGCCATTATTCATTATAAGGAACAAAAATGTAAGTCTGTGTGAATTTCCCAGAGGAAGACATTATGAGCACAGGAATCTAGGATGAGCCTGGAATTTAGAGGTGCTTTCTTTATGGTAGTTCTTAGATTCTCAGGGGAGTGGTGGATGGACTCATTTATACCTCAGGGTACATTGTCTCAAAAACTGTGGGGGGGTGCAGAGGATAAATAATAAATAGATAAAGTATCCTCTTAGTACCCGTCTTTGATATGCCAGGTGTGGTTTAAGGAACTTCTGGTAAATCCTGGATACGGGGCATTAAGGCAGATCTGTTATCTATTATTAGGGCTTGGATGTAGGAAGCCCATTTTTGGATGGTTTCTTCCCCCTGGGTATCTTGAACTGGGTGTTAAGGAGTGGAACATATGTTTTAGATGTAGAAATTTATGAATAAAATGGCCTTTGGGTAAGCCTAGGTATTTTAAACATCTGGTCCTCAAATGCAGAAACCAACTTTGATTCCTCTTGATGTAAGGACCAGCATGTAATGAGGGGGAAATTCCTGGGCCATGGCAGTCGAATGCTGACTGATCTCATTGTCTTTATTCTGTCCTCCATATTATCATATTTTTATAGTTCTATTTTCCTCAAACTCAGACATGATTATTTCCCCACAATTTTAAGGGCCTAGCTTTTGACATTCTTCTCTTTCCTTCATAATAGTGTTCAATTCCCATCCCTTGGCACTAAAAGGTTTTCACCATTTGTTTTCTTTCAACCTCATCACCCCATGCATTTCTGCAATTCTCTACTGGAGTTCATGTGGCCATATGGATTTTAATATCTCTATATCTTCGCTTCTTCAATTTCCCCTACCCAGAGTGTCTTTTCTTCTGAAACGATTTGCATCTTTCAGTACTCAGCTCAGATGTCACCGGGGTGGACTCTAACCACCGGCCCTTCCGAGCCACAGTCACCCCTTCCGGGCTGCTCTCTGGGACCGATGACAGCTGACATGTGCTCTGCTCTCATGAAGAGGTGGGCACCGTGACTGATGCCACCTCTGCGGGAGAGGGGCACCCTAGCTGGCAGACATTTATTTCACATGGCTCTGGAAGCTGGACAGCCAGGCTTAAAGTGCTCACAGATTTGATTCTGGCTGCGGCTGGTCCACACCCTGCTTTCTCTGGGTGGAGAGAGACATCTCGGTGTCTTCCTCTTAGGGGGCAGTGGTCCCATCGGAGGCTTTCACCCTCAAGACTGTCTAAGCCTGATTACCTCCAAAGGTTGTACCTCAAGTAGTGCCACTCTGGGGGTTAAGGTTTAACGTATGAATTTGTGAGGGACACAACCCTGCTGTTAAAGCCACTGTGTTGGTAGCAGGCCCTGATCGCAGCTGGGATCAGGATTTTTCTGCAGTGTTTCCTAGCCGGCACTGACATTTGGTCATGGATGACACAAAGTTACAGTGCAGTGTGTTGCAGTTTACTTCACACATGTTTTCCCAGGGAGTAGACAAGTTTTCCATTGCGAACTGTCCCAAAATGCCTTGCAGGGCATCTTTTGTTCCATCTATTTAACAAATGAGAAATACGATTGATGAGTGCATTCTAGTTCTTCCAGACATCCATTCAGACCAAGATAAACAAACAAATAAACAAGCCCTTTAATCAGGAAATCAAGAACATGTAGGGCAGGGAGTGTGGACCTGGAAGGCATCAGAAAATAAGCCGACCGTGTGTTCAGGGTCTGTCTGGAGTCACCTGGGTTCTCGTGTCTTTTTCTGTGTTTTGCTTTGCGAACTCCCTCTTAGCCCTGGTCTTGCACTTTCCCCTCCTTTGTGCTGAAATAACTGTTCCAGCCATGTGGCAACATTATCTTTCTGTGGTGCTGCTAGAGTAGACTCCTTGGCACCTTACATTCCTCATTGTGAATTATGACAGCAAATCAAACAGAGCCCTCAGGCTATAGCAGAAGAGACACTGCCTGGAGGCGGGCCTACCCCAGGAAGATGCTTCCAGAATAGTACTTCCTGTAGACAAATTCATGGTCACATCTTAAGGAACTTATGATTTATTTGCCACATTTATCATTATTATTATTCTAGTAGGAAGGATTTATTTTGTTGCTTCTTTAGTCAAAGTGTAGACATGAAAGACAAATATATGCATTTAATCCCAGACCTCTTTGTCTTAAATATCACTGAGTAACACAACAGCAGGGGAAAGAGATACCTTTACTTCCAGGAGAAAGACTGGGTTGCCTGTGTGTTTGAAAATACTTTGTACTTTGTGGCTGGGATTTTTATCTTGAAGTTTAATTATATAGTGTAATGTGTGTTCTTGATATTTAGTAAGAAACTGTGCAATGCCATACTGATCATTAATTAATTTTTCCAAGGCACCTTTAGTTCCTTGGAGAAACTCAGTTGGGTGTAAGAGGACATAAATTCTTTGCAATGCATCTCTTAGTTTTTATCAAAGCCATGCACAATTTTACTGTCTCTGACAGCAATGAAAGGAAGTTGTTTTTCTTACTGTACCTCTCCTTGGTAAGCTGGTGGTTCTGCACGGAGAGGTTTCCACCTCTGCTTGAGTGCAGGGTCAGATATTTCCCGTCCTTTCAGGGGGAACAGCAGCCAGGTTGATCACTGCACAGCCAGCCAGGCTGTCCAGGGGCCGGTGGCAAGGGCTCTGAGGGCTTCACATCACTGCTTATTAGTCGGGCGCTGACAGTGTGTGCACCTCTCCATTAGGTCAGGGAGGAGAAAGAGATTCAATTTTCTTATTCAAGGTCCGAGGCAGGCAGTGCAGGATGGGTTGGAATCATGTATAGCTGTGTGTCAGGGCCTGAGTGGCTTCTCTCACATGGTGTCCATCCTTGCGGAGCAACTGTTGATGAAGACACGATGATCCCACAGCATTTGAAAGGCACGGAGTTCAGATGCGTTTTGAGAGATGAAAGGAGATGCTTAGTGAAAAGAATTTAATCATTTTCTTTTCGTTTTTTCATCTAAAAAATCTATTTTCACCCTCAAAGCAATTATCTAGAGTAATTGGCTTTTATGTGTAGGAATGAATCCAAGTTCACTATACTTCCCCCAAATCTTGGTTCCTCAGGAGCAGTGCAGACTCTTCACCCAGGTGGTAGGAGAGCGGACAGTAAAAGTCTGACTGCGACTTCAGGAGACAGCCACACCTTCCAGATGCCACAGAGCATCCCAGCTGGGCCATCTCCCCATTGAACAAGTGGCTGTGCTGCCTGAGGTCACTGTGCAGGAATTCCACACAAGTTCCCCCCATCTCATACGACCCAGATGCTGTCTATGTGTGAATAAAATGTGAAAAACAACCTCGAAAAACTTAAGACAACTTTCAGTGTAACATTCCTTTGAGTCCAGACAGTTTAAGAATGTGTTACCTTCGAAGCTGTGTCGAGTGACTGCTGAATTCAGTAAGAGGATTTGATTTTTTTTTTTTTTTTTTTTTTTG
>NW_022900937.1:4259166-4283068 GCF_012274545.1 Fukomys damarensis
GGGGATTGAACTCAGGTCCTTGCGAGGATTTGATTTTTAATAGGAAATATTTCTTGGAGCAAGTATTAGTCTGCAATGGAACAGGGTAATGGTGTCTATGTGTTGTTCTGAATTCATGATGATGAATATGTATGTGTTTTTTTATATGGCATGAGGAAGAAGGAAGATAGAATTATGGTATAGGACACAAGAGTCAAAGTGGAACAAAATTGCTTATTGGCAGCTACAGTGGGCTGTGTTATAGCTAAAAACACAAACTCTGAATTTTGAGTTTCTAGAATAAAGAGAATACTTGTGACCATTAGATAATATCATATTACTTCCAAATCTTTCTTTTTATGCGAAGTTTTTCTTATATCTTGATGTAGAAATTTGATGTGATTTCTTTTACAAACCAACTATGCATCTTACACAAAAACAATCAAATGATTCACAAGTGGCTTTAGCTGTGACTGATTTCTTCCATGGAAACAATTTTGGCTGAGACTATTTTTTTCCTTTTGGCTCAGAAATTGTATGTGTTTTGTACACCTATCATGCGTAGTTCATGTGTTATTTTGAACTACAGTGTATGTTTATTTTATGGCTGTCTTTTCTCTACAGCTCATCTCAACAAAGAGGGAAACCATTGCAGTGCTGATAAAAGGCAAGTTGAATTCACAGATTTTAAGATTCCAACCATACTCTATCGCTAATATATGGCCGGCCAATTTCAGGACATTTTCGCGATCTTTCCTGTGATAAAAACATTCTGGCCAGCAGAGCTGCTGTGGGATTTGAGCCGGGCTGGTTGTAAGTCGATTGCAAGGCATGTCAATCTGAAGACTGCGCAGTGGAGCAGAGCGGCCCTTGGGACTTGGAGCACTTAGGATTCTTCCTCCAAAAGCATCTATAATGAACAGAGTTATTTCGAAAGTGTTCCCTGCAGTCCGCGACTTAATTCAGTCCTCCAGGAAAAGGAAAGCAGATCCCTTTCCACGCACCGCTAAGTTGGATTTCTGTGGTATTATCCACAAGCCTCTCATTTATTTTTACGTAATAGCATCGTTTGGGAGCCAAGTTCTGCAGGCATTTGAGGGAGAAGGAAAAGGTTTTCAGTGGCTCCGGATTCTTCACCTGGCAGTTGAAGTTTTTTGTTTTCTTGTTCTCTGAAATGAAAACATTCATAGTGAGCTCTGCGTACCTTAGCGGTGCCATGTAATTCTTGGCCCTTGACTCATTTTGGCAGAAAGCAACTTGTTTGATCCCGGAAAGTCTTTGTTTGTGCCACTTTCCCGTGTATTCTGTGGTCTGTGTTTGCGAGTTGCCTATCCATGTTTTTCCTGTTTTTGTTTCTGTGAAATGGAAAATTTAGAAAAAAGGAAATCACCTGTGTAGAGGGAGCTAAACTTGAAGACCACGTGGCCTTAATCATGAGCAGAGTACCTATCAGCTCTTTGGGTGTTTGCTTAGCCTGTTCATAGCACCCTGTTTTCCTAAGAGGAAGGAGTTTATTGGGAAGTGGTTCTGATTTCTGAATCTTCGTTAGTTTCCAGATAGACATGCAGTGAGTTATTATTTAGAAACAGTCAGTAAACTCATGGCTGGCTTTTGTTCAAGATATACAAGAAAGTGTAAATGAGTTAGCTGTGGGAGCCCGCTGGCATTTGACATTGGAAAAGTAACTTCTTCTACCATTGAGGCATTGATACAATCTATGACTCTATCTGGCTTTTCTGAGACAAGGGTCTCAGCTAGCATATGAGATTGACCTGGAACTCACTGTGGAATCCAGACTGGGTTTATGGGATTACAGAGGTGCACCACCAGCCGGGCTCAAGGACTTTGTTAAGTTTGACCTTGTGATGGGAGGAACTCAGATAGCCAAAGATCTGATCTCCTCCCTAATAGTTTCTTGGTGCTTCCTGTTGGCCTACCTTTAAAAGGAGCTGTTTCTGTGAAATAAATGGGACCTCTGGTCTCCACAGTATTGAGTGTGCTGTCCTTTTTCAGTCCTCACTCCCCAACTCAGGTACGTTCATGTTGTGACGGCTGGGCCACCACAGTTAGCACTTTTTTTTTACTTCTGACTTTTCTACAAATCCTTTCCTAGTTTTTGTTGTAAATTAGTAACTATGACCTTCACTATTTACTCTGAAGAAATAAATTGTTTATAAGGTACGTTTTTGCCTCAAGCAAAATACTCACTGACCTGGTAATGATTAAGGAGTGGAGAGAGCGGTAACAAATTATCTGGAAACCTTAATGGATGAAGACACCAAAACAACAACAAAATCTCATCACGGGAAATTATTTTCTTTATACAGAATGAAATTCCCTCAGATTGCTTGTATTGGGACTACTCTTCCATGACTGAATATTAATTCCAGGAGGTGGTTCCCATACAAGAAGCATCAAAAGGTTTCTCTTCAGTATTTAGATGAACTAGACCCATGTCAGCATTTACATTTAACAATTTGAAGAGTATAGGCATTTATGATTCTATAACAGAGTCGAAAACAGTAACCATGGAGGTGACTTGTACTCCCTAGGAAGAATCAGTTGTGGGTGAAATTTTAGTACTTTGGGATTCTAAATGATTATATCTGTCTGTACACGTGTGTGTGAGTGCTCATGTATGAATATACGTGTATACACATAAGTGTATTAGGTAATCGAGCGAAGACACAGTAAGGAAACTAGATGTTAGTATATATAAAATGACTTCCAAGACAAAAGGGACTGGGAGAAGCTCTGATTAGCCTGCGTAAAATGAGCCCTGTGTTTCCTATATTTGTCTTATTTTGACCTGAAATTTTGTGGTGTAGCTCCTGACTTGAACATTGGAATTGCTGCAGCTTTGCTTAAGTGCATATGAAAAGTCCTTTTGATTTTGGTTTTGACTTTTTAATAACTTTGATGCATAAAGGTAAAAGGTTGACAGAATCAACAAGTCTGAGAACAACACAATCGACACTTGGTACAGAACTTACCAGAACATTGGGTCTGAGCTCCATCAGAATTAGCTTGAAGGAAATACTCAGCATAATGGGAAAGAGAACAAAGTACACACGTGGTATTCTTGTAATACAGTGTTTTAAAAACATGTTTGGGCCAAGATTAACTTGGGCCCATGAGAGGTAATCCCACTGAAAGACATAAACTTGTGGGTGTAGTTCAGTTGTGCGTAGGAGATTATATCTCAGGTGTTTTGATATAATCACTGTTATCAAAGAATTAGGGTTCCTTAGAAATCACACTGTGTCTCTACTATTAAGTCCTAGAAACCCAGGTAACAATCTTGAACTGATCCAGAGTTGAAAGCTATTACTACATTTTCCTGCCTTGTCTGCCAAATTTCTTGTAACTATATTGTTAGAACAATTTCATTTCAGGTGTGTGAGTTCCTGGGAATAGATGACCAGAGAGCACAGAGGGAGCAAGCTCATTTCTGTGAAGTCTCTTCTTTCTTGACCTTTTCTATTTCAATATCTTTTCTAAAACTTGGTAAGAATCAAATTTTGAAAGGCAATGCTCATATTCTTTTTTATTTTTATTTATTTATTTTTGGTACCAGGGATGGAACTCAGGTCCTTGTGCTTGCAAGGCAGGTGGCAGAACCACTGATCTAAATCCCCCGTCCTCATATTCCTAAGGAGAGGTACTGTGCTAGTTTTGACTGCTCAAAAACAAAGTAAGGATTCAGAATCTCCCAGAAATGGCAATGGTATTCTGCACAAGAACAATGTCACAGGGCAAATTAGCAGAGTGAGTCAGAACCTTCTTTCCATCTGGAGACCCTGGGATTCTTTGAGAGGAAGCCCTTTGCTCTTACTCACCATTTTGCTTTGAAGATCAGAGAGCAGAGGGTGTTTCTGTAGTCTCAAAGTGTGGGTAGCTGAGGGTAGAGTCAGTCTTTGGTTTGGGTCCTCCTGAGGGAACAATCCAAATGGACACTTTGTCTTTCTCTTTCCAAAGCTTCAGTAGGAGGCCTGGATTTGACACTGACGGGCCTTTGGAGGTGAGAAAAGAGAAACATTTGTTTGTCTGGATACTCTCTTAGTCACGGTCTCTGTATGAAAGGAAGTGTGACTATTAGACGTCAAGTTCGTCATGTTTGGATTCTGGAGCAGCAAGTGTGAGCTGACTGCTGTGGGTGTGATGTTTGGATGGGTCCCAGGCAGTGCTCCACACTGTTTTATACTGTTTTTGGGTTGGAGAGAGAGAGAGAGGGACACAGAGATAGGGAGGGAGAGATCAATCAGTAGAAACGAAAACTTAAAACACAGTCAAGCTGAAAATGTTGAAATGTTACTTGAACAATTGCATTATTAACATAATGGTAACAAGTGTGTGTGTGTGTGTATTTAAAAAATATTTCCACATACAAACTGCCATTCAGATGATGGAACTGAATCAGCCAGTGCTTACAAGAGCTTGCCGGGCTGGGCAGGGCTCCTCAAAAGACTGCACATGCTCTGACTCAGATTTAATGCAGGACAGAAATGTACAAGAGCGGCCTACGCTGGCCGCCCACAGGGTCAGATGCAGAAGAGTGTGAGAGATCTTTCGGTGGGCCAGAAGTACAAAGGATCCAGGCAAAGGCCAGGCCCGAGGTAGTATCCCCAATGTTTTCACATCTGAAGGACGGAGGATCCTGGACAGCAGACAGAGGGGTCTGTGGCAGGAGTTCGAAGGGTCAGCACTAGGAGCTGAACACTCTGCACCAGCAGCTGGAAGGCCAGTGCTGGGAGCTGAAGAATCTGCTGAAAGCCAGGAGAGGATGCCCAAGGCGAAGGCAAGACCAGAACTCCTCCAAAGAGAACCACTGAAGCTCTTCCAGGGAAAATCAGCTGAAATCCTTCCCTCCTAGTCTTCTTTTTATACTGTTCCAACAACAGTCCTTTTTAAAGGGGGTCTTCCACGCCCAGAGCCATGCTGACTCCATTCAGCTGGGCGTTCCCACTCAAGCTGACAATGAATCAATTAACCACTGCAGGAACTTTATTCAGGGCTAAAAAGAAGTGAACTATCAAGCCACCAAAATAATCGGAGAGACTAATGTGTATTACTAAGTGTAAGCCACCAATCTGAAAAGGCTGTAGAGTGTTTCTTCCTACACCTGTGGCTGCCTGGAGAAGGCAAAACCATGGGGAGAGGTCCGTGGCTGCATTGGGTAGGTTTGAGTGGACGAGCACCTGGGTATGTGTTGACATATAGCTGTCTTAGAACCAGGTGTTAAGACCAGAGACAGTGACTTTAGTGCAGTTAATTATTCAGCACCAGAGGACAATAGTGGCGACATGCCATCAGACATTGGTCCCCTCCCCTAGGACCCACAACCCAGGTGTGGGGCCTGATAGGAGCTACTGACTCCCAGTGATGCTCCGGTCACAATGTTGGCTCCTCCATCAGATGGTGACAAATGCACACTGTGGTACAGGGTGGCAACAGGGGGAGGGGGTGGTGTCTGTGTGGGACAAAGGGTGCAAGGGCAGTCTGTGCTTCCTGGACAGTTTTGCTGTAAACCTAAAGATGTAAACAACCGAAGTTTACTAATTAGAAAAAAGCACGCCCTCATATATTCTTAATTTGAACGATCCTATGAGGAGGGTCATGTGCATCATCTTTGCTTTAATAATGAGCACTTGTCACAACCTGCTCACTCTTCTGGGCACAGGGTCTTGGCTGAAACATCACTGGAAAGAACAGGGTAAGAAGCCGTGTTATAGCCGGTGGTCATGAGATGCATTCCCAACTGAAAGCCTAGAAAACAGGGACACCAAGTTTTCAGGCATTATTCCTAGACAAGGGGAATCACTAGGACTTACCACAGTATGTTGAAAATATTGAAAAATGCAAACACTTGCTTTCAGATACAATGGTTGCTTAGAAATGCTCCTCTCATAGATGAATTGCTTTTCCAACTATGGAAAAGAGTGATTTTCAGAAGTATCTCTAGTATTTCCATGGTAGATTTGACCAATATGTGGTCGTTTATAGTTTGGCGGTACAATGAGATCTTATTTTTCTTTTGAAAATATGTTTTTTTTTTAAATAGACTATCTGGAAGAAGTTTAAAAGGAATGTGTTGATACTTAGCTTTATTAAAACAAACATCAGACATGTTTTAAGTCCCTTTGTCAAAACCAGTGGAGATTTCACCAAGATTATTTTGATTACAGAAAGCCGTTTCATCAGGATCATTCATTTATCGTAAGGATCTGCTGCTGCTTTGGCTAAATTAAATATTTTTCAAAACCACAATTTAATTATTTTTGAGTCATACACTTAAAAACTCCACCTTAACCATGGATTAAGTCCAAATTAATTATAATAAACAGAACCCTGGGCATTTCTCTGAGGTTCTACCCTGGGGTTTCCCAGTTTTGTCACCTTATAAAATAACAGCAATCTCTTTGCTTATAGTTAAGGTGTGTTATATCCATATACCAGCTCCCTATGATGAATATGACCATTATGTGCTGCAAACATGTATTGATAAAAATAAAAATATGCATAACACTGACTTGTAATATTAGGCGATAGAAAGGACATGGCTTTGGAGTCCTGATTCCTTGGGTCTAAGTCCTACCTGCATTTGTGTTGCCTTCAGCAAGAGGCTTGGTTTCTCTGCACCCTCTAATGTACCTGGGACATCAGTTAGTAGCACCTGCTGTCTCAGAGGGTTATGCAGGACCATCAGCACAAAGCACCTGTTATGAAGACAGCATTGATCAGGACACAGTTTTAAAGATCAGAAAAAATGAAAGATGAGTTTGTATTACTTTGGTTCCCTTAGACAATAAAGACGCTTCTGGTAGTTTGTATCTTAGCCTTTTCTGCTTCTCACTGTAAAAAATCATACATTTATTGTCTCATGCAGGACTTGCTTGGGGATCTTGACTTTCTCAAAGGCCTCCAGGACTCCACTGAGCCAAAGCCTCAGCCTCTGAGCTTGGTTGGAGCTGCATTTCTGCCTCATAGAGCTGGTGATTTTCTAGCAGGGCTTGTGATGGGGGAGAGCAGAGGAACTGTTGAGACCTTCACAGCAGCCCCTCCTGCTCACTGTGGCCCCTCCTGATGGCAGCCATTACTGCCTTCTCCTTCCAAGTCTTGCTGTTGCCATGGGCTTGCAGTTCAATATCAAATCCAGTTGGTGCCGATTTTGTGGTTATTGTTATTGTTTTACATACTCCTGCCCTTTCCGCATCTTGCCAGAGATTCCTGTGAGTTCACTGTAAATGAAGGTGAGTTTTTAGTAGGGGTCTGAACTACAAGACAGCAGAGGAGCAGAAAATTGGCTTTAAAAAATCAGCAGGTCTAAGTTTTTGTGATTCACATCCATTTTATTTCCAAATTAAAACAAAAAATTTAAGTTTAGAAATTTAACAGCTTTACAGAAAAGTACAGGAAAGAAAGTGCAACATTGTAATCTTTCATTTTCCTACAAGCAAGATTAAACTACTGTTGATTTTGTGTATTTGCTTCTAGTTTTCAATTTTGGTGAAAAAAAACACTGTACTATACAGCTTTTCTAAAATTGATGTGTGCTCTTGCTATAAGTTCAACCAACACAGAAAAGGTGACAGAGGCTGAAAAAATGTAGTCATTGTGATCAACCCCAGAACAAACTTCATTAACATTTGATCAACATCAGTGCAGACATCTTTTTAGTCATTTAAATATAAAGAAGAGCTAGAAATATTTTTATAAAAATGAGACCAAGTTACAGGTACCATTTTTGATAAAAGCTTATATATCATTTGAATTAATGAATCATAAGAAAAACAAATTAAATTGAAATACAAATAAATGATGAAACATCATGTCTATGATACATAATATATGTATATTTACATATATGCATATGCACATGCCTACATATCCTAACCACAAGCAATATTTTTGTCCTGAAAGGTTTTGCTAAGGAATAGAAGATAAGTGTGATCAAAGCATGTAATAGGCATGAATGAAAATGTCACAATGAAACTCAGTAGTTTGCACAGTTAATAGGTGTTCATAATTACAATAAAAATAGATGAAGAAAACAGAAAATAATAGGAAGAGGCTGGAATTTGTGCTTTTTAAAAAAATCTAAACTCTAAATTATGCAATAGCAGTTGTCTCCCCTCAGTAAAAGAGCTGGTCATTTGTGAATATCACAGTCAGTGTCTAGTTTTCCTTCAAGGTCCAAGCATTCCCTAAGTTCACTTGCCTCAGTTACCATAGGATTTAGAAAACTAATTCTATGTTTTGCACAGCTAGCAGGGTGCTATGGCTTATATCTACTTGTCGTAGCCTCGTGCAGCCATAGGTGGGGCTTTTGGAGGTGGCTGGATCTGGATGTACATCAATGGGATCAAGGATGTGATGCTGGGATTGATTTGTGGTGCGATGCTAGGATTAAGACCACCCCACTCTGGGTGTGAGTGCTACCTACCCCCTGGATAGGGTACAGTGTACAGAAAGAAGGTCACTGTTGCTTGTCACTGTTGCTTACTGTCTTCTGCCTTCTTTCTGCCGTGAACTGTTTCTCCTCTGTGATGGCCCTCTGCCATGCCACCCTGCCTTGGAGCCAGCCAACTATGAATTTAAATCTCTACCAACTGTGAGCTAAATAAACCTTCCCTTCTTTAACTTTGAATATTCAGTATTTTGTCTCAGCAACAAGAAAAGTAACTAAGACATAGGGTTTTGCTATTCCTAAGTCCTTCATGCTGATTTTTTTTTTATTTTAGTAAATGCATTTGTCAAGTCATTTTCTGTGTATTCTCCAAGTTCTGTCATGTTTGGGAATGATTGTTATTTATTGCCTTCTTACTTGAATGTTGTTAAACTAAGTATAATACTAGGTGACACTTTTTTCCCTTAGAATTTTGTGTATGATATTTTATTGCTTCTTGGCATAGGATATTGCTATGGAAAAGTTTGAGAACATGCTGATATTTTCCCCCATCTGTCTTTTTACTGTAAAGCTTGGATACTTGCAGAATTCATTCCTTATAACTTCTTAAAGTTTAAAACTTTATAGTAATGTATAGAATAAATTACACTTATTTTTTCCAATGTGAAATTCAATTTTTCATTTCAGAAGTTTCTTTTTTTATTACATCATGGACTAAAAACCTAATTCCATGTACTGTGCTTTTTTTCACAATACCTGTAGATAACAGTCTTCCTTTATTGGATCACATCTACTTTTCATATTCATTGATTTCTCCCTGAAGGCAGGTGTCTCTTCCTTATGAGATTATATCAAGCTTTTCCTGTGTCCACACTCAGCTCTCCAGAGGTGCTTACTGAATGCATTGCTCTTTGAAATCTATTATTTAATTCTAAAATTATTTTGTTTTTATCATCATTTTGTTTGAATTTCCTCTCGGTTATGGTAATGCTTTATCATTTGTCCTGAAATTCTTGTTTAAATTTTATATTCTTATGAAATTGTGCAGATTTTATGCTATTTCCAGTTACAATTTCTTCTAGTCCACAGCCTTAGTCTTATGACAGGATCCACCCCAGTCTCTTTGATTTCTCTGTTGTGTTTTAGAATTTTGTTTCTGCCAGGGTGGCTTTATCTACATATTTGATTTGCTGTGATATAGAATGGTGATTTTAATTCCTGTCCAATGCACAGATTTCTTCACACTACAGGCAGTGAGAAAAATAGAGGAGGAGCAGAAGGCAAGAGGGAGAGAGGACAGGAAATATTTAGTCTTTGTTAGAACATCTGGACTATATTGTCTTTTCTGAAATGTTCTGAGCTTCAGATTATTCCTCATATGGGAGCAGTGGTAGAACTCTTAATTCTAGAAGAGAATGTCAAAACCTTTTTAGCTTCTGCACATTTCATTACATCCCAGGTAGAGGACTAGAAAGATATTCTGTCCTGCTATCCAGGCTTGGTACTAATAAAAATTCTTACGACTTTGTTTTCAACATTGAGAGATTTGGTCGGTAGTTGCATTTAGTCACTGAGCACTGATGTAGTCTGTTCTGTTTCTTTTCTTCTTAGCTGGGTTTTGAAGATACTATATGTGATGGTTAAGCTTAGTTGTCAAGTTGGGCTTGCCTAGAGTGTTAGTAAAGCACACTTCTGGGTGTGTTTGGCCAGGTCATGTAGGCGTGACCTTGGACACGCTATATGATTCCCATCTCCCTTTCTGGCGCTGTTCCCCTGCTCTCCTTCCTGGCCACCATGAGCTAAGCATGTTTGCTCTGCCATACCATTTTGCCATTACATTTCTGCCTTGGGCCCAGTTCACCATGGACTGAATTCCCTGAAACTTTGAGTGAAGTTAAAGCCCTGTTCCTTTAATTTGTGTGTTTGAGTTACTCTCTCCCAGTGACAGAAAAGCTAGGTAATATGCTGTATTAGGCTTTGCTTTTGTGGTAGGTCAGAAAAATGGCCATAAGTTCTTTCCAAGCCTGAAGATTTCTTTCCAGTCTGACTATACTCCTCCTTTCAAAAGAGTAATATTTATTTCCCCACTTCTTTATCTGGGCTCTACCCTGTGCTCACTATAGTCAATGGAATATCAGCAACTGTGCTGCAAGCAGAGGCATGAAAAACACTTCATCAGTGAGATATTTCTTGATGATCTTGAACTCTGTGAACTCTCTGGCCCTATGTGTAGAGGTGCAGGCTGCCCTCCCAGACAACGGGAACCATGTGGTGCAGTACAATAGTTTGCATCTTAAATGTCTCCCAGGGTATATGCATTGCAGGCTTAATCTCCAGCACATGGTCCTGCTGGGGGATGGTGGAACTTCTAAGAGATGGGGCCTAGTGGGACAGAGTTAGGTCGTTGGGGAGTGTAACTCAAACAAGGTCTCCCATCCCCTTCTTCCCTTTGCTTTTTAGCCACAAGTTGGGAAGTTTGCTGTAGCACACACCTTCTGCCATGATGTGCTGTCTTGCCACAGGCTCAAAGGTAACAGAGCCCTGTGACCATGGACTAAAGCTGAAAACATGAGCCAAAATAAACCTTTCTTCCTTATAACTGAATGTCTCAGGTATTGGGAATGGAAAGGTGACTATTGCACCCGGTGATGTCCCACACAAAAACCTATGAGTTATCAGATACCTGAGTGAAAGATCTTAGGTCATATTGCTGCCATTAGACCACACAGATAAACATGAGCTCAGCCAAATGAGGACAAATGTGGCCAAACAAGGCCAGGTCAAAAGAGCCACAGGATTTCAAACTAAACCAGTGGGTGTTTTAAGCCGCTATATTTATGGGGTTGATTTGTTATTCTCCAAAGCCAACAGATTTAGCATCTTCTCCTTGTCAATTGTTAGGTACAGGAAGAAGGAAATTTAAAAAATATAGGTAAGTTGCTCAGCCAAGTTTGCAATACCCAGTTGTTTAAGTTTGTTAATTAGGGCATGACTGAACATTAATTGTAATGTAAGTGTGGCCAGAGTTACTTGTTAGTAACTGTAGCCCCCTTCACAGAGTCCTTGCCACATCTTTATTATTTTTTTGAATGAAAGAAGTCCAGATAATCTAAACCATACTACTGACTTATTTTTCTTCTGCCCCAGCTTTACTAATCTTATGCTTAAATTTTTATATGGACAAAAATATGATTAATTGAATGTAACTTCTGTTTTTTTCCTATGCCCATTCCTCTGCTATGTTGCATTTTATTTAAAAAGGTATTAATCATCCATCAAAAGAATTTACAATGAATTCACATTGGCTTGTCAATAAGGAAAATCTCAGCACAAATCCTACAAAGGGGCCACAGATACTAATGACAAACAAATGCTCAGAAGCAAACCATTATTGAATACAGCAGAATGTCACATTTGTTTTCAGCCCCAAGGGCTTAAGGCCCTTTTAATGGACTTGGTTAGGAAAGATCTGAAGGCTTTCATGTCGCAGAGCCTGGAAGATCAGTAATTTTGGTTCTTTTCCAGCCTGACCTATTCATTTGAGGCCACCAGGCTCCAGACCTGTTCTCAGGTTTTGGAATTAGAATAGCTGAAAAGTCTAGGAAGGAGTGTCCATACTGGCCTAGATGAATCCCAACCCTAACATTCTGCTAGATGTGGATAAATTTTAAGTTCATTTGCCTATTTCAGCTCCATCAGTCAAGTTAAAATTCATGCCCTCTCTGAATTTGCATTTGTACCAAATAGCGGTCACAATTTGGCTTAGAGAAAAGAGACCCATTGAAATCTGACAATATGATTTAGGCTTGGCTCCCAAACCCATTATTTGGGCAACTTTTGGCAACTTCAGTTTTCAAATCTGTAATGTGAGAATGATAGAATACTCCATCCCTCAATGAATTAGTCAGTCAAATGAACTAGTGTTGTTGTAAGCACTTTGTAAATTCTAATGCAATAAAAATACTGTGTATGTCGAACTTCTGGAAAAAAACCTTCTGTTTCCAAGATTCTCCTTCATCTTAGTTGTCTTCTTTGGATAATGGGTAGCCCTGTGCTCCTTTTGTGACAGGCCCAAATCTGTGCATCTCTGGCCAAGATCCATTTTCTGTATCTCAGAAGTGTGTTTCCAACTGGCCACAGGCCGTTTCACTTCATGGATTCCACTGAGGCCCCCGAGTCCATGACACCTTTCTTAGATTCCCCCTCCTGTGATCTTTGGACTGGCTGAGGATGTCGCCAAATGCTTGACTCCCTTCCCAGAAATCCTGGCATCAGCCAAGATGCCTTCTTCCCCGTCATGTGTCCAAGTAGGTACCGAGCCTCGAGTCCCACCACCCTGGTGGCATTCAGCCCACCACAGCTCTCCATCTCTTCTGTCGTGGCCCTTGTTCACCTTTCACTTTCTTCCCAGGGTGATCCGCAGCTTCCTTGGTCATCGTATTGCTCTTAAGTGTCTTTCTTTGCTTATTTCTTACTCTAGCCAGTGAGTTTTAATGGAAATGCAAATCTGATAAAATAACTTTTCTTTTCTTTTGTTTTTTTTGTACCAGGGATCAAACTTGGCACCTTGCACTTGAGAACCACTGAGCTAAATCCTGATCCTAAAGTATCTTTTCTTTGTGTGCTTCTGTGCTTCTTTTATTTTCTCACAAACAGTTGAGCATGTGAGAGTCATCATTTGACCTTGGTTTGTGTCTCCAGCCTTTGCTCTCACCTCTCTACTCCTTTGCAGTTATTGAACACGATGCAAACTTCTTTTTAGCCAATCTTTTTGTGCATGCTTCCAATAACCCATCTCCTCTCCATCTCACCCAAATAATGTGTCCCTCAAGTTTCAGATCCAGGTGCCACCTTCTCTTAAAAGCCACTCCTGACCCTTTTGCATTCTCAGCACTGCCTGTTCCGTGATTTTCTTTTGCATTTGGTGTAAATTTCTACCACAGCCACCTGTCACACTGCGTTGCAGTCATTTGTTTAGGTAGCAGAGGCCAGCACTGTTGGTCAGATGGGTGGCTGCCACTTCCTCTCTGCGGCTGACGTGTCTGTCTTTAGCAGTGGTCTGCTCATCACCTAAGGAAGTAGCATGGTGTGCCACTGACACTTCTGGATTTGGGGTTGGACATCCAGGAGTTAGAGCCTAACTCCAGTCTTCTACTGCTTCCTTCCTAGAATGGGAATGTAAAAAGTCTCTGTCTCACATAATAAACTACAAGGTGCAATAAGTACTGAAGCACTATTGTCATTCTTTTTCTGACTTGTTTCCATCAGTGGCACACCCAAATGTCAGGTTACTTCTGTGACTTAAGTAGATGAGACCAGGGCTTGCTTTTTGAGATATTGGTATTGATGAGTTCCCATGGTAATTGATCACTTCCTGGTGTCTGCACAGTGAAGATTGCCAGATAAGCTGCACCGTGGAGAAGTAGGGCATCACTGAGCTCAATAATTCCTATCTGGGGCCGGGGAATTAGCTCAGTGGTGCTACCATCTGCCTCACAAGTGCAAGGTCTTGAGTTCGATCCCTGGTACCCAAAAAGGTTTCCTATCTGACCTCGTCACCATTATATATATAATTTTAGATTTTCAAAACCAAATATAAACATAATAATGTTTATATTTCTTTCTAATTCACTAAGGTAACTCAATTGTTTTTTCCCCAGTTGTATTGCCCTCCTTTGGTTTGTTTAACCCATCTATCATGTAAGTACTAACTAAACACCTACTACGAGGCAGGCGCTATAAGTCCTTGGGTGGTTTCATGATTTACATCTCACTGCTAACTAGACCTGTCCTGCTCTCATGTCACCTCCTCATTTCCTCTGGAATAGCTTATGACATAGTGACCCATAGCCTTCACTTCTGTGACACAGTGCACCTGCTTGCCCTTTGTTCATGAATTGTCATACACACCCTCAAGCTGCATGCACTCAGCTATGTCTTCTACTATTCGTGCTCCTCCTGACAAATGCCAACTCTCAGCCAGGGGCAACCTAGAGGCCTTGACTAGATTACCGCTGTGGACTTGACTGTCTGCTGTTTTCCTATCTTCCAGCCTAACCAGCCTTGATAATTAGCCTCAGCTAACTTTTAAAACCATTTCCCAAAGGCATTGTGGCCCAGTGGGTATGTAATGCAGTCATACATGTAATTTAAGTAAAAATGTATAGGAAAAATTAACTTTAGTAACAGATTTTATTTAACCAAATATATATGTAAACTATTACCACTTCAACATACATAATCAAAAGAGAACAATTCCTGAAATGTTTTTGTCATGCAAATATCTAGTGTATATTTTGTAGTTTTCCAAATCGAGTGTGTATTTGTCCCTTCCAGTAGCTGCATTTGGAGGCCTTAGGTGGCTTAGATCCAAAACGTCCCCCTCCGTATGCTCATATGTGCGAAGTGACTGGACTGTGGGTTGCTGTACCCATGGATCTTTCCGTGAACGAGTTCAGGGCTGAGTGTGCTGTGGGGTGCTTGAAGATGACACCGGGAAGGGCTTATTCTCATCCCCAGCTCCTCGCTTCTGTCTCTGTTATGTGGCTGCCATAGGTCAAGCACCATCTCCCCTGCTCTGTCCCTCTGTCATCCTGTTTCTGCCCTGGAGGCTGCAACTATGGCCTGGAACCATGAGAGCCAGGGTAAATCCTCCTGCAAGTTGTGGGTGTGGGGTATTTTGCCTCCCACACTGACCAGTGCATCTCCAAGGGTTATTTCCCTCCATCCACCTCTCTGTCAAAACATTTCTTGAGCACTCACCAGCATTCTTCGAAGTTCTTGTATTACACCAATAAATGACACAGCTCTAGTTCTCGAGCAGCACCTAGGGCCAGAATATGCTCTGGGGGAGGTGACATCTGAACTTGATCAGAAGACACAAGGACAAGAAGAGAAGAAACTCTTAGAGGGATAGAAGAGCGTAAGGAAAAACACAAGGGCATCAGGGAGCTTAAAGGTCTGAACAACACCCGGCCAGCAGAGGAGTGGAGAAAGCAGAAGGGAGAGAGATGGATGAGGCACATGGCGAAGGGCCTTCCTCATGCGCCTTTGCAATTTCTCCTGAAGATGAGGGGCCATCACCCTCGCGCTCTGGATAAATAGAGAAATCAACTGATATGTATGGTGTGATGGCTAAGAAGGCGGGCCCTGGGGGCAGCCTCTCTGAGCTTGAACCTGAGGCTGGAAACCTGCGTGTGACCTTGGGCGAATGATCTGCCTTCTTGGAGCACAGATATTCTCAGGTCTAATTACGTCTCTGTCTCAGGGTCGTTGAGAGAGCTCAGGGCACTGGTGTATAAAGCTTCCTTAGAATGGTTTTGATAAACAGCAGATGGTATCATCACAGAGCTTTAGGTGGCAAAGCACCATAAAGAGATCTGCATTTCACAAATGTCGCACTGTCAGCTGAGCATGAAAAACGCACCCCAGAAGGAGGGCTCACAGATCTTAGCAAGGTCTAGAAGCAGGGCGTGGGGAGTACGCGGCAGTTCAGGGCAGCGCTGAGAAGAGCACAGGGGCCAGAGTGTCTCAAGGGTTGAGGAGGACCAAGAGGCACTGGGCACACTACTGGGGCCCCTGCGTTTCTGGCTTGGGGCCGGGGGCATCGGGCACTTCACATTTCACAGCGGGAGGGTAGAGAGTGGCTCTGCACAGGAGCAGGTGTGAAGTGGGGGCCAATGATGCTGCCCTTTGCCATGTCGAGGCTGATTAATGGGTAGCTCAACCTGAGTATTTAATAGGAGTGGTGCGCATGGGTCTGTGCCGCAGGAGAAAGACTGAAGGATCGACTTCCCATGTTCTAAGGAAATGTCTAATGTCGGAGTTGATATGTGTAACTTCCGAGGCTGTAATGGGAATCCTTTCACAAAAATCATTTACATTCTTTTTGGACCTGTGAGATGGCAAATCTACTATATAATTTGAAGCATTTCATACGAACACCATCAGCGAATCAGATTAGATTACACATTATTGTAAAGAGACTGTACAGGGCCACACACCGGCCCAGCGCATCTTAAAAACGAGGGGTAAAAACAACGACAGTTTCAGTAAAATGGAACACGTTTATTCTATTTTACATAAAAATAAAAAGCATGGCTCCTAGTGCAGCAATTTCTCTGCACACGTGTGCTAATGGCTGTAACAGGGGCAGGTGCAAGAAATTAGAGGTGGAAGTTACGCTCCGAAAGTGTTTTCCTCTTGGCTTAATTTAGTCTGTAACCAGAGTGCATTTGTATCATGTAGGAGAGCTCCCTCCCCGCTTCAGGCTGTCTACTGCTGCCCAAGGAATTGTGCTTTTGCAATTCAGACTGCAGTCCCTCAGTCAATTCAGGAAATATCTATGTAAACTAATGCCAGAGCTGTGGATCCCTGGACACTGGGGCTCTGCTAGAGCCATTTATAGGGGAAAATCCCCAGACCTAACCGAGGGGGTTCCTTTAGCAGATGTGCACCTGGCAAGCACTGAGACAGGGAGGAGGAGGAAAGTTGTACATTGTGACAAAGGACAGATGTAGGGTGATCTGGACGGCGAGAGCAGCCGGTGGATAGAAATGCTGAATGCGAAGGTTCCAAGTAGACTAGGGGAAAGGGAAGTGAGAGCTTTGGGATGGATTTCGGTATTGTTGCACACACGTGTTGCCTTTTCTGAGTGAGGATTACGTATCTCAGCTTAGCGGACATCGTTGGCCTTGACTTTGTGTCTTAGTTTGACAGAAGAAAAGTGAGTGGAATGGATGTACACATACTTCTTTCATGCTCGAAGGCCACCGAGATTTTGAGGTGCTTTGTTATGAGAGAATAAAGCTGACTGACCAAGATCAAAAGTGAGCAAACGGTGTGGTTTTACACAGATCAAGGGCAAGACTTCTGGCCTCTGGCTTTCTCCTAAGGAGTTCTTTTCCAGACTTCTTGGAGCCTTGTGGGGTGGAGTCACAGCTGTCCAGCACCGTGGACATCAAAACAAGCACAAGCTGTCTGCTCTACACAGTGGGCAGGTTACCTACGGTCTTGCTGTCCTCTCAGGGCTTTCCTTTCTGATGGGGATAACAAACTCATAACGACTGAGCTCGGTGATGAGTGCCTCGCAGAATGTCTGGTGCGCAGGAAACACCCAGTAAACAAACAGGAGTCATTATTTTGGGGTCATACAAATATGTGTAAAATTGGGAATTCCATAAAGATGATTGCACATGCCAACTTGCACAGGGAAAGAATGCATTTTATGCAGCTACTATAAAGTTAAATGCACAGTTTATTGTGCACTGTGACACCGATGCTGACGTTCATGTATTACAGCAAGTCTCTATTCATTTACTGCCATCAGAGAAGCCTTATTGGTAAAGGAAAGGGGACCACCCTCTTCAGCGGGTGGAATAACTGCCAAAAGTAGCAGACATTTCATAAAGGATGGAAAAAGATTTTATGGTAGGCAAATGTGGATTTCAGCTAATATACGTGGTCGTCAAAATAGTGCCCACCCTGGAGGTGTCCACACCTGGCCCCGAGAACTGGCGCACACTTTGGGCTTCGTGGCAAAGATGTTATTGGAATTAAGTGTGCTGATCAGGGGAATATGAAAGGTGATGATCCTAGATTATCCTGAAAGTCTCAATCTACTCGGAAAATTCCGCTTGAGCTTAGCCAAAAGGCCGAGAAGCGATTACTCAGAAAATTCCTTACAGGTGGAAGAGTAGAGCAGGAGGGAAGGTCGGAGAGACGACCACACGAGACAGATGTGGCTGCAGAGGGCGTAGTTCCCTGAGCCCGGAGCAGCCTCTCGATGATAGAGAAGGCAAGCGTGTGAGTCTGCTCTCCCTTACAGTGACGCAACACCTGAGATTACTGAACAAGCAGGAAAGGTCTCTGATGAAACCCATGGTCAGTGTGCCCTGTGGGTCAGGGCCTTTGGCAGTACAATATGTCAGGGTGGAGGAGGTGTGTGTCTCATGGTGACCAGGAAAGAGAAACAGAGGAGAGGCTGGTGCTCCGTCCACTTAAAAGCACACTCCCACCCGCTAACTTTTGTCCACCAGACCCTTCCTCCTGGAGGTTCCACCACTCCCAGAGCGCCACAGGCTGGGACTAAGTCTTCCAAACACGGGCCTTTCAGGAACATGCACGATTCAGACTGTGGCAGCAAGAAACCGGATTGCTCCCCTAGAGTCTCCAGAAGGAACGCGGCCCTGCCACTACCTTGTAGACCACCGATACCTTTCCAGAAGGGAGCCGAGAAGCATTAGCTATCCACGCAAAGATTGTATCCTTAGTCGACTTGATTGGAAATGAATTATCAGCGTAAATATTCAAACGAAAACTATAAAATTCCAAAGGAAACAGTGGAGAATGTCTTTGGGACATTGAGTTAGGCCAGATGTCTTAGATACCACACACTTTCTCTGCCTGTTGCTGATGTGTTTTTCCTCAGAGACAGTCTTAACAAAAGCTGTCTCATTCTACACGGGAAATGGACACTTTTACGTACTGTGCTTAGATGTCATTTGCCCCACCCGATTATGTATTTGTACTGTATTATAGCAAACCTAAAGTTTGTTTCTCTTCCTCCTCTGCGACTTCACAACAAGTGATTACCTTGAAGAATATTTATAATTACATCACACACCTGTGAGTAGGCATTGTCTTCACTTGATCTTCGCCAAGAGGCCAAGAAACAGTGGTCACTGTCTTCATCCCCAGCCCTGTGAGCTCTGCTGACCTGAGGTAACTGAGTGGGATTTCCCATCCACTGGGCTTGCAGCTTGAGCATTTTCAGTTCCGAGAAGATTGTACCCCATAGGAAATATTCCCCATTTTCCTTATTCCTTTCTTGCATACAGTAGTAATCTTGAAAAAGGAAGTGAAGGTTTGGCTGCTCCCGGGGCTCCTGTTTTGGGGGCAGGTCAGCGGGAGAAATCCATCCTATTACAGAAATGTTGGCCTAACAACTGACTTCACCATCACAGGCTTTATCTAAGATAGCAGCACATTAGTAAAATATGACAATTTCAGGGTAAGCCAGTACAAGACATTTGTGAGTTTACGTGCAACTTCTTGTTCTTTCATTAAGATTGCAAAGTTTTCATAAAGCCACTGTGTACCGGATTACCCACCTGTGACACAGTGATTTGTACAAGAAGAGTGAGAAACACACCTGGAATGCTCAGAAGACGAGCTGTCACCCAGGTTCCTGTCAAAATGCTGGCTCTCTGGTCAGTGGCTGGGGCTGTTAGAGCGGTGTCAGCATGACCAGCTTCCACATCCACTCTGGGGACAGTGGAGTAGACTCCCAGGGGTGTCTGTGTGGGTCACAGGGGTGTGGCCTTGGGTCCCTTTGGTCTTGTGGGTGTTGGATATTGTGTCTTGGTGGTGATGAGAACACTGCCTAGAAGGATAGCGCTAAGTAGAAACTTTAATCCACTTGGCTGTGTCTTAGGCAAGTTCCTTAAACCCCTAATCCCCTGTTTCTCATTTCTAACACAGAGATAATGACCTGTTAGGTGTGGAAATGTTGGCTACCATTTCTAACAAAATTCTTAGTAAGGTCTCCAATATTCTTACCTCACTTTTTATATCTCAGTGAGATAGACTGAAAGGAAAGGAAAGGAAGAAATTGGACAAGGTGAGAAGGCATTTTCTATGTAATGCAAATTTCCTAGTTTGTCTCAGAGTGAGGATAGAGCCAGCTCTAGAGGAGTCCTGCAGGTGGCAGAGAGGAGGCCTGGTTTATGCTTTTGATTATGGGAACTCCCTGGTCCATGGGATTCCATCAATTAAAAGAGAAAAGGTATAGGAAGACATATTTCTTTCCAATGCTATGAAACCCGTGGTTTCTAATAGATTACGATGGTGGTCTTTTCTCAGTGACAGAGCTGGACTTTTCCAGGGGTCAGGGTTTCTTATTTCTTTTGTTTAGCATAGTTGTAAAAGAATCTCTATTCCTCTGAAGTCTCATTGTGGCCCCGGTGTTGATTTCAGTCTTTTTGACCCAGGAACACATATTTAATCCTTAATTATGTGATCCTTTTGGCTTGCTCTTATAAAGCTCTCGTTCTCTGGCTAAGGCTTGGACTGTCCTCTTTCAGTGTATTTTGCTTTGTCTTGCGTTGGTTTTTCTGCTCACACCATCCTAACATATACTGGCCTTGAAGAGAGCAGTTAGACATTTTCAAAATCTATGCTGGGATCATGGGATTGAAATAGTAGATTTATCTGTAGTCTGGGATCCTTTCTGTCCTCAGATCTTGCAATCCATCTTCCAGGTTTCCCATCTCTTAACCCTGATGTGCATTGCTAGCTTTAGTCTGGCCCTGCCTGAGCTGGAGTTTGGATCCAGCTCGCTTCTGCCTTGCTAGCCTGGGCCCCCTTGACTTCTGCACTTGCTGGCGTTTGAGGAGTCTCCAGCCCCTACCCGCCCTGATATGCAAAACAGCGTGTTGTTTGCCATTTTCTCTTTATTGGGCGTTCATTTTCCGTGCTTCTTCGCCCACAGTTCATCATCTAAGCGTGGGACACTCTTACTGTTTGGCCTCTGTCTTTCCCTTTTCTGTCGCTCTCAGGTGTCATGTGCTTTCTTTTAAGAAATGTTTTATCACCAAAGCAGCTGCATGATTTGGGGACAGGATTGAGTGGTCCCTGATAGAAAGCCAAGCACGCTAGTGACGAGCATCACAGGACTGCTGGCATCTGTGGAGGTGTGGGAGGTGTCCGTGGGGACCACGAGGCCAGGAGAGGACTCTTTTGCACGAGAGCACCCGGTGTCCAGTGTCTGAGTTTAGATTTCAGCTCCAATTTGCCTGATTTCTGAGCTCATGCTCTGTTGTTGAAGCTCCCGGTATTGCTTTTCCCACAAGGAAGAAGTGTGGCAGGCGCTGTCCTGGGCAGGAACAGTGCTTTGGTGACATCCGCAGGATCATGGGTGCCTTTCTCCCCTTTCTGCTCCGCTGTCTTTAGCACTGTGGCCTCTGCGGCCAGGACACTGGCACCTTCTGCTGCCCAGTGCTGCACCTTTGCTTCCAGAGCAGGAAGGAGGGACGCGGCAGCCACAGAGTCCTCATTCATCAGAAAGAGAAGGCAGGGCCTTTCCTGGGAGCCTTTCCCACTGTAGCCAGATTTTCCTGCTGTCCTATTACACATGCCACATCACCATGCCCAGTTCCATGGGACACAGGGAAAATGAGCTTTGTCTTTGGTGTCTGTGTGCGCACAGAATCCGTGCACCAGGAATTCAAAACATGAAAAGAATGTGCCTCTGTACTGACACGTACATGCCTTTTTTCTTGATATTATTCCCCAACAATAAAACAACTACATGGCATCTGCAATCTGATAGGTATTATATGTAGGGATTCCAGCACAGGGGGTCCTGGAACCTGTCCCCCAAGCACACAGCCAGGGGACAATTCTTAACTCTCCAGTCCTTTCTGGGACCCAGCAGCCAAGCAGAAGGGTGGGGGTGGACACTCAGTGCGCTGCCTCACGATGTCTGCTACAGCGTTCTTAACCCAAGCCCTGTGCACCCACAAGAGGGTGGCTAGGATGCGGGCTCAGGCCAGCTGGGCACTGGGCTGGCGGCTTCCTGTGACAGGAGGGCCAGACGGTGGTGGAGCAGTGAGGCAAAGCAGCTGTGTTCCTTTAGCTGTGCTTCATACTAAGCAGGATTAGTCCTGTCACGTAGTTCCCATGGTTGGAGCACGGCTAGTGTGGGGGTTTGGTCGCCGGGGCAATGGTGTTGAAGGAGGTGGGCATCTAAGGGACACTCAGGTCAGGGGTGCAGATGAATGTCTCGGTGCTTTTCTTGCAGCAGTGGGTCAGCTTTCACGGGAGTGTGTCTCTGGTACTCTCTCCTGCCTGCGCTGCATGCCCTTCTCTCTTCCCACCATGCATGGGGCCCTCACTGGAAACTGAGCAGCTGCTAGGGCCATGGGGCTCCCAAACCATGAGCTCAAACAAGTATCTTTTCTTTATAAGCCATCCAGCCTCAGGTCTTCTGTTATAGCATCAAAAGATGGGCTAAGACACTGATATTTTCAGACAATTCACTCCCGTATCATTCCTCTCTTTAAACGCGTGAATACACTTGGTAAAGATTATGTTTGAATCCTTAGTCAAGTACAGGATTGTGCAAATATAGGTAAGAAAGATGTTCATTCTCTTGTACGGAGATGTCTAGTCGATACCCATTAGAAAGTCTGTGAGAAGCAACTTTCCCACCAGTAGCACAGCGTCCTTGTGGACAGGTGGTATCGTGCGGGCTGCTCTGCCCCCGGATACTTTGAGTTCTCATTTTCTGTCTTTGTTTACGGTTATGGTCTTCATATTTCTGCATTGCTGGACACAGAGTGTTCAGTGAATATTTATGGCATGGGAAGTGAATGACTTTCCAGGATCAGGAAATTAGGTAAGAGGTGGGATTCTGGGACGAGCAGACAGAATTTCAGCCATGCACGCAGGAGCTAGAGTTAGCCAGGGGCCGGGGGAGCCAGGTCTTCAGGAAGGAGGGCAACTTTGCAGATGTGAGAAAAATCAACGAGGGCAGATGTGAAGCAGAAGGACAGCTGGGCTGGGGTCCTACAGCTGTATTTGGAGAAGCCCTGGGAGAATTTAAGTATGAAAAGAAGGGGGAAAAGAACGGGGAGACAACTATTTGCAATCTGTGTTCAGATCTTGCTCTAAGCTATCATGAATACAATTTTGCTGCCATCAAAGAACCTGCTGAGTAGCTGGCCAGTGTTTTAGGCCATAGACCAAAGGAGTTTTCTGAAAGCTGAGGTCCCTGTCCTTGTGCTGATTGGTGCAATCACAAGTCTTGTAGAAATCCTTGCATTCAAAGTTTCTTAAAAGAGCCACATTTCTAATACATTCTTAGCATCCGTGCTTCCTGAGAGACAAGTCTTCCTGCTCTACCAAGAGTATCTGATTAGATTCTCAGCCTTCATGCGAGAACATCCAAAGAGCCTTCCTTATACTTTGTTAACTGCAGAATCTTCTCCTTTTGTGAGCACCAGGGGCAGGGAGTATTTCTACGTGTGTTTCCTTTTAGATTATTTGGTTCAGGTTTCGCTTCTAGGTAAGCAGCACTGTGTATTGGGAAGGAGCAAGAAGGAGCTGAGGAGAGGCAGCCTGGCGTGCAGTTCTCTAGGACAGCACGGCTGCGAGGACCCCATGTCAGCAAGCTCGCACTCACCTTTTCCCAGCATCCAGACCCTTCCTGTGAATGTTGGAAGCAGAGGGATTTGTGCTCCTTCCTCCTGTAGGCGAAGCTCAGCCTGATTTGAGAGGCACAGTGAAAAATGGGTCTCCTAGAAACAGATGCTCAAGCAGTGGTGACAGAACTGAATCATCACCATCAGAAAATATTGGCTCTCCATGGATTTTATTTAAGCAAAAACATGAGCTTCGATGGTTGGGAAACTGATGTATGTTTGAGCATCTGCAGTGAGAAAAATATAAAACCAGGGTATTTGTAATCATTTCATTTTGTGGCGTTTTTTTTTTTTTTTTTTTTTTTTTTTTTTT
>NW_022900937.1:4283167-4287159 GCF_012274545.1 Fukomys damarensis
TTTTTTTTTTTTTTTTTTTTTTTTTGCCATTTTTGGAATCAGTTGTCTGTTTCTCACACTTTTCAAAGAATAGATGGTGAATGAGAGAGAAGGGAGAGGAAGGGAAACCAAAAAGGGGTGGAAGGAAGATGCGGGGGAGGGCTAGGAAGCTTGAAATGAATCCATGGCACACAGCCGGAGGAAACCTAGCAGGTCTAGTTTTGTACCAGACACCCTTGCTCGTATTGTGTGATAAAACAGTCCTCCGTAGTATCAGCAAATGCTTTGTGTTGTGTCATTTACTATGTCTGATTTTCCCATTTCTTCAAGGTTGAACATTCACAGTTGATAGAATTCATGATTGTTACCCTCAGAACTTCCGTGCCTGGACAGCACCCTTTATTTCACATATTTTATTAACTCATATTTCAACGGTGACCCATATGTTGATACTAAAATTTAAATGCACCAGAAACATTGCAGTGAAAAATGCTTTTCCTTCCTATTGATGTTGAAGTCAGTTTTGTTTTCTTTGTGGGGAAAATTCATGGTGAACGGTTCTTTTTACATCTATCCAAATATTTCCTGTATACACATTCATCTTCCTTTTTTTCCCCTAAAACACAGATGAAAACACACGTTACTTCATACCTTCCTATCTGTTTCTCTTTACTGCATTTTGGGCATCATTTATCTATCAGTAGCTATAGAGCTGCTGTGTTATTTTAGGCATTGAATTGCATTTCATTTTATGGGTCTCATAAATTTGTTCAAATAGTGCATAGTTGAGGGGAGAAAAACGTAACAAAGTACATGTTCTTATATGTGTGTTTCACATTTGCATGAGTCTACCTGTAGGATAAAATTTCGGTAGTAAAGCTGGGAGATTAGAGTGTGTGCTTTAAAATGTATTAAAATTAAGAATAGCTATTAATAACAGCTATTAAGCTGTTCCTCTTCATGGAATCTGTATAACGTTGAAAATGACATTGTAGTTTGTAATTCCCTTGGCCCAAAATAGTCTTGATTCTGCATCAAGAAGGGAAAAGCTCTGTTTAAGTGTATTTGCTTTCTTCTTACATCCAATTTAATTTTCGAAATACTCCCCGGGCTTCTGGTCAGTGAGGCTAACGGTGTTCCAGCTGTGACGGGCTCAGGATGCAAATGTAGGACTTTCAATTCTGTTTCCATCACTCAGGAGGTATTGACGGCTCCCATCTGTACACTACAGAAAATAGTTTTCATCCTGAAGATTTGTGAGGACTTTGTGAGGTAACACACAAAAAGACCTTAAGGCATTAAGCAATATTAGTTATTCTCTTATAAGAAAACATTAAGGTGTCACGCTATGTCTCTGCAGTGCTTACTGTACAGAAAGAACAAGTGAGAACACTCAATGAGCAAATGCACACAAAACACTCAACTTAAAAACTGTGTGCAAATATGAGTTACTGTATATTTAATCTACACGCTTTTGGATTAATAAATGAGTGGCTAATCACATTTTAATATATCAAAAAGTATTAGAAACTTACACATATGTTGTTGGTTTTTCTGACTCTGTTTTGTTCTCTTACTTGTTTAATGAGGGCATGTTTTTCAGGGTAATTATTAAAGAAAGAGATAGATACTATCATTAACTTGGTTGCCATAGTCTAAATAGATTTTAGATGTTTCTCTTCTGCTACCTGTCTGTCTCTCTATCTGTCTGTCTATGTACTTACCTACCTATCCTTCATCTGGGAAGAGGAGAGAGAGCGAGAGATTTTGTTATGACACTGGATAGGTCATGACGCCGGGGCAATCGAATCCTCGTTTTCCACAGAGGAAAGAAAGGCTCCATAATTGTTGAGAAGACAGTGCCGTGAGAGCCCCTTTTCTTTGGCCTGCACCCATTAACCATCAATCATCCACTGGCACCAGGACACCAGCATGGCCGGCATCACATCAGTCTTCCCAGCAGCACATGGGCTTAGTATGTTCTTACTGGGGAGACGCAACAAACCAGCAGCCACGGTAATTGGAGCGTATTTGTGACGGAATTCACAAGAAAGAACGGGATGATGTGGAAACTGTGTTTTAGGTGCTCTTGAAACTTAGAGCAGGAAAAACTGGTACATTAGTATTGCAAAGTAGCCTTTATAAAAGAAGTTTTAAGTCTTCATAAACATTTTAAAAAGCAGTTAAATTTTTGGTAGCAGTACTGGGATTGAACCCAGGGCCTCCTCCATGCTGGACGAGCGCTCTGCCACTGAGCTGCCAGCCCTACTTTGGAAAATAACTGACTGTTTGACGAATGACACACCATGTGCGTGAGCCACCTGCGGCACCTGTGCTGTGACCGTCAGGCCAGAGGCACACATGTAAAATGTGGACACAAAGACAACCCCGTTTACTCTTGTCCCTGATTGGGGACATAATGTAATTCACAGTGCTTTCTCTGTATCTCCTTAAATACCCTGTTTTATCATTAGTTCCTATGTTGAATCCGTGGTATAAATTGTAAATTGATTTTTAAAGTACTTCTTTTAAGTATGATTTTATATATTGTCTACTACATATTATAGATATATACATATATGATTATATTTTACATACAGATACACACATAAACATAATGTCTATAATTTGAGCACAAGGGATATGGCAGTAATATTTGACATGAGTTTAAAAATATTTATTTAAGATATAATCATATGTAAGTTATAGTTCAAGAAATAAAATAATTTTTCTCCCCCCATATGACTGTTCTGGGGGGGCAACGTTGTGAAACAGAAACGTGATGCAAGTGCTTGTTGACCACGACACTTCCTTGGTACGTGGCTGTCGTAGTCCAGGGTCACTCCTTCCTCCAGCCTCTGTGTTAGCCCTTTCGAATTGGCTTTACTGCAAAATGCTTTTAAAAGGAAGATAAAAGTTCCCCCAATCCAATACGTCTTTCTCACTGTAAGAAGCAGAGAACGGAGACGGACTGGAACAGGGGAAACTGCATCAGATTATGTTCTAATTACCCACACATGCAGATCTAATACACCACCAAGCGTGAGCAGCTTTCTTTGGGTGTCTGTTTAGAGATGAAGTTTTGGAACCTTTTCGTGGCTTGACACATTCCGAAGGATTCATCAATCACGTACATGTGTAGTGTCATCACAAACAGAATTCTCTTCCATCATCTACAAATCTCGAGCGTTTTAATAATCGTCATGGAGCAATCAGTACGACAGGTAGTTAAGGTTGTTGTTTATATTCATTTTACAGACAGTAGATTGGTTCCAGTTAGATTTAAATTTGCATAGAATTTACTGGGTAATTTTGAAATAACAGTCAAACAGTCCCTTTACATTGTCATACGTACTGATAACTCATCGCGTCCTTCGGCGTTAGACCAAGGAGAGCTAATCTTCACTTCTTCCCTTTCCATCCGTTTCTCTTCCCTTAAAAACAGTTTGCGGGTTCGCTTTTTACATTCAAAAAGCGTAGTTTAGGGAAAAAACCAGCAGATAAGTCTGAAAGCTAATTTGCCTTTGCTTCTTAGTTAGTTCTTCTTTCAATTTCTTCTCATTTAGATCTCAGAGGGACAGTTTGGTGTATATGAGATGTTTTTTAGAGCCCTGACTATAAGTATAAGAAGTAATGCAGCTTGGGTTGTGATAAATGGTACTGGATACTTTTACAGTACATAACAGCTGTATTTTAAATTCTGTACCGAATAGATGGAACTTGTGCAGCAGGGTTTTATATCCATAGCCTGTGTGTGTGTGTGTGTGTGTGTGTGTGTGTGTGTACACACGTGCATATATCAGTGGATTTGTATCTTACAAAGTCTGGGGGAGAAAAACATGGATTTAATTACAGATGAACTCTTCAATGCTGACTTACATAGAAAGTCAAGCTCTTTGTACCTCAATGGGTGTTTTGATATCCAATCACCGCCTACACATCTATGTTGCCCCTCTTTTTCCTGGGAACATCTTATGGGATTTTTTTCTCCTTTTTTTTTTTTTTTTTTTTCC
>NW_022900937.1:4287329-4395749 GCF_012274545.1 Fukomys damarensis
TTTTTTTTTTTTTTTTTGATCCCTAGTTATCCTAGGCTCAAAAAATCATTCAGATCTGATGTGCAACTTCATGATTGGGTCTCTTCATTAAGAAGAGACCTTTTGGTGTGATTTGCAAAATTTTCCATGACAAACATGACACTCTGGGCTTGTAAAGGCCCTGTGTTAGTATTACAGTAAAGTATCAAGGAACTGGAATAATGTGTGATAGAAACAGACAAAACTGGGCACCAGTTCTCTACAATGTTTCTATTTCTACCAAAAGGGCAATTGTTCCCCAACCCATTTCCATATTTCATAAGGGGGTTAACCATCTGGTTCCTCTTGTTTTCCCTTTCTTGCTCATTTACATCTGTTGCCTCTTCATTGTTCCACAAAAGCTTACATTCCATATCTGATGTTCATTCTCATAAAAATTCCATATCCATGAGAACGCCTCAGTTTTATCTGTAGATCTTCTAAGATAATTACAGTGAGGCAGCAGCCAAGTTCACGAGAGGAAGCTCCTTCAGATTAGATGTGCTCCCCGCCTCAGGAATCCCTGGCAAGGACTGGCTGCTGGCATGGTTTCCCTTTGGAAGGAGCACCACAGCTAGCAGTGTGACACATCCTTCCTGGTGTGGCTGGGTCACCATGTTAAGTGTGCTTAGCTGTGTGGAAAGCTCTCTTTAGAGAGAGCGCATGTTAAATTGGAACCAGGTGGACATAATGCATACCTAGCCCTTGACATCCTGGTGATTTTGTCTCTGTAGGAAAAGAAAACACCTGGAGACCTTGTATTTGATGGTGAGAAGTTCACATTTGGGGCCATTTGCATTCTGATTTTCTTTGATTGGTTTCACTCTTTTACTCTTTAAACACTTTTCCACCAACAGTCATTTTCCATCCGTCATGTTCACTACCAATCATGCTCACTACTCTTGTCTCCATTCTGTAATCTGGCCTTACCCACTCAATTTAAGTCAAAATTAAAACTCTGAATAGTGGGTGAGAGAAAAATGTGAAAAATTTCACTGTCCTTTCCACAGCAATTGGAGTTTCTCTATGATTATCAAGCTGCACAATTACCACTCTACTTAGAATGACACATTCCACGTACAGTTGTATAGAGGTTGTATTCACATTATCTGACTTTTAAACCAGAGAAGAGCATATCTGACAAGTAAAAATCAGTGGCTGTGATTTTGTGGAAAAAAATATTACTGGTTTTTATCTTTGTATTTAGCATCAGAGCTAATGCACAAATGTACAAATCAATTTATTCCAAACAACTTCAGAGACTATTATATTCTTCTAACTTTATTGTCAGTGGCAGCTATATTAAAAGTGTTAATATGAAAAAATGCAAATGCATTTTACTGTTTTCTTGGGCTTGGGAAGAATGGTGTTTTAGAAATAATGGTCATGGGCTGAGGATTTAGCCCAGTGATTCCAGTGCCTGCCTTTCAAGGGCAAGGGCCTGAGTTCGATCCCCAGTACCCCCCCACCCCCCAAAAAGTCAACTTAGAGTCAGGAGTTGTGTTTTATTTTGCCTTTGAAAAACTTATTCTTTTCTTTCTAGGTTTTAGGGTTGGAGGATCTACATAAAATCTTGGCTGGATTCAAGGGTACACAGTGGCCCAGACAAAATAAGTGGTGTGTTAAGTAAATGGGAAAGGCGGATGTTTGGTTTAGGCTGGGTTGGGGATTGCTTGAGTGCAGAGGTAGGTGTCATTAAAGACAAGGGATGTGGAAAAGTAGTACAATGAGTCTCAGTAGAGACTTTCATGAAGTGTTGCAAAAGACAACTCAGTCTCAAAATAGTAGTGAGTAAACTATCCAGGAGCAAACTACAGGTAGGATTTGAAGTGTCAGAGGAGGTTGGTAACATGGAGACTAGGACAATCTCCAAAGAGTTTCCAAGTGGAAAAATAAATCAGAAGGCATTGCCTATAATTTGTTCAGGGCACTATATCATCAACAGTGTGTGTGTGTGTGTGTGTGTGTGTGTGTGTGTGTGTGTGTTTGTCACTCAGCACTGTGGACAGTATGTATGAGTGATTCTTCTTTGGAGGGGTCCCTCCACAGTTGGAGGTTTAACTGTGTGTTGTCTCTTGTGCTGTTTTGGGATGAATGAGACAGGAGAGACCACAGGGGAACAGGAGGATTTTATTCCAGATTTTAGGAACACTGGCTGTATGGACTAATATCCAAAGGAAGAGTGGAGAACAAAGGAAAGGTTCCAGTTTTATAAATTTGGTTGAAAGCATTGGTCTTTCTCATGACATAGCAAGTGAGTTAACAGGAAACAGGACAAGAGCACACCGTTTTGTAATTTATCCTTGAAAGAAGGCAGAGCCTTGTGAATCTCGTGAGAACAAGATGCCATAAACTTTGTTCACAGGACATAGTTGCCCATTTTATCTGTGCTAGAACAAGGAGACAAGGAGTTACAGCTACAGGGGAGGGAAGCAGGGTGGTGATCCAGTGGGGGAAGGGGGCTGCCCAAGGCTGGGAAAGAGATTCTGATAACACCCTTTGTAGGCATCTCCACACACTGCCCAAAGTACCCCCACTTGAGAACTCCTGCTTTAAACAAATACATCTTTGTGAAAAGCCATATGGCCTAACAATTAAAAGCTTGGCCTCTAGAGAGATCTAGAACTGGCTTTAAGTTCCAATTCTGTTACTTAGTTCGGTGTGGGTCTTGAACAGTTTACCTGGGAAGCAAGCTGCATTCTCGGTCTCAATTTCTTCACTTGTACTGCGAGGGTTCTAAGGGTATCCATCTCCTAGGGTTACCGTGAAGATTAAATTAGACGACACATGTGAATCGTTCACTTTCTAAGGAGTATGGTCCCTGTCAGCTACTCAGTAGATGCTAGAAATTGTTCTACTATTTGATAGTTAGCAATAGGACACAAAGGAAGAGGAGATGTAAGGGATCGTTTCAGAAAGCAGCCTCGTGGTCATCAGGGAGTCATGGCCAGAAAGTACTTGTTTCATTCTTCAGAGGAGGCACTGTCCTGGTAAATCAGCAAGCCTGAAAATACTGGTGAGTGCTTGTGAGGTACTGAGTTAGATTCTAATGTTGGACGACAGACAAAGTTGTAAGGCAGGCAAAGCTCCTGCTTTAAAAATTTTACATATTAGTGGGAAAGACAGAAAGCAACAGAAGTGACTTAGAACTAGTGTGATGTAAGAGGCACTACTAGTTGACAATCAAAATTCATTCGCCCTCTCTTTCACTGGAGCACAGCTGCCCGCATACACTAAACTTGTGAATTTTAACACACTGAATGGAACAGTAGCCACTTGAGTAAGTCCGCCTCAGTGGCCCATGAGCAGGAATGAAGTGTTACACTTCCAGCCTGGCTCATAAAACCTTCCTCATCTGCTATTTAATGCTCTTTATTTCTTCCCATGGGCTGCCAGACTACAGTAGTGGGAGGAGGGGCCAAAGCTGTCTTGGATGTCATGGGTTACAAATGGCAGAGCTCATATCAGCCTGGGTCCCCAAATGGCTGCGTAGAGCAGAGCCTCCTGCCCCAGCTGCAGCCGGGCTGTGGGGAAAGAGAGGTGAATGTCTGCTGTGGATGAGTCGTTGCATTTGAGTTTGGCAAGCAGCTTTCAATACCAAGTAAAGAGAGGCAATGTGCAATGGACTCTGTAAGGAGAGAGCATTTGAGCTGGATCTGAACGAGGAAGAAGAAAGGGCAGCCTGTGGCACTTCTACAAGACTGTTTCCAGAAGGAAGAAGACGAAGTGTAAGCTGCTGTGCTGGACAAGTGACCGGGAGCTGACCCTGGAGCCTGCAACACGAAGGGCTCGCACGGTCTCCATGCCCCGTGGGGTACACGCAGAAATGGCATTAGGTCCATCGGCAACGTGGCCTCTGGATCCACCTGCTTTGTAAAGTATTCATGACAGCTATAAGAACTTCTCACTCCTTTCTCAAGGAACAGTTGGCTCTATTCTCTCCCAATTGTTTGTGAAAGTCTGCAAGTTTGATTATTGTATATATTGTATAGTAGTTACATAGAGGTTTTTGAGACAGGATCGTTCCATGTAGTTCAGGCTGGCCCTAAACTCACTACATAGCCCAGGCTAGACTCAAACTGAGGCCATCCTCCTGCCTCAGCCTTCTGAGTGCTGGGATTACAGACCTATATCACCATGCCTAGCTAATTATGTGTTTCTTGAATAAAAAATTCACTTGCATCTGACTTGGGTAAAGACCGTATTTAAAATTATTTGACATAGACCAATGAGAGCCTTTCCTGTTTCATCTGACATGTATCCAAAAGAACTTACTTTTTAAGTTCTTCTGACAAAAATACTAACAATACAAACTCTGGACCTTAGACATCCTGGTAGTTAAACTGTATAAAGTTAGGGCTTTATTATGACTTGTGTTTAGATGTCTCCCCAAAGCCTTATGTAGTAATAGGTGGGGCTTTTTCAGAGGTGGCTGGATCTAGAGTGTGAGACACTGGGACTGGATCATGGTGCAGTGCTAGGCTTAAGGGCACAAGGATTAAGGGCATGAGTGCTACCTTCCCTATGTACCCTGGATAATATATAAGGGGCAGAAAGACCTGTGGTTGCTCCTTGCTTGCTTTTACTATCTTCTGCCTGCCATGAACTATTTCTCCTCTGCAATGCCCCTCTGCCAAGCCACCCTACCCAGCCTTGGAGCTGGCTGATTGTGTACTGAAACACATACGAACTGTGAGCTAAATAAAACTTTTGTCCCTTAACTTGTGGCTATTTGGTATTTTGTCTCAGCAGCAAGAAAAGTACTGAGATGGGTTTCATGAAGGCTTACTTGGTGCTTACTGCAGCAGTAAGATCTTACTTCTTTCTCAGCCATGTTTTAGCTCTATGTACCTCCTGTAGTTTAGATCTGAAAGGCCCCCCAGTGTCCCTTGCCTGCTGCGCTGTATTGGGAGGCAGTAGAACCTTCAGGGGTGAGGTGTTGTGAAAGGAAGTTATATAACTACAGTTGTGTCCTTGAAAGGGACATTTGACTCTCAGTCTACCTCTCTGTCTCCTTGCTTCCTGGCTGCTGTGAGAGGAGAGGACCTTCTCTGCCACATTCCCCTGCCCCAGTCATGATGCCCAGTGCAGTCCCGAGATGAAGACAAGCAGCCATAGGCTGAAACCTCTAAAACACAATGTTTCCATCTTTTAAGTTGACTAGTTCAGCTCTTTTGCCACAGAAATACAAAACTGACTAACATAGCACCTACTTTCAAATTATGTGGTGATATCAAGAAGATAATTATCCTGCATTGTTGTCATTCCTTATATTAGGGAAACTCATTGGTTTCCATTACTCTGATGTCAACTCCATAACATAAATGTTTGTGTGAGATAGAGGCTATGCTGTTTAGCTTAACAACAATATAGATATGCTGTGTTACTATTATTGTTAAGCTGATGCATAGATGATACAACTGAAACAAACTCAGACACATTACTTTAGGCTGGCTTCTATAGTCCTATGAAATTTCCTGAAATTCCATTTGTCTTAACACGAATCCTTTGGTGTCTCCATCTTAAAAAGTCATTACTCCACTCCACTCTAAGTCAAAGCAAGCAGGTCAATGACTTGGGTTGGGAGGCCTGGCAGTCTGATGGGAAATGGAAAGTGGATAAAGTTTAGTCTGTGACACTTTCAGCGCTAGTCTTAGTAACAGTCTCATGAGCAACTCAGAAGAGTTGGATATGTGCTTCTTAGCAGATGGATTTATTTCACCTTTGAGCAGTCAGTCTTTTGTTCCCGAATTTCCATCTCCCTGAAAATGGTACTATTTTCTGATTACTGAAATGTAAATCAGATTCCTTGATTAATTTTCACTCTTTGCTCTTCATTTCTGATTGTTTGTCCTATAGAGCCTACATTCAAAATTATCTTAAATCCATCTACTTAGTTCCATCTCTACTATTAATCATTGTCTCTTTGTTGATCTGTAACATTTATTTCTACTCTTGTTTATCCACCATTCATTGTTCAACCTTTAGCCAGAATTATGTATTTACAATCACCGATAGATCTAGATTGTCAACTGCTTAAAATCTTCCAGTGGTTTCCTTAGGAGCCCATACTTCTTACCCTGATTTTATACATCACGTGTTCCTGTCCTTCTCAGCTATGATAAGTCACTTTAGGATGATAAAAACCTTCTGGGCAAGCTCCTTTGTTCTTAAATAATTGAGTCATCCTTGTGCTTTCACTGCAGCTATGACTCCTTTCACTGACAACAGGCAGACAAGTTCTTCCAAAAGATTTTCTTTCTTTCTTCACCTCTTCTCTTCAGCCGGCACCTCAGCTTGTGAGTTGCTCTTTTATGACTTGAACCAGTGGATGTTTAAGTTGCTGCCACTTAGACTGGCGAGATGCAGAGAATTAAAAAGACATTACCTGCTCCTCAGAGAAGTAAAATCTGCCCGTGTGTAGTGCTACGTGATGTTCCACGGCAAGGTTGTTACAAACGTGCAAGATGTACAATGTAGGTGGAGAGGCATTAACGCAGAGTTGACTCATCAGGATTATATATACGTGTATATACAGTATATTACACTACTTGTGACCCTTTCCACCTGTTTTGCTCCTTCTCAGTAAATTATAAAAGTCTTAGGGGATTGTATTTATATGCAGAAATATATGTAGGTATTCATATTCATTTGTCTATATGAAGTTCCTTGAAATGTGAAATTTGTTGGTGTAATTTTTCCTTACATATGAGAATATATTCATTCAAATTAAAAAAAAAACTTTAAAGACTCTGAATTGGAGTACAAACTTATCTCTAGTTAAATTTTGCTAGCATCCATCATGAAAGATAAATATTAAATATGAGTAATAACAGGTTAAAAGTCTCATAGTCATGTTCTGAAGCTAGCCCAACGGGGTGGTGATGTAAGCCTTCTTTTAAAATATTTTGGAATTATATTAAGGTACATTAGGTTACATCACAATTTCAGAAACATAATCTTGATCCAGTTTTTACCACTTTGAGGGCAGTTTATCTGCTTCTTCTATTTTTTCCTTCCTTGAAGATATTTGTCCTCTATGACTTCACTGCTAAATACAGGCTTTTCTGGCCACTGAAGGTTATGACTGAAATAAATATGATCTTTTTTAATTTCCCCCGTCATAGTGCATAAAGTTTGCCTCCTTTGAAATACCTCAACGATTCCTGCTGCTATATTCCTATACAACCTACTTCTCCTTTTCTAAATGCTCAAAAGCTAAATCCCAACCACCTGGAAGTATCCTAATTCTATCAAGGTCAAAAATATTTAATGCTTTCTCCAAAGTAAAGCAGCTTTTATTTTAACCGATTCTTGCATTCTTCTTCCTATTGTAGAGATTTTTTAATTTAAGAAATTAATAGCCAAACACAGGAGAAAGAAAAGCTGTATAGTTCCTAATGTCAGACATTGCACATGCTGCTAAAGTTCATTATTCTATGCTCCTGTGAGATAAAACTCTGAAAGTTCAAGTTATTGCAAAACCTAGGAATAATTGAGCTGATTTGCCAACTTGATACATCTGCTTGACTCTACAATCCATGCTATGACCAGCATAAAGCCTGTAGCTTGTGAAAGAATTGTTGGTACTCAAAACCATACACTTAATAGAATTGAGAAATGATTTCAAACATAGAGCCTGAAAAATGACTTACAGTTAACTTGCATGTTTGCTCTTGAGGCACACAGAATTGTTTTCACCACCCCCGTTATCATTCCCCTAAGAAACCTTTTAGACATTTTTTTTTCTTCCTGAGTGCTCCCCCTGTCCCATGACATTTTAGTACTGTGGACAGACTTCATATCCTTTTATGTTCTAGGACCCTGAGGGACCACAAAGCACCATAATAAGAATTTTTATGGCCTCAGGAAACTGGCCCGTTGAGACTACGTGATATAGACTATTGCTAGACTATCTCACCCCACCCACCCCCATTCCATTATTAGTTATCGTATATATAAGTGGTTTATTTGTTTTTTGAGATAGGGTCTTGCTATGCTGTTCAGGCTGGCCCTGAACTCATAGGGGTCCTCCTGCCTCAGCCTCTTGGATTGTTGGGATTAAAGATGTGCATCGCCATGCCCTGCTGCCCATTACTAGGTATTTATGGGAGGAGGCTGAGGGGAGATAGCACAGCTTTGGGCTTCCAAAACTGCCTGGATGCTGGTTTTCTCACCTGTTTCTAATGAGAACTAGGGCATATGCCAGTAGCCTCTCTGAATCTGTTTTCTCTTCAGGAAAAAGGATTTCTATGTCCCAACTCCTAAAGTTGTGCGAGTAAAAAAAAAGACGTTATCTTTAAAGCACCCAGCAGGAGCCAGCGCAGTTCCTGAAACGTGTTGGCTTCTTTTCTTCCCTTTGATGGCAGGATCATTAAACTCTGCATTTTGTGGAAACATTGTAGGAACATCAGCCTGACATGAGGAAATTGAGGATCTGGTACAACTCGGAACTATGTGGATGCGTGGTTTCCTCTGTGAAATGAGAGGGCTGGTTTATGAATTTCATTTAGGCCTTTCTGGTCCAACAGTTTACTACACTTCACTGGCCCCTCCCAGGGATATACAGGAGTGAATTGCACTTTGACATTTGGTTGGCATTTTTAATCTCAGTGTCCCAGATTTTAAAGGCATGGTTCCCCCCTCTACATGTCCTTCAGGACTTGATCATTAAGAGCTGCACACAGCCATGAATGGTACAAGTCGGCCTACGAAGAGATTTTATTTTCAGTGAAAACTGTATTCCCTAATGATTTCTTCAAGATTGTCTTTCTGGAAACACAGATGAAAGGGATTTAGTCCTGTTTCTAATTTCATTTTATTTATGGCTGTTACAGAATGGAAACATCAATGATATTAGAAACTACAATTTATTTTAAAGACTAGAAAGCAATCATCCAGGAAGTAATTTCTTTTCTGAGTAGCAAAGTTTTAGCGTCCGTCTGGACTTACTGTGCAGTAAGGAGGCAGAGCGTGGAGGAGCAGGCACAGTATCCCTGTCGTGACCTTGGACAGTTTGCCCAGGTGGGCGGACAGCAAAGAAGAGGCAAGGAGATAGCACTGAGCTCTCCTTGGATGGCACATATTACGTTCTGCATACACTGTATCTGAATTTATATTCATTTGAGATCATTTCAGGCAAAACAAATACATAAAGACTATTCAAGTAGGCGTCCCTGACTCTGCAGGTGGCTCTACAAAGAACGTGCTAGAAACCTAGCTGAAACCCCTGTGTGCCTCTTCTGGCCTGTTGCCTCCTCCCTGTAGAGGAACATATGCTTATTAATTAGGTCCTTATCGTCTGCATGCATTTCTTTTTCTCTTTTTAGTATAAAGTCATTTTTAAAGCTTTTACATTTATAAGATGGATGCCACAATGTACCTTGCCTTCTGATATTTTATTTCACACAATGTCATGTTTGTGATTATTTTCATTTGTTTTTGAAAATTATTTTGAATGGCGTGATGGTTAATCTTGAGTGCCACTCGATTAGCTTTAGAGATGTGGAGGAGATCAGCAGCCCACTTCTGGTGTCTCTGGGTGCATCCTAGGGTGTGACCTGGGGTGCTGCTGGCCCCTGGCCCTTTTCTCACTGATGCTTTCTGTGTTCTGGAGAGGGAGGTCACTGGTGGTGTGGGCAGTGGGTCCTTGTCCTTGGCCTCTCCCTCTCTCCTTGCCTTCTGATCACCATGGAGTGAGCAGCTCTGCTCTTCTAAGCCTTCATACCATGATATTTGTGCCTTAGACACAGCTGACCATGGACTGACACTCCTGAAACCATGAGCCTCAGTGAACCTCTTCTCTCTTAAGTTGTATATGTTAGGTGTTTTGTCCCTGACAAGGAAACCTGACCAACTCAAATAGGCTTTTGAAAAAATCAAATGCTATCCACTCTTTTATACTGTAGTATGCTCTCATTACTCTATCAGTAGGTAATTGATATGACTTGCATTTCTATATTTGTGAGTCACTTTTAAGGTGAAGACCTTTTAAATCGCTCAAAATAATTCATACAGAAGTGTAAATCATCTGTTCATTAATTTATTGATAAAATAGTACTAAAGTGACTTCCTTGCCAAAGACAGAGGTACACATTCAAAACTTACTGTAGAGGGCTGGGGATTTAGCTCAGTAGTTCTGCCGCCTGCCTCGCAAGCACACAGTCCTGAGTTCAATCCCTGGTATCCCCCCAAGAAAAACCTCACTTTAGAGAAAAGACTGTCCCTCACTTTAATAGCCTTACAGTCTAATGGGAAGATGAATCTTAATTACATATATAATCCCACAAATAAAATATATGATTTATTAAACAGAAATCTATTGATTTCCTGGTATAAATTGAAAGTTATTCTACAGACATTATTCTAAAAGGATGATATGAGAGAGAACATAAGACACCTCGTAACTAGGATAAGGTAAAAATCAGCGAGATAATTGAGAAAAATCTATACTATGATTAAAGAGAATTCTTCTGTGGAGTAAAATAAGCGGGGAGTGAGGAGGCCTGACAGTTAGGGAAGGTTGTAGATTTAAATATCCAGATCACAGAGGTTCTCGTTGAGAAGGTGACATGTAAAGAAATCCAAGAAGCGAGGGAGGGAAGGGGAAGATTGAGCATCCTTTGGAAAGGACCGCAGAAAGGGGAGGAGCACAGTAGGAGCGGAAGTGAGAGAGGGGTGAGGCATGCACGACTCCCTTTTGCCGCTGCTAGTGGTCTGGTCTCCAGTGAGAGGTCAACCACGGAGGGGTTTTGAGGTGAAAGCTGTCTCAGGACAGCCTCATTTAAATAGGCTCAGTGCAGCCTGGGAATGGATGCAGGTGCAATCTACAAAAATCTACAAATCTACAGGTAGAATCTACAAAATTACTAGAGGGTTGGTTTGGATAAGAGGCAGAGAGGGCTAAGGATGACTACAAAATTTTTGGTGTGAGCAGGTGGAAATATACATTTGCTGTCTCCTTAGGCAACATATTCTGGGGCATATTAAGGTTGAGATACCTATTAGATCATTGAGGAGGATATGTTGAATAGGCAGTTGGGTATAAAAGAAAGAAATTTTACACGTATATTTAGCTTTTATTAGTTTGCAAGGACTGCTGCAACGACAGACAGGGTGATTTAAACAAACGGAAATGTATTTCCTCATAGTTCTGAAGGCTGGGTGTCTGAGATCCAGGCATTGGCAGTCGTGCTTTCTTCTGGGACCACACTCTTTCTCTTGTAGATGACCATCTTCTCTCTGATATCTTCACATGGTCCTCATTCTGTGTGTCTGTCTGTATCCTGATCTCTTCTTATAAGGAAACTCGTCATCTTGTATTTGGTCCCACCCTAATGATCTGATTTCCTCGTCAAAGTCTCTCAATGCAGTCATATTCTGAAGTGGTGGAGATTAGGTCTCCAACTTATGAGTTTTGGAAATGCACAGTTTAGCTTAAAAACATTGCTCAAAGATGGTTTTCAGGGACCTGTGACTGACTGAGTTTGTTAAGGGAATCTGTCTAAATAACAAAAAAGGAAAAGATCCAGGATCTATAACTTTGGACAATCCACCATTAAGAATTCACGTAGAATGGGAGGAACTCATTTAAAAAACTTCAAAAGAGCAACTAGTAAGGTGGGAGGAAAGCTGGGAGAGGAAAGGGAGTGTTGAGAAATAGAGCTAAGAAAGCAGTTCGAGGTAGAGGGATTAGTCAGCTGCAACTAGGGCCACAGATAAGTCAGGAAAGATGAGTGTTAGGAATGAACCATTTAGCATCAGGAGGCTTTGGCAAAACTTGAAAAGAGCAGTTTGGTGAAAGGAATAAGTGCTATGGTTTCAATCCAAGTCTCGCATGCTCAGAGACAGGACCTGGTTAGAAGAGGCAGTCACTGTGTTGTGGCCTGGAAGGTGTCTTCTTGTCCCTAGCTCCTCCCTGCTCTCTCTGTCCTGGCTGCCATGGGGTGAGCTGCTGTCTTCTGCCAGTGCACTTCTTTCCTGGAGCCAGCTGACCATGGACTGAACATCCAAAACCGGAAGCCACCTGCCCCCCCACAGATGTTGAGTATTTTGCCCCAGGGGTGGGAAATGACTACGACAGGAGGGGAAGGCGAAGGCCTTTGGTGCCTGCATAGGATGGAGCAGTTTGGGTGCTCATGTGGTTAATCACAGATGAGGTCATTTTGAGATTTTTGTGAGACATCTAACTGGTTAGACATATTTTATCTTCCAGGGACCTTGGAATTTTAAAAATAGCTTCGAGGATTTTGCTATTCTTACGTTGAAGAAAATTAAAATGTGAAAAGTAGGTATTGCAGACACGTAAGTGGTGAGGTAGGTGGCCACTTGATCGTGCTTTGCCAGTGATCTACTCTGAGTTAATTCCTAGAAGCAAGCCATACTTCTCCATGAACATCTATGAGGAGTTTGACATTGGTAAAGTTACAGTGATGTTGAGGTATAAGAGAAAACACAAAAACCCACTTTCAGGTTCCCCTTCTGTCTCACTTAGAAGCTATCTTTCTCTCGACAAATTTGTCCTACTCTTAAAAGAAAAGATAGAAAACACAATTCTGACATAAAGTTGTGTTGCATGAAACATGATGGGATTTACTTTCTTGGGAGTAATATCTTGGCGAATCTGGAGATGGGCTGAATTTCGTGTCCCCTCCGCTGTATTTTCATGGTGCTTCCAGCACTGTGGGACGTGTTTGAATGTACTTGTGGCAGGAACATCTTGCTGTTATTACACAGGATACTGTCACCCTTAGAAGCATCAAATGACTGGGAACTTTTTAGTGCACCCTGATGTGTTCTAGACTATGCGTCTGAGAAAGAATTGAATATCTGATCTACCCTGTGTCCAGGGGGGAGGAATGGGTTAGGACATTTTTCCCTGAGTAGAGGGAGCATTTGTTGGCAAACATTCCAATTCTCAAATGATCCCACCTGCAAGTGAAATCCATGATTGTTATTTATTATTTTTTGAGCACAAGCTATGTGCTCAGTGCTATGAGAAATGTGTGTGTGTGTGTGTGTGTGTGTGTGTGTGTGTGTGTGTATATATACATATATATAGCCACAGGGGACCACATAGTTCATGCCTGGGGCTTAGCAATCCACACCAGGCACAGCACACAATTCGTATATGACAAGAGCAGGGAGAAGGTGTTGTATTTCAGAAGCATTCAGTAGTTGGGGATTATTGTTTTTTATGATTAAAAAGGACTTATGCAAGGTATTTTGATGGAAAACCTTTATCAAAGTGAAATGTTTTCAGGAGGAACATTTAAAAGAAAGGAAGTGGTGAAATGACAGATCGGATTCTAGGGTGAACTTCAGGGCTCACCTGTGAGAAGAGGACATGGGTGGGTGATTCAACAATTGATTTAGGCAAAGTAAAAGAAGCTCATATCCATAGACTGATTGTAGCTATTAGCATTTTAATGCTTTTCTTAACATGAATTTTCATTGTAATGATAGACTAATAAGTTCCAATATTTATGGAAAGAATTGCGATAAAATAACCTGCATATAAAATTAATATGTAGGCTGAATCTAGAGAAAAAAAGTCCCAAGATTTTGCCAAACTTCAATGCATGTTTACTTGACTGCAAAGCAGTGACGGAATGTGTAAGACCTTTCAGACACATAGCAGAAGATTTGGATTAGACGTGCAAAAAGCTAATGGTTTTTCTCTGAAAACAATAGGGCACTGAAAAGCATTTGCTAAGGATGTCCGGCTTAGGGAAGCTTAAAGCCAGAAATGTACAACTAAAATTGTTTCCAAATACATAGCTGGGAGAATAGACTCACACACTTGATGATGCATTTTCCTGACCAGATTTTGTAGGGTGGAAGCCGAGACCGCCCTCGATTATTTGAAAACGTATGCAAAGATGACAGTACATCTTCTTGGGACATTTGTTTCAGCTCAGCTGCCTCAATATGTGACATCCCATCTCCATCTCCACACTCAGGACTTTGCAGTGCAACGACGCACTCCCATATTGTCAGGATTTGGACTTGATATCTTTCTTTCTGATGATATCTTTCCTGATGAATGCTTGTGTTCCCAGCTTGTAGTATTCACAGAGAATGCTGCTTACCTACACCACAATAGACACTCAGATTCTAGCTCACATTTCTTTATCATGGACCACTACCGCTTAGTAGAACCCCAGCCTCCAAAGTGGTCACCATGTTTGGATATTTTTGTGCTACTTCCTGAGACTGCGCTATGCTCTTGAACTCTGACCTAACTCTAAGCTTCTAACTCTGAGTTACCCCTATGATCTCCTTTTTTCTTCTCTTTCTGATGGCAGGGAAAGGATACAAGAAAATGTTTCAGTAGGACAAGCTCATTACATGGATCACCATCTGGGTCATTCCTGCTGTACCCTCAGCATCATAATTATTTATGCGTAGAGAACGTCACCCCATTTTTTCTTGACCCTTGACCATCATCACGCTTGCAGCTGTAATAGTTTCTCTCTTGTGCTGCAGGAGACTCTGCCTTCTTTCCTAGAAATGTGAATGTCTCAGGCTGCCCTGGTGACTTTTTTCTTCTTAATTATCTCTTTCTCTTTCACTTTAGAAAGTCGTTTTCCTCTAAACCTACCCATGTTCCAAGTTCCTCTTCCCATTCCAAGAGTTTCCATTTTTTGTACTTACTACACCTCTCTCAGTGCTTCCAGTGTTTCTTATCTCCACCGTATGAGTCACTGTTCACTCAGAAGCAGAACAGCTAGGATGCAGTTCCTTCACAGTAGGCTTTTAACGGAACCAGCTGTGAGAGCGGCGTGGTGTGAGTGGCCTCTGTGAGGCTCGGCCTTCTTGAAGCCCAAGAGGTAGGCAATCAAAAAAGGAAGATGTAAACAGGGTGGGGAGAGCAAGAGCAAGCTGGAACACGGAACACAAGCTCAAGTCCAGGAAGAGAGCTCACAACATATGCTGGTTTTCTTTTGCCCTCGCCATGTTAGTGTGCGCGCCCTGCAGAAGCCAGAATTAAACATGCTCTTGGCCCAGAAATCAGAGAAGCTGAGGGAGTGTTCAGGGGAAGGCAGAGAGGGTGCAGGCGTGGTCTGGCCTGATGTCATCTAATGAGGGGGACAGAGCAGCTAATGCTCCAATGTGTCACCCACATTTCCCATAGGAATTTCTCTTGTTGCCCACCCTAATCAAGCATGTACTAGAAAGGGAATTCCAGGAAAGGTAGTTTCCCAGCAGTATGACATATTATGAAGCTAGCACACTCCACCCCTTGCCTACTTGCACCCACAGACACCTCCTTAAATACTATTGTGAACTCGGTGTAAATACACAGACACATTTATGGCTCTGCCTAGTACACCACCATTCTATGTACAAGTGTGGAAAGCATTTCTAAAGATTATCTGTGTTCTGTACATGCCAAATAGGAAAGCTGAACTGTGCTTGTAGTAGGGCTGCCCATCCCCGCAGCCTTTCAAGTCCTCGGTGGCCCTCCAGGAATGTGATATTGCTTCCGGTTTATGATGTCTATGAATATAGGCAGCTGTACTAGCTTTTGCTTGTCCCTTTTTTTAATCATTGCAGCTCTTATTCTACAGGTCAGGGAATTAATGTGTGAATTCTGCTTATTGCTGAGCATTTCTGTCTAAACGACATATTCTGTATCTGGGAAAAGAACCCTGGTGATCTCATTAACTTCATTAATCATCTCATCTCCACAAATCCCTGTCTCACTGGTGCATCACAGGGATATTTTGGGTGTCTAGGAAATCATGTCAGTTCATAGCCAGTGCCTAGTAATCCCCTAGAAATCTGATTATTTCTTTTTCCCTGGTGCAAAAGTCACACTGGTAATAGTTTTTGTCTTCTTTGGAGAAGGGGTGGGAGGAGGCTTAGCAGTCTGTATTTCTGACAGTGTAGCAGGGTCTCTCTTCCAGGAAAAATGGCTCGACTCTGTGAACTCACTAAAGAGCTGTAACTGTTTTGGTGATGCCAGTGTGGCTGGGCTGTCCAGACTTAGAGCTCTCCTGCTTGCCCATATCAGGTAAGACTGAGCAGGCTATTTCACCTCCAGGTACACTGTGACCAACTGGCCCTGCCAGAGATATCTGTAAGTCAGTCCGTTCCAATGATCACTGCTGTGCCGCCTGATGTCCAGCAGGGTCATCACTCACCTTGCCTTTGGAAATTCAGTGTCACCTCTGGGCCTCTGCCACCTTGGAAACTCATTATTCTCATTCCCTTTACACGCCTCAGTTTGACGGCCAGGCTCCCCAGTGTAATTTCTGACCTGTAAGTCTGAAGCCGCTTCAGTGTTTGTTTCTCAGAGTCACATCGAAGGTCATGTTCTCTGTAACTGCATGAGGTAGGTGGGATCTTTCACAGTAAATGCATTCTGAGATTTCCCTACCCCAGAGCCTTTGAGTACGTCCTCTCTGTCCTCTATAGCAAATGCCAGCCAACGACACAGCCTGTGGGTCAAATCCATCCAATTTTGTGAATCGTTTTTATTGATACTCAGTTATGTGCATTCGTTTGCCTGTTTGCTGTATCTGCTTTTATGCTATACTTGCATGGTTGGATAGTTGTAACACAGACAATACTGCCTGGAAAGTAAAAACAAAAGAAACTAAATCACTACTTGGCTCTTTTTTGACCTGTCCAAATGATCCTGTAAGCCTACCTAATAAACTATTATACAGATATCTGCTATTGATTGTGCTCCTCTAGAGAACCCTAACTAATACATGTAGGTTCTGTGCAGCAGTGTCTGCAGGCTCTTGTCACTGAGTCTGATGCTCAAGTTTAAAACCCACAGGGCTGGCATTTCAGAGGAGGGGAATGAAAGGAGCTAGAACCCACAGCATGAACTGGGGCCCACTAAGAAGGAGCACAGCCCCTTCAGTTACTACGGCCACTTCACATCACTGTGAGCGAGAATGTAATGACAAAACGGGTGAGTTACATTGCTTCAGTTTGCCATGACAGCTCCGAATCTTTTGTAAGAATCTTCTTGTGGCCCATCCTAAATGTGAACGGCATACAAGGGGATTCTGGGAAAGGTAGTCCAAATTGCCAAGATGACGATTTAAGAAGCCACCGTGTCTACTTTCAGAGATTAATAGTTCACCCATGCATTTAAAAACAATGACAATGAGACATGTTCTGACCTTTATTTTTCCTCTGGCATCTCCCTCACCTGTCCCACTTTGTTGCTGGATTTTTTGCCTTAACTACATTTTTTTTAACCCTGCAATTTGGCATCTATTTTACTATCCTGAAATATTTCTCTGGAAATGTTAAACCAAAAATTCAAGTTTCCCTAAGTCATTTCTCCTTTGGCATTTGACTTTATTTGGCAATGCGGATTATAACTTTTTTTCTCAGGAATTTCCTGATATAGCTCTCTGTGGTTTTCTTAAATCTTTGGATACATCCTTTTTGGTTTTTTGTTTTTTCCTCTTTTAATTTTGACTACAGTATTTCCTAAAACTGAATTGTTGGCCCATAAATTCTTATTAAAATTTAAGAATGTCGATCACCTCTCAAAATTTCAATTACTCTTTCATTATTAGTGATCCCAAATCTAGAAATTTAGCTTTGACTTTCTAACCATCTCCTTTATATAACCAATAATATGCCATGACGTATCCCTATAGTAGGTGCTCCAAAAATACCTGTTGCCCAAGGAATGATTGTGCAAACACAACAGGTATAGAACTTATTCACATTATTTTTCTCAGTAGTCAATTTTCTTCCTCGGTGCTACCCACATTTTCTCAAACACACGTGGGAGATATTTCTGACATCCAACAGGAATTATCAGTAGTGGGAAAAAGGGAAACCCTGGTAGATATCTTTTATCTATGTTAAAAAATATGAGAAATGCATTCTAGAAAGCTTTGTATTTCTCCTTCCATACACTGTAGAAAAAATCAGAATAGCCTTTTGTGGAAGACATTGTAGCATAGTACATAGTTTACCTCACAGACTGCCATGGGACAGTTTTAGATCAAATCTCAAATGTGACATACATTAGTGCACTATCTAGAGCAAGTGTGTCACGGTTTTCTTCTCGGTGAAAATGAGGGTGAAAATAGTAGGACCTAACTCACGGGTTTGCAGTGAGGACTGAGTGAATTAGAAGGTATAAAGCAGTTAGAACAACACCTGGGACAAGGTATCATAACAATATTACTCTTTGTAATTCTAGGAGATTAGAGTTCCTAGAGATAAAATCGATGTATTACTTTAATGTATGTCACAGAAGCACTGACTTTAAATTTCTTTGAGGAAGTAAAATGTTCTCCCTGATTTTCCTGTTCAAATGTCTGAGCAATTGTATACGATACAATATCACTTAATTCAGCATAGCTTATTATTCTTGTGAGGGATTTTCTAAGTCAAACATTTAAAATTACTCATTAAAACCAGGCCTTCGCATTTTGTTTACTGTGATAAGATGATGTAATATGAGATCGGGTTTCTTACTAAAGTTTTAAGGGTGGATTTTTGGTGACTAGAGGTATCATTGTGTGTGTGTGTGTGTGTGTGTGTGTGTGGTACCAGGGATTGAACTTAGAACCTTGCGCTTGTGAGGCAGGCGTGGTGCCACTGAGATAAATCCCCAGCCCCTATAGGTACCATTTTGTACAGATGTTCTCTGTAGTCCTTCCCAGTATTGAAACAGTTCTTTGTGGGAGAATATCTATAGATGCGCATTTACACAGACCACATATGTTTTTCTGTGTGTAAATGTATGTATATGTCATTTGTGTCTCTATCTTGGTTACTGTTCATGACTTCTATTCAGATGTAATACTGAATATAAAGGAAATTCTATTTGATTTAGCACTTACTACTGTTTAACTGGAATTGTGTAGATTAAAGGGTTTCTGTTTTAAATCTTCCATAATGCATTTAAATCTTCCACAATACATTAGCTTTAAAGAAAGGAAGAAAACTCTTGGCCTTTTGTAACAATTGTATATCTGTTCTTACTATAGGAACAACTTTCGTTTAAATTCTGTTACTTTTGAATTTTGTATTTCTATGTATCAAATGAATGCAACTCAGAGTTTGGTTAAGCAAAGCAATACAAATCATTTTTGAATATATTCGCTGTGGTTTAGGGATTTTATGATACTTGTCAACAAGTTTCCTCATTCAACAGCAGTTTATAATATCTATGACATTGTTATGCAAATCATGTGGTTTCTTGAAGATGGTGGACATATTTGGTTCATCCCGATTGGTGGCCACTGAGGTCAGAGCTGTTGCATGAATCCAAATGAGTGAGTACATGGGGATGTTTAGCCTTGGCTTTTTAATTTTAGTTTTATAACCACAACATGTGTAATAGCAATCCATTGTTTCAGGGTGTGCATCGCCAGATTACTGCCTTGAGTGGTGCAAGTTCCATGACGTTCAGCTGGGAGCTGGCTGTGTAAACCCTCGGGAACCTCCTGTATCTTCAGCTGGGTACTTGGGGAAGGAGTTGCCTCATCCTGAAATGCAGGTTTTCTTGTATGAACCAGAAACTCAGTCTTATCTCAAAGCTCAGTTCACATAAATGGTGAGAAAGGAATTAAAAGTGGTTTTACTGTACTTGGGTTGCAACTGTGTTTTGAAAAGTACTGTGAAAGAGCAGTGCCTTGGTGAGTGTCCCTAGCATAGAATCTTATAGATACACATGAATGTCCAAATGTTGTTTATTTGTCACTCCTCAGATGGTTCCATGTTTTTAAAACAATATTTTGCAAATTTTTAATTAATAAAAAAACAACACAATGCACAACTGACACCCTGTGTGAGCTAAGTATACAAGAGGACATTCTCCTGTGGGCTCTGTGTCCTTCTTCTTTACGAGTCGAGTCGAAGCACCCTTCAGCATGACAATGTGCTGTCCAATAAGACCATCATGTTCCATGCCCCTCACATTGAATTCTGCCCCCAAACTTTGGACTTTCCCTCTTTTTTCCCCTCTTCCTGTCATCCTGAATTCCTCTTGACTGTATTTTGCTCAAGTAGCTTTTCCTGGGTTAGGAAATTTCTTTTTTCCTCCTCTAACATGATAATAACTTCTCTAGTAAACATTCTGCATCTGATTCCATGGGCTTCGGATGTGAAGGGTTCTTATGATTTTTAATCTTCAAGCCTTTGCTATCCTTTTACTGTATTTGTTTTCCAGTTAATTGGCCATTCCCCACTTTTCCTCCATGGCTTTATTTCCACTGCTGCTGAGATTTGATTGTAGCAAGTATGTAATCAACCTTGACCAACTCTGTGATCTCTGCTTTCCATTTGGTTTTTTTCTATCTTCATTTCAGTAAACTGGGATTGATCTGATTGGTGAATGAAAATGCTCATATGGTTGTCTGGATACATGTTTTGTTTAAAAATAGGAAGAAATCTGCATCTGTCTAGCTAGGTGGGTTATCCCCAAAGTAGCAGAAGGTCTCTCGACAAAGAATTGCTTTGGTGATGCGTACACCTTGGTGATAGTAGTCGCATCTCCCCTGGGGCAGGTGCAGAGCCCCTCAGTAGATAATGACCATGTCTAATTCATCTTCATCTTTCATTCCAGTACTAATGCAGAGTCCCACACTTTGTGGAAACCCTGGAAAGTGGATGAATAGACACATCTGTTAATTTACCCTGGTCTATGGCGTTATTAAGGGATTTTAAGATACTTGTCAACAACTTCATTCAACAGCAGTTTATGATATTTATGCCATTGTTATGCACTGCCAAACTCTTTCTGCTAAATAATCAGCTAGACTGAGTCTACTATATTTCTTTTGATTAAGGAAAAGTTGTGTGTCTTCTATGCAGTGTATAACTTTGTAGTCTAGCGCAGTGGTGGTGACCTTTTGACACTCGGGTTGTTTATCTTTGAAGACAAAAGATGTTAACGTATGAGTTGTTTTTTTCTAAACTAAAACCTTAATATTCAGGTTTGGTTGCAGGTTGGCGCTTTGTGATAAATAAGTGGGTTTTGGGTTGCACTTTGGGCCCTTGTTCACCATCACAGTCTAGTCAGTGAGGATTTCTGAAATTTCCATATGGCTTATAGTTGTTTCCATGAAGTAAAACTTTTATTAGCTTAGGGCTGATACTCTGGATCTAAGTCAGGAAAATGGAGAAATAGCTACAAAAACCAGACTAATTAGATGTCTTTTAAAATGTAAACATTAAAACTGGAAAATAGTTGACTAATAGCTAAAGAATGAGAGTTAGGCTGAACAACCTAGCCAGTATTTTGTTTCTCTTGAAGTGGTTACTAATTTTAAACAATGAAGACCCTAGGACAGCTAGGAATACCTTTGAATTTAATTTAAAACCACTACATGACAAACTGTACTGCCAACTCTAGCAATAGAAATTGATTTACTTTTTTCCCAGAACGCATTTATTTATATAGGACATCTTCCAGTCATGTGAGATTATTTAGGTTTTGTAGAAATATACATAGCAATTGCTCAGTCAATGAAGTTGCTGGTTATATTTTTCTTATGAATTGTTGATGACAGGATCTAGAAATGTTAGTGTTAGCTTTCTCCAATTCTGAAATTGCCCAGAATACAAACTTTTCTAATTTAGTGAATTGAAGGAAGAAAATGCATATTTTCATCCCCAGTAGATTTGAATGTGAACTGAAAACCGGGTTTAGTTTAGAATTCTTAAATGTCTTTCCATACTACATTTTAGCTTTAAGTGAAATTGTTGCTTGTTACGCTCCAAAGAGGGTTGTGCTAATTAAGTAGCCCATCACGAGGAGAGTATAATTATAGTGCTTATTCTTACTGATACAATCTTGATACTCATTTTTCCAGTTTATAAACGCTTCATGCTATTTTTCAGGTGCCCTAAAGCCAGTGTCAGTCGAGGATGTTGTGTATCCGGTGGTATGGGGGCGCGTGATAAAGGGGTTCAAGTATAAAGTATCTTGTCGGATACAACTTGACTGCGTCCTGGATTGAGATGGCACGGTGGCCATTGTAGTTTATGCGAGTCTCAGTCCTGTGTCCTCCCCAGCATAACGCAGAACAGGTTGGGAAACCCGACCTGAGGCTAAGCAAAGAGCAAATCTTCCTACCACTGCAGCTGTGCGGAACCCGGGTCACAGTGCGCACAGAATTAGCAACGGCGAACTTACAATACATTTTGTGACATACTTCCCAGGTGAATTTAAGCCATAGTGCTTTAATAAAAAAGTAGTATTTTTGTAAAAATAATGAATTTAAAAAATAGATATTAGCAGCTTTTTGCAACTTGCTGTTAGTGTTTTCTGCACCCCCCAAGCCTACCGTTCTTGCATCTGATCAAACCAAAACAAGATGTCCTCATTCCGTATCCTAACATCTCTGAGTTAGAAGATATCATTATTAATATTCATGCGGGGCTGTATGAAAGGATGAGGGAAATGAGAGAAAGGGGATGGAAATGAACCCTGGTTTCCCAGCCCTAGAGTCTCCTGAGCCGGAGGGACTGAGCGGAGGGAGGGAGGGTCGGGCAGAGCAGCTGGCCTGGAGCGCCGGAGGGATCCACGCAGTCAGGAAGCGCGGAGGCCTGGGTGGAGCGCAGCAAGGAAACAGGACTGGAGGAGGCTGGTGCTGGTGCTGATGCTGCTAAGAGGCAGACAGCAGAGCGACACAGCGGAGAGGAGGGGAAGAAGCGGGTGTCCCGGAGGACACCTCGGGCGAATTCCGTGCTAGCGTCATCCCTGCAGCACGGGCTGTCATTACTCTGAGTGTGAACAATCCAGGAGTTGATCACTCAGAAGAGATGTGTGGGGATCTACACGGGGGTGGGTGCAGACACAAATGTAGATCAGCTGCTTGTGTCTCAGCGAACGAGCGAAGAGGATCGCACACAGCAGCTGTGCAGAAAGGACGTCAAGATTTCTTGGATAAGTAGATACACTGATTTTTTTTACTTCGTACTTGTGCTAATTGTTAAAAGAAAATGGAATTATAATACTGTGTTCAACATGGCCACACGAGCCAATGGTGGGCTGGATCACGACGTTGCCAAGGGCGATGACGCGCCTGTCGTCTTTGCCTGCGAAATCACGGCTGTGGGACAAAACCAGGCAGAGCCAGATGCAGGGCAGTGGCTCACTCAGGCCAGCGTAGGTGGGGAATGGGCCAGTGCTTTGGGGTGTTGAGAACACAGTGCTGCTCCACTCGGGGTGCTGTCTTGCTTGGCCAAGTTCTGTCTGTGACAATTCACCCAGTGCTGCATGTGACCTGCATTTTTCTGCATGTGTTTTATATTTATATCAAATAGCAACAGACAGTGCCAGAGAAGCACAACTTGGAAAAGTGATTTCGAGATGTTCAGGATCCAGAAGTTCCTCAGATCAACAGCCTCTCGAAGAGGATGCTGCTGGTCCTAGATCTCATCTACACTAAGGAAGCAGTCTCATCCAAGGTTTCCAGAGGGGAGGGGATGGGAAAAAAGAAGAGGCAAGGTTTATCATGCATGGGTGAAAATTCCCTATGATGAATGTTATCATTATGTGTATCCGAGATGTACCAATAAAAAAATGTTAATAGTAAATAAGAAAATGAGTTATAGTTCCTAAGTCAATCTAAAGTTGGCTAAACACATCCTGTATTGCTTTAATAAATGTGCTTTTGGACATAATTAAAAAAAAACATTTTGGCTGAGTGAATAGCTTGGTCAGAACTGGAACTAGTTAGTCTTCATTAGCTTTGAAGATTCCAAATGCTGCCCCAATGAGGGAATTTAACCTACTCCTGAACTGGTAAGTTTTAATGTGCAAAGGTTGTGTAGCCTATTGCTATGTGTTCTCCTTGGCAATACAGAAATTGAGGGCTTGTTTTTCCTTAACTGGTGGGAGGGTGGCTGAGGCCACAGCTGATCATGCATGTGTAAGTCTGTGTATGTTCGGAGCAGGAGGATTTGGGCAGGACAAAGGCTATCCTCCTCTCCTCCCCTGCAGCTAGTTACCTTTGGGCTCCTGAGTGCTTGGACTTCGTACGTGAACTCTGCAAACTCACAGGGAGTACAGCTGAGCAAGATTGGTGGGAGAAGAGCAGATTTCAGTAGGTGGGTAAACATCTCAGGTGTGGTCCTGACCTCCATTCACTGGCTGAAATGTGTTGGTGTGGATTCTCCTTAGTGTTACATGGTAGGCAGGGAAAGATGGGGATCTGAGTAGGTGAACCTTCTCCGTTATTAATCTGAGAAAAGACAGTGTTTAATGCTGTGCTACGGAAAAAAAAGTCAAAAGCCTCATGTGTTAATTTGCCATGAAATCCTGAAAGGAAGAAAAAGAGCAAGGGATTAAATATTTTTAGAGCAACTTTGATCATGAAAAAGCCCTACTGTGAACCAAAAAGTTATTTTACATTTTACCAACTCACAGTCCTCACTTCAATCCTCACCATTTTCTTAATAATAGACAGTTCCAGAATTTTTGCTCAAATTTTCCCTGGGCCCAGAGAATAGATTGAAACAGGGTGCATCCAATATTTTGAATTACATAAACTATACCAAAGATGGTTCCATTCATTTCCTAAACCCATGTCAGATAATGGAAAACAAACTCGTGTCTTGGATTGCTTTCTAAAAATGAAATATAGAGTTAGTGATTCCAATAATTTAGAGCAGGGTGGTGTAAGATTTTCCTTCGTGGTTACTATGGATCACTGTTGTAGTACACTTGTGTCTGTTTTAAATAATCCTATTGATAGCAAAAAGTAAATGATCTGTTTTTATGGGAGGGAGTAACCATATGCAAGTTTTACTTCAGATTTGAGAATTACCTTTCCCATACTAATAGCTACCAGCAAATAACAACTACTGTTGGAAAGGATAATGAATCAAATTAATATGAACAGGCTGATCCATACATCCAGATTCCTGCAGACAAATACCCAGCATGGAACAGCTGGTGTCCTTACATCTCAGTTTTCAGTGAGCCCGGAGAAATATTGTTCATACTCTCACAATTTCTATTGTACTTTTAGGGCAGATTTAGAAATGCATAGCAACCCAAGATGGGGAAAACTCAAAGCATGGTGCCTTTTGATCAGAATTTCAGGATGCAAACCCACATTTTCAAAAGCCATAATTCTGCTGGGCGCACAGTTAATGAAAGTTACTGTTTCCTAATTATCTTTTCTAGCACAGAAGGCAGCACCTGGCTTTTATGCTGTGTTAAATCCTGGCCATAGAAGGTAAAGTTTAGAGCAAGAATATGAACAAATATTAGTTATAGGGTTAGTTCGAGAGTTGACTCCCCATCAAACTGGCCTGGCACTTCACTAAAGACTTGGTTTCCAGGACAATCCCAAGAATGCAAACTCCCCCAAAATGCGAGAATGGAAGCCGCTCCGAATAGGGGCTGGATAAATATTTGGAGTCGGTAAATAGCTGAGTTCAACAGAACGGTGCTTTCTGCAGGTACAGCCTTGTGGAGAGCCACGTCACACACGGAGAGACCTCGGCATTATGCAGCAAGGCTGCGGAATGAGTCGGGGAAGAGGAAGCCATTTGTACCAAAACTAAGCGCAAGTCTGCTGGCGCACACATTGGGGAGTGAAGACCCAAAATGAAGGCAGGTATTTTATCCTCGGGAGCATAAACAACTGGTTAAAAGTAAGCTGGAGAAGCCAGAAGGGATGCCAGAGGCTGGGTGGTTAGATAGGGGTCAGTTTGTGGGGAAGACAGAGGAAAACGAGAAGGTCCACTTTCGCCTCCCGCGAACTCTTCGTTCCGCTCTGTGACTACGAATGAACGGTCGGTCCACTCATCGCCTCTCACCTACCTAAGGACGATTCTTCAGAAACTCTTCCTTCCTGCGTCAAACTCCCGATCTCCCCGCTGCAGTGTGCGTTGCAGCAGCAGGAGTGCGCTGTCCCATAGCGCTCTCTCCTGCCAGTGGTCGTCCTCCGTCCCTGGCCCGTTCCTCTTCGCCACTTCCTGGCATGTGGTGTTAAAAAGAAGCTTTGCGTCCTCCCACTAACCCTCCCACTGTTCGAGTGTGGCTGTAGCCAATGAGATGTCACCCCACTGTTAAATTAAAATCTATTTTCAGTTCCTGTCTTATTTAATCAATCAGCAGCACAGCACTATCCATATTAAAAACACTGTTTGGTGGGGGTACAGTTGTTCTCGGTCTGTCTGTCTTATCTGTGATTCGTTCTTGCCTTCTTCTGTTGGCTCCCTCTGACCCACAAGGAGTGATGGAAAAATAAGGGGTGTGTTTAATTTTAAAACATTTACAATAAAATACACAGATCCATCACCCCCCCCCACAATACTCCTTGTTTTGAATTTATTCAGTTGTTTTTGACACTTTCCAAAGCAGTTCTGGAAGTCTCTTTTCTTGTTTTCTTGTGGCTGCCTTGATGTCCTGAATTGATTTGAGATATTTACCTCCAATTGTTATTTGGGGAAGAGCCCGAAGTCACACGGTGAAGACACAGAGTCGTGCTTTTACGAGTCTGAAATTGGAGGGCACTGGACATTCACCATATTTTTCATTACACCTTGTAAAGTCACTCACAAAAGAGGACTTCCAGACTTGTTTTGGAAAGTGGCAAGAATGATGGGCTAAGTGTGTTTAAAGTGGGGAGGAATAATTTGAGGGGACTGGTGGCCACGTGTCTTTTTTCCCAGGAATTATTATTTTTTAATATTTTGGTACCTGGGATCGAACTCGGGACCTAGCACTTGCTAGGAAGGTGACAGAACCACTGAGCTAAATCCCTGGCTCTCCCAGGAATTATTTTTTACATAAACTAAACTTTATTTGTACGTGTTTGCAGCACGTAATAATCACATTCGTAATGAGGAGTTGGTACCTACACTTAACCCACCTGAAGCTTGTCTTCTCCTGTAATAGGTTTAAAAATTTTAAGCATTCACCATATATATATATTGATCACGCCTTGCATGTGCATATTCTTTAGGTGAGTACGTATCCCGAGGGACTCTATCTGAAGGATGTGGGTTGCAATGCTAGTAGAGAGGCAGGAAGTTGACGGTGGACAGATAACCTGTAGGAAACGCTGACCATAAATAGAAAGCAGCCAGAAGCATCAGCTAAGAGGGTCCTATCGCTACATGGGTTGGTCTTGAAAATAGATCTGAGTAAAAATAAAGTTTATAAATGCATATTCTATATGCAAACAGTGATTCCACTTATGAAAACTGAAAACATATGTGCAAGATACTGTGTAAGTATCCGTGTAACCAGAAAGGCGGACATCATGCATGTTCCAAAGGTGCCTCCTGGGGAGAAGGGAAGGAGGATGCCGCAGTGAGTAAATGGACGAGAACGAGACTGCACGGGCTGCGTGGTGTCAGTGCGCTTTCACCCGAGCCATGCGAGGTCTCAGTTGTCTGCAGGAGGAAAAGGTGGGCAAGACTCCCGAGAGGCGGGCGGAGGGCGCACGCGTGTGGAAGCACTCATTCCTTCTCCCCAGGCCTCTCCTGCAAAGTCTACACAGTGAGCGATGGAGGTTCAGGCATCGAGTTTTGGTCACCCGATTCCCCTGAACCATAGGAGGTTCTTTGTTTGTTTATTCATTAATTTTCTTGGTACATTTTAGGTATGCAATATGATGCCATTCATCATTGGGCATTTGTACCTTTACATGATATATCTTGGTTCTTATTTTTTTTCTCCATTCCCCTGCCCTCCCTTCACCTCCTCCACCTCTCCCTACTTACAAAGACTTTGTTTCTGTTTTTTTCACTTCTCATATTTATTCCCTTTCCCCTACCCTTCTCACTTCCCCTTCCCCTTTGGACCTTCTCTTCCTAGTTCACGTTATCTGTTACACATTTTAATCCTTATTTACACTTTCAGTTTCTCACAACAGGGAAACTATTCAGTATTTACACATGTGTCCTATTTATTTCATGTAAGAGTATGTCCTCGATGTGCATTCATTTAGCTACAAATGGCTCTAGTTTCTCATTCTTTATGGCTGAGTAGTACTCCATTTTATATAAAAAGCACACATCTTCTTTATCCAGTCTCCAGTTGGTGGGCAATTGAGCTTTTTCCAAGGTTTAGGTATTAACTGTATGAGATTTTAAGAGGAAAAGAAAAGCTGGAAAAGAAAGTCTTGAGGGGAAGATGACAGGATCAAGATTTATCAGTGGCTCCCAGGCTGGGCAAGGGAGCTGCCCCAAGAAGAACAGGGCATTGATAAGAACGGAGAATGAAGGTACACATGAAGTGGGAAAGCCATTAGAGATTGTATGATGCCAAAAAGTTTCTGTAGATAACAAGAAGCAATGACTCTAAATGATTGTCAAATGGAATTTTAACTGGAAAATGCAACATTATCTCCTTGTGGAAAAAATTCACACCAAAAGAGGGCTCTAGTTTTAACTACAAATTGAGTTGAGTTCACCTAAATAACCTCAAGTGATGCAAATGATAATTTATATTCAGATGACGGCTGGGGATTTAGCTCAGTGGTGCTGCCTCCTGCCTTGCAAGCACAGGGTCCTGAGTTTGATACCCAGTACCAAAAAAAAAAGACTTAATAATTTATAATCAGATGACAGTAACCAGGGCTGCAAAATCAAAATAGTTGCTAACCAAAAACAAAGCAAAATAAAACCATAAGGAACGCACATAATCAATCTTTCTTTCTTTCTCTGACACACACATACACACACACACTCACTCTTTCTCTAAGTTAATAAAATATGTGAGTTTGAAATCATATGAAATTGTAAGCTAACACTTTATTCTATGGATGCACTGTCTTTTTATGGGAGACATAAACCTTATAATTCTTCCATTGGCGTCATTTTCTGAATTTTAATGAAATGATAGCACTTTTGATATTTAAAAATCAAATTTTTTATGGTGGAGTGTTGGTTTTGTCTTGTTTCTTTTGTTTGTCCATCTCCAAACTGTTGCTTTTTATGATTTTTATTTGTGTTTATTGGTACTTTTTCTAGGGAGTTTGGGCTTTTTTTTTTTTTTTTTTTTACCAGGGATTGAACTCAGGACCTTACACTTGTGAGGCAGGTGTGGTACCACTGAGCTAAATCCCTGGCCCTTTTCTAGGGAATTTGGGAAGAAGAAAGAAAATAAAAGAATGAAGGTAGAAATTAGAACTTTAAATTCCTATAAAGATTCTTTAGAGGAGGTAGAATCCAAAAGTTAATCCGTTAATTTGTCAAACACTCTCAGTGCCTACCTAGTGCCAAGCACATGGTTACTGGATACAGAAGAAGGTAGAGTTTTGAGAAAAGCTTTTATTGATAGGACATGGGTATGTGTGTGCATCCACAAACATAAATAACTATTGTGCGATTCCAATTCAGTTCTGTTTACTAAGTTGGAAAAAAGTTTCCATGACATCCTTTGTCTGGCTATAAAAATTTCAGTGGAATTTTCCCTTTCTGATTTCCATTCTTCCATTTTTAAAAATAAAGACTTTCCAAGCTCTATTATGAATCGCATGTGTCACCATTCTCTGCAGCCACTTTGGCAAAGAGAATCAAAGAAGTATCAGGCATTCCAGGCTTTTGTCCGAATCCTCCAGCCGATTGTCAGAGAGGAATGCGTACCGTCTGCCACCGAGCACTGGGAAGCCACTCAAGGACAGATCGCTGCCCTTGGATTCTGAAACCAGGGACCTCGCACTGTCCGAGTGGAGGTGGATAGACTCTCAGAGGAGACTGGGGTCACCGCTGGCTCTCTCCCCGTTTGTTTGCTTGCCGCTGAGATAGCCCATTACTTTGTATGGGAAGCTCGATTTCTGACACCAAGTGTCCATTCCTGTGACACTCCGCCAATGCCAAGCTAAGATAAAATGTCTCCAGATAGTTATTTGCCAACATTTCAAGTTTAGACCGTGCTGGTCTATGTTTTAGAACATTTCTGGTGGCCAGCTTAATGTCATTGAGCTTGCTGTATTCTTTAATTTATTGATTAGTTTGTTTGCTCTGTGTTCAGAGGAGGCATTGTTCCGTCTGGCCTTCAGTGCTGTGTTTCATCCTCCCAACCTGGGCACCTGACTGTCTGCTTGAGTGCAAACTGGGCTGGATAAGTTCCTCTTTTTAAAAATAGCTGCATTCTGGGCATAGGTTACTAAGGGAACATTTTTGAACATTTCACATTCCTCTCCGGTGGGTACCAATAAAGTCATGGTCGTGAAGACTTGCCAGGAACAGCTAGCGAGAACTCACATCCCGGCCAGAGATTCTCTTCTCAGCATTACTTGGCTTGACCGTCCTGTCCCCCTCACTGGTTGTCATAAGGTGTCCCAAAGCTATTCTAAGCATACTCCATCTCCACCACGCCCTCCACGGGCCTTACAGGAAAGGCAATGGCGAGAAAAACAATGATTACCCCTTTGTTCTTTGCTTATTCCCTAAGCATGGAGGCTTTGGGTTATTTTTAGTGATCATAAATGTGATACCATTATTGAAACATCCCCCATCCACTGTGCAAATAAAATAGTAAATGCTCAGCCAAGCCAAACATATTATGACATTCAAAATGCAAGAGTTGATCGAACTCTCAGTTATACAAATCGAATGGAACTCTCATGCATTTAGGCCAGCAAAAGCTGTTCAGGATTAATCTTCTAGTTGACTTTTTAAAAATAATGTGTTTTTAATTATCAAAGTTATATAGCAATATTAGGGAAACTTTGGGTTAGCCTATGATCCCTATAGCTCTCTGTCTATAGCTAATTCTATATCTAATTTGCTTTTACTTTGTATTTTTCACACAAATATTTTAATAAGGTTATATAAAATTTTATAATTGGCTTTAATAAGTCAGCAATTTTCTGTCAGGCCCATCCTCCATTGCCACTTGTGTCTTATTTTTACCACATTTAAAACTCTTAAGTGAAATAAATAGGACACCCATATGTAAATACTGAATAGTTTCTCTGGTATGAAAAACTAAAAGTGTCAATAAGATTTAAATTGTATAATTGACAATGTGAAATAGAAAGAAAAGGGCTAAAGGAGTAGGGGAATGGGAAGGGTAGGGGAAAGGAAATAAGGGAAAAGAAAAAAATATGAGGAAAGAAAAATGGAAATAAAATCTTTATAAATAGGGAACGGTGGAGGGGGTGAAGGGAGGGTAGGGGGATGGGGAAACAATGAGAACCGAGACCTGTCATGTAGAGGTACAAGATCCCAGTGATGAATGTAACTGTACTGTATACCTAAAATGTACCAATAAACTCAATGAGAAAAAAGCAAAAGCAATGATACTGGATACGCAAAAACAAAACAAAACATCATTTACCTAAATATATTCAAACATAACTGTGCAGGTCCTGCCTGTTTCATGTGAGGGTTGCTCTGCATGGGTCCAGGAAAATAAGTTTTTTCAGGTTTTCTGTTACAGCCTAGGCAGAGGATATGTACTGATAATTTAGTGATAATTTTAAATAAAGATAATTGTTCTAATGCTATCCTAATCTTTTCTCCCAAACTCCTTGTTCTTGAGATTAACGGATGTCCCTTGTTTCCTATTACTTTATTATATTATGCCTGGCTATTTAAAGATTGTCTCACCCCAGCCTCTGGTTTCTTCCAGCTTCGTTCTTGCTATGCACAGACATTTATTAACATAACATGTCAAGAATGATACCCCAAACAAAACATAAATCGAATGTAATAAAATAGACCATTCTTATTTTTAGAATTTGTTCTTTCTAGGTAGATTGTGAACTTCTTGAAGGCCATTATGGTTTGGATATGAAATATGCCCCACAGCCTCACCTAGGGAAGTGCTAGTGCCTGGTGCAATGATTTTCAGAGGTGAGGCTGTTAGAGGGTGGTTTGATCACGACTTTGACCTGATCAGTAGCTCAGTCCCTTCATGGATTCGTGATTTGATGGCACTATTGGGATATGGTGAAACTTTAGGCTGTAGGGCCTAGTTTCAGGAATAGGTCACTGGGAGTGTGTCCTCAAAGAAAATATTTTGTTACCTACCTCTTTCTTTCTGGCTATGTTTCCTGGCTGCCGGGAAATGAGCACTCTCCCCACCATCATGTCCTGCCTTGCCAAGGGCCAGAAAGAATGGAGCCAAGTGACCATGAACTGAACCCTCTGAGACCGTGAGCCAAAATCAATATTTGCTCCTTGAAGTTGATTGTCTCAGGTGTTGTGTCACAATTACAGAAAGCTAACTCAGGGGCAAAGGCTTGGGTTGATTTATTTCCTTAACATTAACACGATAAATTTTTATGAAGGTTCATCATCTTTACAGCTTCATTTTTGACATAGAATGACTAATGCACATTAAAACATTCATATAATCTTCAGAATAACATAGCAGAGGTTCTTTCACCTTTAATATTAGTGTTTTGGAATCAGATGAAAACAATGTACTCTCTCCCTGGAAAAAGAAATGTCCACATACTTTTCTCCCCGCTTAGACCATGCCATCATAAGGACTATTTTTTGTTCACATGTTTAAGGCACTCTTGTACACTCTGTAGCCCATCTGTGGGTGCCAGGTTGAAAGTTGCTGCCCAGTGGTTTTTGTAGGTGACTGCTCACTGATATTTTCTGTGGCATGTTAAAAAATGACGGCAGGGAAGACATTAAATAATATGAAGAGGAAAGGAAGCAGATAGAAAGGAAGGGGAGGGTGAAATAGGAGACACCAGAGGAAGAGATGGCAGGGGGTGAAGGGAATAGAGGGTGTCACAAGGTGAGGCTGCAGCACTGCTAATTGTCTAGAGTCAGAAGGGTGCAGGATTTCGGCTGAGTCCGGGTGGGGCCTTTGATGGAGAAGGGGACTGTGACAGAACTAAGTCATGCCGCCCTGTATGTATTGGCTCAGCCTGCCTGGACGGTGTGGACCCAGGGTTCCTAGTTATTTAGGGATGTCACGAGTGATCAGTTTTCACTTGGGATCATCAGATCCTGGGTCAGTCAGTGAAGAAGGCCTTGGAAATCTGGGGACAATACCAAGCCCACCTTGAGTCATGGTGAGCTGTGGCTACTTGAAGAGGAAGTAGAGGTGTCCATTTCCAAGGAGAGTAAGTGGTCCCCATTTCCTCCAGTTCAGGTCTAACTGGAGTTAGGAAGAGGTTTCAGATGTAGTAACTGAGGCCCCAATTTATTATCCTTATAGTAGTGACAGTAATGTTAGTGCTTATTGGGAATTTATAAACCGGAAACTAACCATGTGGATTGTTTCGTTGGATTCTCAGAACAAGTTTAGGAGGTGAGAACAATTAGTTTTCCCATTGTGTGGATGGAATCCTAATGATTAGAGATGGGAAGCTTGCCCAAGGTCGGAGAACCAGGACATCGGATGGCTGCTTTTAACCTGCTTCTACCCCATGTCTTTAGACCTGAGAGCAGGCCTGAGACACCGTCCACATAGCTGGGGCAGCTGGTGGTACACGGCAGACAGGGATAGCTGGGCCAAGTACCCACCAGCCAAGGAAGTGTTAGTGACACAGGCGTTTGATTTCTTCTCAAATTTGGAACAGCTGTGAAGCGCTTAGAATCCCGAGTGCAGTATCTGTACCTATAAATAACCCTGACTTGATCTGCTTTGATCCTATTTTTGGGTGCCATGGCTTTGTTCTTTCTTTATTTCAGCTAAGCCTCTCCTGCGTGTTCCCCGCGTGGCAGAACGATCCATTTCAGCAGCATATTTTATGCGATGCTGACACCAGCTGCTCCAGGGAGATCTTTGGGCTTCTGCCAGTGTTGTTGGCACCCAGGAGCAGCCAAGCTCTGAAGCACCACAAAGCAAATGTGTTTCACAGTAAGTCTTCATCTCAGTATGAGAAAGCACAATAGATTGTGATGAGTCTGAAGAGCTATTCTCCAAACACACACGCACACACAAATTTATCATGCGTAGGCACAGCTGATTGCCAAAAAGGAAGACACCAGGGCTGCCTTGTTAACAGCTTCATGGAACTTCGTACTTCATGTTGACCAGTTGAAGCTCTTCAACATCGTGTGCTGTGCAATTTAAAATATCTGATCCCCATTCCTCCATTCACAGACAATTCTGAATACTTACTAGTTGTCAGGCAGTTTTCCAGGGAGAGAATCAAGAAACAAAGGTAGAAGGATTCCTACTTTCATCCGGTTTGTAGTGTGGATATAAACATGCTTGAGCAAAGAGGCCCAGCTAGGGGAAAAGCAGATCCATTATTTTCCTCTTACAAGGTTCCAAAAGTTCCCTTGAATCAGGAAATTATGTTCTCTGTGTCAATTAATTGAGAAAAGATATGTGACAATAATGTATATGGATTCACAGTGCTTTGTTTTTATTTTATCAGTCACAATTGCAAAATTATGCATGAGATGTAGTGGCAAAATGTGTGTGAGGCATAATATTGATTTTATCTAAAGAAAGCGTTGATTTCTATAATCTGGGTGTACTTCTACTGGCAATTTCACAATTTCTGAAGCATCCAAGAAGCACAAGTTCGATGAGCCACAAGTTGTGCATTTACTGGATGTGGACAGGCTTCCATTTAAAATATTTTCATCTTTTGGAGAACTCACTTTTCTAGAGGAGAGCTGAGATGGATTCTAGAATTATTTGGAATGAGATACGTTTCTGTAAAACGTGGCCTTACCAGCTGATCTTTTAGACATGCTTAAAGTGTTTGGAACTAGGTATTTTGATCTACTTGACCATACACAAAATAATTGAAAACCTCATTATAAACCCCAGTGGGCTCCAGGATTTTTATTTTGTCACTGGCTTTCATTCATTGTTTGGTAATGAGAGGAAGGAAAGGAAGGGCATTTCGAAGGTGCTCATTTAGTATCAGCTGTATTGGAATCTGAAAAAGCAAAGTCATACAAGAAGTAAGAGCAAATCCGAAATCATTCACTGAGAACTTTCACTGGAGGCTGAGCTCTCTTTCAGGTGATACAAATGAACCAAAGAATTAGTTCTTGTTCTTATGAAGTTTGGTATAATATCATATTTATAGAGTGGTTGAAATGATGAAAAAGAAAAAGACCAAATGACAAAAATTAATAAAAGTACCAAATATCATAGGCTTATTATAGCCCTAGATCTATGTTAAACTATTGCTAACAAGAAAAACAAAATACTTGAGAACTAACGAGTGAGAGCAAAGGGAAAAGTGGACCAACAATTTTTGTGCTAATACAATGTAGGAAAGAAAGAAAATCCTACAAGCAGTGAAAGAGTAAATGTAGATTACCCAAAAATTAATGGTGAAGAAGGTACAGATATATCAATAATAGCTGTAGAAACCAATTTTGTCAGTCCCAGGCACTAGGAAAAATGCCAACCTGATCTACCTTGGTTTCAGTACCAATTGGTTTGCTGTTATTCTCACAATCTAGGGCAGCATGGTCATTCTGCCTCCTGTCTGTCATTTAGACAATGACACTAGGACTGCAGAAAATAAGACAGACCCATCTAACATGCTTTTACTTCATATGCTAAGTTTTTGTATTTTCAAATCTCAGGCAGTCAAATATAAAGAAGTTTTAAGAGGTAAAGTGACATACATCAAATAAATATGTTTATAAGTCTATTATGTATGTCTTTGTGTATATAATGCACATCTTACATATTTCAATATCTTTTCCTAAACCTGACTTATTTTTATGAAAACGTCTAGGTTAGAGGGTAGCATGGCCACAGTTGGCTCCTGCTGACCCCATGCTGCAAACTGTCTTCCTTGGAAGGAATTCCTTGCTTGTTTTCTCCGACCCTATTTACTTCCATTACAGGTTCTGCTCAGCAGGGCTCAGTCCCATCATCTGGTTCATGGACTAAAACTACTAATATCTTTTTTTTTTTTTTTTATTATGTTCCCTCCGACAATCAGGACAAAGCCCAAAGGCGGCAAAGCCGGCAAAGCCGGATGTCTGTCCTTAGCTGGTGATGTCAGTTAGAGCTCATTAGAAAGAAAGCTCCCGGGTTGGACCTAAGGCAGGAGTGCTCTTCATCTGACAGGAAGTCAAGGGCCCATGTCCTTCCGTCTCTCACCTTCCTTTCTCCCTGTGGGCTGTGGTCCTGGCCTTGGCTGCGGGTGCTGGTGATACTTGCTCCAAGGCAGCGCCAGCAATATGAGCTCGCTGGTGTACAGTGTTCTTCCGGGTTAACTGACCTCCTTCTTCAGGCAGTCTCTGGAGTTACTTTTTATGTGCAAGAAATCAAATAATAACAAATTTGGTAAGATTGTGAGTTAAAAGGAGCATTTCTACCTTGCTGGTGGGGATGTAAACGAGAACAACTATGATGCAAATGAATATGGAGATTCCTCAAAAGTGAAAAGTAGAAATTCCATTCAACCCAGCTCTTCCCCTTCTAGGTATCTTCCTGAAGGAGCAGAAGATATCATATGACAGGGGTCCATACACACCATGTGTCCAGCAGCACAGCTCACAAGAGGCGAACCTCGGAAGTAGCCTATATATCCACCAATGGGTATACAGATGAACGGATGAAGAAAATGTAGCATTTATATTCAGTGGAGTACTACTCTGCCATAAAGAAAGACAAATTTGAGTCATTTTTAGGAAAATGAATGCACTTTGAGACCATATTATTAAGTGAAATAAATCTGACACTCAAGCTTAAATTTCACGTGGTTTCTCTTACAAGAAAGACCCAAAGTGTAAATAAAAGAACAAAACAAAAGACAATAGGAAGGGACAAATGTTTCTAAGTGGTAAGGGGATCAAGAAATGAGCGGAGGAGGAGGGAGGCAGGTAAAGGGGCTGAAAAGAAATGCAGATGTATCACGTACACGCAGCAACTCCCCATGACGAATGTGAGCATTATGCACGATAAACACGCACCAGAACAAAACAGAACTCCGTCTAGCTCGGCCTGGGGCGTGTCCCCGGTGGATCCCAGCCAGGCCTCTCCATGGCCTTGGTGCCAGCTGTGCGGCCCTGGCCAGGCTCTGAAGGGCACTTCGTGTCCAATAAACCTGTCCCCTCGGGCTCTTTGATCTGATCCCTCCGCGGGGACAGTGAGGTCGCTTTTTCCTTCCCCCACAGCCACTGGCCTGGCCTCTGCAGTCTTGGTCTCCTGCTGGATGACAGCTCTGCCCAGCTGCCCACTGCCCTGTATCCCGGCCAGGTGCACTCAGGGGCCCCCGGCGCTTTGTTCTCTGCAGGCTTCGGAGGCCTCCCTCACTGTCTGAGCTCCAGTCCTCCAGCGAGGCTGGGGTACGATTGCATTTCAGTCGCTGCTCTCCTAGGAAGTACTGAGTACTCCGATGTGAAAACGCAGGAAAGGGAGAGAGAGAGAGAGAGCAGAGGGAGAGAGACAGAGACACAAAGCCACTTTAGCAGGAATAAAATGAGGCACCCGTGGAGGTCCAGTCTAACATTGAGGCCTGAAGGGGATCGGCTTTAGTATGTGTACTCAGAGACAGTGTGAGCTTTCATCTTTCCATTGGAAAGAACTGCTTGGAATGGCTTATGAAACGCTTGTTGATAAAGCGCCATGCATGAAAATCTCTCTGTCCCCGACAGTAACCTGTCCTTTCCCGTCTCAGCAGGAGATCTTGTGCTGTAAGAATGAACACACTAGTATTGCTGCACAGCATGACAGATGCCATAGTTTTCCTTTTATCCTGGATTTTTATTTCCATTGTAAAGATTCTGTTTTATTTTTACTAGTCCATATTTTCAGGACATAATGATTACATTCCTCATGGAGGCTGGGCTCGTGTACACAACACATCTTCATTCTTTTTCCATCCCCTGCCCTCCCTCCCTCTGCTCCCTCCATCCCTCGGTCCCCTTCCTATTGGCAGAGGATCTATTTTTCGGGTAGTACTGAAAAGCCTAGGAAAGCAGAGTGCTGCGTGAGGCGGGTCCGCAGAGCAGGAAGAATTGCCCAAGGACGCAGAGATGAGGATGCACTGATGAATTTGCAAATCAATTTGGAAATAAGTTCGCAAAAGAAGAAGCTGCGCGTTCCTGTCTGCAGGCTTTTCTCATGAGGGCCTGTTGTATGCTGTTTTGTTTGGCTTTCCCTCTGAGCCTGTGTAAGCAATCCCGAGCAAGGACCAGTAGGGACTTTGTAAAATCAGTCTGTTTAGCTTTGCTACAGGAAGGATTAGGAGGGAAATAAATAAGATTCCATCTTTTTAACAAGCAAGATGTAACTAAAAAACCTTTGGTCAGAGGATGAGGTCAACGCTGAAGAACTGTTAAAAGAAGACGATAACGAAAACAGGAAGACAGATTCTGGGGGCGGTGGGAGAGGCAGTTATAACTACATCTATTATCAATGCGGAGTTTATAGCATTAAATAGCCATCAATAAAAAAATAAAAATAGAAACTGATGGTGGAAATACCCAACTCAAAAATCCAGAAAAGGAACTATGAATAAATAAAAGGAAATCATAAAAATGAATATAGATTTAAAAAGGGTATAGATAAAACAGAAGTCAATAAGTTAAAAATATTTCTAGGATTACTTCAAGCTAGTTCTTTAATATAAATAATATAATCAAAAAAGAGAAAAAGGTGAGAGTAAAACACACACAGTTGAACATCTGAAGGAGAGAAAAACCCATGAAACCAAGATATTAGAAAGTTCTATTTTGGCTGGGCATGGTGGCACACACCTGTAATCCCAGCACTTGGGAGCCTGAGGCAGGAGGATCACTGCAAGTTCAAGACCAGCCTGGGCTACGTAGTGAGTTCCAGGTCAGTCTCAACTATGTATTGAGACCCTGTCTCAAAAAAAAAAAAATGTTCTATTTTGCACAATTCTAGGCAAATGGATGTGAAAACCTTACTAAAATTGCTAATTAAAAATTTTTACATACCACAAATGACTCTGATAGAGTTATAACCCAAATAGTATCCACAAAAAATTAAAACATAATTAAACTTTTTAATAGAAAAGCGACATATAGTTGATTTTATAAGGAAATTCCATCAAACCTTTAATGATTTAATAATCTAGTGCATGTAAGATATACCATATCAAGAGAAAAGAAAGGAATCTTTTTTTTTTCAGCTTTAATTGAGTTTATTGGTACATTTTAGGGATACAGTACAGTTACATTCATTGTTGGGATGTTGTACCTCTGCATGACAAGTCTTGGTTCTCGTTTTTTCCCCTTGTCCCTGCCCTCCCTTCACCCCCTCCTCCCGTCCCCATCTACAACCACTTTATTTCCATCTTTTCATTGTCTCACATTGTTTTCTTTTCCCTTTTTACACTTCCCCTACCCGTCCCACCTTCCCTACAAAAGAAAGGAATCTTTTAACAGTGATCCTAAAAGCTGACAATGATTACACCATGAAAAGCATATGCAATCTCTCTTATGAATATCAATATGAGTCTTAAACTATCACTAGAAATTAACAACACATTTAAGAAATAATGCATTATGAGCATGTGCTAAGCTTAAGTCTAAGAATGTGGTGGTGGTAGGAGGTTCATTATTAGACATTCCATTAAATTATACAACATATTGGGAAGATTATACAGAAAAATCATATGGTCATCTCCAAACACACAGAGAAAGTCTACTTGTATCATAAACAATAAAATAGTAATCAATGGATATGTAACACGAGCTCTTTCTTTTTAAAGCCAGCATCTAGGAATCTAGCATCTTATTAAATAAAGGATTTTTTTCTCTGAAGGTTAAAAACCAATTAAGACTATCCATTTTCTCCATTACTATTTAGCATAATGTCAAAGGTACTAGTCTGTGCAAATAGCTCAAGCGGAAAAACTTGGAGGTGTAAGAACTGGAAAGGAAGGGCTGGGATCAGTGATGCTGCTGCCTGCCTCGCCAAGCACAAGGTCCTGAGTTCGATCCCTGGTGCAAAGAAAAGAAAAGAATTGGAAAGGAAAAGTAAAGCTATCTCTATGTGGAAATTATATGATTTTATGTATGTAAATCCAAAAAGAAACAATGAAAAGATACCACATACAGTGGAGAATATATAAGTTCTATAAGAGATGTTCAAAATTTAGGTAAGAAAAACTATACAAATCTCCCAAGAGACCAAAAACGGAGCTGATGGAATAGAAACACATAACCATTCTTGAATGAGAGACTCAATATCTTAAAGATATTAAATAGACTTAAGTTCCTTGTTAAAGTTACTTTAACTTTAAGGGAAAAAAGCTAGATTCCTTCCTATAACTAGATGGGTTGATAATAAAGTTTGTTTAAAAGCAAGACAAGTAAAAATAGACATAAAAATAACTTACAATGGAGAGGAAAGTGTGTGTGTGTGTACAATATAGGCACAGCTATCTATATTTGATAAAAGCTTTCTATTTGAGGCAGTCAGTTAATGGTGCAAGGATGGAGGGATGACCAGTGGAATGAAGGCCAGTTGTGCCCACATGGTTAGCATACCACCAAGGGTGGCCACATCATAGTTAATGGAGTAAGGTAGAGTTTTAATAAGTACCTCTGGGGACAGCCATGTAGAAAAAACATAACATTAGTTCTATTCTTTACTTGTACTTTACATAAAGCTAAAATCCAAAAGGGTCATGGAATAAATGTAAAAAATACATAATCATACAAGTTCTGAAAGAAAACATGGGTGAGTTCTTTTACAGTTGGAAAATGGGGAAACTAACTCAGGTCCTAACTCCGATCCAAAATCCAAAAGCAATAATGAAAAAAGTTGAAAATTTTGATTGCATTTACATTTTGGCATGGGAATTCATACCTTAAATGAGCATACAAACAGCTACTATGGGGAAAGTTTGCAATTTTTGTTTGAAACAAAGATGCGTTTCTATGCTGTAAGGAGCATCTGAAGATAGAGGAAACTGTACAAAATGAATTAAAATACAAACCATTGAAAGACACATATCTGTAAACTGTGTGTAAAGATGCACATAACAGGAGGAAGAGGAAGGTGAAAAGCACTGAAATACTTTCTCTCCCACCCAACTGTCAGACACCTGAACCCCACATATTTCAATTGGCAAAGCAATGTTTACACAAAATAATATAATTACTATGGGCAATACTTAGCAGCATTACCTTATTTATTTACTTCTAGCCCTACAAAAGTCCCACTTCTTGGAATCTATCCCCATACTATCCTAGAATAACATGAAAAATGTGTACATATATGGCTATAAATTCCTATAGTCTTTGTAGGAGCAAAGGACTGGAAATAATTCAAGTGTCCCATGATGAAATTAATTGATATTTTATCACTCCACTGGAGAATTACTCTGCTCTAAGAAGTGACATGAAAAGCCTCAAAATCAAGAGGAATGATATATAGGATACGCTGTTTAATGTAAAAAGAAAGGTGGAGAAAATTATGCTCAGTCTGCTACTATTTTGACAAGGAAGAAAACTGTATTGCTTATATATAATAATGGAAAACCATCCATAAAGTAGAAAAAATTGAAATGTAGGTACCTGGGGGGGGCCCTTTGGAGCACTATTTGTTTTGATTAACAAGGAGAGAGAAGCATAGACAGGTTATGGACAGAACTTAGAATTCTTTGACTCTACCTTATCATACTGTTCACTTTGGAAAGATGTTGATATCAAACAAAGGTAAAATATAAAATTAAACAGGGAAAAATTCTCAATTTCAAAAAGAAAATCATATGAAGGAAAGGAATTGTATTTCCAGTTGGTGAGTTTCACACAGAGGAAATATTCTGTGACTTCGAAACATAGTGCTGTCTTAGGGAAATAGGTGCTCAGGACAAAAATAGCAAAATATTTTTCAACCTATTTTTAGTAATCATATTTTTGCAGTATTATGGTATTGCTATACTGAGAGATTGCATGATAAAATACATGTGATATATTGGTGTTTGGAAATTAATTTTGTGGTATGGCAGAAGATACAGACATAATATATGTGAATTAGAAATACCATTAGCATTTGCTGATTTTTCCCTAGGGTGCATTTCGAGCTACTAACGACATCACTGTGCACAGAAGAGATGCACATGGTTTTGCTTGCTGCCCGCCTGTGTAAAGCCAGCTCTAGTGCTATGCTAAGAGAGCTAGGAAGTCTTCAAACAGCTGCTGGTGCACCTTCACACAACTGTGACCCCCACTCCACACACACACACACACACACACACACACACACACACATAATGGGCCCAGAAAATCCTACCTCACTGGACCATTGGTCCAAGTTATGGCTCCTTCTTAGGTGGTATTGGATCCCTGGTGCCCGATTTAGTGGCTTTTCTCCTAGTGTGTTGGTTGTGTGACCATTCTCAAATATTTGCAGAATTCCTTCTGTGAGTTATGTACCATGCTGGGTGCTGCCACTGCAGTCATGGGTGGAAGGGCCTTGGGTCCCGGCTCACAGTTTATGGTCTCCGAGAGGAGGGGAGGCGTTCATCCAATCCCTCGTGATTGCATGACGTGAATCAAGCAGTGCTATAAAAGATCCTGGCCCCACAGCAGAGCAGGCCCAGCCCGTCCAGTCTGGAGGTTTAGGAAGAGCTTCCCGGGGAACAGATGGGCAAGTTGCCGGGGCTTTAATCTAAGTACATAGAGGCGGAGCCCCTGCGAAGGCCCTGAGAGGAGAGAAGTGCTCAGAGGAAAGGGAAGGAGGCCGGAGGTGCAGTGGCGAAGGAAAAGCGTCCGTGTGAGGAGGAGACAGTGGACACCAGATCTGCAGGGCCGTTGGGCTTCCTTCCCATGCCCATAAGCAAGGCCCAGGGAATCCTCAGAAGTAGGTTTCAGATATGAAAAATCAACCAAGACATTTGTTAACCCCCAAATATTCACAATAATATTGTGGTACCTGACTGCTTCCATTTTCTAGTCCATTTCCCATAATTTAAACTCATGAGTTAGGTCGATATGTGTGAACACTCAGTTTTTGGTCAGTCATGTCCTACAATCAGGGCAGGTTCTGCTCTGGCTGCCGCCGGAGGAGGAGCTCCGAGGACCTGGAGGACAAGGGTTGGTGCCAGCCCAGCCCGGAGCCTCTCCGCATGGCCTCCTCGGCACCCACATCGCGAGGGCTGCTGCCGGGGACTGCAGGGACTCTGGGACAGTCACGCTGCTGGTGGTTGCAGGGCGTGAGAGGGCCGCGGTGGCGTAGTGTGAATGTACAGGTGGGTGGAGGGGGCCAGTGGTGGCCGGTGGGGAGGAAGTTAGCTGTGCGCGTGCGCGCGTGAGACTTTTCGCGCTCTCTCCACACTGAGCCATTCAGCCCACAGGACTCTAAGGACTGTGAGAAGTCGAAATTTGAAGTTTGCCTTCCAGGTCATTGTTAACTGTATAATTTTTCTGTTATTATACATGTCTTATTTTTTAATTTAAGCAGGTAGACATATGATACGTCTCTACATTTGTGCTTTCGTACAATGTGTTGATGAGGGCAGTTCTTACAATGTCCCTTAGAAGTCCTCAGCTATCCCGGCAAAAACAAAAACGGGCATTTTCCATATGGATCCTTCTTGTAGCTACTACATTTCCGGTATTTGCTAGGATCCAACGGATATGATGAAGAAGCTTTAGTGGTGAAAAGCAGAGTGGTACATAACATTTGTTGAGTGCGGTGTTCTAGGTTCTAAAAATTTTAAATGTACTGACCCCGTGCCTCGGGGCTGAGGAAACCCCAGCCTGAATGGCCGCTGGGCTCTGGACTTAAGGCGTTGGCTGCAGAGCTCGCGCTGAAGCCCCAGGCTCTGCACTGCTTCAAACTTTCCTCTAGGGGAAAGGTCTTTCGTGTAGCTTGAGCTACAGAGGCTACCGCTTTAATGGACTTGGATTGAAATCTGCTCAAATGTTATTTTGTTATTAATTGGCATTATCATGGGTAATTAATTTTATTTAACCAGCAGTTTAGAAAAAGTGCACTCTTACTATAACTCTTTCTTTAATCATAAAAGTCTGGTGCCTGTACTTTTGCTGCTTTGTGCCTTTAAAATAGTTTGGAATTTTTTCTTTTGAAAGACCGTATGATTGTTGAACACATAAATAAGAAAAAATAGAGAAGCATAGAAACCCGAAAACCAAACACAGATTCTGTCAAGATTTTAAGATTTTTTTTTTCTAGGATGATCCTGTACTTTATAAAACAACCTAGAGTTGATTTCATTACCTACTCCATCCCTATTTTAGGCTTTTAGGTAATTATTTATCAGAGTTTTCCTACATCACCAAAACTGATGACCACAAGTAAATGGTAATTAATTCAGTCATCTATTTACTATTTGGTTTTTGGAATATTTTTCCTAACTCATTAATTTATTTGCTTCATAAGTATTCCACATTAAACATCTATGTCCACAATATCTTTCCCGCATGTCAGTTTATTTCTGGGGCTGTGTTTTAAGGAATCAAATTATGTGAGGATTTTCTTTGACATGGAGTGGTTATCACCGAAAGAACCTTGCCAATCTGACAATGGTAGAAACATTGGCTTTCTGTGTAATATCTGTTCATGGCTGTTCATCGATTTAATTGTGGGGATTTGGGTGTTTGTTGTACTTGCTGTAGGTCTTTATGTAGACATGTTATTTTAGCTGTCACATTTTATGAGAATATTTTCTTGTAGTTTATTGTTCACCTTCTATTGTAATTATACAGTTGACATATAAAGGTTATAATTATTATGTGGATAATTTCTCTCTCCTGTTGAAAAATTTCCTTTGTTTTTAAGCTTTGTCATCTTTTTTTATGCAGAAATCAACTTATGTTCAATAATATTTCATTAGCACACAGTGGGGTTATTTCAGCACATGATAAAACTTGCATGGTTCTCACACCGGTCCCTCTGAGTTAATACCAAGCTCTTTTACCTCTGTTGGTTCAGTGAGTCATCTTTGCCTTGTTGATTTGCAGTGTTTCTCTTTCATTCATCTTAAAACACTAAACAAGGTTATCATTTTATGTTTTTAGTTTATTTATTATTGGACTGATGTGGTTTTAAATGATCATATTATAAAACATGTCTTTGCTGTCCCATTGTACTATTAGTTCGAGGAGTTAAATGCATGGTTATATGTCCAAGAAAGCACTAAGAATGGAAGAAATATGTTTTTTCCCCCTCAGGCCTCAGTTGCTCTAATTCTACATGGAGATTTTTGAAGGAAGCCAATAGATCCTATTTTTGTTTGGGATCCCTCCACGCAATCCAGGAAAATGCTGCCTATTCTACGCAAGCTGGATTTGAGTTTTGTGTCATCTGATTGGTCAGCTGTCCGTGGGGGAGTGGACTTCAGCAGCCACATCTAGAGAGACCATTGCAGTCTGTCTTTCGAGGCTGCAGAGGTGTCGGGCTCCTGGCGCTTCTCAGTGTTCCTGAGCTAAGCTGGGTGCAGGGGACCTGGTGAGACCCTCAGCTGTGAGAAGGGGGCAGAGTGTGGCAGAGTTTAGATCAATGATAGGTAGAGGTCTTCACTCTACCTTAAAGCTCTGCATTACAAAAGAAGAGCCCTCCTTAGATCTCTCACACAAACCATGGAATGGAGTGACCGAACTCGCAATGTAAATTGGAAAAGGCCCTGAGAATCCTCTACTCCAATACACTTTTTCTATAGATTAAGTGAAAGAAATACAAGGAAGCTAAGATCAGCTTTCATGGCTGAGATATTAAATAACTAGCACACTCTCCTAATTCGCCAAGTATTCTTTCTATCACACCTTGACTCCCTTAATTAAAACAACAGTTACAATTTGAGCTCTTTCTGAACCTCTAATATTTTTCTTTTTATGGAGTATATAGGTACAGAATTCATGTTTAGAAAATTCCCAGTGAATTGTAATGGCTCTCAAGAATTTTACCATTTCTATTCTCTTTCCAATCCCAATAAACTAGGCCACAGAACCAGTGATTCATGATAATTTAATAGCTTTTCCTTTTGTTCTGTTTTGAGTGCAGAATTTCCTAAAACCCAGCTCTGAATGCAGGCATGTGGTATGCTGTCTGATGTCACTTTTAAGAAAAAAATAAAGAAGAAAGCAGTGAAGTGAACCTTCTCAGGTTATAACTGTCTTTCCTGCAGTTATAACAGACCCCCAGCTTCACACTCGATGCTGGAAACCACATGCCTCTACCCACTATCCAAAAGTTTTCAACTTTTAAAGTTTCCTCCCCTCAGGATGAGAACTGTGTATAATTTGAACAGTAAAATTCAAGGTGTGAATCCAAACAAATCTACGTGACTTTGAATGGCGAGTGTGTTGGGATCAGATTTTTTTCCTTGTTTATTCTCAAGAGCAATGGCTTTCTTAGATTACTGACAAATGACCTCAGAAAGCAAATAGGCAATGGTGTAGGCAATCCATGAACCCATAGATGTTACAAAATTTAAATTAATAGCCCAGTTGCTAGGTGAGGAACAGGCTCTATATTGTCTGGTTGCGTATGTCCAAACTCCTGTTATCACTAAATCCAATGTTGTATTTCCTCCCAAGGACAGCATCGTGCTAAATCACTTGGTGAGGATTCATTTCTGTGTCTCTTATAAAGAAATTCAATGAGCTAAAATGATCCACAGATTAATGGGGAGCTTAGGATTCAAAAGTTCCCTTGTTTCTCTCCTTAGTATTTAATGCAGGAAGTCAGAGGAGGTCATAAAGTCAAGTCTTATTATCAGAATGCTCTGCATGATTTTGACCATAGCAGAGGAAGGTTGCTTGATATGGGAACATCAAAGCTCAGCCTGGCCGGGTCGCAGTACTGGTGAGGAAAGGATTCCATGAGTGTTTGTCTTTACAAAAGGAAAGGGCTGACTGTTGCTTAGTCAGTTTCTGCATCTGCACTTCATGAAGTGCTCATGTTTTGGGCTTAGCAGATGGACTCTTTTGGAATAGGTCTGTTGAGAAGTTTTTCCAAAATATCTCATGTAAAGGGCTAAAGCAGTGGGCTGGCTTCAAGATTTTCTGGAAGAACGATTGAGACCAGGAGAATGAAGAAGCAGGAGTAACAAACATGCGGAATGCTCTCAGGTGACTGGGGCTGAGTTGATCCTGGAAAGAATAGTTTTCCCCCTGAAACTAAGGAAAGGTGTCCTTTGACGTTCTGACTGTCCCAGACCCTCTAGCGTCAGAGCAAATAGCACAAGAAATTTGCTATTGATTTCCAAAAGAAGTGCACTGGACCTGCATTTAGCCCCAAAGTGGTGTAAAAACACAGGAAGTTTAGGGGCATGGACGACATGGTCCCTGTGCGCGATGCTGATTTCAGGAGATTGTGTCAGCTGCTTCGAAAGAGAAACATTTTCAAAGAAGAGAAAAGACGCCTAGGACCTTTACTGGTCACAGTAGCATCAGGATGCTAACAGCGATTTGTTGGAAAAGCAGATGTGATATTTGGTTGCTTCCTTCTACTGTTGAATTGGAGGGCTCCAGTTAGAGTTCCAGCGCACCGGCTCTCTGGTCACAGATGTGAAAGAAACACGGAGTATTTGCAGAGCAATGTGCCCACCAAGGAACAAGGGTGAGCTTAGCTGGACGGGATGAAGGAGAAACAGAAGCTGAAGGAGCAAAGTGGATAGTTTCTGTGACATACTGAGATCAATTTAGCAAGCAATGTAGGACAAAAACTTTTTGGTAGATTACTTTTTCTCTATTTTGGTCGAATAGTAATGAAGTGACATGCTGTAAGTTGCTCTCTCTCTTCCCTTCCTTTCCCGTTTTCCTTCCTTCCTTCCTTCCCTCCTAAAGAACATCATCATGAAGGCTGTGTAGATGAAACTATGAAAACCAAATGGACCCATAGCTACTCTTGGGTTTATGAAAAGGATGTTTGGTCTGTGGACTTTTCCAGAATCAAATAATGAGCTTTGTTGGTTTAGGAATTCTCCAAATTGTCAACATGTACCTCCTGGCATTTTACTAGGGTGAGAATGAGCTCTTGTCTTTCACTGGATCCTTCAGTGGTCCCATGGCCTACAAAAATGTAAAAACCACTAATAGAAACCACTTTAATAAAAAGAAACAGATAGTGCTATAATTTTAAAAAGGTAATTTGGTATAAGTATGAATTTTTAATGCATATATTTTTAGTAAGCTTGCAAATATAATTTTCCAGGTAGCTTTACTAAGAGGATTTTCTTTCCAACTTAAAAATTCTTTATCTCACTAAAATTAGCTTGCAGAAGTTTTAGGAAAATTGCGATTGTGTAGTATCAAATGGAGAGGTGTTATGTCCTGGACCGGCTCCCCATGACGAATTTAATCACTGTGTACTACACACGTGGATTAATAAAAATGAAAACAACAACAAAACCCCAAATACTCACTATCTATACAGAGAAGACAGTGACTTTAGAGTGGAGAAACCCTGCATATGCTCCTTTAACTAAGTGACCACAGATGAATCATCCTTTGTTAAAATTCCTTTTTTCTTAAGAAAGAACATCATTTCTGTGGGATTATTGTCAAAAAAGCAGACCCTAACTCCAAATGTGAGACAAAAAGCAGAGAAACCCAAATGGTGAGAAAGTAAACAAAATAATACATAATCTTGAAAAGTGTCAACACCAAGAAAGGCATGAAAAAACCAAGGGACTGTTTGGGTTGGGTGGAGACTGAGGAGGTAAAACAACTCCGTCCAGGCAAGAGTGTGGAACAGAAAAAGCACGCTAGTGAATGAGCTGGGGAAACTGGGATCAGGTTGTACCAGTACAGATGGAGAAAAGAGGGGAAATTAGGGTGTATTTGGAGGGCAATCCAATCAAAGGGAAGATGGAATGTGACAGAGGAGAAAAAGAAAAGTGAAGGAGGGCTCATGGGTTTTGGATCTGATCAGTTCGGTGAATGTTTCTGATGTTTACTGAGCTATTCATGTTTGTTTGCCAGGGGGATGCAGAACACGAGATTCACGTTTTGGTTATGTGTGGCTTGCAGTCCCACATAAAAAACCCACATGCCTGCCTCATAGGTGATTGAATACAGAAGTTTGGAACTCAGATGTCAGGTTTGAGGAACAATAATCTATAGATTGACTGGGAATTCATAGTACGCCAGTGTTCATGGGAAGTTTTAGGGTAAGATGAAGCAAGAGAACCCACGAGTGTAAAATCCCACAGCCTTTGCCCTGCAGAGACGATGGTGGAGAACCTGCGAGCCAGTGGTCTGAGTTTATCTGAGGCCTGGCCTCAGTTACAATACTGCTCTCCTCTGCAGAAGGTTGTTACGGCGACACCCTGGGTATGTGGATGTTGGTGAGATGGACAGGGAGGTCCCAGATTCCTTTCTTTTCAGAAAAGGCCTCGAAGCACAGGTAGTTTATAAACCCCAGTTCTGTCTTTTGCACTTTTCCCATTCCTTTGCACTATGGTGCCTGCTTTTCTTTCTTTCTCTTTTTCTCATTAATTTTATTGGTACGGTTCAGGTGTACAATATGATGACATTAATCACCGGGATCTTGTGCCTTTACATGATAGATCTTGATTCTTACTTTTCCCCATTCCCCTGCCCTCCCTTCCCCGATACCTCTTCCTATTTTCAAAGGCTTTGTTTCCATTTTTTCCTTTTCTCATATTTAATCCTTTCCCCATCCCCTCTCCACTTTCCCTTCAGATCTCCTTTCCTTATTTCACATTATCTATTATACACTGGTGTCTTTCTTTTTAATTGTCTCAGACCCACTTACTGAGACCTGGCAAACATTCACGGTCAGTTGAGGTTTTTATTAGAGCAGCTCAGGAGAATTTGCAAGCACACTACGAGGCTTGGAAGCATTATGTTTGCATCCTTGTACTGAAGTCCAGGTTCAAAGACTTTAAAGGAACACTCCGGACTCTTTGGAGTTGGCCCGTCATGGTAATGACAACACTCCAGTTAGGCAACACCCAAAGCGAGACTGGGAATGATGAAGTGTTACTCCAGGATGCTGCCTCTTTGGACACTTGTACTTGATCTGCTGCAGTCTGTTCTGCTGCCTCTTCCCCTTCCCACCTCATGCGCTGTCCATGGGTATCGCTTTTTAACAGCTCATCATGAAGGGGAACTCAGCATTAGATGGTCTCCCTCATTCATTTTTAACACCTGTGACTAGAAGTGAATCTGTGGCTGTAATCATTTCCAGAAAAGACAGGCAATGATTGCCGGTAAATTGCCTTTTACTCCCAAATATGTGAATTTGCAGAGGCATTGTGTGTTTGAGGGGTGAACTTTTTTCCAGAGCCTGTTGCCTCTGCTCCTGATTTTTATTTGGGGGGGCACCACACTGTCTATCTGGTGAACTGTGAATAACCAGAAGTCAGACTGCCTCATATCCTGGCTTCTGTCTCACACTTTCCCCCTAAACTCCCTGCCACTTATTTAGAAATTAAAATAGAAGAACTTCTCCGTTCACTCCCTTACTCGGTTTTTGTTCAGACATTTATCATTTATGGAGTGAATCCTTATGCCGCTTCATTGTACTGAGAATTTGACAAACTTTCAGAGATGGTTTATGGTCATTTTTCTGCGGTGTTTACAGTTTTGGGGGACAGCATAACTTCCATACATTACCATCTAAAATATAATTCTAAGCCAATATTTGATTAGGTTTGAATTAGGTGAGTCAGGCTCAAGCCATGTACTGTAGAATTAGAGACAGGCTATGGCAGGGGTGGGACTAATCACAGGTGACTTTTCAGGAGGGTGAGTCTTAAAGTGGGGTTGAAGGACGCTTAGGGTTTGGGCAGGTCACCGGGGCCCAGGCCATGAGCCGTCGCACCAAACTGCAGTCACCGTGTCTCACGAGAACAAGGAAGGCTCTGTATGGGTTCTAGGAGAGGTCTCTCTTGCTTCTGACCCTTCTCATTGTGTTCAAAGTCATTCATCAGTTCTTGCAATAGGCTGTGCTTATTACGCTAAGTCTTTTCTCCCACATGGAGTATCTTAATAACAAGATCTATTTCTACCTAATCTTAGTACCCCCACTGGCAGATGCTACCGATTCCTAAGCACTTGACTATGTGCTTTCAGAGTGGGATAAAAAAAGGGAGAAATGTAATTCAGTTGATGTTCAACTTACATTCCCAGTCTCCCAAGGGAGTTGTTTGGGGATGGACAGCAGTGAAAGCTCAGAAAACTTCTGCCCTCAGCCTGTGCCAGCCTGGGGTCATGATGTCTTACCCTAGGAAGATATCTAGGGAGCAAAATGAAACTGACAAGCAGGGAAAGCAGACACTGGAGGTGAAAGTGCCCTCGAGGACCTCAGATGGAGTGGGCATTCGGAAGGTGCCTGGGAGAGACTTCCACTGTGCCATACTGCTGACAAGTGTGGACTCCGGAGCATGATACTTGGCTTCCTAGCAGCGTGACTCGGAAAACTATCTAAACCTTTGCTGCCTCAGTTTCTTCCTCTTAACCTGAGCACAAGTGATACCACCTGTTTCATAGTGCTGTTGTGAGACTGAAACAAATTGGCCTCACAAAGTGCTTAGAAAACTGCCTGCATGGAGTCGTCACCACCAACACCACCAAGCATTTAATTAAGAATACAACAAGCACGAGGCCCACTGTGGAGAGAGCAGCTGGAGGGGTGGTGAGGTGCGGAGAGGCGGGCTGGAGAGGTGGTCGGCCAGGCCCGAGCTGGGTGAGGGGTTTTAACCTCGGTCGTAGGAGCGGAATCACTGAGAGACTCAGCACCACGGCTTGGTCTGTGATGGCGGAGGTGGCGGCTACGGTGCTGTGTGACAAACAGAGCAGGTGACCAGCTGTGAATCACTGTACACATCCGGTGCGCCGGGAGGAATTCTGCACAAAAGGAGATGATCTTGCTCCTGCTTAGTCCGTGGAGGCCTTCTCCCGGAGCCACTAGAGGAAATGGTCATGTCTCTGCTCCTGCTTATGGTTTTGCAGGCAGCCCAGCTTTGAGCAACTTCCGTAAAACACACTGCGAGTGAGGGAGGAGCCACCCAGAGGCTGGGAGAGGCACGCGGTCTGAGTTGTCTCCCATGCGCTCCACACTGCCAAGCGGCCACTGGGACCCTTCAGAGTCATCTCAAAGCCTGACTTCCACCACAGTCCTTGTCCACAGGTCCTTCCAATGCTTTATTTTCTTTCATCCTTTATTTTGGGGCTCTACAAACAAGAACTGATATCCTCACGTTTTGTCTTTTTCTGGGTATATACTGCTTCTCCCCAGGAAGATGTAAGGACAGAGTTCTGGAAGTCAATGTGTACTCCTACTTTCTGGTGTCCTTTGTGAAAATCCTGTGGCATTAGGCAAACATACTTCTTTATATCTTCTCCCAGAGCTCTTTTGAAGTCCGAGGCATCTTCTCATAGTTAGCAATCACCCATTACGTTCACCCCACTTTGCTGAGCCTTTCCTCTGTCTTTGCTCTTTGATTAATGCACTTTGTCTTCCTTTTATCTGAGGGAGCCAAGTCCTGGCACCTCGAAGAGCTATTCAGTTCTGGGTCTGATTTGCGGTGCATTTTTCTATGATGAGCGCATATATTTTTTCTTAGCAGGGGCAAGAAGGTAGGATTCATGTTTTTGTAACTACTAAAAAATACCTCACTTACTGTAGGAGCAAAAGAAGTAAAAGTCCTGCTCCTACTGCAAAGAGATTGGATAACCTTAGTCAAAATTGTTAATGCAGTTGAAGTCTTTAATTGCTTTCTCCCTGTTTGTTCCCTTAAACTCGATGTGGTGTGAGACCAGAGTCACACAGCAGTAAATCCAAATTAATGCTGGAACTCTTTAAACTACATGCTCAGAGTGCTGTTACAAGAGAATTGATTTTTAAAGCACAGCGAGCCAGCAATCATCCGTTGTCTCATACTAAGACTAATTTTCTCACTGACTCATTTCAGATCACTTCTCTTTCTGGAGAAAAGCATCTGTGTACACTGTGAGATCCGAGATAGCAGTGATCTGTTAGACATATGCAGAGCAGATGGCTGAAAGCATTATCTGCCCATGCGGTCACTTCATTACTCATTTCTGCCACCTTGTCGCCCATGCCAACAGAGGGCTGCCCAAAGCCCGTCTTCAGGTGCTCCTGAGGTTGAGGTTGGGGCCGCTGTGGTAGCCCATGGTGAGTTCAGGGGCCAGCACTCCTAGACAGTGTTGCCTAAGTTCCTGAGCAGGTGCTTTCAGAGAGTGATAAAAAAGCGAGAAGATGTCATTCAGGTGAGGTCCAACTTCCCTTTCCAGCTCCCCCAGGCTGTTGTTTGGGAGCTCCCTGGGAACCGGCCGCAGACAGCTCAGGAAAATTTAGTGCAATTCAGTTCTGCACCAGCCTGGGTTGCAAACTCTTCTCCTAGGCGCATATCTAGGGCACGAGAGAAAGCTGACAAAGAGGAAAAGCTAATACTGCAGATGAAAGGGCCCTTTGTGACCTCCAGTGCCACTCACACCTTCATCTCTGCTTCACTGAAGTTTACTGTTTGGGTTGTCTTTTCCCTCACTGGCATAAATCACCGGTGTTCACAAACAGATACTCCTTAACCTGTCTCTTATTCCAGAGACCTGGAAACACAGAAACAAACCAGAACAAAACAATAAACAAGACCACCAAAAGGCTCGAAACCAGGAAAATTGTTTTCAGCTCTTCAGTTGACTGAGTATTGGAATAAGTCATCTTCAATCAGTGTGTTCTTGCCCAGAGTTAGGCCTAATCATATCATGATTAAAGCCAGGTGAGTTGAAAAGGTCATATGAAAAACCTGTGGTCTCTACACAGTATTTTCCTGTTTGCATTTAATTGAATTTTAAGTGGGATCATAATGAATGGGTGAAACCACTGTATTCTTTCTGCCTCTGGTTTTAATTAGTGGCTGAGAGTAGAACGGTTGTGGTTTAACTTAGCAGTGAAAGGGTTATTTTGAAGCCTGAGAAGAAGCGAAACGATATGCTGTTAGGTTTTATTTTGGGTCGCTTTTCTGTAATTTCTTCAAGTTTATTGTACACCACTGTTGTGCCACACACAGTGCTGGGGACAGCGGCCCCAGTCTTTGGATTGATTACACCACATAAGCTCACTTTACATGTAGATTTAAATAAAAAAACTTTCAGGAAAGAAGTTTCCCGGTAAAGTCCTGATGCCGTAAAACCACCACGAAAGCATCTAGATTTGGCACACTCTACTTACTATAATCTGTTTCTACAAATGACTATTTTTCAGAACAAAATGCTTTTCCACTCTCATGGAACATATTGATTACAATACGTATTTCGTTAGGACAATGTTCAGTATAAGAAATGCCAAAAACTCTTTTACTCATCAAAACAGATCATTTTTATGTGATTAGTGCAAACAGGACCCACGGCATAGCAGCAGAACAGTGCGAGGGCTGTCCGTGTAGGGCAAGAAGACCCCAAAGGCCGCATGGATTCTGAGTGAGGTTCTGTAAGGCGCCCGCAGTGTTCAGACAAACAGGAGCTTTTAGAATTTTGGCTCTGTGCTTGCTCCTCTCTTTCCCCTCCACTTGCCCCTTTCCCCAGACGATGCTAGTGTGGAGTAAATAACATGGGGAAGTGGCTGTGCTTTTTACGGTTTCCGAGGGCTCCGGCTATTTCACAGAGATTCGTTCCACTGGAAGTCCCAGGTTTCCTGTTTTTATTTTCCACACTTCACACGGTGGTTTGGACTAAATTGTCCATTGCGGAGTTTGGAAAGCATTCTGTCTAGTGCGGCAAATGGCGCTACTTCGATACCCATCCCTCTCGGCCTCTGTTCTGGGTCGGATCAGATAAAAGAATGCAGCCACCAACACGTAGGAACCATAAATCCCTCATTTCCCACCTGTTTTGAGGCTGGCTCCTCTCCGAGGTTTGCTTCCTTCAGTCGTGTTTACTTCACCGGTGATGTGGACATCAGGAAACAGGTGTCTTGGAGGAAGAGGTGATTACGGGACTGCAACTCCCTGTCCTTCCTGAGGAGCTGCTGGTTTGTGTGGACGGCCCAGGTCCTGGTCAGTGGTGCTGAAGGCCCTGTCATGAGCTCAGGCTGGCTGGTGAACTTTACCGGGGCTGCCATGTCTCTCCACGCAAGTATGCTGGGATGGCAGCCAGATTAGGTCCCTGGCAAACTCCTTTCAATGGAACTCTTCTGGAGGACTGTCAGCAAAGAGCACAGCGTTGTCTGTCCCACGTGCGTGGTAGTTTAGCTGGTCAGCAGCGGAGGAGAAACGGCGGTGTGCCTGCCACGGCTTGTAATATCTGGGCGTAAGGTAGGTGTGGGAGGTCGCCCCGGTGCAGAGGCTCTAGGAGTGGAGGGAAGCTGGGAGTGGGAGTCCCTGCGGGGCTTGTGGTGGGAGCTGCAGAGTGAGAGGACGGGACCCGTGGGGAGCTGTCCACTCTGAGCTGCGCCAGCTGGGCTCCCTCCCGGCCACGCTTCTCCTCCATAGTTTGTGGCCTCTCCTGTATCTTTTCAGTGGATAACTCCGTGAAATAGTTACTACGCCATTTCTCTTAGGTTTTCTAACTTTGACAATGCATCGGTAACTCTTCATGTCCACAGATGGGGGCGGATTGGAAAACAAGACAGACAGTGTTCCGGATGCTGTCAGCACAGAGGTCTTGGGCTCCAGACAGAGCAGAGACCCAGAGGCGGCCTGTGCCGGTTAGTGGGCCGAAGATGGAGGCAGCTATGGTACAGTATTGTCCTCATTTCCCAAGTAACAGAGGAGGATTATCTTTGTAGTTGATCAGATTAAATTTTTTTTTTTTTTTTTTTTTTTTTGGTGCCGGGGATTGAACTTGGGTCCTCTTGCAGGAGGTGCCAGAACCACTGAGCTAGATCCCCAGCCCTAGGTCAGATTCTTAAATCCAGGAATATGCATGTCCTATTAACCCTGTCCCCTACTGCAGCGACTCCTAGTATTTTTAATTCTCCAAAGCCTTTTGCAGTTTACATCTGCTCCTCTGGTATTAGAACTGTGTTTTGATAAGGTACCCTGGAAGGAAGACGTAGAAATGAGTACGGACAGAGGTGATTGCTTTAGTATTTTGGAGGAAGATACGATCCATCTGGGTACATCTTAGTGGGTTGACTTTCTCAGATCTCCTTTCACCTGTAGCCACAAAGCATCTGAGGTGAAGTCACAATTTTGCTTCTTTGGACTTGTGTGCACTCGCATGGGTAAATATATGCTTTATTCTGGAATTTATAATAGGTCTGTGGTATATGAGCTGCTAAGTTGCTCTGTGGTGGTTCTCTGGAAATGTAATGTGTACCATGACTTTGATACACACAGCTGCTTATCGTTAGCGTTTCTGTCTCTGAGCAAACAAACAACCCTGAAGCCGGTCAATCATTCTAACAATTGACAATACTAGCATTGGTAGGAGTCTGATTGTTTGGATCTTCTCCATTTGTTACTGTGCTTTATATATCACGCGCAGAATAAGAAATCATGAAAATTAGCCACAAATGCCTTCAGTGGTAGGAAAGCAATGAAAAGCTTCCCAAAGCAGAGAGATGAGATGGGAAAGAAAATGTGCTCTGGATTTTATCCCTTGAGAAAGAAATGATTTTGAATGAAGGAAATGTTTTGCGTGTTCAAAAGATAATTGAAAAGAGATTCAAGGAAGGCAAACCTTGAAACTGAATACAAACAGGAACAAATGAGCCTAACTAAATATCAAATTTGTGATATAACCGTACGGACAAAAGAATAAATTCTAATAAGTGAAAAAATAGTAGACAGGAATGGTCACTGTTTTGCAGTAAACATGCTAAGTTTACATTTTCTCAGAGGTGCTTTTTCACAACCAAGCATCCTGCCTTCTCTTTGGGCTCCATGGCTGGTGGCTGGTGGTGAACGACTGAGAAGACAGCCAGAGGGGATTTATTAAGTATGAGGAAGGCAAGAGGAGATTTGTAAACCTGAAGTGAACTGATCTCATGTGAGTTTCCAGGCCTAAAGATATTTGTAAAGGCCTTAAGGTAATTTCAAAGCCTAATGACACACACACAAAGAGAGAGAGAGAGAGAGAGAGAGAGAGAGAGAGAGAGACGTCTAAAGAAAGTCAAGTGTATTAAGGTAAATGTCACCAGTGTTCGTGCAGTCTTCCAGAGAAAGAAAGTTGGAAATTCACAGTTGTAGAGAATTTTGAATATAGTTACACATCTTCAAGGCTCTGTGCGGTTTATTTCAGCAATTTCTCCAAAGTAGGATTATGCTTTCATCACAATGGTTTTGCATTTGAACTTAGATATACTTGTTCATAATATTTCAGTGATAAATCATAATATGTTTTGTACTAATGTCTTTTTAGTTTGAGTAGGCTGTAACTTCCTTGAGGATGAAGATTATCCTTGCCCCATTTTTGTGTCCATGTTAGAATCCAGCATTCCAGTATTTCAGCTGTTGGCGAATGTGTTTCATTGAAATAATGTCAAAGGTCCTTTGATTTCAGCAGATCTAGAGCTCACAACCTGGCCTGGGTGAACATCCCCTCATAGCCACATCTGTGACGGGTTTTGCTATTTGAGTGCACACATGAATCCAGATATGGGCCTCTGTATGTGGGGATGAGAGTATCATAAATACATATTTCAATCAGAATGTAAGAAACTTCTGTCAGCTTCTGATGATTTAGATTATTGCAAAAGAGGACCCTACAGATCTACAAAAATATTTTCCCGCCAAACTCTTAAGTCTCGGAATAATACAAAATCACGCCTACTTAAACCAATCCCAAATTATTATTTTAACAACTTGCTGGGGAAAATATAAAATATTTCCAAGGACATTTTTTAAATTATGAAAATGATTCCAAAATCCTGCAAAGGAAGATAGAAAATTGTTAATGGAACAGGGAATGGAAAATGACTGTGTCCTTTTATTGTGGCACCAGCACATAGGAAGGTAAAGGAATCAGGATCTTAAAGGGAGAAAAGGAAAAGACAGCTGCCTGGGTCATCCTCATTTTCAGAGGCCTTCTGGTCCGATCTCCCCGCCTTCCCCTTTACTTCCTCATCCCCCACAGTCGTGGTCTCAGGGGGCTCCTGGCTAGGACTCCTGGGCCCCAGCCGCCCACAGTGCACATGGGAGCGTTTCCGCTCGGTTCACTCCCGAGGAAACTCTCAGAACCCCTTTGGCGTGGCCTTGTCACAGAACCGTATTCCTCTGGAAGAGAAGCACTGGCTGGGATCCCTGAGTTCCCTTCCGTCTGTTGAAATCTCAGGTCCTTCTTTCAGAGAGTGGACTCCCGCTGGAAAGGAGTGAACTTTACCTGTACCCTCAGGGTCTGCTCATCCGGAGAGAAGGTGCAGGTTCCGGTCCAGTGTGTCTGAAAAGAGTCGGGTGGGAACGCGCGCTGGATGAAGAACACTGGGCTCCTTGTGGGCGGAACTGGTCTCTTTTACGGTCACTCCACTAGGCTGGGATTTGGGAGCAGCACGCCTGTGCTCAGGTGCTGGCAAATGCTTGTGAGCCCCGCAGCCCCCTGAGCTCACCTGCTTTGTGACGCACAGGTTCTACTGCTGCCTCTCACCCCTTCCTCCCGTGTGTGGACTTTCACGGCCCACTCAGTGGGGCTCAGAGCCCAGGGACAAGCTCAGTCCAGGTGAGAGGTCCTGGGCTCTCACGGGGAGGGCGCCACCGGCAAGACCACACCCTTGGTTAAGCTTTTCCTCCCTCCCTGCGTCACTTCCTGCCCTCACATATTTCTGAAAAGAAACTTTGTCTTGAGGTTTGCCTTAAGGAGAACACCCACCAAGTCATAGTCCTAGCTATACTCCACCGGCTCTGAAACTTTGAAGGGTGCTTTTGTTTTTCCGTGACAGTCCTCTTTAATCTATCAAATGAGGCCCTTGGAATGAATCAATCATTTTTCCAATTCATTTAATTGCAGAACTTTTCCCACTCAAATGATTGTAAATAGAATATTAAAATATGAGAACAAATGTGATGAACATATTTTCAGGTACTTTAAAGCTTTGGGTGGCTATATGGCAGACATTTATTTCTTTGCAAAGCCCTGAGGTGTGGCCTTGCACACCTGGGATTTCTTGTGGCACATTTTAGAATAAGCATACTAGATGGTCCTTAAGCCTCATGGAAACCCTAAAATCCTGGGATTCTAACAATGGGTTCATGAGCAGTTCTTTCCATCCACCCAAATCACTAGGCTGCTTTCCAAAGGTCGAGCCATAGTTACAGTTTTGAGTCTTTTGTTCCACGCCCTTTATACCCCTGAGACCGGATGGCTGTTTGTGCATATGAACAATTGTCACCCGCGGAAGAAATCAGACATGTAATTTTCTGGCCATGGCATGCCACAGTTTGCAAGCAATTTTAATAAAAGGACCACAGATTCTGATGCTTTGCTGGGTGGTTATGAAGGTTGAAATTAGTCCTCATTTAAATTTGATTTAAATCACCATAAGGTCCTTCAGGCCTTCTTTCTGCTAGTTCATCTATGGGAACAATTTCAGGAATACTTTCAGCTTTAGGACAGATGAAATATATATGGAACATATAAATATTTCAGTGAGGCCATGTGCTGTAAAATATTTCTTTTCATTCTGGAAACTTAACTCTTGGCCATTTATGCAATTCTCAAAAATTGTTTTCCTTTTTGCACCAAGGTATTTTGACCTGAGTTTTAAAATTAGTTGGCATTTTCCTGGAAGTATCCTTATGCCTCTTTCCCCATGCGTTCTGCCTAAGCTGAGGTCTGAACTTTCATCACCTTGTCTCCTCCTGTTATATTTCTTCAGTATCTCAGCACACCCCCTGCTCTCCCAGGTAACCCACAAAACCTCAGCCACTCCTGTTCCTGGGAGTGGTTCCAGCACATCATCCCCCTGCCATTCTCTCTCGGGATACTTTCTCTTCACCTCTTAAACCCTGCTCTCCTGATTTACTTATAGAAACATATAGGGAAAAATAATCTTTCTTACACTGGCTGTTTCTGGAGAAATAGCTGTGTACTCATTCCAATGGTTCACCAGATCTTATCTTTGTGGTCACATGGTTTTGCCTGCTGTGTGCGAGTGTGTGTGTGTGTGTGCACGTGCACACGTGCAAGAATTTTTTTTCTTGAAGAGAACAGAGGATCAGATTTGAGGACTGAGTGTGGAGAAGAGATACCCAAGTTTCTGACACGGACACACCTAGGTACCATGTGTACTTGTTCTGTTAGGAGGATTAGCCCTCCCAGATATGAGTCTGAGTGCTGTTAGCTCAGCACTCTTGGTGGACCTCAAAGCCAGTGAGAAACCACTATATATAACCGGCTCAACCTAGCCCTGGTGCCCAATTTCCAGAAGAGCTGGCGGTGGTAGGTTCCTTTTACAAGTCCTTTATTTACCCAACAGTCTTCTATGGTGTCTCAGTGCTTTGAAATACAGAATAGCTATTATGTCAACTCGTTTAAGATTCTAGAGAACACTTACCTCTCGTATGCAGAGTTTTTCTTGAGGCAGTTGGCTACCTACACTGCTCTTTAAATGGCTAACTTCCCAGCTCCAGCTTTTCCTTTATGGGGGGATTACCCTGCCATATGACATCATCTGAATGTGTTCTTCACCCCAACCACCCAGACTGAGGGATGTGACTCTTTTCTCTCGCACCTGACCAGAAGTTCCTATCAGGCAGTGGCTCATCTGAAATGAAAGGAAATATTGGGCATGTGATGATTCCTTAATATGTGCTGACCTAATAAATCACTGAGTTACTGTAGCATATGTTTAGGGCTTGCTTTTGGATGAGGCTTCATTAGGAACTTTCTGATGGACTTGAGATTTGTGATTTGGCCATTTTTCAGAGCTCTGAGTGGTGTCTGTTGTTTCTAGTTCCGTGGATGAGTTATGTATCTCAAGCTTCTCTCCCACCGTGTCCGGCATTGATGGGGTCCCGAACTTTGAGCTCTCTGGGTTCCTTTGTCAGATTCTGGTGTTTCATCTCATTCTTGGTCTGGTGTTTTCACCTTGGACACTGATGTGAAAAACAACATCCCTTTCATTTTCTTTCCTTCTATCACGAGTCTCTCCATGTCAAGGCTAGCCACACTCTGAGGCAGTGACCAGAGGTTCTAGACACAAGCCAGGGTGTGGTACACCTCTCACAGACTAGTTTGGGGCATGCCAGGCAGGGAAACAGCTTTTATCTCCTGTTCCAGTTTCAGGACCTTCTGCAAATTGAGCCAGTGTCTCTGCATTGTGTTTTATGTTAGTTCTGAGCACCTGTGCTCGTAAGAGTTGGCCAGTACTTTGCCATGGGTGGACAACAGTTGACTACTTTCATATGTTTTCCCCCGTTTTACAATCTCTGTATGTTTTCTTTCTCTTGGTGCATTTCTCAGTTTCCTTTGTTCTTTCATCCTTTTATCAGGGCTCCTCCCAAAAGACGTTGGCAGATTAAGACCAAGGACGGCGGGTGGTATCTGGGAGACTCCTGAGGTACACGTTCAGAACGGACATGTTGCTTTAGAACATGAGAGGGAACCCAGCCAAGTCCACAGATGTTCTTGTCCTGTTTCGCCAGTCACCTTTGTTTGCCTATGCAAACAAAGCTGGGGTTGACTAGGACCCTGTCTTTCCTAATAGCTGTATTTTTCCAATGGTGGCAGATCACAACCATTGTCTGTGTGCTGCAGGCAGACAATGTTCTACGTGTTTTACACACATCTTTTTAGTCAATGCACACAGCGACCATATGAATTAAGTGCTGCACCCTTTTCTCCAGAGGTCTCTTGCTGCGGCTCTTCCCATCTGCTTGCTAACCTGGTATTTCCTGTCTATTCCTGGCATGGTTTGTTGATTAACTGAGACTTAATAATTTCCCCCTCACTTTGAAATACCTGTGTCCTATTATGGTTTATTGAGGAGCATTGAGTGGGAGACTATAACTATTCATGCTATTTCATTTTCCCATTTAGTGTTCCGTTTCTCTTGGTGCTGGATGTCATATTGAACTGGCACTGTACCATCAAGTTAATCCCCAGCCCCCTATTTAGTGGTTTTGATGCTGCCTGTAAAATCAAGATGGCAAAGGGGAGGAGATGTCCAAGGCTTATGAAGCTGTTTCTCTGTGCTCCTTGGGTGCCATCCTTCAGCATTTTCTCCTTGCTCCTCTTTCCTTTCCTTCCTCTCTCCCTGGCCCTAAACCCAACTTCACACCTCTCTGTCACCCCTTCCTCATTCACTGTGCTTGAAAGTAAACCTTTTCCAGCCCGTCTTTGAAACCCATGGCTTAGCACACATTCCTTTAGTTGGTTGATGGTGACTCTAAAGATCAGCGCCATGGGCTGACCTGCCAGGTTCGCACAAATAGCCAGAAGAATCCCTGAGCAATGAAGCTTCTCTTGCTGGGCCCCTCCCCACCTCACTGCCTCCGTGGAAGCTCCTGAGTCTCCCCCATGTTCTCTGAAGGCTAAGTTATTCCCCCAGCCCGCATCATCCCCCCCACATATATATGTATTTTACTTTATATATTTCTTAGCACAGCGTTTATCTTGGGATATTGTGGCTGGAGGTTTATTTCTCTTCCCTGTTAGCTCACGAGACGTTATAGAAACACCCGGTGTCCCCTGGGCCTGCAACGGCTCCAGGTGGGTTGAAAATGTGGATGAGTTTGTTCCCTGAATGACTGCTTCCAGGGCTGCTATCTTTATGCTTTTTTCCTAATGTCCTACCTCCCAAGAATCCTGTCAGTTATTGGGTAGTGACAGATGTAAGACTCAAAAAGTGGACAGTATGGGTGCCAGTCACAGAAATTTCACCCCTGAGAGTCCATTTTTTTATGTTAAAAACCTTCAGATAAAATCAGGGCTAAGCCATTCATGTCATAGAATTTCCTTTATTAAAGCTATGAAATGAGTTTAAACATCAAGGTCAAGTTTCAAAATAAAAATTTCAATATTTATGGTTTCAAGGCGGTGAGAAATTTTGTAACACACATGCATGAATGCATGCACACACTTGTGTTTTTGCAGCTTGAGATTATTTCACGTGGGTCGTAAGCTTTGGATTTACCTACGAAATATCACCCTGTTGTTTACATCCCTGGACTTCCAGCATGATTTTAGCCTGACCTGTGGTAAATTTCCCCATGCAGACACAGAAAGAGAGATGCCTTTTCCTCAGATTTTAATTCATAAGCAGAAGTAAGTTATTAAAGGAGTCAGGAGAGAAGGCAAAGAGAAATAGTGGTGCTTCCAATAGAAGAAAGCAGGCAAATGCTGATTTAATGAATTGATTTACTTTTAAGTAAGAGAGCAGATGTTTTCTGTTATGTCCCTGGTGAAAATTCAGTAGGCGCCACTGATACTTCAGGGCTGGTGGCTTCTGATAAAAATTCAATGCGAAGGTCTGGGCTGCTCTTGCTAAATGCCCCCTTTGCACAGCAGGCCTGTCGCTGGGGTGTGATCTTTCTCTTGAGAAGGAATCAGAGCTATTTGCTTTGCTGCCCCTTTCTCCCCAGCCCATTCCCTTCTGCCCTTGATTCCTTTGAGTGGACATTTTTTTGTACTGCTCCAAAATATGAATTGGAAAAACGTTAACTCCCCACCTATGAATGGTAGAGACCCCTGCTTTCCTGGCCCAACAGAAATGCCCATGGCAGCTTGTGGCTGGGTTACAGTGAGGCCGTAAGCAGGCCGCTGTGAAGAGAGGTAGATGCTCCTTTGGCACTGCCTCCATTACCTGTCCCCCAGCCTCACTTGCTGTGGAAACATTAACCAGAACCATGTGCACCGATATTTCAAAGCTTTCCTCTGAAGGCTGCCAAGAGTCTGCATCCTCCAAAATGGCAGGTTTTCCTTTTTAGCTTCTTGAAAATCACTTGCAGGAATACGAGCCTCTTCCTTCTCATAAACACTCCAACGACATTCATATTCTTAGAATTTCTTTGCCAAATATAATTTATACTTACACTTTCAAGATGAATTGTTCTCACACAGCCACCTTTTCCCCCGTCCTCTGACAGACATGTGAACATCAGGGACTGTTCTAGAAGATTCTAGATCCTAGGTAGAGCATGACTTCCAGTGTGCTGTGGGCATGTGGTGAATGTCGGTTGACCAAAGAGAGATGTCCCCTTCATCGTCAATCCATAACTAGGATGGCTATCCTAGCCCATCACAAATATCCCCCTTCCTGGTGAAGTCAAGACAGCCAAATAACTGAAGAAATTTATTCCTTGGTCAAATTTTCATCATTAATTCTCCTCTGATCACCTGCACATTTTCTATTATTTGATAACTTTGGTCTGTATAGCCATTTGCTTCCATCAAGTCTGTATGGAGCAACAATGATAATATCTATACCTATAACTATAACTATTCGACGACTCTGCAGAATAAACTCACCATGACTGATACTATGGCATTAGCCTTTCCTACTCCATGGGAGAGAGGGTGAGTGGCCACACTTTGATGGCCACCCAGAGTAGAGTGGCATCCACTGGGCACTGCACTGCCTGACAGTGGAGCAAGGGGGTGTGTAAAGGACAGCACTAAGGCGCGGGAACACTCGCCCGTGCTTCTCCCCCCATGCAGCTGCACTGGGCCTTTTCTGAGTTTTACCCCACAGTGTCTTGTCATTCTTTATCCTGTCCCCCAAACTAAAACATCTGCTGTAGGAGCAGGAGAATGTTTCCGAAGCAGGAGCCTGAGGAATGCTTATTTGAATGGAGCCGACTTCTTACCCTCCCCAGCGGGCAGGGGTGTTGATAGCTTCCATCAGTAATGACCTCATAGGAAAGCCATGTGCATCGCAAAAGCCACCGCCACACCTGGCACTGATTCAGGAAGAAGCTAGAGCCAGAGTCTAAGTGATCGCTGAGGAGGAACTGCCCTGTCTCCAATCTGGGCGATCTGTCGGCCCCAATCTGGAAGCAGACTGGGGAGAAACATGGGAGAATCTTCAAACCGCGTGTTTCCTCTGGAAACAGCACACCTGATTTCACAGCATTGTCATGACTCAAGAGCATCATTTAGAAACATTAAGATGACATTTCTCCTTAAGCCCACTGCTCATTACTTATTAATTCATGTTTGCATTTATTCATTAATAGCTCCAAGTGTGGGACACCCGCTGTTGGGGGAACCTCCTAGCAGGCAGAGGCATTCAAGGGAGAGGGCCATCAGAATTGCTTCTGCCCTCATGAAACTTATAGTCTATTGCAATAGAATAATCACACAGTTGTCTCCGATATGGAGAGCAGCATGGGCCTTGTGGCCCTGTCACGGGAAGCAGCAGGGAGCATTCAAGAAACATGCAAACATGGTTCCCATGGGCCTTGGAGGGCAGGCAGGGGGAGACAAAGCAGATTCCTCCTTTCTGTCTGTCTGTCTTCCTTTTACAGCCTGGCTTTGTTTTCAACTTCCCTCTACTGTTTCACTGAGAAATCCAAACAAGGGGAGGACAGGAAACATGATGAACCTGTGACCAGGGTCAAGTCTTCCCTTCTTAGCTCAGAGTAATTCTTTCCTGAAAACCCCCCAAAACAAGGGAAAAACTTTTCAGAAAATTAAAGAAATCTAGGAAGAGAGAAAAATCTAGCTAAATGACTTATCTATTGTGTTCCTGTCATTGGACTGGAGCCTCAGAAAGACAACTTCTCTAGAAGAGGGATTTCATATTCTCAGCGAAAGAGAGCAGTGGCTGGTATCTGTTGTTCCAGTTAGCTCACGCCTCTGCCTTCGACAGTGTTTCGTTTTCCTTTGTGACTTTCTCATAGGAGTGGAGACTAGTTGTTCAAAGTCAGTCATGCTTTAAAAATCTGTGTGATGCTGAAGTGTACACTGTTCATTAAGGTTGAGATCTGGGATGTCCCCCAAAAGCCTCATGTGTTTGGAAGGTGCATAGATCGTGGGGTGCCAGTGGACTTGCTGCTTGGAGGTGGGGCCTGGTTAAAGACAGATCACTCGGGCTGTGACCTGGAAGGTGTATCTCCTTCCTGGCTCCTCCCTTCTCTTTCCGCCCCTGCAGCAGCTCTCCTCCATCAGGCCCCCCGCCCTGCTGCCACCTTGGCGCCGGCTGACCATGGACGAGCCTTCAAAAAACTCTGCTCGCAATAAACCTCTGCTCTATTAAGTCGTAGGTGTCGGGTACTTTATCCCAGCAGTGCAAACGTGACTGAGATAATGTTAAACAGAGGTAAAGTCTTGCTTTCTAAGTAGACAGAGTTGCGTGTTCACCTGGGAACTGTTCCTTCTAGAACCCCGGCTTCTAAACTTTCAGTTGAATTCTTTATTGTGCTGATGTCAGAATACGTTTGTAACAAGCTCAACGGACAGCACCTTCCTGGCTTAAAGTCAGTGAAGGGTTTTTCATTAAGTAAGGAGGAATAATCAGACATCCATAGTGGGTTTTGAGGGCCTTCACCACCCAGCTATCCCCACACTGAGCTGCTTGCTGGTCCCAGAACCTCTGTGTTTTCCTATCCAGCACCTGCTGATGCCGAGGAAAGTCGCCAACTGTTTCTTCTGGGCAGACGCCTATTTGCTGGCAAAGATTGATGTTTGCCACTGCTTTGTTTGGAAGTCTTCTCTGTCCTGGGCTTAGCTGGTTTTGTGTCTGTTTGTATCCACTGAGAGCACTGTCAAGGAAGCACAGTTTGTCGTCAGTTTGTCGTAACTGCTGTTCTCGCTCCCTCACTAGATTTGAACAGAACCGGGTTCAGCATCCCCAGCACAACGTGGGTTACATATCCAAAGCTTGCACATGGATCTTCCTCAGTAAATATTTGCTAAAAAATACACAAATGAATTTAAGATATAAACGTGTCCTCTGTGAAGTAGAAAAAAACAAACAAAAACCTTGCCTAAACAGAGAGAGAAAATGAGGATAGTGTGGTACAGTCCTTCCAAGGCTTCTGGCGTGGCAATTTTGACTCTGGGAACTCGATAGATATCATTTCTATTGTGGTAGATGTTTGCAAGTGAAAAACAACATTTATACTAAACTAATTTCAAGAAGACACTGAAGTCTCCACCGCCACTCCCACTGGCTCTGAAATAAGGCGTTTCAGAAGAGCAAAGTCTGTTTCCTCACCCCATCACTTGGCTTGGCCTTCTGACTTCCTTTAGAATCACGAGGAGGACACAGCCCTGCTCTGGTCCTGTGCATGGCATGCAGTGAGCTTCCACAGCTCTGTCCTGTCCCCTGGATTTCTTGCTGCTTTCTTGGAGCAGACCCAGGCCTCGTGGAGCAGATGAAGTGTCCTGGGGTGTCCCACCGGAGGTCCCTGTAGACCATCAGTGCTTGGTGATGACCTGCCTGTTGGCTGCAGAGATGTGTAGGAGCCAAGCCCAGTGGGCCCCGTTCAATATGTAAATTGTAACCAGAGAATCAGGAGCTAAAGAGATATGGTTCTTTTAAGTCGTCAGGTCCAGGAGTTACGTTGTGCAAGAAAATATATCTCAACGATTACCTACTTTATCTTATATGAGAATTCATATGTAACTCACAAAGTATTTCTGGAGTATCTTTTATGTGAAAACCACTGTTTTAGGCTTTAATGGGATACTCAGGTAAATAAGTATACAGTAGTCATTGTTTGCCGGAGTGTAACAAAGCTAAGGGGGACAAAGATGCATATGCCAGGGGCAGAAACACTCAGCGCGGCCAAATTCCTGAAGGGCAGTGGTCCCCAGTGCCCCTTCCAGATGGATCCCCTTCTTCCTAGGTGGGCTGAGGCTGGCTGTTCCCTGGCATGAGAAGACAGGACAGGTGGCCACAGAGTGGAGGGAACCTCTTTGAAATCAGCTCACATGAAGTGGTCTGAGGTCTTTGCTGAAAGCCGCAGGCCCTCCTGGCTCCATAGGATCCTCTGCTCCTGAGCTTAGCTCTGGGACCTGTGAATAAAATACTGTCTTTTTACATATCGTGCTGTGTAATTGGGAACAATTTCTTCAAGGATAAATAAAATCATAACACATTGTATTTTTAATAGACTGAAGAAATTGTTAAGTTCCTATTACTGTAAGTTTCATTCTAAGTTATACCTGAAATCTATATATTTATATATAACTCTAGGAATTTTGCCTGAGGAGTCATTGGTAACAAAAAAATTACATTTCCACCAGATTCCAAATCGCTCAGAATTTCCACACACAATGATGATCCAAGAATAGTTTTCAGCAGAAAACTGTTTGTTCCCAGAGCAATGCTGAGCACGCACAGTAGGTACTCAGAAATAATTATCAACTTGAATTAAGTTAAAAATCTTTCCTTTTCTTTTGGCCAGAAATGAAAAAAATTTCTTTGACTGATTTTTGTTGGTTTTGTGTTCCCATAATCTTTTATATGTACAAATGACCAGAGAATAGGAAAAACTTCTGGCTTAATTAGTGTAACAAAATATTAATATTTCTTTTATACATTTATAGTTACCTGACAAAGATAACAAATGTTTAGTAGAAATTTCAACACTGAAATTATAGAATTTGACTTTTTGTTATAGTCATCAAATTTAATTACATAATACTGCAAGCCATGTGTTACTGGAATTTCTGAGTGTTGGTGTTTCATATAACCATGAATTTTCCACAAAAGTTATCATCTCAGGCAACCCATCTTCCAGTCCCCCTTCTGTCTGTCTTAGAATCTATCTTTCTCTCAATAAATTTTTCCTGTTCCTAAAAAAAAAAGCTATCAACTATAATATTATCCTGATATAGCTAGAAATCAAATTATAAATAACTTAGAATTTTTCACTTTAATTCCATTGGTTTCCATGGTAGCACACGGCGTTTGGTTGTCAAAATGAGAAGTTCACATAGAGTATAGAATATCTCTTCCTGTGTTGAAAACAATTTATTTTCTCCAGATGTGTTACAAATCTTTTGTATATTTTTCTATTTTGCCTGTAACCATGCAGTCATACATATCACAAATATCAGTTTTTTAGAAGATTCATTTGGAATTAAAATAGCCTAGCAGAGAGAGTTTAAATAATTTAGCATAAAGTCAGAAACTTGTGTCAATTTATATGTGGCCAGTTTAAAGACAGTTGCAAAGAGATTTCCACCACTGTAGCATGGATTTGCAATAAAAGCATTTAAATGAGATAACTCTCTCTTCTTCTGCAGGCAGGATATTAAAAGATATTTATGTTATTTTGCAAAGAAGATTTAGAACAAGAAAAGTGAGTGCTGGATTAAAAGTGGGTGGAGCAAGTCTTCAGCAGGCACTAGGACAGAAAATGTGTGACTGCCATGGTGATCTCTGGGGTCAAGTTAGCAAAGGCCAGAAATGCATAGTTGGAGAATTCATTCCATCAACCAACTCACCAAGCTAGTGCTCCCCTCCAAAGACACTGAGCACTGTGTCTTCTGAGCCTGCTCTGGACCACCGCGGACTAGTACATGACCCAAACCCCTCCAGCACCCTTAATGGCGATTGAGTTCAGCTGAATAAAAAGGGATCAACAACGGAGCCACTAAGTGGCTGTGTGTCTTTGAGCAATACCTCTAGCCTCTGTAGGGTTCTAAAATGTGACAAGGCTTTGATTTATAGAATTGTAAATCTTTTTGAGTTCCACAAACCGTAGAAGTCAAAACATGATCTTTATTTTCTTTGGGAGCAAGTATCCCTTTGTGGCAACAAAGGAAGTGACCTCTGTACTTGGCAGGCGGTGCAGGTCTCTGTCAGCCCCTCACTAGCGTGATTTGGAGGACGAGTAAGTCCTCACGCGATGATCGGTTAGTTTACACCTTCGGGTTTATTGCTCTCCGCCCTCGAATAATTTATTGGGCATGGCCTGGGTCATCCACTGCAGCTTGCCTGGCGTTTGCTTTTCTTCGGGGCTGAGGTGGTTTGAGCCGGTACCTGCTGCCAGCACCGCCTGTTAATTACCTCATGGATGTGCGTGCCAGTGTGCAAAACATGTTTTTGCTTTTTTTTGAAAAATATTACTTGGAAGCTCTTGGTGTTAACCGCTGGCAATATTGTCAGGACAGGGCAAGAAATTGGGCAGGGCCCCACGTGCTGCCATATTAAACAGGAGGACAATAAAGCGGCAGTCGAGGTCAGAGATTTGCTCACGTGGTCTCCTATAATCTTCCTGGTGGATCTCAAAGGGCAGCAGAATGTCCTCACTGCTCAGGAGGGGAAGACTGAGACCTTGCTCACGCATTCGTGCGTTTGGCCCGTATTTATCAAGGGCCTGAGGGGCAAAGCAGTAGGCGGGAGGAAGAAGGCCGAGATCTTTGTTTGCATGAGGCTGGATTCTCAAAGGTGGTGGTAGCAGATGTAAGCGTGAAACAGGCAATGAGGCCATGTGCAGACGTCAGGTACTTGGAAATGTGACGGAGACGGTATACACGGGCCGATCACAGCACGGAGTCGGACAGTCTGTCACAGTAAAAGACACACCGCCGCTAACTTGCCTCCAGATGTTGTCCCTCAGCTTGAACACACTCACCTCATCATCCTCGCTACTTTCTTAGCCCCGGAAGTTCTCTTTCTAGTCTGTAGTAGGTGTGCAAGAAAACAGTGACCGCTGCCGCAGAGTGTCATCCAACAGAAAGGCAGCTCCTGCTCCGTGGCAGGGTGTCCTCATCCACCTGTTCACAGGCTTTCGCTCTGTGCGACTTCCGGCTGTTACCCAGCACCAAAATGTCTGGAACTGAATCAAGATATTGGGGCAGCCTCGATAGAGGAGCGAAAGACACCCAGAAGGCTCAGAGCTGCTGCAGGCGGTGACAAGGAGATAGGATGAGAGCGGTCCAAGCAAGGGGCAGTGTTTTCAGGGGGCTTCATGGCAATATGCCTTTTGCTTTAATCGTTTAAAAATATACGCATTCACTGTGTTTTTGATCATGCCTAGTAATGCAGGATGAAGTTTGGCTGGGTGGGGTTGGGGTGAGCATCAGGGAAGGGACTCCCCAAAAGGTGATGGTTAAACTGAGATCTAACTCACCTAACTGAGGTAATAGTATTTAAACATGATTATCCCAGCGTTTGATATTCTCATAATCATAATTATTTTAATAACAGTACCCATGCATGTTGAAATACAAAATATCTAAGTGAATAACAGAAAAATTCAGGAAGTTTGTAGGTAAGTAGCTAGATCCTGCCTCCTCTTGCGATTGTTATTAGAGTCGAATAAGAAATGAATGGGATGCGAGAGCTATAAAGAATTATGTACACTCGCGCTGTTCTTACTGCGTGCCCTTGAGTCTGGCGTGGGCTGTGTGCCTGCTGAGAGAGAGGAAAAGGAGAATGAACGAAGTGGGCAGCTTCCGCCGAAGAGAGGAATGTGCTGAATTAGCCACACATAAGACGTAATAGGGCCCCAGAATGTCTTGGAGAAAGAGTTATCTAAAGATGAAAGTGACAACCAGTAATCCGCCACTCAATTAAAATAATGGTTAGTATTTTGTTGAATTTCTTTCTAGTATTTTTTTCTATGCATATTTTAATAAAATTAAATTCAGGTTTGTACAATAAGCAATTTTACTTAGTGTTTCACTGTGACTCTTCCCATTCTTTAAAACTTTATTTTAAAATAATTGGCGGTGATTATTGGAATAATTGGTAATGGGCACACACTAGCACACTGACTGTTCTCCCAGGTTTGACCTGCAGCTTCATTTAATTATTGTGGCATTTAAAATCTGCTGCGGTGGTGATCTCCATACTTATTTTTCTGTTTGCTTGTCTCAGAATGGTCTGAGGATGGATTCCTAGAGGGGACACGATTGTTCAGAGAATAGGAAATTTGATAATTCCGCAGTCCAAATACAACCGTTTCATTCACAAAGCTTCTGCACAAGAGCTGTGTGGCAATGCAGTGTGGTGTCTGAGCTCAGCCCACGCTGCTTCCTGTGACTGCATGAATCACAGCAGCCAGTCCGGGACCGCAGGGCTGAGCTTGCTAAGTCTGATGATTATTTGTCCGATATTTGGAAAATAAACTTTAATTGTAACCACCACTTGAGCCCCTGGCCCATGGCAGTTGGTTCACAGAGTAATACTGAGACACCGCGAAATTCTCGACAGACCTAAAAAATGAATGGATTGTGTTCAGAGAGTTCTTGTATTGTGTATTTATAATGATTTATATAGAATTTATGATACAATTTTCTGACTCTAAAACTATTTTTGTTTCTGTATAGCTTTGGTTATTACTAGCTATAAAGAGGATTGTTAGGCAGAATTTTAAGGATTTTCTCAAAAACAACAGAGCATGAGCCGTTAAGAGGAAGGATGTGCCTGTGGACCTGGGGGGATTGATGTGGACTTGGGGGGTCTCCCTCGGATGGGCTTCTGGGATGTATATTCTAGTATCTGTAAGTTTTACCATGCGGCAGTCTGTGTTACAGTGCAAACCACTCACATGTGTTGGAAGCTGAGATCCGGTGTGCCCTTCCTGAGGATGGGAGGCTGCAAGGAGCCCAATTTACAAACAAAGGGTGCAGCCCCGTAGGCCAGTGTGTAGGTTATGGTCATTAAGGCCTTAGGAAATATTCCTGGAAGGGAGAGAAATAGCTAACCCTGTGTTCTGAAGCTGCAAAGTACACTTTCAATATTACTGTTTTCCTTGTCTCCTTTTTACCCGTCTTTGTTTCTTCTACCCTATCTCAACCTCGCCTTTGATCCCTGACTTTTAAGGGCCGGAGAAGGGCTGTTGGGCTGTCATTTTATAAGCTACTTCAGGTCAAGAGGGGGCACCGAACCTGCCTAGCCAGGCTCTGAGCATCTCATCCTGACTGAACTACCAGTGTCACGGGGAGAGAGGGCCTTCAGATGCTTACGGAGAATCTCACAGCACACTGACCGCAGAGCACAGGTCGCACCATGCGGGAGACACTTGGATGGAGTTTCCAGGAATACAGACAGGACCTTTGCTTTAATAAAGGCGTTTCATAGGTGAGCATCAGCTCATGGTGGAGAGCAGGAGTACAAGTCGAAGTCCTGATGCCTGTTTACCTCCTTCCTGGGGCTGGCTTGTCCAAGGAACCATCGGGAGAGGTGCTAGGAGGCCCCTGCAGTGGAGGGGGGCAGCCAGACTCACCCCACCTCTGGGGCAGGTTTCCGGTTTGCTGACTTCCATTACAGAAAAAGAATGTTTTGGATATGTCAGGAAGGGGTATAACGAAGTTTATTAGAAGTTTGAAGAACACGCTCAAAGGAAGCAGAGAGTCGTGCTCAGGACGGAGGAAGCCTGATTATTTATAACGAACAGCCAGCTGGTCCTACAGGCCCCGTCCCTAGGTTTAGCGGTGACAACGGAGTTGCGTGCTGTAATGCGTTTTACTCGTGCTGTGTGCAGTAAAGTAGGGGTACAAGAAGTGTAACAGCCCCACTCTATACCACTTTACTTTTTCCCAGATAAGCTATTTTCGGTTTTATTTCAGCCATGATTTATACTGAAGCCCATCAGAATAGCCACGATGCCTGTCAGAAGGCCATAAGGGTTGAGAAAATGATAAGTTAGGTGAAAAATGACAATTTTTACAGATCTGTGTCCCCCCGAGGCTAAACACATATGGGTCAACTGCACTATAATGCGAAGTTTTTACCTGAAACTTATCCAAGTGCTCTGAAAGCCTGAGATGGAAATCTGGGACGAAAGGGATTTCCTCAAATTTCTCCTCCCTCTGTTTCGCGGTTAGATGTTCCAGAGACACCCATGTGCTAAACAGCCCATCCGGCTATGCCGCTGGGACAGAAGGGGACAACGTGAAGTGGCGTGAATAGGGGACATGGGGGAGACTGAGCAGAAGCGATTTAACCTTGGTTGATATTTATACCGAAGAGGAAAAGGCAAGAGACAATATTGCGCCTCAGAGGAGGTATATTTGGAGACATCTTCAGGGCATAAAAATTCACACTGATGAGAATGAACTTGTGGTCACTTAGAGGATGAAGAAAAGCAGGAAGAGACTGTCTGGTGCCACTGCGGCCTTTCCCATTGTGTCCGGCAGTGAGAAGCGGATGACATTTCACTTCAGCTGGAGCAGAAATGACCTCCGTGAGTACAGCCCACTTCCAAGTCCCGCTCTAGCACGGCTGCTGCATGGAGGGACAGACAGCTACGGCCGTGGGTGGCCTTGCAGCTTCTCCAAGCAACTCTGCAGTCTCAGGAGAGCCAGGTGACATTTCCAGGCCCATTACTTCCTGCCCTTGAGAAATGACAGGATCTGACTTAATTAAGAACGTTTATATTCCCCACCCCTTAAAAGATCCAAACCCCAATTATGTAGTCACCCAATGCCCCTTTTACATCCTCCTCCTTGTTCTGCTTGCTTTCTCCTCCTTCGTATTTTTATTTACGATCTCCTGTGTGATTCCTCTCCCAGAGGTTGAAAAACACTGCATCCCCATTTACCGCGTGCCGCAGAGCAGAGCTTGTCTTCTGTCTCTCTGGGGCCTTCCCCTGGGGTCTAAACCAGTGTAAACCAGCTGCTATGCGCATGCGCCTGCAGGCTCACCTAGAAACCTGCGAAGAGGACGCACAGCTGCGTGCAGCAGACCGCCGGACTTATGCTGCTGGTTTGGAGGGTGCTGGGCCGTCCATCCAGATTCTAGATTGTTGAGAGCTCAGTCATTATTCTGTTTTCTCTAGTGTTTCCGTCAAGCTCGGCAAATCATCCCTTTCATGTTTGCACTGGAAGCTGGGAGGGAAGGGAAGGTTTAAGCTGATCCTCCGGAGCACCTAGAGATGCCAGCCTCACCTTACCCAAACACTGCAGCTTCCCCTGGGTCCCTGGAAGGGACACAGCTGTGATTAGTCATGCTTGCCACTAGAGGGCAGTGCTGCCCACTCACCGAGAGCGGTCCCACAGATGGCTTTTGGTCTCTGCGTTCAGTTAGAAGCCTGAGGTCTCTTTGCTGCGTGATTGGAGACTAAATGGCTGCTGGCTCCATTGTGAATCCTGTAGTACGCAAAGTCGCTCTTAGAAATAATTGGAACCTGGATGTTGATTATAGTCAAGGACATTACTTATCACTGTTTCCCTTTCTTGCGCATACATTGTTTTAGAAACTTTAATGCATTCTTGCTTTGGAGGACATCTTATATCTTAGTAGGTTCTAGGTTTCCCTACTTGACCATTTAAAAATACTGTATCACAGTGTGGGTCTAGAAGTAGAGTTTTACTGGAGAGGGACCCCGATAAGGCTCCTCCAGGCTGGCAAGTGCAAGGTCCTGGGTTCGATTTCCAGTACAAAATAAAAAAGGAACCATTTCTTTAGGGTCAGCTCTGATGACACAGGCAGAAAGGGTGCGTGCTTCTTGGGCATTTACTGTACACAGGATATTTCTCAATTAGTGATCAGAACAGCCCTCAAGGTAGGAATTGCTTATCTCGATTTACAGCTGAGGAGATTGAGTTTCTGATTTTTCAATAGGTTGCTCAGACCATGAGGTTTATAGGAAAATGGCCCAAGCTGAGTGTGGTGACACATTTGTATAATCTCAGCACTTTGGGAGGCTGAGGCAGGAGGATTAGAGGTTAGATCTTATTCTAGGCAACTTAGCAACTGAGGGAGACCCTGTCTTCAGATACAAAAATTTAAAATAGTCTTGGGATATAGCTCAGTATGAACATCCTGAGTTCAATCCCCACTAGCACACACACACACACACACACACACACACACACACACACAGAGACCAGGATTTGACTCTAGGCCTGCTTTTCTCCAAATTTCATGTTTTTTCATGAATTTCACTCTGCTGTATGTGGTGTAGAATCACTGCCTCCTTCCTTTTACCTTTCCTATGTCTTCCCACCACCCTTGGCATCTTGACATCAAATGTGTTGAGGAACGGATGACTTCTAATGTCACAGACTTGAATGAGTTTTTGGAAAAAATATCATCTGATTGATTTCTCATAACTACATTGATACTTACATCTATGTCTTTTTGTAGATTGTGGGAAATCTTTATGCTTCTTCATTTAGAAAAAAATCCAAACAAAACAAGAAAAGCTGGCTGTAGGAAGGGTTAGAAAGGAGTATCATCCAAGTCTCCATTAATTTTATTCCAGCCTCAGAGATTCAAAACAGTGTTTTGAGGGAAAGAGTGCAAACAATAACTGTGAGGTGCCAGTGGAACTCTCTACCCGGCTCTAGGTCTGTAGGAGAAGAATAGAAATGGCTTCCAGTGGGGCAAATAGAAGTTGTCAGAAGCTGTAATCCATGGTCAATTTACTTCAATGCACGCTGTAAAAATAAACTATTAAATAAAAGGCAAAACGTCACAGGAGACTTTTTAAAAACGTTACCAGCGCTTTGGGAAAAATGTTTTTATTGTGGGTTCAGTACTTAGAGACAGGAAACAAAGGGCAAAGATAAATTAGCACGTTTCTAGCTAGAGGACGGGAATGAGGAGACCCTGTGGAGGATGCTGGTTGGGAGATCGTTCACATTCTAGCAAGTTGTCTGGACAATACGGTCTCCAGGTGAAGTGCACACCACGAGTTTGGAAAAAAGACACTGCGCACAGGAATAAACTGAAAGGTGAGTGCTCAGATATGTGAATTTGAGACATGAACAGATGAACTGTAAAGTAGATAAGGGACCTATTGGGGGGGAAAGGGAGAGAGGCAGTGAGAGGGAGGGGAGGATGAGGAGGATGAGGAAGAGGAAGAAAAGGAGGGAGAGGAATAAAGACCACAAAGCCTACAAAGTGATGGCTTTAAGGTGTTAGTTCTGCCTAGGAAAGTGACCCCGAAATGACTGTAGGCCGCTCCCCAAGGCACTACGGCTTACCTGGAAAAACACTGGAAGCAAATCAGAAAACACGGTCTTATGACTGTTTAAGGACTGGAATGATGCATATTCTCCTCAGACAAAACAGACCTGGAAGAATCCCAGAGAACAAAAAGTAAAATGATGAAGGCGTCTCCATATGAATATTGATTAGAGAAATCGGAATGCCTAAAGCTTTGCGCTCAGGAGAGGCTCTGATCAAAGCCTTCAAATCGTCAAGTCCACGGCTTGGGAGAACATAGTCTTGTGCACAGATCACAAACACGGAAAGTGTGGTGCTGAATGTGTTGTGTGTAGCAGAGCTTTGTGAAGTGTCACTTGTAGATGGCAGGAAGAATGGATGTCGGGACTGAGATTGCTGATGACCCACGGCTTCACAAACCAAATCTGTGTCCTGTGTCCAAACTGGAATACGGGGTTCTGTATTCCCCACCCAGAATGCTGGAACTGGCAATGTTTGGGTTTGGAGTATTTGCATACATTTAATGCAGTATGGTTGGGATGGGTCTCGAATCTAAACACCTGACTCATTTAGAGCTCATTTACACTTCGGATAATAGAAGCATTTTATACAGTGTGCTGAGGGTTTCTACATTGGACTGTGACTCACCATACACCCTGACAAGCACTCCAAGGGTTTTGGATTTTGGAGCATTTTGGATTTTCAGATTGCAGATGCTCAAATTGTTGGCTTTCTTTTTGGCAAAGCTGTAATATGTGTTTATCATGGAGTATTTAAAATATAAACTAAAAATGAGGAAAATAAAAGAAGGCAAAGAAAATATAACAGCTCAATCTAATTTCTCCCATGATTTTTTCCACACATAGTTTTTCTATGAGCACATAGTCTGTGCTGGTAATGTATCTGCAGCTTCTTAGGGGACTTAACAAAAATCATTTTTCTACATCAAGATAAAATTGCAATATGATCTTTTTATGCTCATTGTAGTTGCATAGAGCTGTTATGATTTGCATTATCATTTCTCCATTTCTGACCATCTAGTTTGTTATTAAGTGAAGCTGAATTTTTCTAGAGTAAGGACAATGGCCAGGCTTCTTGAGAAAAATAAATCTATGAAAGGGGTAGCAAGACAGAATGGGGACAGTGTGGAAAATGTGCGGAGATCGAATAATTTCAAGGTGTTCGAAGCTCAGTAATTAACTGTGGGCGAAGTGGATAAATAAAATATTTCACCAGGATTCAGATTATGATTTTTAGCTTTATAAGTACACTGCTGTGACTAACAACATATAATTTTGTTTACAAGTATCATGTTTACAAGTATCATGGCAGGCAGAGTGGCTTTTTGTTACGTGTTGTCAAAAGCACACTCATAAGTATTGAGACGATTCATAATATTTTTAATTAAAAGGACATTTCAGGCTTACAAAGATTAGGTACAATGGCTCCAAAATCGTCTCCTGAGTATAAATACCAGAGATAAGAAAAGTCTCAAAGATTTTGTTGAAAGCTGTGAATATGATTGCTTTAATATGTGTTGAAACAATTTATTTTCACTTAAATTACTTTAAGGGCATAAAAGAGGAAAAAATAAATTTGCCAGACTAATAGGTACTTTCCTTTGTAAAGACAAACCAAAGATGTATAAAAACGTACTGCTTTTTCTTCGAGATAATTATAACATTCAGAGACAAATACGTATGCAAAGTCTGCCAGAAGTGCATACCCACTTCAGGAAAAGAACGATAGTTTGATGTTTATTCAACAGATGGTGCTACCCTGAGATAGGGGGCCTTGGAGGACTTTGCGCATCGTGGATGACCTGCTATGTCTCCGGCCCTTAGCAGAGAGACTCAAAATGCCTGTGCAGCGACCTCAGTGACCGAGGTCACCCAGGCAGTGGTTCACTGTACTAAACAATGTCAGGAAGTGCATGGCCACCACTCTGAGCACCTCTGGAACTGCAGAGGCCAGTGGTGACCTGCATTAATCTCACGGTGTCTCAGTACATTTAGTATTGAAATAGTGACACAAGGGTTTCTTTTCCTGAAGTGTGTATAAATATTCCTTCTCCCTCTCTCCCTCTCTTTCTCTCTCTCCATATATCTATGTATGTGTATGCACACACATAAATATAACTAAGATTTCTGTAATGAGTATAATGGAAAGTGAGGGAAGACAGAGATGAGAAGTCATGGAAAGTGGGACGGAGTTGAGCATTGAAAGAAGACTTCCACTTTGGGTGGCAAGTGGAGGAGTGGAAGTCTGTGGGGAGTGGAAGTCTGTGGGGAGGGCTCGGTGAACCAAGCTGGAGAGATGGCAGCTCCATGGCGCAGCTACGGCTGCTTCGAACTGAACTTGAAAATCCATTCTGGAAGGTAATGAAACATGGAGATGCAAGTAGAGATGGAAGACGGCTGGCAGATTTCAGACTCCACCCCCATGTCGAACGGGGTCCTTCTAAGTGTATTTAACAGGAAGGTGACATCGCGCACGTGACTTTCTGACATGACGTATTCTAGTGACACTGTGGTTAATGGATTGGAGGAAAGGGAGACTGCAATTGACGATACCAGAAGTAGAGAGCTAGGAGGGGCGGTCACTGTTTTAGTTTGTACTTTCCAACATGAGCAGGTCCAGCCCGAAACAGTTCGGTTACGTGTGGTCTGCTTTATCTACCTTCTGAGCAACAAGATGTGTGTCAGGTTTTCCTACAGCACTGGGAGTCGAAGTTCTTACCCGATGTCTGCTTTCTCCTGGTGTGAGCTTCCCGAAGGACTCAGGCAGAATCGGCTGCATTATCCACAAGTTATGTAGCATAATCTCTGCCATGTTCAGTTTGTCGAAAGCGAGTCACAGCGACAGCTGAGATCAAAGCGGGTGCCACCCAAGGGCGTGGGCACTGGAATGGGTGACCGACCGGGGTCAGTCTTTTGGAGCGATCTACCAGTTTGTCATCCGGTCCCAGATATGCCGGGTCCTCCCCTGCCTTCCCACCAGGCCGAGTCTTCTCCCCTGAGAGCTTCAGGCTCAGGTGTGCCATCCAGGACTTGGTCATCTGATCAGACGCTGACGTGAGGCCGCCCCTCACGTGTTCCTCCAGGGAGGCTCTTCTTCCTGTGACACCTGTGTCCTAAAGGCGCGCGCCACCTATATTCACGGGCCCAAAACCTGCAGAGCGACCCTGAGAAACCTTGTCCGCAAGGGAGAACCGAAGGCAAAGAGCAAGCACCGACCAAAGCCCTTCCTTCAGTCCACCGGTTCCTCGATCAGAGCCCAGTACGGTGCCCGCTGTGACTCCGTGTCCCTCGGGGCTCAACGCAGGAAGCGGAGCCACTGTCTGCGCTGTGGAATCGGGACTCTATTTGAAGGATCGGCTTTCCGGGAAGCAGCTGCCTCTCAGGCCAGACACTGACTGAGGTTGGCCCGGGTCAGCTGCCAGAAGGAAATGCAGGACTGGAGCAGAGAACAGTGAAGACAAAGGGGTGCACGGGAGGACCCGCCGGACCCGTGGACAAGCTGTCTGCTTCACTCCGGTCTGGACGGGCGCAGAGCTCCCCGGAGCTGCGGGCAGTCGGCTGGGGACCCAGGGAAGCAGGAGAGCTGGAGGGAGCTGGAGCGGCCGAGGCGCCACAGTTCTTCCCATCAGAGGGGCCAGCACTCGGCGGTGTTCGCAAGCCATGGTGACACCCGGGACCCCACACTAAGCTAGAGCTACAGGTCTCCAGCCTCCCTTCAGCCTTTCACACCGCGCACACACACGCGCACACACACGCACGCACACACTTCTCGGTCTTTGCTGCTCCATATCCTCACTGGGAAGGGAACTCTGGCAGTTTAGGCCCAGTTTAGTGATGAGGAAACTGCTATAACATCAGAGCATTTTCTTGTCCTGTAACAATACAGTAATACAGTAACAATAATAATAGTAATAATAATAATAATAACAACAACAACAACAACGTAGCTGCAGTGACTACCTCTGTGATTCCCTGGTGGAGTGAGTTCTAGAGATGTAATTGGCTTCTGGAAAGAAAAGAAAAACCTTTGGAGACACCGTGGGAAGCAGGGTCTCTGCACTTCTTATCTCTTCACTGGTGTTTGTTTCCCCCTTTGTGTCACTAGCAGTTGGAATTTCAAATTTTGCCTGAGTTGCCTCATCAAGTAGCTGATCCCATCCTACTCCTACATGGGTTCAGATGGAAGATATTTCCTAAGAGAATTGCTGTGGGTAGAGTTCAGCTGAATGTGTTTGGCTGTATAATGTTCTGCTCTGTAAAACAACGTGATGACTCTTTGTTTGTTTGTTTGTTTGTTTGTTTGTTTTGAGACAGGGTCTCACTATGTAGTTGAGACTGACCTGGAACTCACTACGAAGCCCAGGCTGGTCTCAAACTCACAGTGATCCTGCTGCCTTAACCTTCCCAGTGCTGGGATGACAGGCATGCGCCACCTCGCCTGGCAATGCGATGACTCTTTTCCTGAGCAACAGGACACAGCAGCAAGATTACTGCAATTCCTAGTGTCCCTAGAATAAGTGTTTAGGCAGAAAAGTGGCCAGGCAGTGCAGGTGGAACACTGTGGGACCGGCAGATCTGCAGAGAAATGAGCCCGCAATGGACCCTCACCGTGCAGATGTGACTCGCCGAGGAGCTGGCCCAGAGCTTTCTGGATTTGAATGTTGGCCAAATAAACCTTTTTCTCACCAAGGTGTCTTGATTTTTACTACCATGTTATGGCTCTTTCACTGAGAACACTATGGCATAACGTAAAAAGCACAGGGAACCTGTGTGTTGATCTGCTCGGAGCCGTGTGACCGTTGGTGATCCTGGGGCTTGGTTTCTTGTCTATAAGTAGAGCTGCAGTAATCACCTTTGTGCCAGGGGCTCAGTGAGACAAGATGAACTCAGGGAACATGGCTTCTTCCTTCCCAGCAGAGTCAGATGTTGCTTCTGTCTAGGCTGTATTGGGTGGGCATCAACGCGCCCTAGAGCTTCTGTGTCTATGACTCTCTGCCAATTCTGCCAGTGTTCATCTCTCTTGCACTACCTGTTGTTTTGCTCTTTATTGATTTTTGGGTTTCTCATAGGAGGGAAGCCGTGGGATGTTTGAGCTCATGTGTCTGATTTATGTCTCTTTATTGTTATCATCCCAAGGTGCTTCCATTTAGACAGATCTTTTGCAAATGGGAAGATGATCAAGAAATGGAGATGGGGAAAGGAGGTAAAAAGAACTAAGATGTTCACGTGCCCATATCAACTCCCCGCAATGCACAGTCATTAGCGTCATAAACATCTGCCAATAAAAATAAAAATTAAAAATATGCCCTTCACAGTCCACGTGTGTAGGCAAGAATCAAAGTGATTGGTAGCAATGAGTTACAATCACAGAGAGGACTGTCATAGGAACACTTTCTATGATTCCATTCAGTGAGGATTGTGTGCCTTTTTCACATCCTTTTCTAAACATTTCCAAACTTTCACGATATAAGGTAGAGACTCTTCCACAAATGGATGTATGAATAATTTATAAAGATTACCATAGGTGAAGTTAAGTGTGTATTTCACTCCATGTCTTTGTACTGTGAATAAAGCCAATCCAGGAAGCTCTTTAAGGATTCTATGGGCCAAGAGCAGTGTTTGAGTTGAAGGTTGGCAAGGTTTACGTGGAGGAAAGAAAGTGAAGTTATTAAGTTTCTTACCCCTGCCCCTCCGTATATGTGTTTTTAATTACTACAAAGTAATCTCAGTCCTAACCAGAAAAAAACATCAATCTTCCCTAACAAAAAATTTCTATTGGTTTTTCCTACAATGTAATGATATGTGGATAATTAAGGCATTTTCAATTTAAGTAAGTAGATTCCTCCATAATCCTAACAGCCAATTTTTTTCTTGTTTAGACAGATTCTTCCTTAACCAAAAAAGTTCAGTCCACCCCAAAACAAAATGGAATGTACCCAAAGATGACCATATTCATTTCTGTTTGGCAAATACTTAAAATTGACTTGCTTTTAGGTCTTCATCTCTTGTTTCTTTTCATGTTTTAGTCTTTGGCCATTTCGGCACCTGCTTTTGGAAAACAGGGTACGTTATTTTCTCTCATGGAGGCACAGAGAGCCTTCCTCCAGAAGAAAGCCAAGTAACTGCTTCCAAATGCTTAGATGCCCTCTGCTGTGCTTTGGGAAGCACCTTCCTGAAGGCCATGGGAGGAGTGAGGTCGTGCCTGGGCACCACCTGTGGCCCGGTCCTGATCCTGGTGACTCTGGTGGGCCTGGAGAAGAACTGCTTTCTTCACCACAGCATCTTGGCCAGTGGTCCCTACACAGTGCCAAGCTGTGGGGTGGGCTTGTGTCCATTCTGTGTGCCTGTGGAATTACATTATTTCTTAGGCTTGAAACTATGCAGGATCTCTCCTGATTGGAAAACATTTTCTGTATGGGTTAAGTGCTTTTTTTTTCAGTACTGATCAGTGTAATTCTTGCATCCAATTCTCAATTGGAATATACTTTTGTATCATGGGGATTTGTATTAAGTTCAAATAGCAAGAGGCAAACAGTTTTGCTCCTGATAGTTTAGCAACTCTTAGCTGAAGCATCAAGGCTGAAAATAATGAGGGCTAGCAGAAAAATATAGAGTGGTGGAATTTGCTTGACGACTGGGGTGAATGCGAGTTATATTCAGAAAATGATGAGCAGTCTCGATAACTCTGAGAGGCTCATATGTTTCTCACAATGACGTTAGCAATATCTCACTAGCTCCAAAATGTTGGGTGATATTTGTAAAAGATATAGAAATCTAATAATAAGAAAAGAAAGGGCAATTATGAATTAACTGAGGAAGGAAACCAACTCCAAAAAGCCATTAGCTGCTAAAATGGCTTGAAGGAAGTCAGAGTAAAATAACCTTAAATCTATGCCTAAAATTTGTGGGGTAGCAACTTGTGGGAAAAGAGATGCTTGTCCTGAATGGTCACCTGCTGGTCCATGGGCAACATCTGGTACCAGTGCTGCTGTGTCACCTTTGAGTTTGTGTGCGTGTGTGTGTGTGTGTGTGCATGCGTGTGTGTGTTTGTGTATCCACATTCATGCTGCGTCACCGAGAAGAAAGCCAAAGCAAAAGAAGATTGGGCATAGGGTAATAATCAGTTGGCGTCAGTGGGCGATGTCTTCATGCTATAAACTGTGGCTTTCTGTGCTTTGAAGGCTGCTCTGTTTGTCAGCCAGGTAGCTGGCGACAGTACAGCAGAGGAGGGGATGAAGCCATGCACAGAGGCTTCTGGGAGGAAGGGGGTCTTTAGTAGAATCATGGAAGATTCTGAAGGCTACATGGGGGGAAAAGGCATTTCCAGGAAATGGAACGAAAGTGATCATTTGGACAAAAGAAGATCGGTACTGACAAGAAAGAAGAAAAGATGGAGTCAGGGAAATAAGAGAAATAAGAAAAGAGGTCAGAGGACCCATGATCCCTGTCGTGTGGACCAGCACACCATGAACCCTATCGTGAAAACCACGGGGAGCTCTGCACAGAGCACAGCAGTCTCCCCTGGGTAGCGCTTTGGTAGACACGTGGAGAGGGATTGGAAAAGACAAGGTTAGAATTAAGTTATTGTAATGATAAGAAATTATAAGGTAAGAGTATTCTCCTAAACAAATGAAAATAAAATCTCCCCAAGGAAATAGTCGAATAAGTGATTTTCTCTACTTTCTTTCTCAGAGAGATATTTTGCTTTCCAGTAATGGTACTTATTACTTACTCAAATGTATCATATATACAAATATAACGTACTGTAATTTATAGACACATATATGCAATATGGAGCTTTATAAATGCATGTATAATATACATGTCTTTATATGTGTAGTCTTAATTTGCATATTTGTATTAAAATGCATTAGTAAATTTGCTAGTTATTAAAATAATTTGAATGCTATTATAATTCTTAGATGTATAAAGCATTTATTATTTTCAGTTATAGTTCCAGAAAGAGTTCCACTGAAGACATTCAAATATTCTAAAAGAAATCCCTTTTATTCTAATTCTTCTCATTTTTTGCTTGAATTAAAAAGGCTAAAATTTTCAGAATTTTAAAAGAGAATAAAATTTAAACAAGACAAATTTAATATGTTTTTCTTCCATTTCCTTCAAATCTAAGAAATAAGGTTGGTATGACAACTTATAAAGAGAATAATATTCCAGTACTTTTTAGCACTATTCAGTCAATGATATTGAAATTAAAAAGATTCCTCTTACAAAGTAAAGTTCTTTAATGTTTGTGGATGGCTTAATTTAAAAAGGCTGTTTAGGGCTGGGGATTTAGCTCAGCGGTTCAGTGGCCTGCCTTGCAAGTGCAAGGACCTGAGTTTAATCCCCAGTAACAAAAAACAAAACAAAACAAAAAAAAAAACGCTGTTTATATTGTAAAAGGTATTCATTTTCTAACCACAGTACAATGTGTCTCTTTGAAAAACATTATATTTGAGGTGATTGCTTTTGTTTACTTTTGTGAAAAGGTGAATTCTGAAAATAGTTATGTTATTATTTATATTTTTAAAAAACTCACGCAAGAAGTGAAATTGTACACTTTTGTACTTAATAGGAGGAATCCACTTTTACTAAAAATTGTGACTTTCTAAATGTTAATGTTTTAATAAATTAGATGGGGACTTACATTTTGGCAGTAAGGTGAAATCAGTGATGTACCTGGACACTCGCCCTACTGGTTCCTTTCTCTGCTTGGCTCTTGTCTATGTTACTTGTTATGGGAAAATGCCGCACATCTCTGCGGCCAGCATATGTTTGCCATATGCTTTTTAATACGTGAGCCTGTTGGCTGATAGTAATACAAACCCTAACACAAAGTGTACAGTATTTCAAACATGGTAAGTGGATCATCACCATATTAATTCCATTTATAAATTTTGCTAAAGAACAAGAAAGTGTAGCATTAAGTGATATAGAAGAAGAGATTCTCTTTTTATCTAGCCCTGGGCACAGGAGCCAGTCAACGGGAGACCCCAAATAGGAAGGAATTTCCTCCTGGAAGGAGGCCATTAAAAGGTTTTGTTACACACGATTTGACAGTGAAAGAAGTGTTCTTTAGATTTTCTTTCCTTGTCTGATAGAATTTTCTCCATGGAAGTCATATGCGCTCAAACATAAAACACTGAATCACACAATGGCATCTTTCCAAAGTATTTTATGAATTCTTTGCTCTTATTTCGACTGATAAACTCATTTTTATGTTATCAACCTTTTTGATGTTGCTGTATCCTCGGTTCCAAGTTTCTTTTTGTTCCAAGTTTCTTTAATAACCAGTTTCTGCTTCACGGTGTCCCAGAACATTCAGCTTAATCACACTTTAATTTAGTAACTTAGAAATGCTGTGTTACTAGCATAGGAGGTGGTGTAGTTTCTGGTATGTGCTAAGGTGGTTGCCCCAAGACTGGTGTTTTTCTTCATAATTATTCATTTTTTCCCTCTGAGCCTTGTATTGGTTTAATGACTTGATTGTATTCAAAATCCAGAGGAGTTTAGATCCCAGTCGACTTTCTGATCCTCCGCATAATTCTATTACATTCTAGGGAAGAGAGTACAAAAATTGTGAGACAAGGGCTGGGGATTTGGCTCTGTGGTGCCACCGCCTGCCTTGCAAGCGGCAAGGACCTGAGTTTAATCCCAGGTACCAAAAAAAAAAAAAAAAAAAAAAAAAAAAAAAAAAAATCGTGAGACAGTATGATTTGTTCAATTCTGTACATTACCAAATTGACAGCAGCTATTATTCCAATATCTTTTAGTGTACACCCAATGATATTTATGTCATTAAGAGTGGCTATGGAGAGGATTTAATACACAAATGATGGCTTTGTAAAATACAGACTCAAAGACCCTCTCAAAAATGTTGTCCACCAGGACATGTGGGAGCCCCCTGATGTTTTCCTTCCAAGCCGGCCAGGTCTCCTAGTCAGTAAATTCATGATCAGTGCACACCTCCGCCTCCCTCCCTCCTGACAGCCCCTCTGAGACGACCGTGAATGTCGCCACAGCACCTCGGCATCAGGGCACCCGGTCCTCCAGCTGCTAAGGGGCCAGGCTGGTGGAACTGGGGCCAAAAAGAATTATCTCCTGCTGACACCGTTACAAGGCATCTGCTTCTCCCCAAGCTTTGGATAACCATTCTGGACCACTCGCATCCATATTACTGTATGTGATGGGGCTTGAACATTTCTACGCAGACTTCCTGCTTCGTCTTTTCCAGACCACTCATAAAAACGAAAGTGTGGGAAAATGCTAAGACCCAGTCTGCCACCACTGTGTCTCTTTGCAGTCCACCCATCAGGAGAGGCCACACTGCTCGTGTTGAACGTGTGGTGTCCCCCCCCGCCCGTCCCCTCTCGCGTCCCTCGCTTTTGGGAGGCCTGCCCACCCCCACGTGACGCTGACGTCAGCCCGTGGCTCGCTCCAGCGACGCGGGGAGGCGGAGCGAGCGCCTTGCGTGTCAGGTTGCGTTTCACAGCTCCACCGGATGCCGCCCGTGTCCTCGTCTCCTGCTCATTCTGCCTGGAGTTGGGAAAACAGAAAGGCCTGGAGCAGGGCGTGGGCACGCAGCCAGCAGGTGTGTGAGTGCCAGACCAGCCGGCGCAGTGGTGCGTCCCTGGGGTGAGGAGAGTCTCGCTGTTATCGCAGCGTCACATAGCTAACGCAGCCGAGCAGCACGTCTGGCACCGGTGCCGCGGACGACACGCATCCCCCACGGTGATTCTGACATGCACATATCTTTAATCAAGTTGAAGTTTGTTAGACCAGATAGTGTGCCAACAGCGAACTCCATCTTTTACGCCTTTGACTCCTGGATCTTCGGAGGGACCCAAGCTGCTATTTTAGCGATTGTATCCTGTACCGTCAGACTGTAGTTGACATTGCTCTTTTGTATGCACTATTTCATTTTAGATTCACAACTCTGTGTAGCAAGTATCGTCATTTCCATTTTATACAGGGGGAAACTGCCTACTTTACAGGAGACTTGGCACTGTTCCATGATCCTGCATCAGAGGGTGTGGGAAGGGAGTGAAACCAGAAAGCTTTCAGTTTAGCCCTTCTCCCTGGTGTCCCCCCATGTCACAGTCACTGCCCTCAGGAGGACCATCTTTCTCCCCAAAGCTTTATGATTATTTAAATCTGCAAATGGAAATATGAGCACAACAGCCAATAGCACTTCCTTGTAACATAGATGGGAAGTTGCTGCCATTAAATTCTTCTTCCTGCATGGCAGTCAGTGATAACGGGATGAAATGAGTGGAGTGAATTATGCCCCTTAGAAACTGTCCGCCTACAATGGCAGAGTTGTACTGCACTGTCACATAGTAGGAGCTGTTAATATTGTTCCCTTCCTGGCTTTTAATTAAGCCGTCCCGTGTCATGTTCGTTATGGTGGCCAAGGCCACAGTGTGAGATGCAACAGGACAGGACGAAGTGTGCCCCTGTCTCAGCTGATTACTTAGAGCTGCTGTGTGTCGCTGTGTCTGGGAGTGGGGAGATGGGCGTGCTGGCTGTGTCTCACACCCTGGGGACTCAGTGACAGCCCTACCCTTCACTTCCGTAGCTGTATGGGCTCTGCTGGAACAAAGTTCATTGAAAATGCAGGTTCTCTGTTTAATCTGTTTCATCCTTTCTTTCTCCGCCTGCGCAATTGCTAGTGGGCGAGGGAGACAGGATGACTGGCGTGGATGAGATGGTCTTTGTGTTCTGCCAGCAATTTACCATGTACAATAAACATACTTGCTTTTTAAAGTATGCATCTTGTTTCTTATAATGCTAACATCTACATATGTATGTGTGCATTTTATATTTATAACGTTGGCCCTGCATGGCTTTTGTGTCCTCATTTTCTTGTGTGTAGTATTTATATTCAAATGTATATAATTGTAAAAGTTTTATAATCACAAATACTTTGGTGCCACCCAAACTGTTTTTCAGTATGATTAATTTTCTTAATCGGATTAATAATTAACTTTTCCACCGATTTCTCTGTTACCGTAGAACTCTCAGATATAATATTTAGAAAAGGGTGGAAAGGTCAAATTTCCAAAATGAGGTAAATCATGGAAAAATTTTAGTTGTTAAACAATGCCATTCAAGCTTGTATTTGATCAGATGTTGCATACTAAGTTCAATGGACAAAAATTAATATGCTGGAAAATGAGAGGCTGCAAACAATTAATGTTTATTATTGTGCTATATACAAACATCCTGTTATTAGGCATTTTTTTGAATGAGTAAATGATTAGTGTAATAAATCTGGGGAATAGCAAACTGTCAACTTAGAAGGAAGGCACAGGTTAAGAGTTTTGATATGTTCTTCTGCTGTGGAAAAGCATTTTCATAGGTGACCTTCTATTTTATTTCAGATTTCCTTATGCTGAGTAAAACTTAATTAGTGATGAACCTTCGGAACTTCTGTTATCCTTACAAATGAGTTGCATCAGGAACCCCTAGACTTAGGCTTCAGAACTGTTCATTTTTGTTCTAGGCACATGTCTCATCTATCAGGAATTACTTTTATCTGCAACCACAGGCAAAGACCGTGTGAGGAGTGATGGTAAAGCCCCACCAGGGGAGAGATTACACATGATGTGCAGCTGCTTGAGGGCTACAGCACACTGGAGCTCACAGGAATCATGAAGCACAGCTCATCACACCTGTCTTGTAGCTGTGCTTTCTGGTTCCTATAAACAAATATGTGTCTTGTTCTGTCAAACTTTCTCTTTTTCAACTTCAAACCACGCATCTTGATTTCCCTTATACAAAATACTATGGATATGATTTGAAGTCAACTTTCTTTACCTTGTTGCAGGATTAATTTTAAACAGAGAATTCATATTTCTGTTTGGAGAATCATATGAAAGCCTCATGATTGTCATTATATTAATGCATGAATACAGCTATCCAATAACCAAAAACGTATCTGTCTAGTTCCTATCCCATGTAATAGACTGCAAAAAAAAAAAAGCATTCATCTGCCTCTAGTGATATTGACAAAAAAGGAGGAAAAGAATAAGCATGAAACCTTCTGTTTCCAAACTGTTTCTAGCATTCTCTTTTCTATATCAGTTCAGCAAAAAGGAAGAAGTCAGAGCAAACTTTACCTGTCTGGATTTCAGAAATATGCATGTCAGGTAAAAGAGAATTCTGTCAGCAGGACTGTTTTTCTATTGCATGGCCATACTGTAATTCAGAAATCTGAGAAAGATATTTTGCAAGAAATACATCTGTTATTTTCTTACAACCTTCTTTCACCACCTGTAGATAGAGTTAAAAATAGATCAAAGTTTTGTAACTATTATTTTATTTATTTATTTTTGCATTTCAATATTTTATTGAGAGGTATGTCTCTTAGTAATCTCCAATATTTTATACTTCAGTGGAGGTGACAATTAACCAAAGTGAGAATAAAGAGTCATAATAAATAAAATTTAAAATTCTGATTTACTTAAAGTTATTGGCTTTTAAAATGTTCAAGACTTACAGAGAAATTGAGAAGATTTGGTACAGCAAGCTCCCACATAACCTCTCAGCAAGTTTCCCTATTGTTAATATTCTACATATATTAGCTAATATTAGTATACCATTAACTAAAGTCTCAGTTTTTTCTTTAGTTTTTATTTAATATCTTTTCTTGTTCCAGAGCCCTATCCAGGACACCACATTATACTTACTTTTCTCCTTTCCCTCTCTCTCCTTCTCCCTCTCTCTCTCTCTCTCTCTCTCTGGATAGAACCTAGGGCCTTTGTATCAAGCTATGTCTCTGCCCATTTGTTTTATAGTTTTTATTTTAATACAGGGTCTCACTAAATTGTTGAATTGCCTAGGCTGGGCTGGAACTTGTAATCCTCCGTCCTCAGGCTCCTAGAGTGCTGGGATTACAGCACTCTTTGCCCAGCTTTGTCAAGTCCCTTAGAATCCTCTTGGCTATGGAGACTTGAAGCTCTGTTGTCAGGCACACATAAGTTAAACACTGTTGCATTTTAGAGAGCAGATCCCTTTATCATTATGCAGTGCCCTTCTTTGTCTCCTTATTCTGAAGTCTCCTTTATCTATGAACAGAGCCATCTGAGCTCTTTCTTTGTGTTAGTATTACCGTATTATATCTCTCTCTACTGTTTGGCTTCAATCTGTCTATATTTTTATATGAAAAGTTAGTTTGGCAACACTATATAGACTTCCTTTTCTTATCCACTCTTAACTGTGTCTGTCTTTTGGTATATTTAGAACTTTCACATTGAAAGTGATACTGATATAGTTGGATTAATATCTAACATGTTTGTAACTGTTTTCTATTTGTTGCGCTGGCTTTTCATTTCTTTTTTACTTTCTCTCTTCTTCTGGCCTTGTTTTAATTATGCACTTATATGATTTCATTTTCTCTTCTCTCTTAACACATCAATTATACTTCCTCTTAAAATTCTTTTAGTGGTTGCCCTAGGGTTTGCAGTGTAAATTTTCCACAGTCTAAGTCTATTTTTAAAAAGCACTGTATTGTTTCATAAGTAGTGTTAGAACCTCATAATTTGGTTTCAAACTTAGCCTTCCTATTCCTTAAAAATAAGTGTCATCCATTTCACTTATCCATGTGCTAAGATCACACAGTACATGCTTGATCTTGTGCCTTTAACCCTTATTTATTAGATTAAGATAAGAAAAATATAGGACTTTACTTTAAAATTACATTCCTTTCCTATCCCCTTCCCTTCCTTATACAGATCTGAGTTTATGACCTATATCCTTTTCTTTCTCCCTGAAGGGTATCTTATAATAGCTCTTGCCGAGCAAGTCTGCCAGCAGCACATTTCTCAGTTGTTGTTTGTCCTAATTTTGTTCTTTACTTTTACAAGATAATTTTTGGGCTATAGCATATATCGAATATTTCTTTTATATCTAACATTTTAGGTATTTCAGCCCTCACTCTTCCTTCTAATATGAATTTTGTTTTTATGTGAAAAATGTGTTCTTCTTATTGTTGTTCTTGTTGGTGTCAAACTCTTTCCCTTCTGTCTTCTATGTCTTTGGTTTTCAACATGGCTTGGGGTCACCAATGGCCACAGAAGCTCAGTGTCTGCTTGTGTCCTTCTGTTTATTTCTCTGTTGTTCTCACTTGAACCAGACCTTGGCTAGAGAGTACACACCGAGAGTATTTCGAGCTGGTTCCTTTCTTTTCATATTAGAGGTCTGAGAAAATCATTTTTCTGTTTTTGGAAGAGGCCTTTCTCCCACACTCTGAGAATATAGTGGAGTGACAGGACATAAACCCCAAAGGTCTGTGGCCCTTCTGCCCAGTGATGCACCCTCCTGTCCAAGGCTGCGGCTGTCAGAGTTTCTCATTCTCAAGGGAGCTGCTCGGGTTTACATCTAAATGCCACCAAGAGCTTCAGCCCTCACAGATGGATCTCTGGGAACATGACTGAGTCTTTCCGCCAGTTTTTCTGCAGGTACACGGATCACTGATTTCTTCTTTCACTAAGTGGATCTCAGCTGTGGTTTTCTTTTGTTGTCTCTCTCTGTAGATTTGGAGAGTGCTTTCCTTGGGTCTCTTTCTCTGATGGGTCAAGGAAGAGTTGGAGATTTTCAGTTTGTTCAGCTTAGCTGCAACGATGTCAATTTTTAAATAAAAATGTCGAGTGTTTAATTTTTTAGGACTCTCATTTTTTTCTTACAGAAAATAATCCTCACCGATGCTACTAACAAACTTGCAATCCAGGCAAGATAATACGCCGTTGTGGTGTCACAGGAAGGTGTGGAAAATACAAATGCTTGCAGCAGCAAAGCCTTCCAGGAAATTCCAGGAGGGTCCGTTTGCTTCATTTTGCACATTATTTAACTTTGTAGTTAACAATACATTTATTTTTACAGTGCTGATTTTTCAGGAACTGTAAAACTGTACATTATGTCAGAAAAGTATGGTGTATGCTTAAAATTTAAAAAAGTGTTACAGTAAAAGGCACACTCACATGACTCCTCCTCCGTATGTCTCCCTCACTTCTTACCTCCTCATCCCACGGTTCGTGCCGCTTTCCGAAGGAGCTCTGCAGTCCTCTTACCTGAGGGTTTCCACCTGTGCTGTCCTGCCTGCCTGTCTGATGTTCCCGCTTGATTCAAAATGTTTTCCTTTCTCGGCCACTTTAACTTTGAGGAAAAGCCGGAAGTTGCATAGTGCCAGCTCTGCTTAATAAGGTAGATGAGAACGCACCACGACTTTGCTTGCAAATCTTCCTTTTCTTTGGATGGCTCTCAGCGGCAGCATTCCCTGCGCCTTTGACCGGACCTCGCAAGGACACCCAGGAAAGAGAAATTCCAGAAGTGCCTCTCAAAACTGCGAGAGTGTAGGGGTAAAAATGTTTGAAGTGGGGGAAAGTATTTCGAAGGGGAATTATTGGTAATGTGTCTCTTATGGTAATAAGTTTTAGTATATGTGCTGCTGAAGCGAGCACTCTTATCGTAAATACATTTTTAAAAATTTAACATTCAATGTATGTTTTGATCCCAACTCATACTTTCTGGACTCACTGAAAAATTTAAAGAATATTGAAAGCACGTTTACTGAATAATTTTGCGAGCATTATCAAGTAAGCAATTGATGATCTTTTTGCAGAAGAAGTTTGAAAAGATCCTTTATTGATTTCATGAATAAAAGTAGTTTGAGGGCACTAACTATGGGATTTAAAAAGTTTTCACTTTTAAAATTATTTTCTGAGTTCTAATCCGGCACAAAGTTTTTAGTACATTGATGTCAGGAACAAAATTCAGTATTCATATAGCCCTGAAATTTATCAAATTGACATCGATGCGCTCTCATAATAAAGAATTTACAGAATTAAGGGGGAAAATCAAGGTCATGACTAATCTCTATGAATTTTTTTTTTGTTTTATTTTTGGTACCGGGGATTGAACTCAGGACCTTGCACTTTCGAGGCAACAGGTGGCAGAGTCACTGAGCTAAATCTCCGGCCCTTTAATCTCTATGAATTTCAACATCACATCTTTGTTTTCTGTATTGGCTACATCAGCATAAAAGTTCCTAAAGATAGCTGTGTCACCATGATGACGCATCACTGTCACTCTCCTATCAGCTTTCTAGGGTCGCTGTGCCCAGCGGTCTCTTCTTCAGTGGTTGGGGCATCACTCACATGTCTTAGACAAGAACAGATTTGAATTCAGTGACCCCAGTAGGGACCTGGGGCTCCTCACCTCTAACAGACTTCCACAGGCTGGCAAGGCTGCTGGCTCACAAGCTGTGCCTTGAGTGGCTGGCCTCTGATGACATAAAAATGTGAAGGAAGGGGAAAAAATGAGAATCAAGACTTGCCATGTAGAGGTACATGATCCCAACAATGAATGTAACTGTACTGTATCCCTAAAATGTACCAATAAACTCAGTAAAATTAAAAAAAAATGTGAAGGAAGATACTGAAATCAAGCACTGTAATTGGATAAGCACTGGCAAATGGAATTGGCTGCTGAGTAAACAAGACCTTAGTTTTGTTTCTTATATTCTGTTATTCTCCTCCTAAGATATAAAGTGCTGGCTCTAGTTTCAAGCTTAAAATGCATAACAAACTTGAAGTCTGTAATGTAAAGATTATCACTCCAGCATCCACTTTTTAAAAGAAAACAAGATAGTGAAACATGAAGACCCATTGATACAGAAAACTGTTTATATAAAAAGTATGTTATATGTTTTATAATACAATTAATATTTTTAGTGACTTGTTTCCAATTGTATTTGAAATTTCAATTATGTTCAATAATTGGACTTACATAATTCATATAGAATGTTATAACACTTATGAAAAAATCAGTAACATGTTAATATTTTCACTGGAGGAAGATTAAACTTTTCCAGTTCACAGTTATGGCCAATAGAAATGTCTCTTAAGAGTGTCCCCTCCATCTGCCAATTTTCTCTCTGGTGCCCTTATCTTCACTGCAGAATTTTTTGGAGCATGGGAGTCACTTGTGACAAGAAAACATTCACATATTATACACTTTATAATACTTTATAATAATGACTTTTAAAAGTCATTAATTGGGAAAAAAATAAATTTTAGTGCATATATGTAGTAACCCTTCCACTAAATTCCTGTTGTATTAAACATGACCATACCTCCATACACTTGAAAAATGAAGATATCTTTATGTGTCATTTGTAATACATGTCATGAATAATGTGTACGTATTACTTGTGGTTTTAGCATATTCTGTGAAGTGTTTGCAGTGAAACAACACACCACACTTTGTGTGTGTGATCACGGACCGTCTGCTGTAATTCTTTCACACACAATCGTTGTTTTTTGTGAAACGCAAGTGGGCCCGCCGTGACTCCGTTGTGAAGTGAGTTTTGTCAGTGCTGGATGTGTGATGCTGTGATTACTTCCAGCCATTTGTCGACCTGCCTTAAAGCTCCGTCACTTTCTGGTCTCCGTACATTGGCACAGCCAGTTCTGGGCACTGGCTGCTGTGACTTCATCTGACGGGGACTCTGCTGCTTTAGGAGTTGGGAGCAAGTTGTGGGAGTACTGGGGAATGTGGGCCCACTTTGGATCTCCGGGTGCTGTGTGTGCAGTTGGCCGAGGACCAGAGCTTTGGCCGGGATGGTTGGATCCAGGCCCCCCCTGAGAGCAATACTAATTTCAGGTACCTTAGATGTTGGAGGATACTGCCAAAATATTTTTATTCTTGAAAACATTCATTTCTTATTTTTCCCTCACTTTTTCAGTCTTACAAGTCCCAAAGGAAGCTTAAAAATGAAATATATTTTCAAAACAAAATAGTTTTTCTTCATTACAGGCATAACAGTTAGGTCATTCAATCAGAATATAGCCATAAAAATATTTCGGCATATCTACACAGATCGTTTGTGCTTTGAAGGTGCACAAGTAACTGATATACTGTACTTTCAACCATACCTTTATATTCTATTTATTTTTGCTCTGGAATGGGGAATACAGTGCAATTTCCGTAGTCACTCACTAGTTCAGGAACAAAAAACATCGTCATGATTACAAATCTTTGTCTAACAATCAATCAACTTCTCACACACCGAGACTAGTTTCCTGAGGAGCAACTTGTGGGAAACATTGTGATCTTTTAAGTCTTGGTTTCTTATCTTCGACTCTTCCAACAGTTTCTGGACATCCAGGTAGTCAGTTTTTTCCAGGCTGTTAACTCAGCAGGCTTGATTGACCTCTTTACCAGTCATTTTGTTGTCATTGGGGATCATGTGAAGGCTGGACAGAGATGTAGCCCACAGTCAACTCTGCCCTTGTACCGTTTATGCCCTATTCTGGCCTCGGGGCTTGAACAGCGGTGATGTGTCCTCTGTTGGACACACTGGGCCGCACGGCCCGTGTGCGTGTGCTCAGTCCTCACAGCCCTGCAGACACCAGGCTACCTACAGCATTTTGCCAGACAGAGTCATCTAGCTGGTGGCACAGTAGTTCCAAAGATCAGACCATTTTCCCAAAGAGTGATGATGCCCTTTAGCACAGACACAGCCTGGTACAAACAGAAGACTGGAGATGCTAGAAGATGTCTGAAGAATGAAGTGTAGGTAGGGTTTGGCTGCATAGTGTAGTGGAAAGAGCTGGGATATTAGAGCTCTTTCTAATTCTTTCATTCACCGGCCGTGTGACCTTTGACTGTGTCCTGTTCAGGCTTCAGTTTCTTCCTATATTAAATGGGACTCATATTTCTTGGTTTATGGTTATTTTGAATATTTATTCAGAAATGGTACAATGGTAGTACATACTATGTTTTATATAAATATGCATATTTATATTACAAGTAACTCATGGAACCAACATGAATTAACTTGGACGCAGCTCCACTGGCCATGAATGTACTCCAATTCTTCTGTCCGGTAGCAATTCATCGTGTGAATACTGTGCTTGTGTATGCATGCCTGTGTGCAAAGCTTTTGCGTGGAGTCTTCTGAACAAAAGCTGGGGAAATGAACAAATCCAGGGTGTTCTGAAGCACAGCTACTCAAAGCAGCTCTGTGAGGCTTCCGAGAACCCTCTTCCACGCATAGCTGTTTTAGGGAACAGCACACTTTAGCGAAGTCGGAAGTGTCTTGTGATGCTTGACTTCCATTCAGCCCTTCCTGCCCTGCGATGACGTCAGGGTGCTCTCCTACCGCCCCTCCTCTGCCCCCGCTCCCCCCACAGAGTGCTGCTCACCTGCACTCTGACAGGCCCAGGAAGGCCCTCAGTACTTAGCATGAGTAAATAAGCAGGTTGCCCAGTTCTTATTGTGAGATCCCCGCACTTAGCACCACCAAAATGTCACTCTCCCTTTTCTTAAACATGGAACATTTTTTTAAACCCATTTCAGACCTAAGAGGCAGCTAGGGTTTTATATCCACCTCTGGCTTTTGTCCAAATGTCATGGGAAGAATGTATTAATATTACTACCGTGCTTCAGAGGACTGTGGAATGTACATTCTCGGCAGATTTTTTCGGCTCTGTAGGGGGAACGGGAAAGAGCAAGAGGGTGGTGGGATGGAATTCGAGTCTCAAGGAGGGAGGAGGGAACTTTCCCTCTGCCACTCTTTCATGCTGAGCCTCTCTGCTGCCATGCCAGTGGCATCCAGCACAATATTAAATTGTTGTTGCCTAGCGGCTGCTCACACCTTTCCAGGGACTCAGAAGGAATTTAATAAGATTTAAAAAACGTATTGGTGATAAAAAAGGAGAGAATAAAAATATTTATAAATGCATTTCATGGGCAAGCCAGTAGTATTTTGGCAAAATGATGAGAATACTTTTCCTTTTACTGTTAATGCTTTCATTTGAAGTACACTGGTATCATTGTTTTTCTGAATATTTTGGAGTATTATAGTTATCCCTATAGATGCAATAAAAGTCATTACTATTTTAAGTTCTTGAAGTAATGGGAAAACTGACATAACCAGGGGACCCACACACTGGCAGCGTTTTCTAGGGGTTTGAAGGAGAATTTGCTGCAGCACTAGCCCAGCAAAGACCCTACACTGACAGTGTAATCACCACCCTCCGAATTCTTTGCCCAGCCCATTGTCTTTGTTCCATTCCCTGGATTTGTTGGAAGTTTTCCGCCCCTTTCTGGCTAAGGCTCTTGCTCCCTTGGCTTCTGGAACACCATGCTCCCTAGTGCTGATTCTTTAGCTATTGTCTCCGGACTCCAAGAAGCCTTTGTCTGCTCTGCTCTAGGAGCACAGGCATATGGAACTCTTAAGATTTCTCGGATGCCCTGACAAGTGGGCTTCCTGGCAGGCTCTGCCAGTAGGAGGTGCTAGACAGAGGCTGAATGTAGGGAAGAGAGAACTTCTGTTCTTAGCTTCCCAGCAGCAGCTCTGTTCCTGCTGAGTCTGCCATCTTCTGTGGCGCATCAGCATCAGCTCCTGTGGTATCTGGAACGTGATCCCCATGGCTGGAGCACGAGGGCCCCCCAGTCACGCTCCTGGCCTCTGCTGCACCTGCTGGGGTAGCTCCCAGTCTGGAGATGTGAGGCCTTTTGGTGCTTTCCCCAGAGGAGTGAGGACCGACTGTTTGGCACTTCCTCTTCCTCATCTCCTTTGTTTCCTAAGTCCTAAGAACAGTGGGTGCTCTGTGTGGCCTCAGTCTCCCCTTTCTGTTCCCTGGATTACCTCTCCCAGTTTAGAAAGGCCTAAAGTACTCTCTGTTTCTTGCCTGAACTGATCATGCTTTGTTCTACCTTCTCTCCCAAGTTCTCTTTCTTTTTCTACCCAAGTGTCCCTTCTTAACCTCTTTGGGTCTTCGTATCCACTCTGTCAAAGATCTGATCCACTTTCTAGCAGCTTGAAACACCACATTGGCACCGATTCGTGGTGTCAGCTCTTTATCAGCATTGTGAATGGAATTGTCTTTTACTCATCAGCTTGAAATGGCCCCCATCCGAGCTCTCTGAGCTTGTTCACCATTTCTGTGCTTCACCATGCAACTCTTCAACTGGCTTTCTATCATCAGTGGAGACTCTGTGGCGCCAGGCAAGGAGACTGATAACTTTAGAGCTTTGGAATTCGTACGAGACCCTCATATTTGTCTGACTGTTCTGTGTCATCTGATTATCCTTTTGCACTATCTTGCATTTGTCCTCTGTTTCCTCACTAGGGCCTCCAGTGTTCTACTTAGATCCTCTCAGCCACACTTCCTGTTAACTGAAGTAAGGCCCATCCTGGTTTAGTTGTTTCTGGACTTGCTACTAGACCACTCAGTGCAGACTTCTGAGTATCCTGCTATGAATCTTCTGTGGCTTCTTCATCTCAGAAGGTGCAGTCAAACCTCCAAGGAGAAAATCTCACCCCGAGAGCATTTAGCTTTTGACACTGTCTTCAATTCAGTCTTCAGGGCAATTAATTTTCTCTGACTTTTACCTGTCCTTGGCTTTGTCTCTTTGCATAGGACATTCAGTGCAGCAAACCTTCCCAGGACTTCCCAAGCAGAACCAACCCACCCCCGTGGAGGACGACCGCTTTTCCACCTCCCTTGTTAGTGCCACTCATGAGCTGTGTGCAGATTATGCAGCCGACCATGCTCTGTCTGTGGTGGCCCTCGGGGCTTAACTACCCAATGAATATTTAGTCAATTGACTAAAGAGAAGAGATGAAATAAAACAAAATAACGTGAAAGCTCTGAACCCAAATATGTTTTGAATTTTTGACATATGAGATATTTGGGGCACGTCTTGCCTTAGATGATTTCGCTGCCCTATGCCCCTCCTTCCCATCTTCCCTCCACCTCCTCCTTCCCTTGCTGTTTTCTCCCCTTCCTTCCTTCCTCTCTCCCTTCCTTTCTTTCCCTTCCCTTTCTTCCTTCTCTCCTTCCTTTCTTCCATATATATTGTAGAAATTTTTGCTTCTGTAGGAGAAATTTTGCTAGTGTCAGCTTGTATGATTAAATCTGATAGCACATTTCATGATTAAATTTGTCCTATCACATAAACATCAGCTTTTTCAACATATGGAGTTCCTGAGCCCTTCAAAGAGGTCTACAGAAAATAGTAGGTGAAGATATATTGTAAAGATGATCTCCATACAAATGTGTGGAATGCATTTCTTGTACTTTCATGGATGTCTTTCTCCAATCCAGGCCTCAGCAGGGCACAGATGAGAGGAGGAAATGCTCACACATGTAGCTCTCCAAAGAAGAGGGAGAAACAGACTGCACTCTGTAGATTAGGAAGGAATCTGTAAATCATATCATAATATTTGGCTTCTAGAGATGTACATGATTGTGTAATTTTAATATAATTTATAAAACCTGCTTGAGCTGCTATTATGTCTGAGGGCAGTTAATTATGAGCAGAGGCAGTAATTCTCCCACCCAGTATGTTTACAATTAATTGTTTGGAAGTCAAGATGATTTAATTGTGTATAGCAACTGGATAATAAAATTATTACTTTATGTAAGCCTCCGCCTAATAACGAGAGAATGGGCCCAGTGATAGCTGGGTCTTCAATAAACATATAAATGAACAACGACAACCAAATCAACCATGCCTTTCCTCTTATTTGATCTTCCATGGATAAGAAAGCACAATGAAATGTTTTTCTCATTAAAATCATTTACATACTTGATTTCAGCCAGTAAGTTTCTTATTCCCAGAATAAGCATATTGCCCACCACAGTGCCTGTATGAACCTGCTGTCCTGGTAAAATCTGAAATCAACAGGCCCCTCTTTCTCTGAAAAGTATCCCAGACTTGCAAATCTGGGAACTATGTGGCCTTCCTATCTATTAATCTCTAATGCAGCTGAGAGGTCCAGTATTTAAGCACGGCCTTTCAGGGCCATCCTTATTACCGTTCTCTACATCGCCTGCAGTGAGAATGAAGACAGTGGTTGTGTCAACTGCGACAGAGCGGAGACACTGCAAAGCCAAAAGTGCCAGCTTTCAAAAGAGACAGTGTCACCTCCAGTATGGAAATCCATGACAAAGGAATAGTTTCAAGAATGTCTGTGTTCGCGGAGTGACATTACTCGGAGGGAGAAAGAAAGTGTGCTGCTGAAAGGTTTAAGGAATCAAATACGACCTATTTCAATTCCCGGCAGAGGTTCAATTAGAAATAGAATCCTTCTTTGCTTCCTGCCCTCCTCTGTGGTGTTGTTATGAGCTACATTCTGTTTAAACAGCTGCACAGTTTTAACTTAGGGTGGCTAAATTGCTCTGGGGCTGTGGATCCCTGTTTGGAGCTAAAACTAAGAGGAAACTTGATCATTTGCAGAATGACTTAGGAAGTGCAGGTAAGGTATGCTTTTTGAGGGTAAATGAGTTAAGAAGGTTCAGGGAATGGGAAGTCTCAGTACCAGCTTGCCTCGGTAAACTTAGCTTCAGACTTACTCTTTTTATTACACACTGAGAATGAAAACCAGTATAGACACAGACGTACAAATAAACAAGTATTTAACTTAAAAAATAAAATCAATTTAAAACAGGAGCACCCAAAGATACATTTGAGTCTCTGGTACAAGGAAATGAGACATTATTGATCTGTCTTTTTTCTGCAGCATTCCATGCTCCTTTTCTAGTTCTACCTCTATTCCTATGAATTATCACTCACTTGTAGGACACCCGTGGAGAACCAACACTTGCTCCTAGATTCACTCCCCCACCCCCAGTGCACAGGTTCTCCAACCTTACTCTGCAATGAAAGCATCTGCAGGGCTGTTGTCACACCATTGGTAAAAATCCCACTCCTGGAACTGATTTCACAGACCTGGGGCAGCACTCAGGTACATTTGTAATACTGCCAGGACAACAGGTGCTGCTGGCTGGAGAAACACTCTGCAGACCAGTGCTTTAGTAGCTCTATGGCTTCCTGAGAGGCACTGGTGAAAGTAAGTTCTTGAGAAAGAAAGGGAAAGACGAATTGTTTGGCAAGCCTCAAGAAAGAGGAGTGCTGGCTGCTGCCAGTGGGCCCCCCAAAGCTCCTTACCATTTCTGCTGAGGGACCTTCCCCACTAGACCTGACTGATCCTTCTAAACCCAGTGCTGAGGAGACACACCTCACAGCATCTGTGTTCGGAGAATTGGAATTCACTGATCCACTAAGAGAATTCATGGATTTGATTATATTGAGAACAACTTGGTGACTGGGTTTTAAATACTGGTGATATAATAAGTTTGTTGTGAATAAAGCCTACCTTGAGTCAGCTCTTATAGGCGCTTGTAGCAAGGGAGGTGGTGACCTAGTTTTGGTTTCTGCTGTGCACCACGCAGCTAAGACGCAAAGGAAGAGTGTGTGTTCTTCAGCCCCATATGGAGCCAATGGTGTGGCTTCCACACATGTGTCAACGTACAGTGCACCCTGAAGTTATGACCAGCCTGACATAAGGTCAACTTGTGTTACAACTGGAATTTTAGTTTTCACTTATGCACAAAGTCTTGAGTTACAACCCAAATAGGGTACTTGTGCTTCCAGATGGTCTCAGAAACAGATTTAACTTTTGCAGAGTTCTGGAAGGAGCATGACAGCAGCCCTTCCTGGGTGGGGTTCACTGAGAAATCCTGGGCCACGGTCTCTAAGGACACTGAGATCTGTCTGTGTGCAGGAGACTTTAAAAGCTATGCAGAGGAGCCTGAGCCTTCACTGACTAACTTGAGTTACAACCAGCCCTCAGTAATGAATTCAGTTCATAAGTCGAGGGTCCATTGTTGAATTTATTATTTTACCTGCAGACTCTGCCTTTTGTTTTATATTTATTTTCATTTTCTACATCCTGGTGTCTATTGCTTTTCTTGTTTTGTCAGAATTCTTTTCAATCTTATTATGTATTAACCTATATTCTTTACATCTAAATTCACTGTTTAATACCTCTTCCATACTGTTAATGATCAGTATTTCTTTCAGTGCCATTAAATTTCACCTTTATTTTTCTCCCCCAATCATATCTTTTTCAAAATATTTTACAGTATTATGCAATACCTGATTTCATTTTTCCTTTTTCTGCAGCCATCTCTCATCTTGCTCAATAAAAATCTTGGGGCTTTTTCAATGGCATGTACAAAATCCAGAAATAAATTTGCAAATTAAAAAGTGGCAGCCATGAAAACTGTAGAAGAGAAAAGCAAAGTTGGGGAAAAATTTAGAACACAGAGATGCATACAATAAAGACTTAAAATGTTATATACTTTTAATTAATAACTAACTTTGAGCTTCTGGGTTGTTAAAAAAACAAACAAACTGTGATCCATTCATGTGAGTCACATTCACCCTTCAGAAGCAGACGCTCAGTAAACACGTGCCTCGACCCCGTCTTTGAGTGGAGGACTGTGGTTGAGAGCGGGCGACATTTCAATAGCATTCAATGACTCTAGGATTTCATTTCATAAACCTTGTCTGTCTGTGTAGAGCATTGGTTAAGGCAAGCTGGAGGGCCAAGTACAACAAAGTCAGTGTCAAAAGGTAGGAAAAACATGGCCTAAATATGCAGGTTATTCACAGTGGAGCATGATTTAGAGGTTAAAATGTGAGTATCTAGAGAGAGGTGTATTTTATTTTTCAAAACAATCTCCGGGAATGAAATTCCTTTCACACGGCTTCTGACGGAAGTTAACTAGCAAATAGTCTAAAAGTATGTTCTCTGGCAAGGAGTAGTTCCTTGCTGCCGATTACGGACAGGCTCCATACTTTAAAAATCAACCAGCTGAGCAGGAGGGTTGACAGCTCCTTGTGAAGACCACACCAGAAGTCCACACTGCTTCCAGAGTAGACCGCCACCCGCTGTCCATGCTGAGGTGTGCCGAAGAGGGGGCTGGTCCGAGAGTTTACCGGAGGAAAAGTTTGTGAGCCTCGATGGGCAGATGAGTAAATACATTCTGATGTCTCCAAGGGCTTCGCCATGTTAGGTGACCAAGACAACGAAGAGGGGTAATGTTTTCAAAGCATAAGTTGCCAATTACCCGCTACGACCACAGGGAAAAACCCCTCAGCCCATGCGCCCATAGAACACCTAGTTTTAAGAACCTAATATTTTTTGGTGAATCTGCCAAGATGAATTTATTACAAACGTATATTTAAATAACCAAATGAACTCCTTATCTTTTTACATGGTGTTGATGGAATCAATGACAAATACTTAGTTTTGTTTTAAAGTAAATGATTTTAAGCAATCTTTTCTGATGTAGCAAGAAGAATCAGTTTCCCACTGAGAGCTCTGAGAGTTTGTGACATAGAATTATTCAGAAGAATGGATATATAAGGATAATTTTATTCTTAATATTGGACATATTTATACTAATCAAACATCACTGAGATATTTAAAATGAAAGTGGGTAGAATTACAACATAGAAAGCTTGTGTCATTGATTGACTGATGATTGATTGATGTCCTAGGGATTGAACTCAGCACCTATGCACTGAGCTGTATCCCTGGCTCTTTTTAATTCTGAGACAGAGTCTCACTAAATTGCCCTTGGTGGGCTCAAATAGGTGGTCTTCCTGCCTCAGCCTCCTGGAGTGCTGGGATTACAGGCATTTAACACCACACCCCGCTATCTTTGTGGCCTTGAAAGTTGTTACAGTATTAGCCAGCAGCATGTTTATCCCATCCTTTTTTTCCCAGTGGAGCTATGGCTTTCACAGTAGGTCCAAAGAAAATGCCAGCACTAGTGCTAGGGTGGCCGTAGGCTCTGCTGCAGGAAAGCCAACAGGAGTGTGTTCCTCATCACAAGTGGGATTAGGCAAGGGGAAGATTCAACCAAGTTTGAACATTGGTCTTTAATAAACAATAATACCTCACATTTGTTTATTATATGAAATACTAAGACAAGAAATATATCCGCTTGTAGTTTATTAAGAAGAAAACTGGTGAAGATTTTGAGACAATATACCTAGCTAATTTTAGAAATGCTGTTCTTGCTGGGATCTACCTGTTCTTATTTTTCTACTTTAGGAAAGCTATCATTCTATTATGGAACAAAAAATTCTTGGTTGTAAAGGGGTTAAAGAATTTGGACTGGCCGTGCCTGGGAAATGGAATGCTTCTTTTCCTCATTTTCCATTCCACTGCAGGCATTTAATGATAACCAAATGTCACTGAAGCTTGGGATTCATGGGGACTGCTCCAAAATAATTGGTGTAGAGGAGATAAACGTTAGCACCTTTTAGGGATATGACACAAGAAAAAAAATCTTGAAAACAGTTGTGATCAATACTGAAATAGGTGAGCTTTCTTTCAAAGCAAGCATAATATGTAAATGCTAAAACATCACTTCTTTTACTTAATAGAAGAATCATCTAAGCTAGACATATCATGTTCTTTGACTAAAAAGGCACACTCTTGTGCTCTGTCTGTATGGATATAATATGTACACCTATCAGTACTCTAGAATAGTAACATGCAGAATGCTTTCTCCTCATAGCAATTATAAATGTCTGTTTCCTTGCAAAATGTCTCGAACAGTTCATTTATCTTTAGGATAAGTGATCTGTTCTCAGCAAGAATGAGCTTCTCCCAACTGTTTACATTTGCCCTAGAAGAACCTAAAGACGTGTATGTATGAGTAGGTATCCTTCTCCAAAAAGCAAACAAATGAGAAAACCGCAAAACCAACCCAAAGCACCTGTATCAGTGTTCTCCCCAGAAGTGAGGCCTCAAAGCCAGTCTTTCTGTTCGTAGCAGATCTAGAGTGGGCTAGTCAGGGTTTGGAAGCCTCAGTAGATCTGTAAAGTTAGCAGAATTGCTAAAAAGATTCAGAATTCCTCATCCGAGTCTCTTCATTTCCTCTTCCTACCTCCATCAATTCTGTACATGTAGGAAAGAAATTAGCGATGGTCTCCCAGAAACATGGGAAGACTCAGGGATCACCCCGTTCTCTTGAGATATATTTTCTTTCCTGTCATGTCCCTGAGATATGAATTTCTCCACAATCCTAGGTACCCTTTTGTTTTTCCTTCTTTGAGTTGAAATCCAAGCATACTCAGCCAGAGTGAAAATTTCATTTGGCACGCAGCCCACACGTTTGTGTTCTGAACGGTGTTTCTTATAGAACGTTCTGGCTCCCATGATTAATCATTCACTACATATCAGACTACATACCTCACACTGCATTCTCTTGATCTGAGGGAATTCTATTGTTCATGTCTAAAGGTAATACCCTAATACCCTAAAAGCCTACACTGTGTGCTTTTGTACAGAAATGGTCTAGAATGCTTTGCATTCAAACTTTTTTTAAAAAATTGGTATGTTGACAAATAGAGCTTTTCATTAAAGCCAGAGATTCTTAGTAAATTATGTCATTCGTGGAGTTCAAAAAAATCAAATGATTTTATCAACTGTTCCATATGCATTTGAAAGGAATTGGCCCATTCACTCTCTTTGAACTGTACACCATATGCAACTAAGTGGACTGACATTATTTTAAATGCAATTGCTACAGAGTAACCATTTGGAGTCGAGTCGCTTTTCAAATTATTAGTTCTATTCATCATTGAAAATTTGTTCTAAGAGCGATTCTGGTATAAAGGGGCCCCACCAAGCAATGGGTAGAAACAATACAGTCCTCTGCGGTGGGCAGTGTGAAATGTATCTGTCTGGCCCTGACAGTTGATTTAGAAATTTATAACTGTCCGAATGTAGCTTTGGGCTCCTGGAAATAAGTCCGCTTCAAGGAGCCCGAGGAGCAGGGAAGAGGGTTAATCCTGCTCATCAGCAAGGGGTACACGTACAAGTCAGAGTGTCCACAATGCTACTCATGTGCCATCTTACTCAGAGTGGGGGACTTCAACATCAGGGCCGAAGCTGGGTAACTATTGTATTTGTTGTGAAAAGAGAATTGATTTAGAAAGAATGCTGTAAACGTCGAGAATATTTCTTAACAGGAAGTATGAGATAATAACTGCAAGGGTCTCTATTTAAATTGCATTTCAACGCTGTGTCAGATGCGGTGCTACCTGATTTGTAGCTGCTCGTCTTCTTCTCACCTCCTGGTTTTGAGCAGAGTGAATGGAAGGCCGTTAGGTGCTGTGAGTGGTTCCCACTTTCTTGTCAGGGTCTTCAATATATTACTGACTCCTAAAATCTTAATGTCGACACTGTAGACAGCGCTATACAAATCTCTAACCCCTTTGATTGCTGGCTTTCTTTCCAGACAACATTCGCAGTGTGTGAATTATAGATGTCAACACACCCCAGTTCCTGACACCTACTTAAAGACAGTTAAGAGAAACCCAAAATGTACAAAAATAATCATAGTGCAGTAAGTACTCTGTCATGATTTAAATTGCGACAGAAGCACGGAGGAAGAAACAGTTCATTTCCTTAAGTAGAGTATTTTAGGGATTAATTCTCGGAGGACAAAATGTGTTTTATTTTGTTATGAATTAGAATTTTCTTTCATCAAATAAACAAGTGTAAAACTTTTCTAGCCGTAAAAAATCTATAAGAAAAGCTATGGAAACATTGAAATCTATCACCATTTGCCAGTAGTATTAAGCATTTTGGTTTGCTGAGATTGGAAAGAATATGGTGGGGAAATGTGTTTGTTAAATGAATGCATAAACGAGGGGAGCGGCATAAACCCGGGAAAGCTGCAGAGAGGAAATTTCGGTTAATCCAGTGTAGCCTGGATCCAGGAAAGACCTAAATAAGAGCAGGACCAGGCTGTGCTTTGGAAACCCTGCAAGGCAGATTGGAGACAGGATCAGAAAAGGAAGCTACGGGGAGCTGGAAATTCAGTGGAACAACACGTCTTCCCTGAAAATTATCACGGAAACTGAGAAAACAAGTCCTTTCTTCCCCTGTGTTGGGCACAGAGCTATAGTTGGATGCACTGTTAGGTTTCTCTGGTGCTTTGTATTTTTTTGCTTAAGAGAAGCCTGCACCAGGCCTGCCTCTCTTTTCATCTTTTGAGATTTTATGCCCATGCAGGAAGGAGAATAGTCTTTCCCCCTTATCTGTCTCTTGTCTACGAAATGGCTCATGACATCATTTATCGGGGGCTTTGAAGTCTCTCAAGAGCAATGCCGTAAAGTTCAGAGCGGCCCTGTCCCTTTTGATCAGAGACTTGCCATATTTGCCTTATTTATGCTGCTTTTGTGGACCTGCACGATATCAACCACTGATCTGCATCTTACATAGAAATGATTCTTACTGAATGAACCCGATGGCCATTTCCCCGGACTCAGTCCAGCAGAAACCACCGCCTAGTGACAGAGCTTTCTGGCTGTCACCAAGAGCACCAGTTCCCACAGTGATGAGGCTATGCAAAATTAACCAAACCAAATCATGGCATTGTCCTAAATGTCTCACTTCCTGAAGCTAACGAAGAGGTCTCTGGCCCATCCTAAACGGGCTGGCTTTTTAATGAAGCAGATCACAAGCAGTTTGGCCTCCAAAGGGAAGTGAGGCATCTTTGGTTTGCTGGAAGGTGAAACTGGAGAAATCAAGAGGGCTTGGTTCTGTTTTTAATGTGACAACACGTTGGCTAGCTTTTCCTCCTTTCCATTTTCTGTCTCTAATAAAAATATCTTTTCCTTCAATACTCAAAGTTTGAGGAATCTATGGCAATGAAATGTTTTGAGCAGATGCTTTTGTTCTGCAGCAGCCCCTGAACTGTTATTTTTACTCTGATCCAAGTCATTAAAAAACTGTAGAAATGCAGTATAAATTTTGGTTTATGGTTTCGGCATACATGGCTTAGAAGTGCAGTGTTTCCTTAAATAATAAAAGCTCAGTGCCATAAGTTACTCTATGCTGCCATAAATTAAGATCTGGAGTTTTAAACAATTTGATATTACATTGTAATTAAATATATCTCAACAAGTGTTTAACTCTTTAGAACTAAGACAAAAGAAATCTTTATATATCCATTCATGTGCCTATTTAGTTGTCTCTATATGTATCTTGCATTTCTTCTTCTTTTTTTTTTTTTTTTTTTA
>NW_022900937.1:4396168-4413247 GCF_012274545.1 Fukomys damarensis
CTCACTATGTACTTGAGACTGACCTGGAACTCACTATGCAGTCCAGGCTGGTCCTGAACTCACAGTGATCCTCCTGCCTCAGCCTCCTGAGTGCTGGGATCACAGGTGTGTGCCATGACTCCCTGCATTGTATATTGTACTTCTGATAGCATTCAAAGTATATCAACCACCTTGACACAGACATTCACTGTAAATTTGAACTAAGTTAGAGTAAGAATTAATACCCTGATACAGTGACTATTTATTTTTTCTTAATTTAATAATCGTTTTACCTTTCATATCCTACTATGATCTATGCCACACTTAATGATAATTTAGGTGAACAGTAGATAATAATACTCTTGAAAGATTTCGTTGAACTGCTCTTTGTAAAATGTATTTATTTAAACTGACAAAATGATATATATTTATCACATATAACAGGATGCTTTGGACCACATAGACATTGTAGAATAGCTTGTCCAACTAGGTGACGCAAGCACTCTTTCTGCTGTTCTTGGGTCCTCACTGTGAACAGTGCACCAAAACACTTCCAGAGTCATTCCTCCGGGTCTGTCAAATTGTACCCACAGAAGACATTAGCTATGCAAGCATTTCTCTCATCGTTGAATCAATAGTAGATATTCAATGCAATTTTCGTGACAGGATGATGAAGATTGCACAAACATACCTATAAATAAGAATTACTGATGACAAGCAATGTGTCCTGATTATGTTGATGGTCATTCATCACAGCCAAGTGTCCCCTTCATTTTCAATATCTTATCATAAAAGTATCACACGTGATGCAAAGTAGACTGAGTGCTAATAGCCCTCTCCTCACAATCCCTCAGCGTTGTTTCAAGCACCAGTCTCTGCCGGGTGTTTACGAGGCGCAGCGAGCACCAGGCAGACCTGTCTGTGTCACAGTGCAATGTTCTACTTGGAGTCCTTGGGATGGCATCTAAGGTCTGGCAGCGGAAGCCTTGGAGGTTCAAAGCATCTGCAAAAATGCTTTGAATTTTGCTTTATAAATGCTACCACCCAGTGAGAATTAATGTCCAGTAGACAGTGACCTTCAGGGTGCATCAACAATAGCATGGGAACAGTCCAGCAAAGCAGGGAGAGCCTGAGCAGGTCCTTAGTCCAGGGTTAGCATGATGAAAGGAAGCCTGTCCTGGTTGTTTTGCTCATCTGGTTATTTGTACATGCACAAGGAAAGCAAAAAACAGCTTCATCATGAACAGCCAAAGTACATTTAACTCCCCAGCCACCCTCTTTCTTTTTCATGTATGTAGCCCATGAATATGTTAGGATAAGCTCTGACCAAAGGTTTTTAAACATTTAAAGCCTACATTCAAAATTATGGAAACATTCCACAAAATCTGGATTTTTCAACTTTTCTCGAAAAGTCTGATGTCGCGGTCCTCACAATGGCCGAGTGACCTCCGTGCCTGTGGAGAGGCCCATTCTCTCCAGCACCCTGCAGTTCCCACCTTCGCCGCTGTCACGCACTCCTGTTCCTTGCAAACAGCTTGAATTTGCTAAGCTGGGGGTCGAGCTGTTATAAACACGTGCTTCTCCCAGCCCGTAAATGACTTAGTGAGTAGGCTCTCACATGTAAAAGTCCTGTGCGTACATAACTTTAACATGGGATGTAAAGTTTTACACCTTTGCCTATGGTATGAAGTAGGTGTGGACTTCTAATATGTTAGACTATATGGAGGCAAACCCCAAACAGATGAACCAAAGTGAGTTACATACAAGGTGTGATTGAAATATATGGTGAATATTCGAACTTTTAAAAAATGTATTACAGTAGAAGACACATTGCCCTGAATCTCCCTCAGAATCCTGCCCCTTACTTTGAAAACACTCATCCATCCTTCTGGCCACTTTCTGAGGAAGTTGTAGAAGTCCTCTTTCGAGGTGTCTCATGAGGTGTGAGGAACTACAGTGACTGCTGCTGCCCAGCGCCACCCAATGGAAAGGCAGCTGGTGAAATTACCGCTGCCTCCGTCCACCTTTTCACTGGATCTGGCACCGTGTGACTTCTGGCTTTTCCCACAGTCAAAGGGATCATTGTTTTGAATCCATTCAGGACATGCAGGCTGCCAGGAGGTACAACTAACTGCAGACACTTATGAAAGAGGACTGCAGAACTAACTGCCCCGGACAGTGGCAAGAACAGTGGGATAAACGTATTCACAGCAAGGGGGAGGATTTTGAGGCCCAGAGATTAAGAGCAATGAGTATTTTATTGTAATAACGATTTTTAAATTTTAAACATTCATCATAGCTTTTGACCACACTTTACAGCTAGAAGACCATTGAGCAATACAAAAGAGGATGAGAGGGGCCATTACTTCTCAGAGAGTTCTTACTGATTTTTGGATCTCACTAACCCCGAAGCACCACAGTTCAGGGTGCTCATCTTAAATCTTTTGGGGGAGCCTCCTGTGACAAATGTTCCGGATGGTTAAGAAACATCATTAGAAGGTACCTAATGAGAGGAGGGAGGGAGCTAGGGATCTGAGCCAGCTGGGAGGGAGAGAATACTTAAGGCTACAGCATGTTGGCAGCCTAGAGTGGTCTTCAGAATGCTCTTACCTGACCATGATCATTAAAAGGCATAGGATTTTTCAATTTTCATCAGGACCAGGGGAAGATCATCACCACAGAATAACATGTTCAAATATTGTTTTAATTAGAGAGACTCAGTATTGTTGAGGTAGAATTGGCCCCCTAACTGTGAATTTAAGATACATATTGTGAAGACTGATATATGAATGTGTTGTGGAATTCTCTCTGTAACCCATTTAGCTAACCCATTCATGACCTCATGTAGCTACCAGTTTTTGTGTGGTGGAGACATTTAAGTGCTACTGCCTTAGCAAATTTCAAGTATAAAATTGAGTATTGTTAACTCTGGTTGTTGTGCTGTCCATCAGGCCTCTGTAATGCATGCATTGCAGAGCTGACCAACACCTCACCATTTTGCCCACAGTAGCCCATGGCAGCCACTCCTGTGGCTTTATAAAAACTCTGTATCTAAGTGGAATTATACAGGATTTGTCTTTCTTGGTCTGGCTTTTTTCACTGCATAACAGCCTTGGTGTCATCCTTAATGTTGGAAATGGCAGGATTTCCTTACTTCTTATGGCTGAATATATTATTCATTATTCATAGTATTTCCCTTGCATACATCCATGGACAGATACTTAGTTGTTTCCCATTTCTGAGCTGTTTTTAGTAAAGCTACAATGAACACAGGAGTGCAGATTTACTGGTATACCTAGAAGTGGGATAGCTAGAGCTTATGGTGGTTCTGTTTTTAACTTTATGATGAAGTCCTATCCTGCTTCCAATACTGGGAAACGTCCCCATGGTGCATAGGATTTCTCTTTTCTCTGTCTCCTCACCCATGCTGGTGATCTTTGGATGTTGTCACTATGGCCATTCTAATAGGTCTGAGGCCATAGCTCTTTGTGGTTTTGATTTGCATTAGAGGAGCTACAGGTGATGCTGAACACTTTTTCAGGTACCTGGTGTCTCCTTTAGAAAATATTTATGTTCTTTTTTGTTTTAAAAATAGGATTGTTATTTTGCTATTGAGTTTTACGAGTTCTTTGTCTAGTTTGGATATTTACCTCTTGTCTGATATATGGTTTGCAGGTGTCTTCTCACATCTGGGAGGTTCCCTCTTCGAGTTACCTACTGTTGCCTTTCCAATGCAGAGACTTAAGTTTGATGTAATCCCACTTTTAATTTTTGCTTTTGATGCCACAGTGGAACTATCATGGCCAAGACCAATGTCAGGGAATTTTCCCTATTGCTTCTTCTAAGAGTTTTGTGATTTTAGGTCCTCCATATAAATCTTTAAGTCATTTGGAGTTAATGTAACAGTTGTAGATTTGGGTCTAATTTCATTCCTTTGCATATGGATACACACTTTTGCCAGTATTTCTCAAAGTGACTATTCTCTACTCTTGTGTATCCTCCTTGACTCTCTTCTCAAATGGTTGACTGTATAAGGGTGAGTTTATTTCCGTGTGTGCTATTCTTTTCCATTGCTTGATACATCTATTATGCCAGTACCACACTTTTTATTACAATAACTTGGCAATATAGTTTGAAATCAGAAAGTGTGATGCCTTCAGATTTTTTTTTCTCAAGATTGCTTGGCTACTTGGTGTCTTTTGTGTTCCTGCCATATTTTGTATGATAGTTTTTCTGATTCTGTGGAAAATGGCATTGGGATTTTGATAGGAATGCATTGAATTTGCAGATCACCTTATAGATTTAACATTTCACCAACACCTTTTGTGCCCACAGGATATCATTTCACTTATTTGCATCTTCTTTAATTTTGTTCATCAGTGTCTTAGAGCTTTTCAGCTAAAGATCTCTCAACTCTAGGCTTAAATTTATTGTAGATATTTTATTCTTTTTGATGCTGTGGTAAGTAGGATTGTTTTCTTTATTACTTTTTCAAATATTTCCTTGCTGATATATAGAAGTGCAAGTGATTTTTGCATGTTGATTTTATACTCTGAAACTTCACCCAGCTCCCCGCCTTTCTTTCTTTTTTCACATTGGGACCTTCACACTGAGCTACATCCTCAGCACTTTTCCATCGTTCATTTTGAGACAAGGCTTTGTAAAGTCACTAAGTTGCCCACACTAGGCCATAACTCGACATCCTCCTCTCTCAGCTGCCCCGAGTGGTAAAATCACAGGCACTCACCCCCACACCAGCCTTGAATTCTTTGTTAGTTCTAACAGCTTCTTGGAACCCTAACTGAACGTATTTTAGAAGGACACAGAAATGTAGTTGTTTTAATTATGTCAGGACCCGTGTTTGTTCATTCCATTAGCTACAAATGGTGCAGCAGTGAAACAACATAGCAAGAGGTAGACAGGTTGTCCTAGGGCTTGGCGACTTTTGCTTTGCACGTACAGGTGTCTGAATTATCTGATGGTTTGGTTACTCACTCAGAATTACCCAGCACATCTTTTTTGTTATTTTCCTAGACTGTTGAAATAGTGGTTAACGTTAGTTTTCTTCATTTTTAAAAACTATTTCCCTGTAATCACTCTTAAAATCTTAAACCCTCTCAACTCATGGTTATCTTTGTAAAAATTAACTTCTGTTTTTGCATTCTGAACAATTTGCACTAGAGGCACAAAGAAACCTCCAAAGGAGAGGTGATGAATCACCTTTTCGTGTAGTCAGAGTTCAGCACCACACGCGCCTGGCCAGGGAGTTGCTGTTGGGGATTTTATGGTGTGAACTACTATTCAATTTTTTAAATTTAAAAATACTGTCAAAAGAAATAAGTGTTTTTGGTGCTTTACAGAAGTTTAGAGTTAGAGAAAGTGAAGTAGGTGAAGAAGAAAGATGTTGAAATTAATATGGTTTATGTGGAGTCCTAATAACTACAGAAGAGCTAAAAAACCAAATTTACTAGCACATTAAGTACATCCTAAGAAATTTCCTGTGGTAGAAAAGTCCCAGCAGAAAAGTAAAAGAAGAATGTAGGTGAAGTCACAAATGTTAGAAGTAATGGGTACTTAATAACCATAAAATTAATGGATTGGACATATTTATAGAAGAGAGTACAAAATAAATCAGTTGTAATTCTCCAGGTATATTCATCTAGATTCCAGTCTAGAAAAGTGGACATTTAAAAGGAGATGAAAAGAAAGGGACTCTGGACAAAAGGATGTCTGGGAACCCACAAACACTCCCTGTACATGTGACACAGGGTTAGGGTACACTCGAGAAAGAGATAGAGAACAAAGAGTTAAAACTTTAACTGACACTTTAAAAATTACTAGTATGTACAATTGATATTTTCAGGGATAGAATTCGCTTATCAGATAATTAGAAATTCGTGTTACTTATGTAGTCTGGTTTTATTTCTCAAAACCTCTATTAGCAAGTAAGAAGTCGAAAAATCATCACTGTAATAGCATATTCTGAGTGCTGAAGCAAAAGTAGGAGCAATAAGGAAAACTTAGGAAATGCTCATTTATTACCAGGAGAGTACTTTAGGAATATTAATGATATTAATACATATTAGAGCCTAAAAAGGCTGATGTTCAAAAAATGACTGAAGCATGAATGTCTGAATAAAGTGAGTTAATCAGTGAGCTACTGCATGAATGAATGGCTTCATTCTTGACCTTGGAACTCTTCAACCACACACACACATGCCTCATTTTATTCTCCTCTCTGAAGTTTGTTCATCACTTCATAAATTTACTTATTTCCTTGTGGAAAGTTCAACCTACATTAATGGAATCTCAGAAATTTAGTGTCATTTTACCGTTTCACCCAGGAGAGACCCAAGGGTCAGAGAAGCAAAGCGAAGTTTGTACGACAGATTTGCCTACCAGCCAGTTTATCTAACTTTTCAGCCTGTGTTCTTTCTACTACTACAATCGCCTGGCAAACACATTAACATTAAAGATGTAGATTCAAAGTGGTATCTTCAAACTTACATACTCAGTAATATTCAGACATGGCTTTAACACTTTTTTCATGATGCTCAGAGTTATCAGGGGTTTATTCAGATCTGTCTCAAGCACGGCTAGGGACTTTAACTTCATTTAAAGTTTCTCTTTTTTGATGAATGTATTATCTCGAGGTCTAAGAATGCCTGCAGTTAGAAAACAGAAATTTAGCCACCATGTCTCCTGGAGGTAATTACTCAAATCCAGGAGCAGCTGCAAAGAATGTTTTTTAATCTTCTATTCAGAATCCTAAAATAACATAAGGAAAATTCTAAGGGAAAATGGATGTCCCATAGTTTCTAGTAAAAATCAATGCACTTTTATTCGACTCAGAACTGTTAAAAGAGTACCTTTGTCTTTATCTCAGAGGAGGATGCTATTGGATAATCTGAGGAATTACACAAGAGTGACTTAGAAAGCTATGACTGTAGCTTGTTCTTCTATTAAAGTAATTCACATAATGGCAAAGAACACAAGGCCAATACTCTGGCAGTCTCAGAAACAATGAGTAACAATCGCAAAGACATAAATGGAAAAAGTGCCATTGGTAATCATGCAGGGCCTTCTGAGCACTTAGAGTCAATTTATAGCACCTCCTGTTACCTTCCGTCTTTGGGCAAACCCTGCCACCCATGAATGGAACATGGGTCACTTCCTCCAAAACAATTCCATTCAGTTTAATCATGAAGAAAACCTCTTTCATGCAGATCCCCCACGTCCTGTCTTCTGATGTCCAGACCTTTCAAGCTCACTAAGTCACACAGCATTTCTGTGCTGTATTCTCCTCCTCGGTGAAGCTGTTGGGAAACACTTCAAACAGTCTTTTCTGGAGGGCACAAAACTGGCCAGGGGGTGAGGAGAAGGAAGGGAAACCAAGTCAGTCCTCGCCAGACGATGAAAAATAATGTGGGGTTTGGCGGTGGTGGAGGTGGTAGAGAAGGAGTGATTTTACTGAGCCAAATGAAGTGGTACCAGGAGAAAAGTTAAATTCATTCTAAAATGAATGGATCAGTTCAGAAGTTAGGTGATTGCTTTAACCTGGTGAAAATGTGTAACTCGAAAAGTGGTGTTAATAGAGTAAACTGGGGTGAGAAACGGAGGCCCGGGAGCGTGCAGGGATGATTTGATTTCTCTCAGGGTTCAGATGCTCTGGAATTTCCCTTGAGCTCCCTGGGACACAGGTGCCGGGTATTAGTACCAGCGGTGGAGGCGGCTGGCACTCTCATGTGGCTGCATAGGTATGAGTGTTCTCTCAGTGGCACGTTCCCTGAAATAGAACAATATCAAATATGTGCGGCATAAAGGCAGACTGTTTTTAAACAGGAGGCTTTTCAAGGTTTAAGGCACGGAGTCGGCTATTCTTTAAGTTAAAATCATGTTTGACAGGCCAGTCATGAGGCATAAAAGATTTTTTTCTTAAAAAATGCCAGATAATTTTGTACAAATAAAGCTGTAGATACAGGAACATCAAAGCTCAGGAACTATACACATTGTACAAAACATTAGGAGTTTCTGTTCTTTCTAAAATTTTGACATATGTTGTACAGTGTGATTAGCTCGATTAAGAGAATGCAGAATTCTTCCCTGGTCATTCTTCCTCAGCTCACATTGGCCCAGGACACGTGAAGGCTGCCTTGAATTTCCCAGGAATAAGGACAGGCTATTTCTGTGCTTTGTCGGATGGGTGAAGTTCCAACAGAGGATGCTGGTTCAGCTGTATCCACTCATTGGTCTACTATTTAAGTAGAATTTGTTCTTTATTTAAGTGGCCTTTTTATTTCTTAAAAGAAGGATTCCAAGAGAAATCTTCTTGCCTCTCTAGCCACTCCTTGTTCTATTCTGGTGAAAACTTCCGGTAGAGCGAGGAGAATTGAATTTGGTATTGGCAGGTTGACTGATTAAAGATGTGGGGACCCAGTTGGTAGATGCGAAATTCCATGTAGATTTGGAGGAGATTTTTCAGAACTATTACATTTTCCTCACCAATCCCTTTGTTATTTGGTTGGGTGGTTTTGCATTTAGCTTCAGCAAATTATCAGAAAGATTTCTTGGATGGAGTAAGTATGATTATTTCTGAAATTGAGTTGGAGCACTTGGCAGCAGTGTCCCTGTCAAAGAATGCTGTGTACAGTTTGCTATAGCTGAAGGGAGAGGAAGGCCCTTCAGTCTTCCCATAATTGACTGCTTTCCTGAGTCTGATGGCTGGAACCCATATATTCCCTGAGTAGTCAACATCCAACTTCATGTAATAGCAGAAGCATGGGCTTTAGAATCAGACACCTGGAGATTGATACCTGCAGCCAGGGGACCTTGAGAAAATCTACAAATTTCTCTGGGCTTTGGGGTTTCTCGTTTATAAAGCTGGGATAATTATACAGATTTGGGGGGCATTACTGTAGAAATTAGAATGCCGTTTCTGTAAAACTTTAGCACTGCACAAGTACCAGTTTCTCCCTTCTCCTGACAGCAGGAGAAGAACTGACCAGAAAGGCTTTTGTTTGGGAGTCCTCGGAAGCATGCTCAGGGTGATGAAAAGACAAACTGTCTACTCTCAAGATTGGGTGCTTGTTTTGTTAGTTTAAAAACTGGTCATTCCAAACTCGTCAGTGTTGGAATCAGAACACATGAATGAGGGGATTATGTGGACTCATTTGTCTCTCCCCTTTCTTCTTATGAACTCCACCCCCACCATGGCTTTAAAAGTAAGCCATCTGGGGATCTGCGTGGACATCAAAGGTGCCCCCAGATTCCTCAAAATCAGCTGACCTGATGATGTTCAACTTGGAGTCTTTGTCTGCCACCCACAGATGCTCAAACTAGAAACTAAGCTCTATCCTAGCTCTTGTTTTCGGTGCTGCCTACATATAATGATCTCCTAGAACTTTAATTGCTGCCTTTAAGTTAGTACCCATTGCTTCTTTTTCTCCTTGTGCCCTGGCTCTGAGTTTTCACATTCTTCAATACTTTCCAAGGTTACTGTCAAGACCTTCTAATTAGTATCTTTTCCTTCAGTCTCAGTATCGTGCAATACAAAACTAATTATGTAACGGTCCTGCTTACACCCATTAAATATCTGTCTATAGCATTAAAAACAGAAGTCTGGGGCTAGGGATTTAGCCCAGTGGTTCCAGCGACTGCCTTGCAAGCGTGAGGTCCTGAGTTTGATCCCCAGTATCACACACACACACAAAAGCAACAAAAACAGAAGTCTGTGTTTCTCATGGTGAATCAGCCTTTGCGATGTGACCCCAGTCTCTCTCCGTACTGCGATATCCTCCTCTGCCTCTCCTTGCTGCCCATTCCACACCCACTGAACAGCGCTGCAGGCAGCAAATCACTCTGCAACTTTGCCCATGATGTGGATATATCTACTGGAATACGTATTCACCACAGCCTGTTCTTCAAAGTCCGAGGCAATCGCTCCCTCCTCTGCATTCTCTGGACCTTGTATTGATCTCCACAGTAGCACTCAGCCCAGAGGATTAGATGAGGGTCCCTTCCCTAGACTAAGCATGAACTTCGTGAATAGTGAACATGGCTACCTGTCACTGTGACTTTACACTGTTACTCATAAGATTTTACCAGTTAAGCCTGGGTGAACAATTGAATTGTAGAGACAGAATCAGGTTATGTGGATGACACAGAGTAAAGCGACAGATAAACGTGATGAAATCAAGTCACATTTGAAACTCAAGAGGAAAACTAGGAGGAAGAACTTAATATTACGTAGAGTCATTTTGGTGTGGTGATTTCATATCATTAAAATCTATCTGTAGTATAAAAAGAACAGTGAAAGTGGTAATGATATTTTTGCTTCAAAATCTCAGTGACTCAACTCTTGCACTTTTAGAGCCATTATTATCAGTCAAGTGTGGCCCACACCCCTAGAACAAATACATTCCAAGGTGCCATAGCTTAAAGAAAACGGTAGTTTATTTCACATAGTTCCATGATAGAATTATTTGTAAAATATCAGTAGCAAGAGGAGGAAAAATTAAACAGAAGAACTGAGAGGACTTCTTGAGAGGATTTGATATAGAGTTGAAATTTGAAAAGTGCTTAAGACTGTAATAGGTTACAAAATTTCCAGGAAATAGACATTCCTGGTAGAGGGAAAAGCCAAACAAATGCAGAGCCCTAAACAGAAAAACAAATGTTTTGGTTCCGTGAAGGGAAGAGGCAGGGAGAGCTGAGACTGAACAGATGGGCAAAGCTTTCAATGGTTGGATAGGAGGATGTGTGGGGAGTCTCTGTGTCGTGTCCCAGTTGAGAAACTATATAAGGACTTTGATCCAAATAGTGACATGGCCCGAGCTATAATATAGAAAAATTCTACAATTGGCAGTAGGTGGGAAGGAACAGCCTCTATGGTGTGATTACATGGTGTCCTGGTCATTGTTATGGTATATGGAAAAGGGGGTTCACTGTGCCTAAAAGCTGGATTTTTCTAAGTCCTGATGGACAGAAGAGTTATTTTGTGCAGTATAGCATGAAAGCTAGAATGAATATCTTGCATTTATATCCCTATACAAACATCAGAATACCTGGGGTAGGGAAGGTCAGAAGCTGAGGTGTCTTTTGCTAAGCCAACGAGAAAAGCAGGTGTGTCAGTGATGTTCTTCCTTGCTGAGACAAAATACATGACTCTCACAACTTAAGAGAGGTGAGATTTATTTTGTCTCACATTTCAGTCCATAAATGGCTGGCTCCAAGACAGGACAGCGTGGCAGGGATGGAAGAGAAGTTGCTCACATTATGGCAAATGGGAAGCAGAGAGGGAAGAGAAGAGTGGGGAGGGAGATAAACACTTCCAGGCCATGACCCAGCGACCACCTCTTCTGGCCAGACCCCACTTCCTGTAGCAAGTCAGCTCTAAGCCCCTTTAATCCAAGCACCTTCCCCAAACTCAGCCTATGAGTGCAGGAGGCTTTGTGGGACCTCCAGATATGAGCCACAACAGCAGGATATAATTATCTTTGTAAAAAGAGACCCCAGGAGTTGACTGGCTCATTTAAATAAAAGCAAACTGAAAAATGTGTGACCCTAAACTACATGCCCCCCAGTCTATCCACCCAAGAAAAGATTTGGCTGTTTTCCTTTTGGGGGAAAGAAAGCATAGCATATACATTGCTTCACACATCTGAAGATTTCTTTGAACTCATTATTATATCCCTACACACTTTTCTTTGAAGGCTACATGGCCCGCAAATCCTGGCAGACAATTACATTTCTTTGTAAGCAATTTTGAGCAATTTTTCCTCTTCATATTCTTGGCCAAATATTTTGGTCATAGAAAAGTGAACCATAGACTTGTAAAAAAGACATTTGGGCCATCAGGGATATGACTACAACTCTGAGCCCATGATAGATTTCAGAATTAGTTTGTTAGATTTTCACATCTAAGCTCATGTGATATTAATGCCAGGGTACAGAATTCTAGAGGGTGTCACTTCAGTCTTTTACATTTTAGCCATGAGAGCATTATTTCCAGAGGAAGAGGGATGCCTATAATTACGTCACCACAGAGATTACTGTGAACTTTGAACCAGATCTGTAGAAAAGTTGGGAGTTGCATCTATGGAAAACTTGTAAAGATGCTGCTTAAAGAGTGGTTAGGGTGTGTAGGAAAAACACTCATTCATTTATATTGATGAGGTGGTTAATAAGATATTTAATGAGACAGAGCTGGGACCTGACCAGACCTTAAGGAACAATGAAAGGTGAACCAGCAAAGGTAAGGGTGTGGCAGGATACTGAGGACCCCCCCCTCCAGCTTGCTGTCGATTTGTGTTGTGTTGGTGATCATACTGAGTCACTCAGAAGAGCATCATGTTGGAGAAATTAACCTAGAAGCATTGAAGGATGAGTAGACTGGGAAGGAAAATAAGGTAGGAAAGCCATGTAGAAAGGCCCTTGTTATCATCTGAGCATGAGGCAGCAAAAACTCTAGTGATTGGATGGCTGCAGAATGCAAAGAAATGGAAAATTCAGAACGATAGGGCAGGAAAGAGCAGAAGAAATTGGTGGTTGTAAAGAAAAATACATTTAAGGGTGGAGCTTTTGCATAAATCTATTTGTATAATGTCTACCTTGGCACACTTAAGAGGTAATGATTTACTTTACTTATAAGTGCACTACTTTTATGTTTGATCTTGTTTAGGATGCATAGAAACATGATTGGTCATCTAGAGGAATGAGTGAAAATCTAAGTGTACAAAAATCATTCTCCTTTCATGTCGCACTCTAAAAGTAAAATAAAAAACTTGTTTAAAATAATTATTATTAACAATTTCTCACCACAAATGGGAAGCACAACTTTGGTAATCTTGGCTGGAAGATCTAGAGAAATCAAATGTTACGTGTGAGGTAACTTTTAAACAGTTGTCAGAAAATGTATATTCTTCACTTGAAACTTGACTACACAAAATGGTAGAAGAAGGTTTCCTCACCAGTTGGCTTTTTGTGACAAAATTAGTGTTGGGGAGCCAGATCTTTGGAGAAGGTATTCTTGCTCTGTCAAGAAATTTACGATTTCCTGCTGAGCTATTCTTATGAATTACTTAAAGTTGAGCATTGTCTCTGAGAAAGCGTGTGAATATCCAGCCTTTCGTGTAGGAGCCAAGAGGGATCCATTAGCACTGGGATTTGAGAGAGATGCAGCTCCTTGTCGTGGAAAGAGCAGGTGGGAAAAGAACCGAGGAGAGAGGAAGATGGCCAAGGACCTGGATCACAGTCAGGAGCAAAGCAGGGTTTGGATCAGTGCAGAGGACTGTAATAGTGATTGTGCCCAAGGCAGGCTGTGAAGAGTGAGCCCACAGTTGTTTGTTAACAGAAGTGAGTCTGGCAGAAGCCTACAGGCTGATGTCAGAGTAACTCACACCCAAATTCTATTCCCACAACTAAAACCTTCTTACTAGAAGGACAATGTTCTAATTACAACCATATATTTTGTCTATTCTGTCCCCAATTCAAGAATGCTTTCTTTTGTCCTTTATAAAACTTGTTTACATTAATTTCCATAGAAACTGCACATAGCCTGCCTTTACCCCAATTGACTGACAATAAAAGTCAGTGCCTGGGACTGGCCAGGACCTTGGTCAATTGTGCTGGCACTGGTCATCCTGACACCTTGCTTTCCCTCTCCTAGTTCAGTCCTTTAGTTTTATTTCTCAGGCCTGCATCATATAAGGGCAGGTGGATACTAAAACCTAACTGTAGAGGTCTCTGATAGATCAGGAAAAGATAGGCATAGAAATAGGGCAACTCCTTCCCAGAGCAGAGTGGACAAGCATACTTGGGGTCTCCAGTCACTGAGTGAATCAGACCTCTGCCTGTGGCTGAGCCTTCATCTGAACACATTTCACATTCTTTCTAACACAGAACACCCTTACCCTCAGGGGAAGCAGTCTCTTATAGCTCCTTGCTTTTCTTTTCTTTTTGAAAAATAATGTCATTAATCAGACCAAGTAGCTATACACTTCTGTGCTTTTGTGATAGTTGCCTGTGTTGTCCACTGGTCTACAGTGTTAATGATAGGATAGCGGGAGGTGCCATGTTGGTTTCCAGCAAGCATCTGTGGAAGAGCTCAATGGATAATACTCTTCTTCCTCCACGTATTACTTAATTTTCTGTGTCTAATTGTAAAACTAGCTGGAAATGATGGAAAAATAGGACTAAATACTGATCATTGAAAAGATTCTCTGTGTTTAAATACTTGCAAATAACCATATTGTAAGGAAAACTGACTGTGAATTGAGCCCCCCTCTGGGAGAAGAGGTCCAGAAGAGACTGTGAAAATATGTTAATGTATCTTCTTTTAACAAAGGTAACCAAGTGAGTGAAAAATAGAAGTGAAAATACTGGACATGTAAACTGGGGAAAGCAGCATCACTGCAAGAAGGGGAAATTACACTTGATCCATCATATATTTCCTGGAGAAGAAAATGCGTATGTGCCTCTTGGTGAAGGGCAAACTGAAAATGGAATCTGTTTTCCCTTCCAAAAGCCTTGACAAGGTTCTGCATCAAATGCCGGTGGAAAAAAATTGTGTCCGTGTGGAACCCGGGAAAATGTTTTGTCACAATAGGAAATTGGTTTAGAAATAGGAAATAAGGGTAGTGACAAATGTACATTTTGGGGGGGGGTTGGGAAAGGTAAACAGTGAGGTTCCCAGGGTCCAGGGCTGATGTAACTTTTGTTCAGTATTTTAACAAATGGTCTGTGAAGAGAACAAGGACTTTTCCACATCTCAAGATTACGTAAGTTGTTTGAGCAAAGAAATGTGAAATGCCAAATCTACAGGCCAAGCTGCCGCGTGACCGGTCACTATGTGAGGGCAAAAACTTAAAAACAAGGGGCCCCTTCCTTCTTGTTGTAAAAGAGACCACTTAGCACAGTCAGAAACACCAAGGGATACGAAATAAGATAACACCTTCCACTCAAAACATTCTCCAGTCCCATCTCAGTTCCATTCCGCAAAGATCACTGCTGCAGGACCATGGCCTGGAAAGGGCTCAGCTCTGACCCTGGAAGGCTGCTGCTGTTCTCTAGTGTGGCTGCGTGGGGACTGGGTGAACCTCTAAGAGGCAGAGCCTACCGGGAGGTGCCCAGGCCCTTGGGGCACTGTGTCTGACAGTGTTTTCCGTTTTGCCCCGTTTTCCCCCTTGCACGTGTTCCCACCACGATGTTGTCCACCATAACGTGACACAGCCACGGTGGCCTTGCCAGAGACCCAACAAAGGGACAGTTAATCTTGAACATTCATAGTTCCAAAACTACGAGGTAAATACAGCCCTGTTTTGTAAAGTACCCAGGGTTAGGAATTTCATCATTATAATGGAAAATGGATTAATACTGTGATTTCTAGACACAATTGCCTGAAAAATTATATGCACTTATATATATATGCTTTTATGTACTATATTTACACATAAAAGAGAGCTTTCCATGTAGACTATTCAAATCATTGCAGATTTTCATTTACTAATACATATTAGAGATATGTTTTCTATTACTGGATGCAGAATCCACTGCATTATGCTTAATGAGTTTGAGTCTGATGTCACGCTGATCTTCCAGGTCTGGTTTACTCTGTTTCCTGATGTTGGAGTTTTAGATTATTTCCTGTGTTCTTACTGTGTTGATGCAATTGCTATGATTTATGTTACTGTAGTTATAATGCTGCAAGGACTTTTGTGAATACACATTTCTTCACATGTATCATTGAGGATAAATTTCTGGAAATGAAATTACTGCATATCAAGGAGCAGATGCAGTTATACTTTGCTTTGATTTTGCTCAATTGTCTTATAAAAATGTTACAGCAATGTAGAGTATGACTAGTTTTCCCATACCACAGTCAACAATAGGTATTGTAAAAGCTGTGTGGCTTTTTTAAAGTGTGATCTTTATTTTAAATATATTAGTTCTGTTAATATTTTAATTGGAGTCAGGGTCCCGCTATATAGCTCAGACTGACTTTGGACTCACTATGTAGCCTACACTGGCCTCAAACTCTCAGTAATCTTCCTGCCTCAGCCTCCCAAGTGCCGGGATTTCAGGTATGTGCCACTACACCTGATAATTTTTAAATTGTTAAAGTACAAGTCCAGACATTGATACACTTCAGTGGTCACTGTTCTCAGTAGCTGGGAGGACAGGGAGAAGACTTCAGGGCATGGGTGTACTGAGGAAGAAAAGGCCTTGGGGGTAGATTCTGTCCTCCAGAGAGGAGAGGAAAATAGAGAGCAGGAAGTGATGTCAAGGCTGAGTTACTGAGGACTGTCTTCCCCTGGGAGACCGTGGATTCCTGGGCCCTGGACATGGATAAGCATGTCTGAGTTGGCCTCTGTCCAGAGCTGCTACTAAAAAAACAAGTGCACCAGAATAGGTTCTAAAGTCCTCTAACTAGACTTGTGAGAGCTGAAAAGTCAGACCTGCAAATAACAGTTGATCGAATCCTTTCAGTGACACAGGCGCTTTGTTGACCCAGAGAGATGCCTGAGCTTCGGATCATAGAGCACTCTTGGAAGCTAGGGGAAGGGGATGATCTCTGAAATTCCTTTTCATTTGAGGTCTCTATGATGGATGCATTAAGAAATGATTGTACTTAATATTTAAATTGGGGCAAAATAATATACTGGACAAATCCCTGTAATTTAATTCTAGGATCTTAATTGGTCTAAAGAAAGGAGAACAGAGGAAAGGAAATTGTGCAAGACCAAGAAATAAGCTTCAGGAAAAGTAATTCTAACTAATGAGTCCTGCTTTCCGATCTTTCTACATACATTCGATTTGTACATCTTCTCCACAGAGCCACACACTCACTCTTGTGTGGAGTCAAACGCATTCCACGTATTTTCAATTTATTTACAACTGCCTTGGCCACGTGAGTCTCTCAGATTAATATCTCATGTAGGAGCTATACAAATTAGTTACGATGCTGAAGTACCAAACAAAATAAATAAGAAAACACTTCGGGGCCAGGGATTTAGCTCAGCAGTTCAGGGGCCTGCCTTGCAAGCGCAAGGACCCAAGTTCAATCCCCGGTGCCAAAAAAAAAAAAAAAAAAAAAAAAAAAAA
>NW_022900937.1:4413357-4428332 GCF_012274545.1 Fukomys damarensis
AAAAATCATATATATGTTGGAATTGGAGTCTCTTTTTTGTTCCTTGTAATATTCTTAGGATACCCTTGGGTTTGAGGTACCCTCGGGGGGTACCTCAAGGTAATTTAGTTTAGACGATATCTATCAAGGGTATATCAAAATATTTTTATGAATTTATGTTGAGAGGCATGGTTTCAATATGAGCAATCACTCAAATGCCTGATTAAATTTGTAGGAAGTTTTGTTTGCTGAAGCATTTTACATCCTGGGAAAATAAAACCAAACATGTTGTTTTTCTTTGTTCTCCACTGAACCATGCAAAATCAAACAGAGCTTTCAAGGGGGCGGGGGTAAAAAAAATCTGAATAAATCCCCTCTAAATCAAATTGACCTTTTCCAGATATTTTTTTTGTACATCTTGGCAAGGGCTGAATCTTTGTCCTTTTCTTCTCAGAGCACTCTGTGTGGTCCACTTCCCTTGTCTGCTCCAGTCTCAGAAGAGACAGCATTTCAGACTACAGTAGCCTGATAAACCTCAATTCCCAGGCACTGGAAACGACCTAGGTTTTATGCAAGGCAGAGAAACCTTCCTGCTTTCTGATAGCTGAGGTTTACTGCTGCTGATTTAAGGCAACCCACGTGCTGGGAAGTGAGCAAAACTCTCCTGGCACCACTTCCTCCTGGCTCCAGCTCCCTCTGCCATTTCTGTCCCCACCCACAGGGCACCAACACCCCCTCTCCTGGGGCTGCTTGTGCGACAAGGAGGAAAAAGGCAGGAGCCTGACAGAAGTCATGTTAGGGGCATCGAATCCACGGTGAGCTTTTATTTTTTCTATCCTGAAAAATACCTTATTGTGGAATGATAAGATGTGGGAACTGGGATTTCCAGTTTTATAGCTGGGGTTCAGACCCCTTTATGTTTTCCTGTCACAACCTAACTTCTTTTTGGACAGAGGGCAATAACTTTGTGGTGGACTCAAAAGAAAACCCACTTTCTTGCAGCCTAGAGTATTTGGAATAGTAGGTTGCTTGGAAGAGAGAAAGATATTCTAATCAAAAATAAGATAAAATAAACCAGGCAGGGTCGCTCTCACTCTGGGAGGCTGAAGGAGAATCACAAGTTCAAGCCCAGCCCAGGCATCTTAGTTAACTTAGTGAGACCTCATCTCAAAGTAAAAATAAAGAGTGCTGGGGATGTAGCTCAGTGCAAAGGCCCTGGGTTCAAGCCCTGGTCCTGTGAAGAGGGGGCGGCAGAGGAGAACAAAACAGACTTTTCCAAGACTCTGCCCCTGAATCAACTGGGAGGAATGCCCCCCATTCAAAAGGTCTGGGAAGGAAGCCTTGCCGTTTCCTCCTCCTTCTCCCAGACTTAGGTCAGGGCGTCATTTCATCGGGAGTGTGTGTGTGCGTCCAGTAACGGACACATCGTGACTCACAGTAAACGTGTTCTCTACAATGTATGAGTGCGTGGGTTCAAAATACAGGTTTCTGAGGGTGACACAAATTACTCTCCAGGGTTTGGTCGCCTTCAGCTTTCCCGGACTTCCGGTGGATGTCCTGCCTTTCCCCGTTTCATACCTTACTTGGCAGTATTGTCCGGACACGTGGCTGTCAAGCACTGCATGTGATACCGTTACGAACTGGAACTCATTTACTGGGTGTTTATTATGTGGGAGGCAGTTTAGCGCTGTCTCCCGCACACCGCCTAACAATCCTGCGGGAGAGTCATTCCCATTTATGAGGTGAAAAGCCAGGACTCATGGAGCAAGTTGATGATCCTGCGTCTTACTCATGTGATAGTAAGCGGTAAGGATCGCAGAGGTAGATAACCTTCCATCTGCTGAGCTCTATAGAATGCTGTGTGTGTTCCTGCCATGCAATTATTGCCCACAACTTCCCAACTACTGGATAATTTGATGTAGTCACAAAACAGGAGCTTTCCTGTAATAGACACTTAAGCTCAAATACCAGCTTCCATTGGCCAAGTTATATGAATTTGGTGAAACTCAATTAAACAAGACCAACTGTTGCAAGGTATTTCCCTAGAAGGGGAGCCTACAGCAAGGACTTGGGTGTGTATGCTTTACAGAGGCTGTTTCATCAGGAAGCAGTGAAGGAATGGAGGGAGAAGGCACCAAAGAGGAAAGAGGGCAGGAAGGATTGGGATGAGGTCCTGCCTGGCCTAACTCACTGGACATGAAGAAACACATTGCTCTGAAGGTGGTGTTTGCACACTGAGGGAAGAGGAGGGCTTCTGTGTCTCCTTATCAGTCGGTTATTGGCTGACTTCTGCAGAAGTTTGGTGTAACTTTCCCCCGGTGGACTTCTAGCTACTTGGCTCCCGTCCACCAAGGGCAGTTTTGCTGAGAAGGCCACAGGTATAAGCTTCAGCCCACAGGTTGCCCAGCACCTGGGAGAAGAGTCCCGCCGCTGTGAGGTGAGTAGCGTAGGTCATTTGCAGCACCGACAACACCAGCTTGTGCTGAAGGCCGGCTGTATCTACTTCCTGTAGCTCTCAGCTTACACAATACAAAATCAAATGAGAGGAGAGTGGGTTTGACTGGCGTTAAGACTAAACGTGTCTTCACCGTGGAATGATTTAGTGTGCGGGGGTCTGGAGCTGGGAGGACGGGAAGCCAGAAGAAGGAAGAAAGAAGAGAAAGAAGGTCTGAGGTGGGGCTCGTGAAGGGCTAAGTAAAATCAAATGACGGCAGAAGGGAATGGCTCTGGAGCTACTTCCTGGAGACCACGAAGCTAGCGGGCACAGTGGGAGGTGCGTTTCAGAAGGCTGGAAACAGAAACACAAAGAGGCTTGCCGAGCTGTGGTGTTTTTTCGGGACGAGCGTGAGGTGGGACTGGTAGGAGAAGAGGCTGCACAGATAAGCAAGAGGCACCTTTGGAGAGGTCTTGGGGTGATGCCTGAGGCGTCACGTGATGCTGAGGGGAGGGGCTGCTGAGGCATTGCTGGGCCTCTGTTTGCACACCTGCGACAGTAGGTGCTCACTGACCTCCCGCTTGCTTCGTAAATACAGGCACACAGTGCTGCCAGGTTGGTTTCTATTTCTTTTCTCTACTCCATTTCCCGGGACTGTCTGAAGGGCAGGATGGATCATCTTGCTGCTCTACGGTAGTTCGTGTGAAAAGCACCTTATTTCCCACGCCATCAAAAGCATGGCTCTGAGCACCCTGCTGGGCTTGCTGAGGTCGGCTGTGGGTGTAGGGTAGGTCTCTCCCGGCCTGGGCACCCCTGGCATCTTCCCTCTCCTCTCCGAGGTTGCTCCAGGTCTCACTCTTGGGGTTCCCTGAGCCACGTGGCAGCCAGACCCTAGACTTGCTAATTTACTTTGCTTCTTCCGCAATCCCAGGGTCCACGTCACCCAACACTTCCTAGGGTGGGGAGCGACGTCTTTCTTTTTGCTTATGGTAACCATTGTTTTCTCTCTGTTTCGGTCTTTTTCCTTTCCTGTCCTAGGGTCATACCGCTTTTCCGTACGGCTCTGCCGAGCAGATCCTCTGTGGGGTCTTGAGCGCCCCCTGAATCCCAGCCAAGGCTCCTGTGCGTGAGACAGGCTCCTCTGGAGGAGAGCGAGAGGAGGGCTGGAGTGCAGAGTCCAGCGTTCAGTGGGAGACGTGCGCAAAAACTCAGAGCAGCACCGTTTATAATAGAAACCCTGGAGGTGATCCAGATGCCCTTCGGAGAAGGGAACGCACAAGGACGGTGTAGCCCCACAGTGGAATATTGGATAGCTCTCAGATGAGTAGACTGCAGTCCCACCAGTAGCGTGGGTGAAACGTAGGAGTATAATATGAACTGGGAAAGGTCAGCCTCCGCTTCAAAAATTCACTTACAGTGTGACTGCCAGGGCCTTCACACTGAGCAATGCCCTAGCCATTTTCGTTTCTGTTTCTTTTGAGACCTAATTTTGCTAAATTGCCCAGGCTGAACTGAAACTTAACAATCCTCCCACTTAGCTTCCTAGAGTGCTGGGATTCCAGGTGGGCACCTCCACACTGGGATACATGGTACCCTTTCATAATGTTAGAAACGAAAGCAAACATTTTAAAGAATGTGAATACAGCTTATAAATCCTTATAAAGAAGAAACAAGGGATGAAATAGGGCCTGGGAATGAAGCAGGACATGAGATCTCGGATCAGTAACAAGAATGCATCCTGAAAGCCGGGCATGGTGGCACACGCCTGTAATCCCAGCACTCGGTAGGCTGAGGCAGGAGGATCACTGTGAATTCGAGACCAGCCTGGGCTCCATAGTGAGTTCCAGGTCAGCCTCAACTGCATAGTGAGACCCTGCCTCAAAAAAACAAAACAAAATAAACAAACAAACCGAAAGAATGAGTCCTGAGGCAGAGATGATTAGCTTATCAGTAAATATTCGAGACCTGAGGACTGAAGATTTTGTTTCCTTATTTGACTCAGAAAATCTACCTGAAAATTGGGAAGGGATTTCAGTCTGATGTGGTAGCCGAACTTGTTCTCTCATTTTCTCTGCCAGCTCTGCTCCTTTCCAAGCAGGAAAGCCAGTGTGGTCTACTGACACAGGAGTCCTCCATGCGGAGAAATACCATTTTTCTCGAATGAAAATCTTCCTGGACAAAGGTGGGAAACTTCCCACGTGTTCAGGAAGTGCCTATGCCTTCCTAAGGCCGGCATTTTCCAGTTCCAGTTCCTAAACCAATGTCCTTCTGCCCAAGGGATGGAAGTGTCCTTCCCTGGGGTGGGACTCGGGGTGTCTACGTCCACCTTTGTCCCCCACACTCGCACACCTCCTAGCACCCAGAACAAGCAGGAGCTGAGCTCAGTGCCGTGCTTTCTTCTGATTTACTCCAGTGAACACATAAGGGATTCTTTTCCCTTGAAGCAACAATAGCTTAATCTGAGAAACGTCCCTGTAAACACTGTGCTGGCCACTGGGAAAGCTGTCCTTCCCTTCCTGACGGCTTTTGGAGGTAACAGTCAGGCACCACAGGTGTCCCGGATACCCCACAGACCCAGCTATCTGTCAGACTCCCCCATCTTATCACTGAGTGTTGTAATCACATGAAAAGAAGCCACACTCTATGTGAGCTGATTTGGAAGTGGATCTCACTCATGGAGATAAAAATAGAAAAGTGATCAGGTTACTAATCTGCCACTGAACGTGGGCCTCAGAGGAAAGGCGTAATCATGCTTATCTTCTCGGTCTTCAAAGGCTGTCACAAATGCTAATGAATTATAAAAGCACCTGCTTCTACCTTTACCAGCTTCTTGTCCACTTTTGTCTTTTGAAAATGATATCCACTGATTTCACCACAACTCACTGATGATGACAAACAGAGTAGTGATTTCGTTTCTGTTTGTGTGACCTTATATCAGTGTGTGTTCTAATGCAACTAGACATTTAGGGCAATCGAAATTAACCTATTTTATCTATGGTTGGTTATGAATATTCTCGAAGGCAGGCATGAGTATGTACATTAAATTAGCGCAAACTATCACAGATATATAAAGCTCTCCTTTAGTCTTACTTAAAAAGTCTCCGTAATTTCAATAAATAGTCCATTTCAAATTATTTTCAAAAATTTGTCTGGGGATTTGGCCCTGTGGCTCGGCCGCCTGCCTCACAAGTGCAAGGGCCTGAGTTCAATGCTTGGTTAAAAAAAAAAAAAAAAATTCAACTTCTGCTTTGTTTAAAGAAAGGAAAAAAACCAAAACCAAGAACAGTGTAACAGTGGATTCATCTCTGATGCACGAATCATTTAATGTTGCTTAAAGTTATTAAACCACTTTCCAACTTTATAAATGGACGGCTTTCTTACCTTCGATCTTTTTTTCCTTGACCTCAATTTTCAAACCTGGATCTCTTCTCAGTAACCATTCAGTATGCTTTACTGCTTGTAAGTATTAATTAGAACTCAGCTCCATAGTATTCATTAATACTCTTAGCTTGAGAGAAGTGTAAACTACTCCCATGAGCTTTAGGGTTTTGATACACATTTCCAGGTTAAAAGCAAATGAAGCATTGTGAAGAGAAACATTCTCTTAAGATGTAAATGCAGATGACTGTTGAAAGCGTTTGGGCTGATCTATTCCTTTGGGTATTCTATAATATGTGGCTGATAATTTCTTATGAAGTGGTTCTTTACTAGAAAGTCTTCTTTCCTTTATCCCTTTCTGATCACACATCTCCAACTAGTTTCTTTTAAAAAATAAAATTTATTTTATAGAACAGTTTTAGATTTACCAACGAGATGAAGTAGAGAGTTTCCGAGCTTCTGCGTTAGCCAGTAAGTGCTATGTTAGGATGGATTATTACAGTTAATGAATCGAGGCAGACACATCACTGCAATCCATAGTTTTATTCATGCATATTAGTTGTGCAGAATAGTGGATTCCCTAGGAGAGCGAATCACACACTCTCAAAACGTACTTTATCTCCTGCACCCTCATCTGCCTCTCACCCTGCCCTCACCCTCTTCCTCTTCTCTAACATTCTCCCTTCTACTTTCATGTCGTCTCTCTTAAATTCCACATGTGAGAGAAAGCACACAGCATCTTTGTCTGAGTCCAGCGCAACTTAAACCTGGCTTCATCCACTGCCCTGTAAATGGTACAATGTGGGTCTTCTTTTTGGCTGAGTAATATTCCGCTGTGCACACATAAGACCTTGTCTTTATCTGTGATACCCATACAGGCTGCACAGCAAGCACCACAAGGAACTCGGGCCTGGAAGAATCTCCACAGCATTTTATTCAAACTTTCTTAGTTTTCAACTGCGACCCTTTCCTTTTCTTTCGTCCTCGGCATCCTTGCGTGATACAACACTGCATCTCATCACGTCTCTTTGTGCTCCTGTTGGCTGAGATAATTTCTCTGCCCTCCCTTGTTTTTGAAGTCCTTCCCAGTTTGAGGAGCACGAGTCAGGTATTTTGCAGAATGTCCCAAACTGGGATTTGTCTGATGTTTTCTCTAGATTATCCTGAGGTTACCATTTTTTGGGGGGAGAGATCAAAGAGGTAAAGCACCATTTCCGTGACCTGAAAGAACCGTACAGTCTCCACAGCTCGTCCCCACTGGCGTCCTTGGACTGTGGCAGTCTGGCAGATTTCTCTGTGGTAGTTACTCGTTTTTCTAACCCACATCTCAGCTTTCCGTACTTACTTCTAATCCTACAGTGAGAAGTCTGGCTGCCCTCACTTGCATCCATTGGCCTGACACACGAACAACTTAGGTTATGACTAAAATTTTAGTTTTAACCTATGAACAAAGTCTTGAGTTACAACCCAGGTGCAGGCTGCTTGTGCTTCAGATGGTCTCAGATACAGACTGAACACTTGAAGAGTTCTGGAAGGAGCATGACAGCGTCCTTTCCTGAGTGGGGTTAATTGAGAAATCCTGGATCAGTGTCTCTCTAAGGACCTTGAGATCTGCCTGGAAGAAAGTGTGGCCCAAAATTATACAGGAAAAAGACTTTGAAGGCAGACGACCAACTTGAGTTGCAACCAGCCCTCAGGAATGAGTTGAGTTCTTAAGTCAAGGGTCCACTGTACTTCCATGGGAAATGACTCTTCCCCTACAGTCCAGTGATTGCTTCTGCCTTAGTAACTCCCAAAGTCATCAAGATCAGGACCTTTTGCGCCTCCACGCCCAGTGAGCTGGTTTCACCTCCTTGCGCACTTAATTCTGGGATATTTTGATTCCTTCCTGAGATCCCCCAACTCAGGTGAATTTTTAAGATTTGCAAGCACTAAACTCACTTCTGTGGGTTGTGAAGTTCCCTAGGGTTGGCAAGTGTAGAATACTGTGTATCCAAAATTACAGCAGTGCACAGAATAATTTTGGGGTGGAAGAAGACACTGATATGTTACACAGTCAGCCTTTTCCCCTTCTCGGATCCCCACCAACACCCAATTTCTTTTCCAGAACATCGAACTGAGGTCATACGGCACGTGGCCTCTTCCCCTGCCTTTCTTCCATTTTACAACTTGACTTTAAGATTCACTCACAGCTTTTCATGGCTCAAAAGCTCATTTCTATTTATCACAGAAAGAATCACCCCACATATGCGTCACCATCTATTTCTCATTTACTACTGAGACATCTGGATCTTTTCCAAGTTTTGATAACTACTAACAAAACTACTGTGAACATACCGATGTAGCCTCTGTGTCCACATGACCTTTGAAATTAGTGGCATAAATACGTACTTAAAATGATTTTTGGATCATAAAGCAAAACTAAACTTAGTTTTGCATGATACTTGGGTGTTGAACCTATGGGCCAAATTAGGAAAAAATAAACATTTTAATATTATTTAGTGTCACGATTCATGAACACAGAGTGTTTCTCCATTAGAATTTTTCAATATTTTTTACCATATTTTAAAAACTTATCTGTATATAAATGCTGTATGCATCCTGTGAGCTATATTCTCAAGAATTCAATTTTTGGTGCCATTGTAAATGATTTTTTAAAAAAATTCAAATTCCTGGTTTTAGTACAGAGATATGGGAGAGTAACCAAAAATTCCATGTTATTCTTAGATCTTAATACAGCATTTATTAATTATAAGATATTTTTGGTTAATTTCTTTGAGATTTACTACATAGACAGTCATGTCATCTACAAACAAAGAATTTAATTCTCCTTTCCATTTGGCATACATTTTTTTTTTCCCTATCTCATTGCTTTTAGTGGGATTTTCCACTATGGTGTTGAATAGATGTCATGAGAGAGAATTTCCTCACCTTGTTTCCAAAGTTAGGGGATATGCGTCCACTTTTCTTTTTTACCATTAAAATATTACTTTTTGTTTTCTTGTAAAGCTAGATATTTTAGTCCAAAAGGTACACCACATCATTTGCTTATTCATTATTCAATTTGCATAAGCATTTATCAAACACCTGCCTTATGTAAGTATTAAACTTTTCAATGAGATGTATTTCTCAATTACTCTCTTTTCGCAGTAGATAAAGGCTAAGGAATTAGGGAGCTGGTAATCACATCCTTTTCTTTACGTGTTAAATCACAGTACCATTATTTGTGATCCACATGATAGTAAACAAGTTACTTAGTGTCTCTGTTTCTCAGTTTTTGTATAATATTGAGATAATTGCATTTTTCTCATAGTATTGTTGTGAGTTTTAAGAGTGTTGATGTAAAACCTAGAAGTGCCCGTCACATGGCAAACACAAAAACAGTCTTTTAGTTACTTTTGTTGCAATCTCTCAGTGGCCTAAAGGAATTGATAGATGTCTGGCTCTAGACCAGGTGGTCCCTACCTCCTACATCGACCCTTGAGGGCGTTCATGTGTACAGTTGCCTTGGGAGAGTCTGTGTAAGATGGAAGTTTGCATGCAGAAACTTCATTCTGGTTCGCCGATAGGCTGCCCACCCGAGAGGCAGAGGGAGAGGTGTGGAGCTGGGCGAGAGCTTAGTAATGGGCACCGCCGGTGAAAGACCAGTCAAGGCAGCTTATTTCGACCATTGCATGTCAAGCCTCACAGCTGGTAAAGAGCTCAGCCCTGAGGCTGCAGCTGTCCACATTACCAGGTCCTAGGCTGCATCCTTAAGGGGAACCGAGGGAATGAAGCCAAACACTCATAGAGCGTTCTTACGTCCTATAAACTCAGAGTACATTTCATGTCTACAAGTTGAAAATATTAATTGTACAAAATTACTTTTCTGAAGCTCACTAAATATCTGACTTGGGTTTACTACCAATTCAGTTCAGATTTTTTTAAAAATTAAAAAAAAATTTTCTCATTGAGTTTATTGGTACATTTTAGGTGTACAGCACAGTCACATTCACCATTGGGATCTCGTACCTGTACATGACAGGCCTTGGTTCTCATTTTGTCCCCATACCCCTGCCCACCCTTCACTCCCTGTACCCTCCCCTATTTACAAAGACTTTCTTTCCATTTTTTTCATTTTCTCATATTTTTTCTTTTCCTTACTTTCTTTCTACTACCCTTCCCACTTCCGGTAGATCTTTAGCCCTTTTCTTCCTATTTCACGTTGTCAATTATATCCAGTTCAGATTTTTAAAATTGCAAGTGATTTATCTCTTGTAAGAGTAGAGTGAGCTTTCAAAATTTCTTTCCTACAAGTTTATTTTGAAAGGTATTTCAAATTTGAAAGTCCAGGGGTCCTTTTGTCAACCTTACACAATGGCTTAGAAATTTCATCAGTGCTCTGAAACATACCCAGTGTTTTAAGCAATTTTGTTTATCAAGAGTGTCTCAGTGATGACATATCTAATAGCAGTGAATATGAGGCTTGGCCCACAATGGCACACATTCCATTTTGATGAATATCCTTATGCCCGTGATCTTTTGAACACTGCCTTAAATTGTAATGCTAATCATATGCACAGAGCAGGGTGGTAAAATCTAGCTCTTTATGACAGATACTGAATTATGTGAAAGTGGTCTGTTAGGGACGGTTTGCGGTTTTAAGTATAGAATTTCTTAATTCCATTTTATAAGCCTCAGGGAATAAACAGGATTTTATTCCATGTGTGGATGGCAGTAGGTTTTACACACTGTTTCTGGAGGTAAGCAATCCCAGAATTCAAGTGTGTGCAAAGTTTGAAGAGGGCTTTTGCTGTGTGTGGCCCCCTGATACCCTTGCAGATACACTCAGTATTCCCCCCTGCCACAGAACTTTGGTCCTTTTAGTTCTTTCTACAAACTCCAGTTTCTTGTGTTAGTGGAAAAATTGCAAACTTTTCACTCACTGTTTTTTTTTCCCCCAAAAAACATATTTTTCCTACCTTATCTCAGAAATAACCCTATCATTTCTACCTGGGATAATGTAACTTTCCTATTCTGTTTTGTTTTCTGGAATTCATTATTGATTAATTCTTGTTTGTTAGGTGTTTCATTTTCTTGGGATGGGTGAGCAAGGCTAGTTGGTGGAGGGGAGTTAGAGTTTGAAGGATTAAAATTCAAGAGCCTGATGTTCTGTCCACCACCATCTCATAAAGTTAAATTCACAAATCAATCTAAGTTTCTTAAGTGTCTTAACATGCATAATGAATTTTCTCATTCCAAGATATACTTAGAAGTGTTTAAATTATAGGAATTTAAGATAAACAATGTTAGTTCTAATTTGAGCACTATGTTTAGGAAAATATTAATCTGAATTCAGAAGTCGGTCCTATGTTGAAATCTTTTTCTTTGTAATAATGTCTGTCTGATGGAAGTCCTCTGTCTTCATTATAGGAGGCAGTCACATTTGAGGAATAATATACTTTTGTTAGATTTAGAGTAGCGTTTCACCATACTTCAAAATAATCATAATTATTATGCTGCAATACAAAAGGAATCCCAATGGTGCGCCTGACAAACAGAATTGGTCTGTTTTAGTTGTTACCAGGAAACATTTCACACTCAAGTCATTTTGAGTGCGTGAGCTCCAGGAAAATGATGAATCACTACAGGATGAAATTGTCTGTGCTTACATGCAGAAATGAGAATAGCTGTCTTGTAAGAAAGACACTTAGTTGAGGAAAAATGGAAGTAACATGATATCAGGTATCAGACATCTGGTAACTATGTCTAAACAAACACCATTAGTAGAATTTGAAGGACGTTTTGTTAAGTATAAAACCCACTCAGAAAATGTAGGTTCAAAGTTTGGAGTCAGTTTCAAACTTTTCCTGTTCATCTTCATTTGCTTTTGGCAAAGCAGTACCTTCCTGCTGTTCAGAAAAATCTTTTGAAAAGTTTAACTGCTAGATTGAAAGCTCCTTTGATATTAAACATCTCTGACAAATAACATTTGCAACTTGGGCTGGGATTGAATGAGTAAATTAGACATCAAGTGAATCTTCAATTATGGTCCTGATTCAGTCTTTATCTCCCTCTTGCACTAATGTCCTGGTGTAAAATGGGTGATGGCCATAAGACCAGCACACAATTAAGGGATAGATGGGTGGATAGAGAGAGCCATTATAGAAGAAGTTGGCTGTGCAACATTCTGGCAGCTTATGTGAACCCCCATAGTTTTAACCCATGCAGACAATGAACCTGCACCTGGGGAGGGTGTCTTTAGGGGATACTGGAAAAGTGATGTTATGTGTCCAGATCTCCAGAGAAAGCAAAGGCTACAGATGCATCAAGCAAAGAGGTTTCTTGGGAAGAAAATAGAAAGATGTAGATCCAAAGCTGATCGCATAAATAAAGAATATGAAAAGTACTTCTTTTATGCCAACTCCGGCATGTGATATTGGGGTAGATGTAAATCTTTCTTTTATGCCAACTGGGGCAGTTTGTGAAAGGTCACATGGAAGTCACGGGAACCTTTAGACACTTTTATGTGTGCTGAGTATAAATCCTTTCTTCTGTGTGTGAGATACTTACATTCATAATCATCAAGAGGATGAAATTTAGCATTAGAAAAAAGAGGATTTAGAACCTTCATCTCCAAATCAAAGCCTATGATCTTTAAAATCTCCTGCTAAAGCAGGACCAGCTGTTTGAAAAAGAATCAAAGTCGAAGAGCAGATTGATAAAGCACCGATTAGAAGCCTGGCCTTACTCTTCCCAGGCATCCAGGATAAAGAAGACATCTCAAAATGTGGTGTTTTAAGACTCCCTTTATTCTCAGTTCAGGCAACATTAAATGGAAGGTGGGTGCTTTTCTCATTTAGAAGAGTTTGGCTGATTGTTATTTCCTCCATGGTGCCCTCAAATGTATGAAAACATACTTTACCATTAAAGTTTCTCACTTGTGCTTTTTGATCACTAGAGATATGCTTCACTTTTGAATGTTCAGCACTATTCTTATTCATGGCTTAGAAATGGCTGTGTTTCCAGCCAATGCAACTCTTTTGAAGCTACCCGTCATAGCATTGCACTCACGGGACTGAGTGTGGGATCTAGATAACTTTGTTTTAAAGTTCTCTTACCGATGTTGATTGATTGAAAGGTAGCAAGTGACTCAACACAAACCAATGTTCTCTCCAAGAGCCTTCATTTTGGAGCTAGAAGATTCTTGCCCTTTTGGTGAATTATGATGGACTGGTATTGTGTTTGCTACACTATAATTCGATGGATGAGGCAAAGACCTTAAGCTTTCCAAAGTTGGAACTTGACAAATCTACCATGGAAAAGTTTGAGTTCTAAAATTACTGTCATCAGCCACATCATTAAAGATTCGAGCACACTCTGCCTCATTATTCTGTGATGCTAAACACAGCATTTCTGCCTCCTGGCCCAAGATGTCTGTTTCAGCTTACATTTTATGTCTGTATGGCAGCCAGTGGGAGGCAGAGAACAAAGAAGGCACAGCCTGACCCCTTTGAAGGCTTAAATAGGAGCTGGTAGATGCCAGCACTCCTCCCATTGCATTGGCTATAACTTATCACATGGACACATAGGGAAGCCTGGCTTTCAAAAGTAGCCATGACTTGGATAACTGAGGGCCTAGTTTCAAACTACTGTTGGAGAAGTAGAATATGGAAATTTAAGGAAACATGGATTTTTGCCAAAGATAAGCAGCAACGTTCTTTAGGAGCTCCTTTTCTAATGTGAAATCTTCCTTTAGCTGACAAGTTACTTGGAGTATTTTAGTGCACTGAAATTCTTGAATGTACTCACATTACCTTCTGAGTTTCTATGCAAGTAGACAAATAAGATCCTTCTCTCTCTCTCTCTGTGAGTGTGTGTGTGTGTGTGTGTGTGTGTGATGTACAATGCTTTGCTAAACAAATTAACGTCAAGCCCTTGTTTCTTGAAGTCCAATAAGTCCAGAGTAAGGTAGTCATGGAAGGCAGAAGGAGAAACTGACAGCTAGTCATCAAGAATGTGCACAGAGAAAGGAAGCCCACTCCTTCTCATACGAACCAGAGTATGCAAAACGTGAAATTTCCTGAAGACAGTGGTCCCTATCCATTGAAAAGGCAATGGACTAGTTGGCTGAAGGCAGATTGAAAAGAAGCAAAGAACTTAAACTGTAAGAGATAGTCTTAATGAGTACTGATGCTAAGGATGGAAAGCTTAAAAAACCCAACTCCCCAAGAGCCTAAGGAATTACCAAGTGCCCAAGGGATTAAGTATTCAAATCATCTCCTTTAGTTCTCACATCGGAACCACTCCCATTTTACAGATAATCAGATAGTTTATGTAACTCCTCCGATGATAAGCCATTTGTGGGTAAGTCGGGACTGCCTCCTAATCTAACTTCCAAGGGAGCCTCAGTTTTCCTTCGCATCATCCTACCATCACTGCACCACCAAGCGCTTTACTCAGAGCCTTTCCCGAGTGTGGCCGTCCCAGAATCCCTTTCCCCTGTCTCGTGCGGCATCCGGGGCGCCCAGAACTGCCACAGCCAGTGCCACCATCTGAAGCTTCAGCACCAGTCCTACATCTCGGTCACAAATCAGAATAATGATTCAATGGGCACGAAGTCGATACAGGGTTGAGTACTCGTTTTATTTCATTCCGAGGAGCAGCACCCAATGCTGAATGGTCAGTAGAACTGATGTAACAGCAAATAGAAAACCAATCCGTATTTGGTATTGTTCATTTTTCTCCTGGTGTCTGAGAACACGTTCTGTACATTGTGCAATTAAATCTGGAGTAGATGAATGTTACCGGCTAGTGACTTCATTTTGTTAACTGCTGCACTAAGTGAATGCAGACTTGATGTATTATCCCTCCCTTCTCTTCATTTCAGAAAATAGGCTTCAGTGTAGGGCTCTAGACATTATGGATGTGGGAATGCAGTGAGAATCAATGAAAGAGGGGCAGCACGTGCAAACAAGCGTTTGTAACAGAAGTAAGTGCAAGGCGGAGGGAGAAGTACAGTGGGAAACCGTAGAGAAAGCGTCTGTCGTTGTTAGCTGTGAGACAGAAGCTTCTTCACTGAAAGCAGTGGTGTTTCAGCTGAGCCCTAAAGATGAGTGAGCTTCAGCCAGGGAAAAAGGTGAGTGGAGCGTGGACGGAGGAGTAGGAGGAGGGGGAGGAGGAGGATGAGGAGGAGTAGGAGTGG
>NW_022900937.1:4428620-4434627 GCF_012274545.1 Fukomys damarensis
GGAGGAGGAGGAGGAGGACTCCGCCATGGCAACAGCAGAACCCAAAGGGCTCAGAGCAGATACTCAAGCTGGTCAAAGCTGGGACAATCGGAGGAGCAAAAGAATTAAAAATAGTAATAAGGATAAACCACGAGCTTTTGAAATTAATTTGGCCCCTGCTGAATTCAGTTTGGTACCTGCTGAGTGTTAGCCGTGAATAGAGCTTACAAGTGGAGGTGTGCAGGTCTGCACATCAGGAGCAGGGCGCAGACAGAAGCTGTCACTTTGAGAAGCTTTGGTTACACTGACAGTAGTTGAGGGAGCCCTGGAGCACAGGAAGTTGCTACAGTGTCGGCGTGACCAGCGGGCTAGGGCATCGTCCTGGGCGAACAAGGTAACTAGAGCAATGCTAACAGAAAGACCATGGGCTGAATTTATCTTAAGCCATAAAAGTAGGACATTTATTAGAGAAATTAAAAAAAATAATGAAGCTAGAGGCTTTTTACACGTCTCGTAGTAAGTAACTAACATAGCTCGAATTTTCATGTTTGCTACTTATTCTTCCTTTCTGGGGCCTCTTCTATATTTCTCACTGAATGTTATTTTTAAAGTATACTTGACAGTACTCTGCTCGTACTATTTTTGAGTTCATCTCTATTGAGTCTAAACTTGCAGCAGAGAACCCAGGATTAAAATGTCCAGGGTTTGAACCAAATTTCAACAACAACAGAACTCACAGGAAGAGCTGAAAGAAAATACTCCCCAGCCTGTCTTCTGAAATGTTATCCTCTACTGCTCCTTGTGGATGGTGGGACTCAGGCATACCGTGAATCTGCAATGATGTCCAAGAAGCTCTGCGAATGAGAGGCTGTGTGACTACCGGAGTTTTCCTCTGAGTACCCCACCCCACTAGAAGTCATTAGCTTTGGTGATTATCAGTTTTGTGCTTGTATGTATTTTCCCCTGGGGAGGAAGTGCTGTGAGCAGATCATGCCATGCAGGGTTGAGAAGGGTAAAGTTAGGGACAAATACATTCAGGGAACACCCATGATAAAGCATTCCTATGGAAAATCAACTGTCAGGTAGGTAGTCAAGGAACCACCAGGACATGTGCTTCTAGTCATGTGACCAAACAGCACAAAATTTTAGGAAGACAGACATTGCTCAAAGGGACCCTGGAACATTCAGCGAAGTCATTTCTGCACAGCTGAGAGTCAGACTTCTCACTCATCTACTTTTGACCTTTCGGTCTTCTCTTTCACTTTTCTTCTTATAAACAGTTCAACATCTTAGATCTGAGACTTATCCTGAGTCATCTTTGGGTATGTGGTCTGCATGTTCCTGTGTTGATATCTGAAATGCTTCCCTGGTAATATCTAGGACCGGACACAGTGAAATGTTGTAGCTCACCTTGGTCTCTGGTCCCTCTTATGGAGGCCAACTGCAGGCAAGCCTGGTCCTGAGTGCCACACTGGGGCACCTCTGGTAGTGAGTCCACCTGGCTGGCCTTGCTTCCCTGTTCCCTGTTTGCTGGCTACCATGAATTGAACAGTGTTGTGACCATCATCCCTTCCACCATGATGGACCTGCCTTGGAGCCAGCTGACTGGACTGAATTCCTTGAAACCCTGAGCCGAGTAAACCTTTCCTCCATAAATTGTATATATCAGGTATTTTGGTCCCAGCAACAGAAAAAGCTAACTAATAATGCATTTTCACTGTAAGATACATTGCCATGTTGACTTCCAGAACTGCTGTGTCCATCATATTCTTACAACAGTATTTGAGGATTCCCATTTTTTCACTTCCCAGTCTTTTTAGTTTTCTGCCTCTGATGAGCAAAAATATTATTATTGCATAGATGCCCATTTTATTATGCAAATTTTAATATTTTATGACCATTTTAAATTTTCACTATTGTTCCCTAGTTCATATCCATAACCACTTTGAGTGTTGCATTTTTTATTGAATTAGTGAAGGATGGTGGGTTTTTCTTTTTCACCACTTATTCTTTGACACAGACAATTGTATACACTTAGGAGGTTCAGTGTTTTATATGTGTATACACTGTGTAATGTTCAGGTCCGGGTAAGCATACCCTTTTCAGAATTGTGGTTTTGACTACGGGATGGCAACCATTTGATCTCCATATGTACTATGCCCCCAGTTTGCCTTGTTTTACTGTTTAGAAATTGCATAATGATTAAATTTATAAATATTTTCCTGGACACCAGAAATTTCAGTAAAAATGTGTCCAAAGTTTCTTTGCAGGGAGGCAGCAAGGTGAGGCCAGGCGGTCTGCACTGGTCTGGCTTCTTTTCCAACTCACATCCTGCCCTGCAGAGTGTATGGAACCCACAGGTCCCACCCCACCCACTCTACACATAACTCTCTTCTCTCCTTCCTCACTCTCTCTGTTCTTCAAAGATGCCAAGCTCTCCTGAGCTTACTGCCAGGCCATTGTGTGCTACTATAACATTTCCCTCTGGCTTTTCACTCGTGACTCCTTGGGTCTTTGTGCATTTTAAATCCTGCAGTAAAGGGGAAGTTCTTGGCATAGACGCTGTGGGTCTGTGCACCCAAAAATCTTTTCCAAATACCTTCACATTTGCTTCCTTTTATCATGGAGCAAGGGTTATCAAAGTGTGATCCTGGGATCGGCAGCATTAGCTTTATCTGAAAACGTGTCAGAAATGTGAATTCCCAGACCCCTTCCCAAACTCACCAAATCAGAGCTCTGTGTAGAGTGGGCCGTGAGGGCTTTAATAAATGACCCAGGTGATTCTGATTACACTCAAGGCCTTGAGAACCTCTGCTGCTAAAAGTGGAATGCTAACACACATTCCCCAGCTGCCCTGGTACAAGCAGTGGACAAGTCATCCAGTTCTGACTAATGAGAGTTAAGTGGCCTCCTTTGGTAAGGGTCCTAGGAAAGATTAGAGCATCTTAAAAGAAGACACAACTGGCATGAAAGTTTGCACTTCGCCCTCTTGCTGTGTACAATACACATGAAATTCGGGATAGGGATTGCACCACAGGCACTTGGCAACCGTGAGGAAAAGAAGGTATAAAACCAAAAAGCCAGCACACTAAGAACGGAAAGGTGAGGAAGTAGAACCTGGGGTCCTGATGCTGTAATTGGCTGAACTTCTTAGAAAAGATTAACACCTCTTCTGCTTTTCTTTCCCAGATTTCTACAATGAAATGTATATAATAGCTTTGAATTTATAAAAGTTTAAAAATAGAAATGCCCTTCTATTTATAGCCATACGAGCTAGGGGCCTAAGAAGTGTGCCTGCTGCCAGACACTTAGACTCAGATGTAGGGTTTAAACCCCTTGTCTCAATGGGAGTCAAAGAAAGCAAATGGGAATTGGAAGGAGGGAAGCAACCTGAAGTGCAGTGGGGTCTTTTCACTGAGGAGAAGCTGAGATGTTGGCACCAGGTTTGCCGGGGTGGGAGGCTGTTGAGCAGCTGGGCAGGGAAAGCAGATAAGGGAAAGCAGGAGGCTGAGTGGCCCTGGGCTGGGTAAGGGTGACCCAGGAAAGTGTCACACCTGCAAGGGTGGACCCCAAGAGCAACTAATCAGGACAACTGACACTATGGAAGGAGCAACATTCATCTCTCTGGCAGTGCCTATCTGTGACTCATCCATGCGGCCTAGGTGTTTTAATTTCCTGTACGATCTCAAAATTAACAGAGAAATGGTCCCAAGCCACTTACACATTCACAACACCTGGCTAAAGCACAAACAACCTTTCCCTGGAGGAGCACATGCTCGACCCATATGGTACTTCCCAAGATAAGGTCTCCTGGAACCTGAGGTCACAAGCTGAAATTGTAAAGAATACAGAATTCAATTTACTTGTACGCAGCAGATGTCACAAAGAACAGAGTTCAATGTCTCTGAATGCCAGGCTCCTTAGAATTAGAAGATAGGGAGTGCATAAAAATAGGAGTAAATAAGGAAAGATAAGGAATCTGTGTGTCTTGGACTTGCTGGTAGTAGTAGAGGGATGGATTTAAGTTTTGAATTTATTTGGAAGGTAGATTTGGTAGGATTTGCTAATGGATTGGACATGAGGTGTGACAGAAAAGAGCTTTCAGGTTTGGGGCTTGATTTTCAGTTTAATGAATAAAGTAATAGATATTAAGGCAAAACCCACTATAAGAGATAAAAATACAAGGGATTTTCCTTTAGAAAGACATATGCTCTAAATTTACATATGCCAGGATCAGAGACTGATAAAGTTGACATGATTAAAAGAAGTAATTGACAGTTCATACTACTATAGTAGGAATTTTTAAAGAACCCTCCAATAGTAATTAAGGAAAAGAGAAAAAAGTGAAAGTATAGATTATTTAAATATATTAAAAGTTTGAGTGGTTGGCCATATATTAAGTTCTTGTATTCAATAATTCATAAAAACACATTTATGCACACATGTAGAAGTTTTTTTAAAAAAACTTCACTGATATGCAATGATAAACAAGTATGAGCAAATATCAAAAAACTAAAAGCACTGCACACCACCACCCCCAGCAAGGAAGGTGAGATTTGGGAAGTCTGCTCCAAGATTGCTTTCCCTCTGGCCTACTTGGGCCCATTTGGCAGGACCGGGTAGCTGCACCCTCCCCTGCCTGCACGCCACCAGCCCCAGCAAGGAGGGTGAGATTGGGAAGGTAGCTGAGGGGGTGCCCATGAAACACCCCTACCCTGCTCTCAGACCTCTGGATTGTGCCAGTCCTTGGACCCACTCTGCAGAGGCATAGGTGGTCATAAAGGGTATTTTTCTGAGCTCCCAATTTTGAGCATCTTTAAAGAAAGGGCAGGGGAAACCTGTAGTAGAACTGTGTGGAGTTTGACCCTGCAGGAGGTCAGGGAACTCAGTCTGGGCCTTGTGGCTTGAGGTCAGTCTGAGTTGTGGGGATCTGCCATTGGCTAGCTGAGATCAGGAGACTTGGTTCTGCACATGGCTGTGAACATTGTATACTATGAGAGCAGAGATATAGTCTGAAAGAGGCCCTTTAAATTCATTTTTTTCTTTCTTTTCCTCATTCCACTCTGCAAATTCTTTTTTCTGTCCTCTTACTCCAACTCAGTCTCTTGCTCCACCATATTATCCCTCATCTCCCTTTTTGTTCCTGCTCCTGCCCTAACTCAGATTTCTTCTTTTATCATTTTTTTCTTTTTACTTTATGTTCTTTTCTTCTGTCATTTTACCTCACTCCTGTGTCAATAGTTTCAAGGGAAAGTGAGCCCCTATTTCTGTTAAGGGGACATATTTTGTCCTTATTCTTGCACTCTGTCTATCCCTTTTGAATTTAACAGTTTCCTAAAGATTGTATGGTCATTCTGTGTGCTCTGGCTCCACTTGAAACCTTCTCCAGTTCTTTCACTTATCTACTCCTCCAGTCCTAACTCTGTCTAAGCCCCCATCCTAAATGGTAAAGATGCTATATTGAAAAGCATATTCACTGCAAACATATTTTGGGCTGCGTCTTGATTTTAATTTAATTCACATGGTTTAAAGATGATAGATTAATCAGTACCACAAGTGGTCAGTTTTCAAGTTGTGCTTGATCCTATTGTGTTGCTGATGGTATCAACTAGGATAAAGGATTGTGACTGATTTAATGAGTTGTTTTCTCTGATATTATGAAAATGAGAATGTCTATGAGTCATAAGAGAATCGAAAGCTAAAGCACAACTATATCAGGAAGATTTAAGTAATAACCCAGAAACTAAACCAAGGACAACCCAACAACAAAAATAAAAATGAGAAAACACTTAAGCAAGACACAAAGACAGACCTCCAGTTCACCAATGGCAAACAGTAGGGAAAATGAGGATGAAAAGTCTGATAGTGAACCAGCAGGGCACCCTGAAGCCATACCAAAGGAAGTAACAAAACAGACCAATCAGGCTCTAGAAAAATTCAAAATAGAAATAATTTCCCAGATAACCATAGAGATGGTGAGAAAAATGGAAGTCATGACATGATTTGAGACTCTAGAACAGAAACTGAC
>NW_022900937.1:4434655-4436948 GCF_012274545.1 Fukomys damarensis
CAGGACCATGATAGAAGCCATGAAGGCCCAGCATAAGACAGAAATGGAAACAATGAATGCCCAACAGATAAAGAAATCCATAAAACATTCAAACAGATATCCAGGAGATTAAAAACTCTATTGAAAGTGTACACAACAGAATAAAAGGATCCAAAGATAGAATCTCAGATATAGAAGATAGAATTGCAGTCAGTGACTGTGAAAAGAGAGGTCTCATAAAGACAGTAAGGAATCATGGGAAATCAATCCAACAGCTCCTAGATGATGCAAAGAAGAATAACATAAGACTGATAGGAATCCATGAAGTAGCAGGAGAAAATACAAATGACTTAAAGATGTTTAGAGAATTAATGACAGAAAACTTCCCAAACAGAAGGGAAGAATTAGATGTACAGATAAGTGAGGCATATAGGACTCCAACTAGCCACGATCAAAAAAAAAAAAAAAATCTACACCTAGACATATAGTAATCAAGATCCCAGAAACCCAACAGAAGAACAAAATACTACAAGCAGTAAGAGAAAAGAAACAAATCACATGCAAAGGAAAGCCCATCAGAATCACAGCAGACTTTTCAACACAAACCCTCAGGTCAAGGACAGCCTGGAATGAGGTATTTCAAGTCCTAAAAGAAAACAACCTCCACCCTAGACTGATATGTCCTGCAAAACTCTCTTTAAAAAATGGATGGGGAAATAAGATACTTCCATGCCAAAGAACACCTGAGAAACTTCATGAACACCAAACCAGCACTACAAGGAATTCTAAACAATATCCTAGAAAAAGACAATGAAGGTCACAACAGCATGAGGCACAACAGAGCAAATCAAATAGGCAAGGCAAGAACTAAAAGAAGGCAAGAAATTAAAAAGTCAACAAAAGGACAATAACATGACAATAATAAGTCAGAACATATCAGTTATAACCATCAATGTCAATGGCCTCAATTCACCAATCAAGAGAGATAGAATGTCAGAATGGATTAAGAAGCAAAATCCAACAATATGTTGTATACAAGAAACACACCTAGTGTAAAAAGAAGCCCATAGACTGAAAGTGAAAGGATGGAAAACAATTCTCCATGTGACAGTAGCCCAGAAAAAAGCAGGTGTAGCAATCGTATTCACAGACAAAGTAAATTTCAAACCAAATTTGATTAAGAGAAACAAAGAAGGCCAGTGCATCCTTGTAAAGGGAACAATTCAAGAGGAAGAGATGACAATCATAAACATATATGCAACAAATATTAATTCCCCCAACTATATAAAACAAATATTAAGCAACATGAAAAACCAAATAAGCACTAATACAATCATAGTGGGGGAATCTAAATACCCCGCTATCACAAATAGATCATCTAGGCTTAAAATCAACAATGAAATACTAGAACTCAACCAAGCTTTTGAACGCATGGACTTAATAAACGTCTATAGAGTGTTCCACCCCACAAAATCAGAATATACATTCTTTTCAACTGCACATGGGTCATTCTCCAAGATAGACCACATACTAGCTCTAAGAGCAGATCTGAATAAAAGCAAAAGAATCAAAGTTATTCCCTATATATTATCAGATCATAGTGCAATCAAGCTGGAGATCAATAGCACAAGAAACCATAGGAACTTCACAAAAACATGGAAATTGAACAGCACTCTCCTGAGCAATACATGGATCACAGAGGAAATTAAAGAAGAAATTAGATAGTTTTTACAAATAAATGAGAATGCCAATACAACATACAGGAATCTATGGGACAAAATGAAAGCAGTTCTATGTAGAAAATTCATAGCACTGAATGCCCACACTAGGAAAACAGAGCAAGCTCAAGTAAACAACCTAATGATGAATCTTAGACTACTAGAAAAACAAGAGCAAGAAACACCTAAAGCTCAAACAAGAGAGGAAATTATAAATATTCGAGCAGAAATCAATGCAATGGAAACTAAGAAAATGATATAATAAATAAAGGTTTTTTTGAAAGAATAAATAAAATCAACAAACCCTTAGCTAACCTTATCAAAAAAAGGAAATAAAAGGCTCAGATCCATGCAATCAGGAATGAAAAAGGCAAAGTCACAAAAGATCCAACAGAAATCCAGAGGATCATTATTACCTACTTTGAGAACCTGTACTCTAAAAAAATGGAAAACACAGAAGAAATGGACAGATTTTTAGATACTTATGAATAATCAAAGTTGAACAACGAAGATACAAATATTTTAATCATACCAATTACAATCAGTGAAATTGAAAATGTAATTAAAAATTTACCAAAAAAAAAAAAAAAAAAAAA
>NW_022900937.1:4437000-4454829 GCF_012274545.1 Fukomys damarensis
ATAACTACTGCCTTTACTCTTACAACTTTTCAATGAAATTGAAAGGGAAGCAATATTTCCAAATTCATTCCTGGAAGCAAGTATCACTTTGATTCCCAAACCAGGGATAGATGAAACTGAAAAAGAGAACTACTGGTCAATCTCCTTAATGAATATAGATGCAAAAATCCTCAATAAGATATTAGCAAACAGAATACAGAGGATCATCAAGAAGATCATACATCCTGACCAAGTCAGATTTATTCCAGGGATGCAAGGATGGTTCAACATACGTAAGTCAATAAATGTAATACAATATATTAACAAAGTCAAGGACAAAAACCATATGATCCTTTTGAAAGATGCAGAAAAAGCCTTTGACAAAATTCAACACCCATTCATGATAAAAACCCTGCAAAAAAATGGAATAGATCGTCTATATCTCAACTTAATAAAGGCTATCTATGTAAAACCCACAGCCAACGTCATATTAAATGGCCCAAAACTGAAAACTTTCACGTTAAAATCAGAAACAGGACAAGGATCCCCACTATAACCATTCTTCTTTGATATAGTTCTGGAAACATTAGCCACAGCAATTAGACAAGGGAAGGAAATTAAAGCAATAAAGATAGGAAAGGAAGAAGTTGAACTGTCATTATTTGCTGATGATATGATACTCTACAGTGAAGACCCAAAAAACTCCACCAAAAGACTTCTAGACTGAATTGACACTTTTAACAGAGTAGCTGGATACAAGGTCAACACCCAAATATCAATAGCCTTCTTGTACACAAATAACAGACTCACTGAGAGAGAGATTAGGGAAACAATTCCTTTCACAATAGCAACCAAAAAAATGAAGTATCTAGGAATCAGTCTAACAAAAGAAGCAAAAGACCTCTACACTGAAAACTACAGCACTCTGAAAAAAGAGATTGAAGAGGATATATGAAAATAGAAAGATATCCTCTGGTTCTGGGTAGAAAGAATCAACATAGTGAAAATGGCCATACTACCAAAAGTGCTATATAGATTCAATATAATGCTAATTGAAATTCCAACACTGTATTTCACAGAACTAGGAAAAGGAATCCAAAAATTCATTTGGAACCATAAGAGACCCAGAATAGCAAAAGCCATCCTAAGCAACAGAGACATGGCAACAGGTATAACAATTCCCAGTTTGAAACTATACTATAGAGCCACTGTGATAAAAACTGCATAGTATTGGCAAAGAAACAGACCTGAGGATCAGTGGAATAGATTGGAAGACACAAAAACAAATCTAGATATACTCAGAGGTATCATCTTTGACAAAGGTGTTGACCATCTTCAGTGAAGGAAAGATAACCTCTTTAATAGATAGTGTTGAAAAAACTGGATCCCAACCTGCCAAAGATTAAAACTAGACCCTTATTTTTCACCATGCACTAAATTAAAATCCAAGTGGATTAAACATCTAAATATTAAAATAGAAGCACTAAACTTGCTGGAAGATAAGTTAGGTAGAACTCTTGAAGACATTGGCATAGGAAAAGATTTATGAACAAATCCTCAGTAGCACAGGAGCTAGCAGAAAGAATCAACAACTGGGATCTCATCTTATTAAAAAGCTTCTGCACTGCAAAAGAAACCATCAACAGAACTAAGAGACAACCTACAATGTGGGGAAAAAAATTTTACCAGCTGCTCCTCAGATAAAGGACTGTTATCTAAAATATATAAATAGGGCCAGGGATTTAGCTCAGCGGTTTGGTGGCCTGCCTCGCAAGCAAAAGGACCCGAGTTTGATCCCTGGTACCACAAAAAAACAAAAAACAAAAAAACAAACAACAACAACAACAAAAAACTAAAATATATAAAGAGCTCAAAACAATCAGCCCCCCACAAATATAAATACCCAGTTCAAAAATGGGCATCTGAACAGACATTTCTCAGAGAAAGAAGTGAAAACAGCAAGTAAATATTTGAAAAAATGTTCCACACCACTGGTCATTCAAGAGATGCAGATAAAAACAACACTGAGATTCTACCTCACCCCACAAAGAATGGCTGCTATCAAGAAATCACACAGTAACAAATGCTGGCAGGGTTGTGGGGAGAAGGGAACCCTTCTCCATTGTTGGTTGGAGTGCAGACTGGAGAAACCACTATGGAAATCAATATGGAGATACCTCAAAGAACTAGGATTAGAGATTCCATTTGACCCAGCCATCCCTCTACTGGGTATCTTTCCAAAAGAATTAAAAGAATCATACCACATTGATGTATGCGCACCATGTTTATAGCGGCCCAGTTTGTAATAGCTAAAACTTGGAAACAGCCCATTTGCCCATGAGTTGGAAACTGGATAAAGGAGATGTGGTTTTTCTATAAAATGGAATACTACTCAGCCATAAAGAATGAGAAATTAGATTCATTCATAGGAAAATGGATACATATTGAGGATATACTCCTAGGTGAAATAAATAAGTCACACATGTGTAGTTTCTCCAGTGTGAATAATAGTACATAAGATCCTAATGATATAATTGACAATGTGAAATAGGAAGAAAGGGGCTAAAGGTGTAGGGAAAGAAAGAAAGGTAGGGGAAAGGTAATAAAGGAAAAGAAAAAATATGAGAAAATGAAAAAATGGAAATGAAATGTTTGTAAATGCGGAGGAGAGGATGGGGTCAAGGGAGGGCAGGGACAAGGGGAAAAAATGAGCTCCAAGACCTGTCATGTAAAGGTACAAGACCCCAATAATGAATGTAACTATACTGTATACCTAAAATATACCAATAAACTCAATGAGGAAAAAAAACAAAAGAAAAAATAAACTAAAAGCATCACTTTTGGACCACAATATAATAGAAATAGGTATCAATGACAACGTGTAACTAACCTCCTCACATTCTAAAACATTTTCTAAATAAATTTTACTGGCTGGTTGATTGATTGATTACAGGGTCTTGCTACATAGTCATTGGCCTTGAACTTCTATAACCCAGTCTGGCCTTGAAATACTGAGCCATCTGCCTTCGCTTCCTGAAGGCTGGGATTATAGGTGTTAAAGTTATAGGTCAGATAAAGCTATCAGTAAAAGTGAGAAAATACGACTCAGTTATGACATTTCTTTTGTCAACATTTGTGAGTCGCAATTATATTTGAGTGTCAGAGATTCATAAAAATACAAGTGTTATTGTCCTCAGAGCTCTAATTGAATTATTGCTGAAAATGTAATATACGGCATGACTTACTGCTAGGATCTCCTTGTCTGTTAATATGGACAATGCTTTTTTGTATCATTTTAAAATGAACTGTGAACATATATCTGCACTATCAAAAAGGACTGTTCTGTACATGATACGCCATATCAACTGTTCCCCTTTCCATTCCTACCTGCCTCATGTTCTGTGGGAAACTCTTCGGTGTTCCAATGTCTCGGTCCCTGTTTCCACACTGGCCTGGTATGGGCTTGAAGTGTCCCCTCAGACTCATGTGCTGGAAGGTGTGGTCACCAGTGAATGGGTTTGGGGGGAAGTGGTTGCCTCACGCTGGCTCTGACTTCATCAAATGGACTCCTCCCTGGGTAAGATCATAATTTGGTGGCATTATCGGGAGGTGATAGAATCAGGATGGGGTGTGACACAGGGGATGCGATCTGGTCCCTGGCTTCTTCCCTTCTGGGTCTTTTTTTTTTTTTTAATTAAAGATTGCAAACATACAAGATAACAAGAAATGAAGATACTAAATAAAAATTTCAAATATACATATATATGACAGCAAAAAAGGATATGAAATAAACAAGAATTTATGTAACACAGACTAATCAAAATACATTAGTTTGATATGATCTTCAAACATTATGTTCTTTCTCATTTTCTTATAATATTTTTGAAATGATGTTATTATAAATAAAACAAAGTTACATATTACAGTTGAGAAACTGTCCTCAACATTTTATGACTTATAAATTCCTTGGTTTTATTAATTGATAAATATTATATGCTTGTTGGTTGTACCACTTACATTTTCTAACAAAACTTCCCAAAGAAAAAAATATACTTATATTTGAAATGCAAAAGCAACTAAAAAAATTTCCTTAGCTTCTCTCTCTACACATCATGTTGCTTCCTGTATAAAATGTCTTTGTCTTGTATTTTCTTTTATTTTACATAGAGAATTATATGACAATGATTTTTTTTTTAACCTATACCTGCAACTTGCTTAAGGATTGTGAGGGCAAATTACCATCAGCTGCAACATAGTGCCTGCCATATAATATGAGCTGTGACCAAATAAGGTGGTGAATGTTTAAATTTTTAAAAATTATTGCAGTAAAAGACATATTACCATTAATCCCTTGCCCTCCAGAGGACTCCCTCTTACTTTGATCACACCCATCCCACCATCCTTGCCTTTTACTGCAGCAGCTCTGGAGCCTTCTTCCATAAGTGTCTTTAGCTGCACTGTCCTGGCTGTCTCAGTGTCCTGTATTGATTGCAAATGTTTCCCTTTCATGGTGATTTTGACTTTGGGAAGAGCCAGAAGTCACACGGTGCCAGGTCCCATGACGAAGGTGGATGAGGACACAGCGTCACATTTTTGGGAGCCTGGCTTTCTGTTGGATGGCTCTCAGTAGCAGCATTCACTGTTTTTTCATCACACCTTATAAAGACATTTAGGAGAGAAGACTTCCAGAGCTTCTGCAGAAAAGGCAGCAAAAACGACGGGCTGTGTGTGTGGTGAAAGTAGTATTTTGAGCGGGTTTAATGGCCATACACCTTTAATTGTAATGGTTTCTTCCAATTGAAATATTCTCGTATGTTTCGATCACCCCTTGCATAGGCTCCCTGAGGGCTATTAAACGTAGGTGAAGGAAAATCATGTAACACTATGCATTTCTTTTTTATCCTTAAAGTATGTGGTGATCCTTAAAATGTTCTCCTTTTCTAGTGATCTGATTGTCACTCTATGTAGCAAGTAATCTACTTCTCTTGGACCTTTTCAGAAAAGTGTTTTAGGAAATGTAAGGAAAGAGAGGAGATAAAGACCAGTGTATTTATAAGGGTTAAATTTTGTTTTAAGTGCAGATAATGTTAATTGAAGATCAGAGAGGAGGAAGTGAGACAGGTAGACAGAAAGACGGGAAGCAATGACAGCTGGTAGGTGTGAGAAATAGGTAATTAACGGACAATTCTGATAAGCATGAATGCAAAGAGAGAACCAGAACACAGGTGGAGAAGCCGAAGGAAGGAATGAGTGGGTAGCACTGAGAGAAGGCCAGCAGGGTAAGTGAGTAACAGCTGAGACGAGACATCAGCGCAGCGTGCAGAGCTGGCTGAAGCTAGTGACTACCTGCTTTGTTGTTCTGCGCCACAGTGGATACTGTAAGATGAAAGCTGGGTTAAATATTTGGGAAGTACTGATGCAATTTAGGATGAGCAAAAAAATAAATTAAAACAAAACCCTTTTAAGCAAATATTAATTTTAAAGCACTTTTACAATCTTTATCCAAAGTTTCAAAATAGCTTTAAAGAGGAAAATACTTTATGTATTTTATCAGAATTTCTCTATCTACATGACTTCACATGTAATTTCCTCTCTGTTTATTCAGGATAACCCTGCACTCTTTGGAGAATAGAGTCAAACTAATGAATGTTATCTGATTTCAAAAGTACTAACCCCACTTTCAGGATACACTCTTTTATTGTATATGCCATTCTCTAAATACTACATTTATATGGCTTCATTGACTCACGATAAAAATCAGGGTGGGCCTGAGGAAACACAAGCGAAACTCTCACAGTGAACATTCTCTATTGATTACGGCAATGTGTCAGATGCGTGTGTGGCAGCGGGGGGAGGGCATGATCCTCACTGGTGGGTAGTTGCGTGATTTATTAATAAGAAACAGTTTAATGCGCAAGATCAGTAAAGCGTGGCTAATTCTGAAGCCGAAAGCCACACCTTCTTAACTTTCCCCTCAACTTCAGAACCCTTCTCCACATACTCAGTACAGGAACTGGAACATTATTCTTTGAAAACAAAGCCAATGTTTAGAAAATCTGTAAGTGAGCTAACAGTGGGGCATACAGAGGTCCTACAGGATGCTATTGTAAACTGTAACACAGAAATGTCAGTTCATTTGATATCTTTATTTGTTACATGTAGGCTTGAAGAAAGCCTGTGATATACATTTTTGCTTTACATATACTCTGTTACAGGGTATTTTCAGCAGTCAGGGAAGCTTTAAGTGAATCGGAAGAGAAAGGATTTCTACTGAACAGTGTTTGGAACTTACAAAACAAAGCATACAATGATTTCTTTCATCTCTTCCTCTGGAATGATGTACATTTCAAAGTATGACTCAAGTCATTCAGAGGTTGTCTAACTGCAAGGGTCACACAATCAATGGAAATGCTTATGCAATTCACACACCTAACTCCTGTTCTACCAATGTGCCTCACTTACACTGCACAGAAGTCGGTGTAAAAACACAAGTGAAATCAAGGAAAGAGTCATGCAAGGAACTTACATTTAATTGGCCACACTTGACTTATGTTTGTTCTGTCCTCCAAGCACAAGATCCCAAGTAGCTCATGGACACCACACCCTACATTTATTTACATTTTCTCTTTTTCAAAATGCTAAAGGAGATGCCTAACTGATGATCTTGCACTAATTGAATAACTGCTGTAAAAGAAAAAAAAAAGGAATGTGGAGCTTTAAATCAGTAATACATTCTTTTACATCCATGGTAGCTTAGAGATTATATATCTCTGATTCATATAAAATATAAAGGATGGATTAAAATTTGGTAGTAATTTTTATGAAACAAATGATTAAATAAAAAAAAAAGGAATGTGGAGCTTTAAATCAGTAATACATTCTTTTACATCCATGGTAGCTTAGAGATTATATATCTCTGATTCATATAAAATATAAAGGATGGATTAAAATTTGGTAGTAATTTTTATGCTTCATGATTATAGACAAGCAGAAAAATTTTTGGCTACAATGCCAAAGTAAAACAACCCTTGGTTGTCTTGGGATTGTCTGAAAAAGGAAAAGAGGAAAAGAAAAAAAATGTGGCAGGAAAAAGAACTTTATGCTTATCAGTTAAATAGTAGAAATGAAAAGTCTGTAAGCTAAACCTCTATAACTATATGCTGTGGCTATGGATGGTACCCTATACACTTTGTGCTACTGTAACAACATATCTTAGTCTGGGTGATTTATAAAGAACAGAAATTTAATTCCCAGCCTGGCTTTGGAGACCAGAAAGTCCAGGAGTAGAACATCAGTAGGCCCAGGTTCTGCTGAGCAATCTACTCCTTCCTTCCCAGATGGCGGCTTGCTGCTGTATCCTTTAGAGGTGACAAATTCTCTGCTTTAGTGTGGCAGAAAGGACAGAAGCTGGTTCCCTCCATCCCTTTCATAAGGCGCTGATCCATTCAGAGTGGCAGAACCCACGTGGCTTAATCAGTCCCCCAAAGCCTGCACCTCTGGGTACTGGCCCAGTGGGGGTTCACTTTCAACAAATGGAATTTGGGGGTCATTGAGACCACAGCAGCAGGAGAAATTCTATAATTCAGAAAAGGAAGCACCACTTGTTCCGGTGGATTCACGCCTCAATGGAGGCCACAGTAATTGCTCAGCCAGGGCACATTGTACAGTGTCTTACACCTTCTGCCCACTCCAGTTTTATTAAAAGGGACCTCTGAACAGGCTGTATGATATTTAAAATATTATATGACTTTCAAATCTTATTACCGGCAACAGAAGATTTTTGATAAGACCACATCTCTTTCAAAGTTGAGAGAGCAGCAGAAATGTAAGATTAAAAGGAAGAAATTTTTATTAGTAGATGTACACAGTGTGATCAAAATAAACTCTTTCACGAGTGTATTTACAAGACATGATAAAAAATGTGGTAAGTCCTGTGGCTGGGTATCAGCCAAAGGAAAGGCAGGCTCGTAAAAACATGATGGTGTGTCTTCATTCACTTTAATCACTCTCTTGGACTTGGCACTAGATTTGGCACTTTATTCACTGGCTTTGTGACTGGTCTGTCCTTCAAAGTCAAAATGACCATGGAATGTTTTGAATGGAGTCAGGACATCAAGACAGCCAAGACAGTGTGTGCCTCCAAAGGCACTCAGGAAAGGGGCTTCCAGAGCTGCTTCAGAAAGTGGCAAGAGCAATGCGATCAGCATGTTCAAAGCGAGGGGGAGGATTTTAAGTAGGATTAATGGCAACATGTCTTTATTTTATTTTTTATCTTTTTGGGACCATGTGCTAGTGAGGCAGGTGGCGGAACCACTGAGCTAAATCCCTGGCCTGGCAATGTATCTTTTACTGTAATACATTTTAAAAACTTACGCACTCCCTGTAGTTTCGAATCCCACTTCTTGCTCCTCTGTATAAATTCATCCCACGAAGTCCCTCACTCTTTCCATCACATGGCCTGCATCCTGTCTCCACCAATGCTTGCCAGCACCCAACACCTCTTCCCGCTGTCTCCAGGGAGCCTAATCTGTTTTGGTCAAAGGTGCAGACCAATCTCCTTCACACCTTAGGGGTCCTCTCCTGGGGTCCCCCTTTTGGACTCCCACCAGTCCAGTGGTTTTATTTTTCTTTTACCTAGCTTGGTGCTCTCCTTTTTACCCCATCTCCAACACTGCTCTATCAAAGATAACTTCTCTGGTTTTCCAAAGTTGCCAATCAGTACTTCCTGGTGCAGTATCCTGAAATTTCCTTGCCCTCCCTGAAGTATCTTGAAGTTCCCCTTGCTTCTTATTTAAATTTAGATTTTGTATTTCCTCATTCAGTTCTTTAATATCTCAATTGAAATGTCAACAAAGCCTGGGACTGGGCCTTCTTGTTTATTGTTGTGTTTCTCACACTAATGGATTCTTTTTTTTAGTAAGTTAAAAAGTGCTGCTGTGATCACTAGAAATTTTAATGTTAAAAAATTCCTTGCCCCTCTTCAGGCTGTTAAATTTCAGTGTGCCCCGTGAGTTATGAGAGTCATCAAAGCTTTACTCTACCTATATAATGAGCAGAGAAACTGACTAGTTTCAGCTATTTCAATTCAAAATAGAATCAAGCCATTTCCCTACAACTTCCCCAAAATTCTTTTATGGATAAGCTATAATCTTATAATGAAATGTTCTACTAAATTCTTTGATTGCATTATTTGTAGTCATCTTATAATTTTGGACTTCAGTGGTACAACTTGGTGACATGAATCTTTCTTTGAGTTGGTTTTCTTATTTTTAAATGTGAAGAGATAGCCAGGCTAGGTGACCCCAGGTAATTCCAGGACTTTGGGAAGCTGAGATAGGAGGATCAAAGGTTTGAGCCCAGATGAGATGACTTAGCCAGTTAGCGAGATCCTGGATGAAAATCAGAAACTTAAGATGAGCTGGACCTGAAGATGTAGCTCAATGGAGCAGGAAGGGAGAATGGGGGTAGGAGTTGGTGTTACTGGTGCCACTTCCATTTGTATTGATTTCTGCCACACAGACGTACTCTGTATATATGTAAAAGACCTATTTTCTATGTTTATAGGATTGAAAGCTCAAGGCAATCACATTATCAAAGTCATTCTGGGAGTAAGGGTCTTTCTTAGGAGCTGTTCTAAAGGTACCTTGATTGAATGAATGGAAATGTTTGCCTGGAAGCCCAGAAGCCTCAGAAACCCAGAAATTTTGCCAGTGGAGAGGAGGCAGGGTGCAAATGATCCTTGCTGTGCTTCTTACTCCTACTGAAGTCATCAGGGAGACCTTGCAAGAGGGGGACGTAGATCCTACAGAAAGTATGAGTCTTGGAATGGCTCCGGCCAGGCTTCCAAACTCGGCTCAAGTAGTAAGAACTTTATGTTGCTAATCTGAGTTTAAACAGCAAGACATAGACATTGATAGGAAGAAAGAACATCTACTTTATAAAATGATTTAAACTTTGTCAAATATTGAACTGAAACATCATTGTTAAAAAGGAACTCAGAGTGATACAGTCATAAGGAATGAACTTTTTCTACTGTCCCTTGTGCGGTTTTCTCTTATGCAGAAATATCCATATCCCTATAAAACTAAAAGTGTAAGAAATCCATACACATTGCTAATTCTGTCCCATGAAATCAGTAGTCTGAGCAGCCAGTTAAAGAGTGTGGTTGAAATGCAGTGCATTTGGGAACAGTGCTGACGGTGATACTACCTGGGGATAGCGCAGAAAACTATCTTCCCTGGTTTGGGGAGTTTAGAGTTGCCTTAGGGAAACAGTGACTAATTTATAACTGGTATTTGGGGAAGAGAGGGTCTGTCAGAGTCAACACTTCTTTCCTCTTTTCTTGAGAGGAAGCAAGCTGCTTTATGGAGTTCCTTGGGGTCCTTAAAAATAACAGAAAGAGAAATGTTTCCATTACTCATGGCATCTGTATTCCCGCAGCTAAACGAGGCAAACATTAGCACTTCTATAGATGAAGCTGGAAACCTCCTCAGAGTGTTAGCTATCCATGTCCAGAGTGGAGAAGACCCACATTCAGTTCCCCGGCCCTTTGTGCAGTCTTGTACCTCCACGAATCCCCCTCAAAATGCATCTCCTGGCACCGGACACACTCAGTCCCTCATTCTCGCTGCTTTCTGCAGCAGCTCTGGAGTCTTCTTTCGAGAATGTCTTGAGCTGCCCTATCATGGCTGCCTCGATGTCCTGAATCCATTAAAAATATTTAGCTTTCTGGCCATCCTGACTTTGGGGAAGAGCCGGAAGTAGCACCACAACACCAGACACGGTGAATAAGGTGGACGAAGACACAGCACCGTGGTTTCACTCATCTGGCTTTTCTTTGGGTGGCGCTCAGCAGCCGCATTCACCATATTTGACCTCCCGAACTGCTTCAGAAAGTGGAAGAACCATGGGCTAAGTGTTTGAGCCAAGGAGAGTATTGAGAGAGGGACTCATGGCAGTGCCTTTCGCTGTAATAAAAATTTTAAATTTAACCATCTCCTGTAAGTTTTGATCACTGTGTGTAGTTATAAGCTTCTCAGGTTGAAACACCATTAACCAATTTCCTTGTTTGTTTTTAACCTCCAGAGGCTATGTTAGACACACAGTAGGACAGCATGTAGAAGGCCTCTGATAAACAACTCTGAAGATGAAGATTTAATATTTCAAGGTGTACAGGCCACGCTCCTGACCATGTATGAAAGTGGGACAGCTAGAATAAACAGTTTTCACTCTTTACTAGAAATAAATGTGCAGGATCATTTGTGGATGGTATTTGGCAGATTTGGATCATTTTGGAATATATGGAGCAAAATAATGCTTTGGGATTATTCTAAATTCAATCTACAATTAATTTAAAAGCCTTTCTCTTTGGTTATTAGAGTTGTTTAGGTTTTGAACCTCTTCTAATTACCATGTGTTCTGGCCCCTTGTCCTCCTCTATTTCTTGCCAAGGAATAAAATCAAACCCTGCTGTGATGATCTTTCATTATTTTTCCAAACAGGCACTGTCTTTCCAGGAATCAAGAGAAATGGGAAAAAGGAAACCTCGGGTTGGGGTTGAGCTGTTCGTCTTCTCCTGCTTCTCTCCCCCGAATCCCTGTAGGTGTGATTACTCCCAGTTACGCCTCTTCCTGGCTGGCTTTGTCATCTCTGCACAGTGGTGATCTTTCACTTTGCCACTTTCCACTATGACTTTCCTTCTCTTCAGATCTGCCTCCCCTCTGTGACTGCTTGAGGGCACTGTGTGGTGAGCATCTTTGTACTGAATAGGTGTTTGAACCCATGTGGTGGTTATTCATTGAACTAATTATTCACTGAATGAAACTATCGAATTCCTTGGTCTTTACTGTTATTTGTAGTTAACACCGTTTAAAGACATGGCTACACTTCTGTTTTCACCAGTGACCACTGGATTACTTTCTAGATGTGCTTTACTTCTGAAAAACTGTCCTTGTAATAAGTTCCCATTCCCCACTTTTAAAGGTTGTTGTGATGTTTTTAGGTCTCGAGGCTCTTCGAAATGAATTACTTCTGATTCTCTGCAGTTTTGAGCTGTTGGTGAAAAGTTTCCTGCCTGTTCTGTCTGTTCTGATTAATGTTTTCCTGTTGAGTATGTAGAAGTTGTTTATTTTTCCTGTAATGACACGTTCTGTCCAACTATAGAGTGGCTTCTACTTAAGTTGTTAAATAAATTTCCTAGATTTAATTGCCCCTTAGGATCTAGTCTGATATTTAAAAGATTTATATCCTCCCTGTTGTTCCTCTGATAAACAAGTTCATCAAATACAGAAAGGATGTTCTATAGAACATTTGATGCTGTGTTTTTTGTTTTACCACCTTAATATAGGGGAGCATGGGGAAGGTCAGGATGTGTAAAGTAATAAGCGAATTCTATTTACCTCATTTTTAATTTTCAACTTGTATTTTTTAAAAATTTATAAATATAACTACTGTATAATGTTAACACTAGGATTTTCCTATATTCATAAACCACGTACAGGGATTAGATAGATAGCTGTGTAGATATGGGTGCCTACTTCACTTCAAAATCATCAGTATAACCATATATTAATAATAACAGTAAAATTACTTCCTACACACAATTAGGGTAAAAAGGCTGAAATTATTTTCACTATATGGAACTAATTTTTTTCCTGAAGAATAACAAATAAGTGAGATAATCATTTTAAAGACATTTTTAAAGAAAAAAAATGGTCTCATAGTAGGTCTTTACTGTTTAAATTTTACAATCTTTTACATTGCCTTATGAAATCACAATATTGCAGAATTTAAAGGAATCTTAACTTCTTCAGGTGTCATTTTAAAGATGAGATTTAAATTACTTGCTGGTTCATACACCAAGCTAGTAGCAGAGTTGTCTTTACTTGAAAGCCAAGGTATTGGTTTTCTTTGCAGACAAGTAAGTTAGCAAAACCCATTAAGTCCTCAACTGTCAGTGCATCTTGGTTCTGCATCAGTTGTGACCCTTTTAATAATGCTTTTGATGCTAATCTCTTATGACCAATGCCAGCATCCTGTAAATATGCAAGAAGTTGCTGTCACTGTTTCTCTAACATGGCCCTTGGGTAGCTGTGGGGCCAGCAGGAGACCCGGGCATGTCAGCACATGCTCTGAACAGCAATTTTTCTTTTTTCAGTGTTTGACCAAGAGTTCATTTGCATAGGAACAGATGACATTCTTGGAGTTGTCCAGTTGTAGAAGATAACACTTTCAGAGGCGCATATCAGACATGTTTGCAATGTGAGATGAGTCAAGGGACTCTTGGATAAGATGGAAAAACTGTTTGCCTGAAATTGCTCCTTGACAGCCTCTTGTCTTTGTCCCCGGGGAGCCTATGCTCCATCCTTTCAGGGCTACTTGCTATCTCTTCTCCTCCTCCAGTGCACATTTGTCACCCAGGGTCTTTGCAATTCCTTGGCCAAAGCAGGCGTCCTCCCATTCACTAATGCAGATTCATTCCTGAAACCTTGGTTCACAGACCATCTCTTCTTGAAAGTGTTTCTTGGCTCTCCAGAAGCTGAATTCATTGCTCACTAATTTGAAATGCTATTATTTCATTGTCGTGTTGAAATTACCTCTATTGTAAAATTCTGATACGTCTGTGTTGTTTTATTGTGATTTTGTACTTTACTGATTAATTTGAGTGAAAATGATTCCTAATATTTTTCTAGTCCTACAAATGATATGTGACTCTCATGGGGAACAGTCTGTACCCTTCCTCAGATACTGGCTTGCTGTAATTCAAACACTTCTGGGGTTGTGTCTCACGGTGATTATTTTGACAGCCAACTCACAGTGTGGAGAGATGAGCCGGTATGAGTGTCTTTCTGAGGTTTCTTAATTTTCTGATTTATCATTACAGGGTAAATTAATTCCAATCTCTCAGTGTGGGCTCTGAAAACGTTGATGTTTGTATCACCAAAAAAGATTAAACCAGCCAGAGAACAGACTGTGTATGTCAAGGAATGCAAAACTTGAAGTTTTTTTAGATTAATCTATTTTTAGCTTTAAAAATATCACTGAACAATAGAAAATATTTTTATGTTCAAATTGATTCGACCAATTGGCTCATTTATAAAACATTGTCATAACCAGCTAAGGCCAAGAAGTGTAAGAACTCTAAAGAGTTACAACACGTATCATAAAAACTGTTGTTCATCTTCCTGACTCGAATACATCATGCACTTCTTTTATCTTCTGAACTAGTATCGTTTACTCGCTGGCTTCATCAGTACTCTTTTGAGTAGAGATTATTTCAATATGTCATACTTCAGAAAAAATATCAGATCTTGGAGAGCTTGAATTTTTTTTTTTTTTTTGCTTTACTTTCCTTCAAAATTGCTTTGTACATTAGGTCATAAAGATTTCCTAAAGTGAAGTCAGCCACATTCAATTTTGTATGGTTATCATTTCTTTGTTTTAGATTAATATTATCTATAGCAATAGGAATATGTTTTGAATTATTTTATGATGTCTTCAAAAATTATATCCAGTGTAACATCAGAAATAATTTTGAATTTCTCGATTGATCTTATGGGTTAGCCGTTGATGATTTTCCTTTTCTTTTTCCCTCTGAACTGTCCAGTAAAACCAACATCTCTAAACAATTATCAGAGTGAATGTAATATCTGGTTTGTTTCTACAAGCTTTATTTAATCCTGCAGTTTATACATATAGCACACACTTGTGAACGCTAGAGATAATACTGTTGATTTTATACTTTATAAGACACACCGAACAGAATAATTTCTAACATGTTCATGTCTCTTTTGACATATTTATATTTTAGTTTATTCTTTAATGCAAACCAAAGTCCTTTGTGTGGAACATTGATTCACTAGTACTTTAAAAAACTGAACTAATAAATCAGTATAGCTTGTTTCTTAACACTATCTCTTGTGATTTTATGGCTTCTCCTATGAAAAAGAAAATCTAAATATTTCTGCGGCAATCAGAATAGTTTTTACAGTACTTTCCATAGTAGAAAATAATGACTCCCTGCTTTTCAGTTAACACCTGTCTTTGAACCTAGAGGCTAAGAGTAGCCTATGTGTATCAGGCCAACCTGTCTCAAACCTGAGGCCCTAACAGATTCTCTTTGCCAGGAATTTGGATTTCAGATGATTGAACTTCTTGAATCATCAGATTGAGAAAAACAGAGTTCCAAGATCAGAAAGAGTTGTGATCAGAGTTAGCTCTAAAAAATGTGCCTTGGTCTCTTTCTTGGCACTGGGACATAGTACCTGAGACCCACAGCTTAGAGGGGAAGAGGTTCACTGTGGCCCAGAGTTTATGGAAGTTTCAGTCTACAGTCAGCTGGCTCCAAGACAGAGTGGCACATGGCAGAGGACAGCTGCTCTTGGGAGGGCAGTGAAGAGCAGAGAGAGAGAGAGAGAGAGAGAGAGAGAGAGAGAGAGAGAGAATCAAGGTATGAAAATCAGCTAATCTCTCTGTTTAACGCCCCCCCCGCCGTGACCACCGCCTCCCACCAGGCTCACCTCCCAACTCACATTTATCTGTGGGCTCCTCAGTGGGCGAATCCAGTGCCGGATTCACGGCTGCCATGATCCTATCACATCCTCAGAGCCCCACCTATGAGTGTAGGAGGCTTTGGGGGACACTGTAGATATAAATCCTAAATGGTTGAATTCAGTGGAAGGTCAAAGTTATAGAGAGCAGAGAATCAGAGAAAGGTGGATCTTGAAGAGAAGCAGCAGGATGCAGCAGGTGGGAGCAGGCGACCAGAGGTCCATGAGAAGCAGCAGAAAGGGTTCTGGGCTCAGGGACCTGCTCTGGACCCTGGGTGACAAACTGGGTGATGTCTCGGCTTCACCCTTGCACGTGCAGGAGACTGCCGGAGGTGCTCTTCTCGTAGAATTTCTCCAGCTACCCATTTCAGATATTTTATACAAGACTGAGGATGTTTTTGTTGATTATACCCTAATAGTCCCAAAAGAGTTATCTATAAACTAAGACTGGAAAAGAATTTCCTTATGGTTCTGTTTTACGTAAAATTGCCAGATTAAAAAATATAAATACCAGTTCTTGCTTCAGCAGCACATATACTAAAAAATATAAATATCAAACCCTTAAGTCTTAAAGTAAAATTTTCATTCTTAATGTGGCATTCACTTTGAAGTCATGTCCTTCTGTTTCACATGCTATCACACAGCATGAACGTATCAGGTGTCCACGAATAAATTCTCTAATGTGTTTTTGTTCCCAATCAAACCTGAACATTAGCACGTAATCAGCTTGAATGAAAGGAAAATGTACTTAACTTGCTCAAGGGCTTCAGTAATAATTTCTCTCTTTTTGTTTCTAGTTTACAATTCTTCCATATTGTGCTTTTATTTACTCCAAACTCAGTACACTTATATCTATTAGAACTTTTTCACTGTGACCAAACCTCATTTTTAAATGGCTTAAGCAAAGAAGGAAAAGTAATTGGTTTTCATAATAAGAATCTCTCACACCTGACTTCAGGGGCTGAAATCATTATCACTCTTTCTCCCTTGACTTTGGTTTCCCTTCTAGAACCTTCTTTCTTGGGCTCTCTCCTACCTTACATTCTGCCAGTTAAGACATCTTGGCCAAAGGAGAACTTCTTCCTCCCTGTGCTCCCAGCAAATGTCTGACCCTGCTGCTCACAATCAAATTTTGTGGCCGGGGAAGGAAGGCTCCAAGTACCCAAGTGCAGATCTGTTGTGTACTTTCGCAAACATGAAAAGTAAGAACAGGGTATGAAGCAGGAACAGAGGACAATCAAGATGCTCTTGCTTAGGGAGGACAGAGGGGTCTGGGAGGCATTAAAAAAAGATAGCCCTCTGTTTGGCCAACATTTCACCCACTTCTGCATTCATGCACATTTCCAATGTGCATGCCAGCTCCTAGTTTTGCTGTCAGCCATGGCTCTTTACCTGCTTGTTCCTGAGCACTGCACTGAGCATTACTATTTAAAGGGGACCCACCAGCTCACAGGTTATTCATCCAGCAACAGCCCCGGGCACCGACACTTCCTGTGTGGTATGGTTCAGGGTGCATATTCTCAAATATTGCCTTCCACAGTCTGATAGGGTTGCACCTTTTTTCTGGCATTAGGGGTCTTACCAGTTTCTAGCTTTATTTAACACAAATATCCTGCTGGAGTAGCCCTCCCTTACACCAGCTGGAGCTGATGTTCATGCAGGAATTAGCTGATCACAGGCTGGTGGCCGATTAGTTTTCTGAGAGACAGTGTCTAAGGGAAGAAAATGTTAGATAATTTTTGGCACAAGAATTCACTGGCTCTAATTTCACAACTTTACTGATAGTTGTTCCTAAAGATATAGATGAATTATAATGATATAGGAAAGGAGAAACAAACTTGAAAAAGTGACAAAAAGATTTCTTATTCACGGGAACTGAGAAAAATGGAAGGATATCAGTTGCCAAACCACAAGGAAGACGAAATGTGTGCCAATCCATCAGTGTTTGTAGAATGTGAAGACTCTGTGTCAGAGAAGGATAATGCTATTATCTTTATAAGTTTTTCTTATTAAAAACGTGTTTCAAAACAACAGATGTTGCGATCATAAAAGTATTGTGAAATAAAGTATAGAAGCAGTAATATTTTATTGAGTTGAGTTGAATTTAAGAGGCTTTAACTTTGTCAATACTACGTGTCTTCTACGTGCCAGATAGTGATCTAGTTGTTTAGGGTACAGATATATGTGAAATAGACCAAGGCCCAAAATATAAACAAAGGGAAACATAAAAGCTGGATAATAGGAAGTGAGAGAGAGAGAGAGAGAGAGAGAGGGAGGGAGGGAGGGGGGGGGAGAGAGAGAG
>NW_022900937.1:4455076-4470339 GCF_012274545.1 Fukomys damarensis
GGGGGAGGGAGAGAGAGAGAGTTTCCCAAGTGGAAAGGCAACCAAGAGATGAATGGAGGGGAAAAAGGAGGAGGGAAAGGGAATGGAACAAGAATGAAGATGCACCAATCCTCTACACAGAATGTGATGATTAATCATTGCAAACATATACTAATAAAAATACAATCTGGTAAACCTTCACCTTCATGGAACTCCCAGTCGAGAACATGTATCATAGCTGATAAGATGCATAAATAAAATCTGCAGAACAGTACAAACGTATAGATACCATGCGGGGAAATACAGAGGAACTGAGCAGAGATAAGAAGGCCTGGAGGCTGCGGATGCTGTGATGTAAGCCATGCGTCTTGATTGGGAAGATGACATTTTAGGAAAGTTTTAACGCCAGGGGAGGAGTGAGCCGCACAGAGAGGGGCCTGGCCAGTACCCAGCACCCCAGGAGGCTACGCTAAAGTGGCACGGAGCTTGGTGGCCCGAGAAGACATCGACAAAGAGGGCGAGGGACAGTGAGAGCGGAGAGGCTAGCGTCACATATTTTATACTGAAATACATTGAGTAGAAATGGATGGAATCTCCCGAGGTTCTGAGAGTTTAGCTATTGCTTCCTTTTTAAAAATGTGGTTTGCTTTACAAACATGATTAACAAACTCTACGAAATGCTCTCCTTTTGTTAATTTTTTAAAAAAGATCTGTGTTAAATTTCCTCGATGTAGAGCTTCTTTTTATAAGTAAATGTGAAGTGTTTTGTAGATTGATGTGTCTCCCATTCAGAAGAGTTCTCGATGGGCCATCTTAACAGGACTCACAGGCACACTGGACTGTCCTGTCACCCGGGCTACAGGTGGGATGCGGACAGACAGGACACATCCTTGCTGTGAAACAGGCCGGAAAGTGGATAACTGCAAACAATCTCCCTCTAGTGTCCAGGAAGGAACATGTGCGTGCCTTCCTTCTGTGGGACTTTTGAGGCTGGCCGTGACACCTCAGGGCAATGAGGCCCAAGTATTCATGAGAATCTTCCGTAAGAGAAGAGGTCTGGTCTCATCACTGCGACGTAACGTACTAGATGGTTAAGTTGATCTGAGGTCAGTTTTGCTATGTGTACATGTCCATATGTGACTTAGAGTGAATGTAAATGTGTAATCATTTATTGCTTAACAGAATTATAAAACTATGTGGATGGAGCTAAGGTCCCCCCCCCAAAAATGACAAAAGCAGAAAATCAGTGTCCTTCTTGTTTACTACAGTTTGGATTTTATGTCCTGAAAAAATTATTTCTAGCCCTGTTTCTCAGCACAAAGTGACACCGTTTGTTGCTTCTTTCTTCCATGAGATGTGAAAGCTCAGAGACAGCGATTCATTTCATGCAAAATGGACCTTATGCCATCACTTTTTTCTCTTAGCAGTAAATTGAGAATTGATAGAAATTTTTAAATTGAGTCTTAGATTTCTTTTTACTTTTTACCTACCCAAGTGATACTTGAATATAACTGTCATAATATTTATATGACTAAATGGAGATAGAAATGAGCCGCATATATGGTGAAACCAACATCAAAGGTTTGATTTTCATTCAAAAATCTGATTTGTGTGTACTTACACAGATGCACACTAGATTTTAACGCACTGCACTTTTCTTTCTTAAGTACGCAGCATGGAACTGGTTGTGTTAGGTCATTTTTTAATTGCTGTTGTGCTTCCTCTCTATGTGTATTTGCTCGCTCACGTGCCTGCCCACCAGTGGATCCATCTGTTTATCTATCTTTTTTAACGTTATCTACTAAGCGCCCCCGCTCCAGCATCCATCTCCATCTCTTTATGTTTCTCTGTATCATTCCGCCTCGCCAAAAGAATGGTTTTCTCTCCTTCCTGTTCACAGACAGTCCTGCCTCTGCAGTCTGAGTTTGTATCTTCTGTTCAGTCCACACTGTGACAGAGCGGTGCTCAAGGGAAGGTGGGACTCGTGGGCCTTTCTGGAAAGGATCACATGGGACCCCGATCCATCTACTATGCTCAGGGGAGCAGACGGCATTGTAGGAGCGTGGCCGCTAGTGGCCTCGACACTCAGCCACAGGAAGTGCAGGTGAGAGGCCACTGCTAGACAAATGGATTCTCCGAGTCAGGGACTGTCTGGACATGGACTTGGTAAAAGTCTCCCACAGGCAAACTTTCTACCCAGAATTCAATTCAACTATAAAACATACCTCTCAGAGACATTCTCTAGCTTCTGGACCCACTTGTGATTACCCATTCTGCCCTGTAAAATGCACCACCTTGTGGTCTGAGCCAACTGAAACTCCTGCCTGGTGAGGAGCTGGAGATGAACGGGTGTCCCAGCTTCTTCCTTCACCAACTCAGCTGTCCGATCACTTTTGCTTTGACTCATGCACCCCTCCTCCAGGTTATTCTAGAAAAACAAATCCCAAGCATCGTAGCATTTCATCATCCTTGTATTCTAGTATCTATCTTTAAACATAAAAATCGTAAAAACCCACTTACCATCACTGTTACACCTTACAATTAGCAACAGCTCCTGAATTTATCGAACATCCCATGTTAGTTGTTTTCAATTTGTTTGCTTCGATCTGATTCATTTAAAAATCACAATTGTTTAATGCATCTCTTAATTGTGCTTTAATTTACAATTTCCTCCTTCACACAGTATTCTGCCACTGCTCACAAAGGTGGGGTTTTCGTTTCCTGAAGGTTGGCACCGTCAGGATCTGCCTGGCTTTGTTCCTGTGGGGAGATTTCTTCAGGTTTCTCAGGTGCCTCATCTCTGGGCGCAGTTGCTTCAGTCTGGAGACTCGCTCCCGTGCAGACACAACTTCAGGGCAGGGTCACTCGGTAGCTGGTGAGGGGCACCCGGAGGAAGCAGCACAGAGCGGGGGGTCCTGTGTGTCTCTTTCTGTCATGTCATCAGACGCTGACACTGGTGACCTGTCTCCCACACATCCCTGGGGACTGCAAGCCGGCAACACTTTGTTCTGTCCTTCATTTCCATAGATTTAACCTCCGAATGGAGGAAACTCAACCATGTATTTGGTTACTGTGAGATATGATAAGAGCAGGAAAGGCAAGGCCAATGCTTATGTTTCATCCCTTTATCAGTTTTCCACATAATAGACTGGTCAGTTTCCACCCTCCAGAAGTGACCCGTGACTTTTTAATGTTGTTATGAACGGAGGGTCGAAATATATTTTATGGGTCAGTGGATTGTAGTGAGCGACCTATTGTTACTCAGTTTCTCAGTGTAACCTCTTTAAATTGGCTCCCAAATGCTTGGGTCATGGTCTCTGTAGTCTTTCATAGTAGTTTCCTTGCTACCTAATTTTTCAGAATGATAGGCTAAGTCTGTGTATTTCTTTTATCACGCAGCTGGCCTTTTCTAAGAAGAGCACTGTATCTTTTACTAGGAAGTTGGGCATGATATGGAAGTTCTAAATTCCAGTATACAGGCTCATTCTTATGTATCTTTTTAAATGTTATATCTCTTTTCCATTACCAAGAACTCTGGAACTCCACCAAACAAATGTTATTATCCCATAGAAGACACAGAAGTCTTGGGATAACAATATAACTCTATTTATAAAATGATTGTTGAAAAATTTTCAATAATAAATGTTATTTTATTGTTACGTGAAGCATTTGTATGGAACTCTGTGAAATAGTCTAATTTATATCCATGATCCCCTTCTCCCTCTTTATAGTCTTTTATTTTTGTTATCTGTCTTTATTTTTTTAAGAATCAAAGCAAAAACATGTATAGGTAGTGGTACAGCTTAATGAATATGTTTTAACCTATTTTTTCCTTGACAAGTAATAGCATATAATGTACATTTTTCTACATTTTTGTTTTGTGACTTTTTATCATTGTTTTTGCAGAGGTGATGTCATAGTGATATATTGTATTTACACACACACACACACACACACACATATATATATATATTATATGTACACTGCTCATTGTGTTTTACAGATAAGTAGCATTCCACTGTGTATTATAATTATGTCCTGAATCAGTTCAATCAATATTGTCGTTAGGTATTTGCATTGTTTACAATCTTTTGATACTACAAATGGTGTTACAATAAATGTCTGTCTTTTCTGATTAGTTTTACTGGAACAGATTGTTTCGAGTGGTACAACACACCCAGTCAAAGAGCAAATGCAGGTGTTTTGCTGATTGGTTCCCCGCTATGTGGGGGTTGCCTGGTCTCCCCACCGAGCACGTCTGAAGGTGCTTTGTTCACACTTATTCCAGCGATTCTGTCCAACATTTGGATATTTGTAGTCTGACAGGTAGGACATGGTTTTATATTTCAGTTTCATATTTAATTTCTCTTATTATGTACTAGATATTTTAAAACACTTGTTTTTTTCACCAAACTCACTCTTCATATATCCAAACTGTTTTTTCGTCCAAATTGTTGGACTTTTCCTGTTCTGAAGAAGCTTTTTTTAGAAGCCCTTTGCCCATATATCATGGATATGGATATTTACCACTTGTTCCTGATGTAAAATGCACATTATTTCCTCTTTGTTATTTATCTTTTAGCTTTGTTTATAGTGGTTTTTGCCATGGCAGAACCAATTTTTATAAAATTAAATGTTGCAGCTTTCGCTTCAGTACTCCTGGATTTCAAGTCAGAAGTAAGAATGCACTGTGATGAAGGAATTAAGTCATAGAGGAATCTATGTGGGTTGTTTTTATACCTCTTACAGTGTTTCATTTCTTTTATATTTAAACTTGCATTCATTTGGAATGTACCACTGGCAGGTTAATGGATTTACTTTTAAGTTTTTTTCATATATCCACCTAGTTAAGCCAATTTTGAAAAATTAAAACTGTCTTGCCTTCCACAAATTTAGGATGCTTCTTCCAGTACATAGTAAATGATCATTTGAAACTATGCTTCTAAGGTTTCTACTGTGTGATGTTGCTCTGTGCTAAAGTGGGGACCCCAAATATCCCCCAAATATCCACATACTAAGTGCACAGTCCCCGTTGTGGGCCCCTGGGAGTTGGCCTGTTAGGTCTCAGGCCCTGTGGGCAGGCCTGCGGCCTCTGGGGGCTTCTGGGAAGAGCATCCTGGGGTCCAGCCCCTCCTCTTGCTGCTTCTTGGCTTGTGGTACAAGTGGTTCAGTTCACTCCACGCTTGGTGCCCTTGCATCCACCTCTCAAACCAGAGAAATAGAGTTAGCGGTCACTAGGTCACGGAGTGGAACTTGTCAAACTCTGAGCTAAGTAAACTTTCCCTTATAGAGGCCATCACACCTTTCATCTGTTATGGAAATGCGAGGCTGACTAATGCGGTTTACATAGGCATTCTCGTGCCAGTAAGAAATTAACCTCTTTGCTAGGGGCTTTCCTTTCTAGAAGGTCTGTCTCTCTTCCTCCAGCCAGCACTCTTCAATTTCTTAAGGATGGTTTTTCACTCTCCCAAAAGAGTTTGATTTAATTCAATAAATTTTAAAGATAGCTTTCTAGTTTCCAGGAAAAAGAAGTCATGTATTTTTATTGAGATGCTATTAAATTGACAAATTAACTCAGGAATAATGAACAACTTTATAATGTTAAGTCTTTCACTCCAAGAACACTGTATAAATTTCCACTTGCTTATTTATACATTTTCAATATTTCAGAAATATTACAGTTATTTTTATATTCATTTTATATACCTAGAGCTAAGTTTGTTATAGTATGAGGTTTGGGCGACTGATATGAAGTCTTCTCTTCAATTCTAACTTTAAATTTTTTTCTGCAAAGCCTATTAAATATTGTTTCATTTTAAAAACTCCTTCTTTAGTAAATTCTATTTTTGTGTTTTCTTGATATGTACTTATGTCATTTACATATTATTTACCTTTCCTATTTGTTTTGGTTGTGATCTATTTTTTTGCTTAATTGAATGTTACGTCTGACACAGCACTTAAGGCACCGAGGATTGTAGGCACGTTTGTCTTTTTCAGATTTTCACACTTAAACATCATCAAGTGTTGAGCTATTAACTAAAAATTATAACTTCTGTAATTTTATTTATAAAGTTCTGTCTTCACTGAGTCATTTTAATATGATTGGTATTGTTGAATGTTATCAAATGCTGTCTGCCTCCTTGAAAATGATCATAATATGTTTTTCTCCTTTGTTCTATTTCACGGATGAAGCCTGTCAATGAGTTTTCAAAACTCTCAGTGCTGAGTAAATCCTATTTAGCTATGGTGGTTTGTTTAAAAGGGTTAGTGGATTCCCTGTGTTTCCTTCACATCGAGCCCCATAAGACTGGTCTGTCCTTCACTCTCACACAGCTCGTTACTGTCCCACAGGCAACTGCATATCCAGTACCAGTACTTTATGCCAGTATCTTCTTGGCCATTGTCATTGTCTGAATCTTTTTTCCACGTAACTTTCTAAAGAAGGCCTTATATCACAAAATTCTCTGGCTTTTTACATTCACCTCTTACCTTCATTTTTCCTGAAACTTTGTAGGTGAAGAAGAGTTAGCATTTTCTTTCCTTCCGTATTTTAAATATGTTACATGCTTGTGTTCTGATATAAAACTTGGCTGTTGAATGTTCCTTGAAATTAACAAAAACTTTTGTCCGTCCATTGCCCAAATAATTTTGTGGTGAGATTCTCTATCCTGGATTGATTTTCTCTTGTATGAGTTTATGATGTGTGGTTTCAACTTTTTGGTGGTTTTATTTTAGAAACATTTCTTATTTTTTGCTCAGTATTTGTTTTGTTCCATTGCTTGGGTTTCTTATTTGGGAAAACTATTATAAGCATGTTGGATCTTCTTTTTCCATCTTTATATTCATTATTTTTCTTAAAATCATTTTTTTCTTTCCTTATTCCCTTTCAATTTTTCTAATTTTGTTCCTTTCCATATTACATTTCTTTTAAAGCAGTGTATGTTGCTGTTTTCTTTCCAGCTATCTTTATTTTTAAAATTATTTTTATTATATGCATATTCAAGTCTTTCTTGAAACATAGCATCAGGGTTTTTCTAATGTTGGTTTATGATGCTTATAATATTTTTATCAATTTTTAAAGAATGTTTTTCAAACAAGCTACTGCTTTGTGTATTTTCTAGATATGGCTTTTAGGCTTGCCTCTACAGATACTATTCTAGCTCAGAATTCTGTTTTTCTCCTATGAAATTTATAAATTGGGCCATAATCCTTTTTGATTGCTGTTGGCACTTCCTCTCCTATTGTTTTCACGCAGTAGAAATGGTCTCATGTTTTGGAGATCTACTTTCATTCAGTGCTCACTTTTTATTTAGGTGTTCCCTGCTGACCCTGGCCTGCTCCGTGTGTGTTCTATTCCCAACAGTTTCTCTGTGTTCAGGGACTTGATTTCTTTATCTAGAGCCTATAGGAGCCATTTCCTCCGGCTGTTTTCTCCTTTACCCACTTGACTTTCTGAATTCCAGTGTGGACCAGCTGGTGATTTGAGGATTCTCTTGCTCTTAGAGTCCCATTCCTTTCCCTCAAACTCCTTCTTTCACGGACACTCGTACAGTGCAGGCTTTGAAATTGGTGATTTTGTTCCCACCCTTCTGAGTGAATTTTACTGCAGGCATGCTGCTGTTGTTTCTCTTCTTCCCCCTCCCCTTCTTCCTTTTTCTCTTCTTCCTCTTCCTGTTCCCCCTTCTCTTCCTCTCCTCTTCATTGGGTTTGTTACCTTCATGTCTTTTTTTTCTGGGCTGTGTAGCACCACAGATGTTAGAAATGCTACACACCATCATGCATTCCCAGATTGCATCTCCAAATTCTCATCGACACAATTTTTATATAACATTCATTTTCCTTATGGTAGGGTAGCTCCACTTGATGATTCATCTCAAGCAGGTAAAGTCAGGGTGCCTGAACACAGAAACAACTTGTTGAAAGTTTTGAAAGAACCCGGAAAAAACAATGATGCAGTTGTTCAGGTGGTAGAGAGTTGCAGGAACTGCAGCAGATAAGTAGTGAGGCCTTGGGGTTTTGCTGCATTTATTTTTATGTAGACAGGGAATGTCAGAGGAGATAGCACTGTGACTAAGCAGGTATTGCTGATATGCAGGGAATTCTCCACCTCACTGAACCATTGACAGCACCACACACCTGTCTTTGTTTCCGGGTAGTAGGAATGGATTTTACAATGCTGATGAGTGACCTCCTCAAAGGCCCTGGTGGAGGCTCTTGTATATAGTTTAAGAACTTTCTGAATGGTAAGAATATGAGCAATCTGTTACATGATGGATGATGTAACCAGGAGGAATAGGTGAATTTATGTATCCGTTCTCCAAGACCTGTGGAATGACCTTTAAACACCTTCAGTTCCAGAGAACTGCTTTGTGGCAATCTCTAGGTCTTCATGTTTCTTACCAAACAATAATGTTCATTGGCACCCCCTGCTGCATGAACATGAACCTCTCATAATGTTTCAGACTAATAATACTGTGTAAGATCAGTGATTCTTTTAAACCCATTACTAACAGATGGGGCCTCTTGTTGTTACAGAATATTCCCAGGATGGACTGAAGTTTCCACTCCTCATGTTGACATGACAGGCATGCACTTACTCATGATCGTTACTTAGAATGGTACCCTTAGAGGAATTAAACATTAACTATCCACTGAAACAGAAATCCCGATTGTCATACTCGGTGCAGGAAGTGCTTTATCCGTAGGTGACAGATATTGTACAAATTAACTTATAATTAGCAATCTTAAGCTGTGTGTAGACTTGCCGAAAGAGAATGAAGAATGTTGGACCATCACAAACACAACTTTTGGTTGGACCTGGCAACTGGGGGAGTTTTAAACAGATGAAGTAAAGTTATGTTAATATATAGGAAGAAAATCAGATGATTTGGTGAATTTGAAAATAGTGCTTAGAATGTGCTAAAAATATCTTGTTCTTTGACATTAGAAATAGTCTCAGTTTACACATCTCTGGCCCTGCACCCCATGCTAGCCAGCTCCAGTGGAGAATGGAGGGGAAAACATATTCAGGATTATAAACCCCAAATAATATTCAAACTGAATAATTCTACTACATGCTAAGGTCATATCTGTACATCTTCAAATATAAAAGTCAAATTGGCCAAAGATTTAAAATTTTTATTTTCTTTTTAATTAAAAATAAAATTTTGGTATTGGAGAACTAGGCTAATAATTTTAGCTGTAACATGCAAATAGTTGTGATGTTTTAGTAGATATTATCGCACCTTCGGCATATACAAATATGCCCATATATTCTCAACATTAACATCCAAAATGCAATTTGTAGATTTCACAAAGACCAACAACAAAAAGACTCTAAATTAAATTTGGGCTCTTTCCTACTCAGATTTCTTGATAATCTAAATAAAGGACTAAGTGGTCAAGTATACATATATTAAAAATGACTTCATGAGTAATTTTAGTGAAATTAGATATTCCCCCTGCTTTTGCATATTTAGCACTGCCTTGAATTAATTAAAGGTACTTGATTCCAAGTGACTATTAATTTACTGAGTAAACTGAACAAATCAAATTAAATGGACAAATCAAGTTAGCAACAGAACAACTTGCTGATTGCTAGATTGTTCAGCTTTTGATTGCTGCTTTCTTTTCCTTTGATCTATAGTAATTTCATTTTCACATCACGTACTCCTGTGTTTTATTGTTTCTATCTTTCATTAACTAGGTGCTTTTTCAAAATGTAGAGATGACCTTATCTTCCTGCAATTAGCTTGCATTGTTTGTTTTATTTGTCACAGCCCCAGTGGAATCTTAACAGTCACTCTCAGGGTCTGTTAGCCAAGCTCAAATTTAGCCATTAGTCACATTCAAAGGGAGAGTGAGGAAATGAATATCATTGCCAAAGACATAGAGGTCAGATAGCAGTAGGGAAGATTTAAACAAGGTATTTAAGTAGATATATAACACAACTCCTTCGTTAAATTGAGGAACTCTGGTAGACTGCTCTATGCCTTTTGTACAGAAATGTTGTTTTCCCCAAGATGTTTTAGTATGTATTAGCTCTATAAAACCATTCTTATGGGCACAATGGTATCTTCTGCCCTCGAGTTTATGTTGAAGCCCTCACCTGCAATATTTCAGAAGGTAACCGTATGGAATAAGGTCTTTAAAAGAGGTAACTGAGTTAAAGTGAGATCTCATAATTGGTCCAATCCAACAGGAGTGGTGTCTGTATAAGCAGAACAAAAAATGGACAAAGAGCACAGATTGACCCTGTGACATCACAGAAAGGAGGAGCCATCTGCAAGCCAAGGAGAATCCTCAGAAACAACAGAGTGGCTGGCCTCCATCCGGGACTTTAACACCCAGCAGGGAGAGAAAGGGCCAGCAGAGCCCTGTGAATGCTGCTCTGGCAGGGTGATGCACCACCTGGGCAGAGGGCCCTTTTGCATTCTCTGCTGTGTCACCAATGAGCACTAAGTGCTTACTGCCGAGGCAAAGCTGCGATACTTATGCTTGCTAACTCCCAATTTGAAGATATTTGTAGCCCTTTACCAGTGACTTTTCTTAGTTCCTCCAGAGGAATCGGTGCTGGGCTGTGTGGGAAGAAGGAGAGGCACCTCCAATGTCTTCCGATGGATTCTTCCTTCCTTCCGTGTATGTTATACCATTGCCATATTGCTACAGATGGGGACCTTAGTTGCTCCACGCTACCCTTCAGTCAGTATTGTTTTAATATTGGACTCTACTGTCATTGTTTTAAAGAAATAGACTTGGTGATACAAGTAGGAGACCATGGACATATTCACAAATGTGGCACATATGTCATGAGCATTCAAATATTGTTATTTTTATCATTGCTGTATATTCCAAATTAGTTTCTTACAAAATCTATTCAGCTTATTGAAGTTTAGTATCTTGATTTTCTTCATATCTCAAATCATTTCTGAGCTTACATATTGTAACTCTTGTTATTAGGGTATCAGAAAGAGAGATCGACTACAAAATGATCTTCCAAGAAAGAAACTAAACACATTTTTCAGTTTCCATTATGAAGCTCAGGTCTACTTCAAACACAGAGGTTGAGTCACCACTTGGTAGCCTGTTTTCTTATTTTTTGAAGATCGTTTTCCTATGATTTTTCCAAGTGAGCCACAGTTTACTTTCCCTGTGGATGCCTGTAGTTATGTTTGTCCACGTTCAACAGTCAGAGGCTGGGGTAGCTGGCTGGTAACAAACACATTGTTACCTGACTGGATTTACTGCCCTGCCATCCACTTTTTTTGTAATATTCCCTACTTCAAATGACCAAATCATGTCTGACTGAATAAACTTCTAGATTGTGAATAGTTTCCCCATTTGAGTAATGTTTGTTTTGGAAATAACTGTAATAATAACAGTGGAAATCAATCCAACCAGCTGCTGGCAGGAGAAGTGGTCACAACATTTTACCCAAATCAATGTGGCTTCCAACGTGGGGCAGTTAACAGTTGATTAAAACCAAGAAGCCAACAAACACAATCCTCACCCCCAGTAAAAGCAATGACAAAGACAGGCATTTAAAATTGTGTGTTGCTGGATTCTTCACTGTGTATTCTTACCAAAAAGACTACAGCTCTTAGCCTTTCGGTGTGATTCTCAAGAGCCCTGAAGCTCTCAGGAGCAGCGTCTAGGAAAGGCTACTCCGGATTATGTCAAAGTCATTTCTTTTGTTGCTCATCAAGATGAGATTTTTGGAACTGAATTTAAGAATTAAACACGTTCCCCTTACACATCCAGGTTTTATTTGTTTGTTGGTTCAGTTTCCAAAGATGAATCTGGAAATAGCCTGCAGGAACTCAACAGTGAGAATAAACAGGTCCCCAAGAAGGACATAAAACATGAAGAGCCAACAGAAGTCATGTGTCAGAAGGGGAAGCAATGGGACTGAGCATTTGGGGCATTGTTTCTAATTCCAACCCCATGTATTGTCCCTTGTATGTACAAAAATCTGCAGCCATTCAGTGTAGCCAACTCAGTTTCAGATTACTTTATTTCCACTTTTTATTGGTTGTGTTCAGGCTCGAGAGGACAATCTGTCCAGTAATTCTCTTTCATTGGGTGTCAGGTGAAGTACTGAAATGATGACTGATTTGACAAGGTTGTAAAACAAAGCCATGGGCCGAGTGAGGGTTTCTGATAGACCAGGAAACCCCAGATATTTTCATATGCATGTTTGGGTCAAGCACAGCTAGTGACTCCGTGCAAATGATGAAGACTTCTCAGGTGCCGGTCCTGTTGGCCATGAGACCAAGGAAGGATATGGGTAACCACGGGCACTAAGGCAAAAACTCAAGTATGAGGTGTAGTTTTTCTTATTTGGTATGGAGGTTATTCCCATTCAAGAAACTCAAAAGGTTTTCAAGATACCAGTAATCATCTACTACTAATTATTTAAAATGTGATAGGCAGCAACACACAATATTATGCTTTAGTTGGGATGAGGTGTTATCCTATGTGATAAGACCGACAGGGTGAGCCCAGTCAGACTATAGGACTGGATAGTTTGCTTTCTCATCCAGATCCTTAGCAATTGTAAACCTCCTCCCACAGCACGTAGGTCTTTCCTGTCCAGTCTCTATGGGACTGACCCAAACGTAGTCTCCCTTTCTAAATTGTTCTTACTGACCTGAGGGGACTGTCACCAAGGTGATTCATTTGGGTCCGACCCTATATGGAGAGGGATTACTGTCTCTGCTCACACTATTACAATGTACGTGTCAATTCTGAGGAAAGGAAAGCCTCAGGGATATCTTTAAATTTTCAAATATATTTAAATTTTGTTGTTGTTGTTATTTTATAGTCCTGGGGGATGAACCAGTAGCCTTCACACTGAACTACATTCTCAGGCCAATTTTTATCTTTTTAATTATTTTTAAATTTTGAGACAGGGTCTTACTAAATGGCTGAAGTGCCCAAACTGGGATCAAATTTGTAATCTTCCAGCCTCAGCTTCCCAGAACACGGGGATTAGAGGCCTGCGCCACCACTCCCAGCCTTTAAACTTTTTACTTATCTTTATCTATATCTCCTTAAGTCACATGAATTCAAGCCAGCTCGGAAGCTGCAGATGTCCTTCCAGAGACCAAACTCTGAGACTGGTAAAGTCAGCATTGGGTGAGAACAAGAGACACATCAGGATAGCAACTCTGCGAGGGCTGAGAGGCCAAGGCCAGCAAGCCACTTCCTGGACAGGACTGGGAGCCTCTTGGGGACCAAAGCCCGCCCCCTCCTCTGGGCTCTTTGGCCCCATACTCCATGGATGTTCTGTGAAGGCTTGAACAACTGTAGGATGCGTGAATGCAGGGAGAGTTGGAACCTGGCAAGGCATAGCACACAATAACTGAATGGCCATGTGCACACTTAACTTACCACTAGGGCTGTCTTCAGTAGGAAACCTGGTTTCTGAAACAACCACTAAGTTCTGGCGTTTCCATGCATGCAAAGGACTCCACGGTTTCAGAAACAGAGGAGAGACAATGTACAGCTGCAAGCCCCATGACTGAGAGGCATCTTCTTTTGCACAAAAGGCCTGAACTTACTTCTGTATAGTCTTGTTTTTATATAATTACTCTCTAATTATGTTGTTACAAATGACATGAAACTCTTTTGCCAACTAAAACATAAAGCTTTTGTCTTCGGACTTGGGAAAACAAATAAGGAAGAGGCATATGTGTGCTAGGATAGTGCAGAGACGATGTTTATTTGCAGTCAGTTGTACATGTTTACTTGTCTACATGGGCTGTGTGTGCCATGCCTGTCAGTCAGACACTTTTACAGAAAGCACCGGGGTTGTGGATGAAGTGAGTTCATTCTTGCTTTCAGTCTAAAGAACAGGTGTTTGTATTTCAGCATTTGGTTCCATGTGTGATTTTGTTTTCTATGGGAGACTATTGTGACGGACCTTCCCGTGTGAACTCTGATTTGACCATGTTGGTGCAAGTCTGCTTTTGGAGCTGGGGCTGCTGTGTGGACCTCTGAGGCGGTGGTGCTATAGGAGAAGACTCAGTCTTGTGTTTGGGCCATATTGTGCTAGCTGGGCAGAAGAGGAAAGGAAGCAAGAAATGCAAATCATCTTCAAACCTTTGTTTGTTTGAGTTTTTTCTCTTCCACGCATGGTCAGTGTCTATTTCAAGTGAACACAGTGTGATTTGCTTCCTGCTCCTTTAGCTATAATCTACATTCATCTTCTTTTGCTCTAACATAGTCTTCAGAATCATCTGAGCCAGTAGATTCCTATCTCAGTTTTCTCCCATTCTGTTATGTTTCCTGATTGCCTAATCAGAACTGAGGCACTAGAGAAAACCCTTCTAAGTGCTAAATTCGCAAGTACATATATGTAGCACATGGATCCATTTCCTTGCCTTCCATTAGTGCTTAGAATGTCTCGGTGATCCTTACAAAATTATGGATTCATTTCTAGGCATGTACACACCTGTGGAGTAGTGTGTGTGTAGATCTATCTATCTATCTATCAATAGATAGATAGATATATCATCTACTCCATTAACGATTTTTAAGTATCATTGTTTACTAGAGATACATTGCTTACCATAAATACTAAAGAATACAGCAGACATCTAGAGCCCATTTGTCTTGCTGAAATAAAACTTTATACCTGTTGACAGAGCTCTGGGTAACCACGATTCCAAGCTTTGTTTCCTGAATTTGAGTCATTTAGGTGTCTCAGCCAAAGGGGATCACGCAAGCAGTCTTGTCTTGTTTCACTTAGCACGGATGCGCTCGAGGGTCTTTCTGGTTTGTTACTCCCGGACATTTTAAAAAGTGAAAACCATTAAAATGTGCGGCTCTCTACCCCGAGGAAATCCAAAGATAAGAAAACACGCCAGGGGGCTCATGGAGCTTGCATCCCCGATTGGCAGTGTATTCCAAAAGGTCACAGCTCTCCTAAGTCCAGGAAGGGTTCCAGGGGGGGCAGGCGTCTCCCACGTCAGGGCTGAGGCACGGGTGTGAGGGAGGGAAGAGCTCTAGGTCCACACCAGATCTTGGTGGTGTTGGGTAGTCCCCTCGCGCTCCTGGGCGTGCCGCGGTGACCCAGGTGGGAAAAGCCTAGGAGGAGGGAGCCCGCTCCTGCTCCGTGCTGCAAGCCGGTACTGTTGGGGCTGGGGGCCTGGATTACTAGCGCCTGCGAAGGAGAAAGGCAACACCTGCTGAACACGCCCTACCTTGCTTTGGATGCCAGCGGCCAAGCCTCACCGCCGCACGGACGCGCTCCCGCAGGGAGTCCGCAGAGGCGGCGGGGC
>NW_022900937.1:4470366-4471699 GCF_012274545.1 Fukomys damarensis
GCGCCCCCGAGCGCCTAGCGTCCCAGAGCCTCTCGCTGCGCGGCGCCTGGAAGACGTGAAGGGGCCAGCTCCGAGCCGGGAACCGCTTTCTTTGGAGTTGCCAGGGGCGCGCAGGCAGGGTGCCCAGGACTGCAGGACCTCAACGCCTCCTGCGCGCTTAGCTCCGGACCCCAGCCCTTCAATCCTGCCCGGGGTTTCCTCTCTGCAGAGGGCGACCGCGGCGCGGAGAGGAGTCCGGAGGAGTTGTGCGCGCCACATCTCGGAGGTACCCAGGGCTGGGGCACCGGCTCCGCCTTCCCAGTCCCGTAGACACAGAGGAACACTGCTCGTGTGGCAGAGCTGGGGGCGCGGAAGGGGACACTAAAAAATCCACGCTGAGCACCTCGGACACCTCGATGGGCCCAGCCGCCCGCACCTGGGAGGCTCAGGCCATAGTCGCATCGGAGCGCGCACAGATGTTGCCTGCTCCTAATCCTTCCCAGGTCGGGGTGGCTGGGAGGACCACAGCGAGTGGTCAGGTCACCGTGCCGGGAGACAGTTCGTCCCTTTCCATGCCCAAATGTACCTTCCGCCTGTTTCCAGAGCCCATCTGCTGCGGTCAGCGCAGGGAACCCCAAGTTCCTCGGGGAGCGAATTCTATTTTCTCCAGTTGTGGGGTGGAGGAGGTCGGCAGGGCGGGGAGGGAAAGCCACGGAAGGAGAGACAGGAGAAGGGGGGGTTAGAGCACGGGGGTAGCGCAGCGTTTTCACTCTTTGTCACTCTTGGATTGGGGGCGGAGGAAAACCCACTGTGGAAAACTATAAAAAGCCAAGAGGGCGGGGGAGAGCAGCCAGAGCGCGCCAGCCCCGCGCAGCGCAGTCGGAACGGACAGCTCTGGTCGCCGGCAGTGGCTGTGGTCCCGGGTGAACCCTGGGCAGTGCCAGGCAAACGTGAATGCGCTGGCACCCCAGCAGGCCTCGGATCGGCAGGGTCCCGCCCAGACCGGAGGCGACGGGATCTCGGGCTTTAGCCCCTGCTACCCTTGAAAAGAAGTAACGTGCGTCCCGCCGAGTGAGACCCGAAGTGTGGGGAAAGCGAACAGAAAAGCTCCCGAGACCTGAGAAGCGCAGGTCCGGAGGAGGACTGACCCGGTGCGCCTCCTCTTCCTCCTCCTCCTCCTCCTCCTTGGCGGTGACGGGTCCCGGCTCCGACCGCCTCCAGGGACCGCTGAGCCTCCCTGCCCGGCTGGAGAACCGGCCTCGCTTGGGTCCCGCTTGCTCCTGGCCACCGGCTGACACTGCGTGGTTCTGGGGGTCCTGGGCTCCCGGAGCAGGCAGGCAGGGTCGGGGCACTG
>NW_022900937.1:4473104-4473973 GCF_012274545.1 Fukomys damarensis
GCGGGGCAGGGACTCGTCCCGCTGCCTCCTGCTCCTGGCCGCGGTGCTGATGGTGGAAAGCTCGCAGCTCGGCGGCTCGCGGGCCAAACTCAACTCCATCAAGTCCTCTCCGGGCGGAGAGACGCCTGCCCAGGCCGCCAACCGATCTGCGGGCGTATACCACGGACTGGCTTTCGGCGGCAGCAAGAAGGGCAAAGCCCTGGGGCAGGTAGGGAAACTCCCGAGCGCGCTCTGCAGCGGGGAGGTGGGGCCGGCGCTCCTGCGCGTTCGCCTGTGCGCCCTGATGCGCGCGAGACCCCTAGGTGGGCACGGTGGAGAGCTGGCACCTTCCCTCGGGGAAGGCGGCGAACGGTCTTCGCCGGGCGTTGGGACGCGGCTGTGGAGGCTGCGAGCGCACAGCGACTTAGGCGCTAGGCACTGTCCTAGGTGCTTCTCACGCGGCCTTGCTTAAGGGTGCTTCCCCTTCTGCGCACGAAGGCTTTGAGCCACGGAAGGGGAGCGAAGTGCCCGGCTCGGTAGTGGGGTCGGCGGAGCGAGCTTTTGGCCTGGTCCCGGCGCCCTGCAAGTGGCACTCCGGAGGGGGATTCGCCCCCTTCAGGTTCTCCGCTTCTCCCAACCACTTTCTCCCTTCAAAGTAGGTCGTGCTTGGAAAACAGCCCCAATGGACGCGCACTTCTCCCTCTTGTAGAATTGTATGTAAATCATCAGCGAGGAAGCCACACGGTGAGGTGACGGCGACGGCGTCCTGGGAGCCGAGACGATAGAGACAGGACCCAGAGACGCTTGGCATGCGGCCTCCTCCCGCGGCGCTCTGTCCCGGCTCCGCCGGCCTTCGAACAGACAGCCGCTCGCAGCTTCCCAGACGCACA
>NW_022900937.1:4475022-4536677 GCF_012274545.1 Fukomys damarensis
CCGGCGCGCAGTGGAGGCAGACAGCCCAGCGAGTGCTGCGCCGACCACAGGGAAGATCTAGGCCCAGCTTGGCTCCCTACTGCCCTCTCACGGGGACGGTTTGCACAGTTTTGCTTCCTGGGGCTTTGAAATGTCCAACATCTCAGCTGTTCTCTTAAAGAGTGGCAAAGCCCGTAATCATCGCATTTTCAAGAAAAGAAACTACATTTACACACACGTGTATGTACATATACGACCCTTGTGAGTCCGCGCACATTCACAGGCCGCGCTTAGGGACTCTTGGGCCTCCCCCTAGAACTCGGGACAGTTGGACTTTACATCAGCGAGGCTAACAGTCTCTTAGACGACCCTCAGGTGCGGTCAGGGTGGGACAGAACACCAACCGCAAACCAAATCAGAGCACTTTTTGGGCACCTCTGATGTCCACGTCCGTCGAGGCTGCTTTCGAGTCTGATTCACGTTTACTCTGGTATTTCTGTAAATCACTTTTTGTTTCTGGCCCCCTTTGAGTCCCAATCCCTGACGTCCCTCTGTCAAATGAGCAGCTGTATACGAACCATCACAAGGTCTGGCTTTCCAGAGTGGGCGGAAGGACACGTCCCCGACCCTTGCTTAGCCTTTATGTTCTGATAATACACACGTGTGCACAGCTGTAAAGGGTGTACGTGTTTGCTACTGTCCCTCCAAATCCCGGCTGAATTATACTTCTTTAGGAGTTTGAAGCTCTATTTGCCTCTCTTCAAATCTGAGCGTTTATTTAACCAGCGAGTTGAATTTCTGACATGCCCTCCACAACTTGGCAGTTCTAGGACATAGATTTCATTATGTCTGCTTATCGTGATAAACGATCCTTAAAACTTGGCATCAGGCTTGTGAGAAAATAAGTAGAACATTAGGCGGAAGAGCCAGAGGGTGGCTGGTAGGCGGGGAGGTTATTCTCTTTGCATTCTGCTTCACTCGTCTAGTTGATCATCGAAGGTACGTTTCATTATGAAGGAAAAATAGATTCTCTCTTTGAACCAGGAAGGAGAATTCTTTGAATATTTCCGAGTCTTCCTCTCTTCTTTATTCCTCTAGTCGGGTGCTCACCAAAATTCTTAGTATTGCTATTTTTAAAAACAGGGTGGAACTTGGAAAGACAGTTCAAGAGGGAAGATGCTATCTGGTTTTATAAGAAACTCTTTAGATTTGAAATGTTGCATTGATTTTCTACTCATAGTAATAGCAAAATAAGGCTGAAGAACACTGGAGCAAAGCATTAGCAGTCAAACTAGCTAATTCCCTAGTGTCATCCTGAGGCCGAGTCAGTTTGATTTCCTTCACCGCTTTATCCATTATTGATGATGCTGAAATCAGTGCCTTTCAAGTAGGTAGATTAGAAACTTCGTCTTTGGTCTTCTTTGTCTTAACTGAAAATTTAACCATTGGGGATGTTAATTTTTCAGGATAGAGAATTAAAATAAAAATTGTACTGTCATGCAGCAAAATTATTGAAGAAATTTAATAATCCATTAGCCTACAAAAGTGAAAATGAGACTAAATGGGCCCCTGAATTTTCTTCATTCACTGTAGCTTGATTTTGTGTTAGAAGAAATAGTTTTATTCACAGGGCTTCTACTTGTCCTATAGGGAAAGTGGGCTGTTTGTAAATTACTCCTAAAAATATGCCTTTACATTTTAAGATCGACAGAGCCTAAACAGAAAAAACTCTGTTTCCTGGAGGTTTTACAGTTCTCACTTTTAGGTTCACTTTCAAAGATCCAGGTTTGGTTAGGATGGATGCAGGCATGGAACACTGCGTGGGTTGGTGTTCACGTAGTTTGTATGGTTAGCGAAAATGAGTTTCAGGATTTAGCCACATTAAGTTTTAATTTGACCCAAAACTTGTAGTGATTGCGAGTGGGTGTTAAAAGATAGTGCACATGTGTACACATCTGTAGGGTGAATTCAGCTGCGGGACTGTCGAATCTACTAATACTTATATATGTCACTATGTCAGTTTCTCAGGAGAATATTTCAAAGGCATGATATCAAAAGCAGTTTTGAACGAAATCATCAGTATCCTGTGCACAAGTATATTCGATATATGCTGCTGTTTAACATTACCTTTGAGGCTCAAGGTATAAAATGTTGTGGGCCACCTTCAAAACCAATTTTAAAAGATACCTGAGCAATTTAAATTATTTTCCCTTTACAATTTGCAGTTTTTGCGAACTGATGAAAACCTTTCTGAATTTGTGTTGAGTGTAGCTTCTTTTATTCTCTACTCCTTGCTGTGTCCTTTTGAGATTAGAAGATAAATCTAATGTGAATGCAAGGCCATAGCATTCTGAAATTATTTTAAAAGTTGCAAGTAGAACAGGGACAAATAATTGTATTTCACATGTAGATGAACTTCTTGGCATGTGTGGTTAAAAAGAAGCTGAGACTGGTTCGGTGCAAATTCAGATTCTATGATTTTTTTCATATAACTTGGACAGTTGCAGAGCAATACATCACATACATTATGCTATGTTATAGGAGAAGAATTCTTGAAACACATTGACACAAAACAAGGGAATTGGTTAGAGATTTCTAGGCCTTTTACACTGAATCTTTTATGAAAACACTATATCTGTGTGCATGCGTGAATGTTAATGAAAGTGCTCACTGAAATAAAGTATATTCTCTAGTTTCTGTAGGTGACCTCTTCACTTTGTGAAATTATCTGTGACTTGTTTTTAATTTCAGCCCAAATTTCCCAAGTTTAAGAGTAAATAATTGCTAATCCTAGCTGGGCATCAACTGTCAGTAAAAGCAAATCCCATTTAAGGTAAAATTTCCAAAATATTTTAAAGATTTAAAGCAATTTTCACAAAGGTTCCTTTTCTTTCACTATAAGTCATAGGGCTTGATAGTTTGATTCAAGTGGAAGGTTGTTTCGTGAATGGCAGGAAAAGTACCTTAATGATAATCTAAGTACAAGCGTCCATCATTTTATTTTCATGTTAGATGGGAGAGAGCCAAAGGACAAGCTGCCTTAAATTCGCTCCAGCTGTGACTCCAACCCTACCACGGCCTTCTCTTTTCCCTGGGAGACAAACCCATCTTGTTCTTCCCAGAGTGCTTCAAATGTTGAGTTTTTAAGGACAAGGTAAAGAATTTCATAGATGGATGTTCTGTTCTAGGAGCCTATGGGCACATGCTCTACTTTTCTGTACATAAACTTTTTCAGTGTAAGTTAAAACTATCTGTGAAGTTTTGGCAGAAAATTTTAATATAAGACACTTAGCATTTTAGATCCGGTCGATTACGGCTATATCAAAATGTACTGCAATTTTATTCCTGCCTGTGACTCCCTGACCATTCATTAAAGTTGCTCTGTTATAATTCTAGTAGCTGATACTCTTCCATGAAAATGAGATCAACCTGCTTGTGGTTAATTATATGATCACTGAAAACATTTAAATGAGTTATGTGATGTTTGTGTCTGAGTCCATTACTGACTCATTGTTTAAAACTCTGAAACAGAAGATTAATAAGCAGATTAATAATTAAGAGATTGAGTTTTGCCTACTGTAGTATTGATTTAGTATTACCCAGAAAGAGTGAATATGGCATTCATAATGAAGATTTTAAGGTAAGAGGAGTTGAGTTTTGTCTTCCTTCTCTGTCCATCTTTGCCAGGAACTAGAGAAGAACATTACATTTTTCTCTAATTGCTGTTTTGTTAGGACAAATATAAACCATTATCTCAAACAATGAGATAAAAAATTGGGGAGTGTATTTTTTTTTTTAACAGGAACATCTGTCCACAGGAAGAAAGTCACCATCCAAATATTTAAAATAGTGGCTTCCCAATGAGTGTCTAATGCTGACAAGCTTGGGTCTCTGCCCACTTTGGGTTCAAATCAACCACAGGATGGCTGTGAGTGACTCCAGTAGCTAATGAGAGGTCCTTCCGCAGCCTTTGACCCATTAATTCATTTTGCTGTGATGACAGAATGAATCAGAGAAACCTTTAAGACTACAGACTTCAACTTGGTGTCTAAATGGTAGCTTAACTCGAGTAATCAGTTCATGTAGGGCTAGAGTCAGAGTCGCTATTCTGACACTCCACAGCTATGGAGCTTGTACAACAGGCAATATTTGTGGGATTTTAAAACTTGCTTGGATTTATCAATGTATTCCAAAGTATGAATGCAGAAGTCAGATCAGCAAAAACACAAAGTAGTAAAACTTTAAGAGAATGTTACAAGCTCTCCCACATAGTCAATTAAAGGAACCAATGTACATTGGACAACCTTGCAGATATTTTGCAGTTTCTGGTTGGTGGTTCATGAATTGCTATAATTTGTACACAGAAGAGCTTAAATTTAAATATTTCGTGATCATACATTTAAACGGCCCTACCCTTTCCAAAACAAATTTAAATAGCAATGAGTGAATACAACATTAAACTGCAGAATAAATCAAAGTATCAAAATGAGGGTAACTCAATGTATCCTAAGAAATATCAGCTTTTAATATTATACTTTCTCATGTGGAGTGAGATAAAGTGTATGTTCTTTCTTCTGAGGACAGGAAGATATGGGTGATCTGGAGATGCATTATTTCTTTAAATTGTGGTGAATGCCATGGTGCATATTAAATTATAGCAGGGGGTTGATTGATTCACCCTGTTCCAGGCACCTCTCTAAACTCTTCACTTGCATGAACTCTTTTGATCCCCGACACAGCTTTTTTGAAGCTAACTTAATACCATGCTCATTTTTATAGTTGATGAAGTATTTGATATATGATGAAGGCATGGCCTTTCCTGCAGTACTGAGAGGTCAAGCAATTTGTACAGTTCACACAGTGCTAGACAGGGAAAGCTGAAGTCAAACCCAAGCAATCCAGTGTTTATACCTGAATGTGGACATTTGTTTTACTCTTTCCTCCTATATTTTCTAATGACGTGCACATAATCCAGCTTCATTAAAAGCTGCAACAATATCCAAACTGTTTCCTGCTGCCAACTGCTACTCTGAGCGGCCCTTTTCCTGTTAGTATTTTGTGGACACGAAGTGCTGTTTCCACCCGTGTGCCTCTAATTGCCTCTGCCACAAGACCTTAGCGTTGTCAGGCAAAGTGCACCCCACACAAATCTCTTTCTGCTCACACTACAGTGTTGTCAGTAGAGACAAACCCTATTTTGTCTTTGTTTCTCATGCCAACCTCTCCCTTCACGCATCTTCACAAATAGGAGGGCCATATGTGGCCTGTCCTCAATGGCTTTTCTGCCCCCAAACCCCTCAGACTCTTACTGTACACAAGGAAATGGTCTTGTTTGAAGAGTTGACTATTGTATTAGCTTTTTCCTAGCTTCTCCTTTCTTACTTGTGTCTCAGAGGCTCAGACGATTGGTGGCAGCATTATTGCATTACACTTTCTAACAGCTCTAAGTTCGGCCCAACGCTGGCCAGCTTAATGTCTTTGGAAAGTCACTGAAAGTTTTTATTTCTGATTTTTTTTTAAATCTGCAAAATAGGATCCTAATAATAGTAGCATAGGAATAGCACTTCACTGAATAGACAACAGTGAGGTTCTTAGAGATAACATTCATGAAAAATTTTGAGCAGGGAAAAGAAAGCACATTTACTGCACGGGTAGCATTAATATTACTGCCACGATAGAAATATACACGGCTGTCTTTTTTAGCAAGGCAGGCAGGGGCTCCTGACCTCATGAGTATGATTCACTCTACAGGAACAAATGAACTCAATTAAACTCAGGCTAAGAGTTGTATAACAGAATGAGAGAAAATAAAGACACAGATCCATGTCATCACATGGCTCATGTCGACACCAAGAGGTACAGTAAGTCAAAGTTGTCTTGTAGGAAAAACACACGCACAAACAGAGAGAACACAGAAGCAAAAATAGTAATCACAGTAAGTAGAGGTCTTTCAAAAATGAAACTCGTTTGAAAAAGCATTAACACTGAATTTCATTCTCAAAAATTCTTTGAAAATTATTGAATTAAACATTGAATTAAACATAAGAAGCAAGGGAATTCTTCAAGAGTATTTATTCATTATTTAAGATGGAAAGCTTTATGGGAGGGCTCAAGAGAAACTCTTATCATCTAAATATTTTACGACTAAAACAGGACATGGTTGCCCAGGGTGGGGTGGGGCACTGGGAAACAGTTGGACTGGCTCATTTTTCTCTGGACTCTGGATGGAGTGTGGCTGTGAGACTTTTCCAGATCTTCTCAATGGACCACAGGTTTCCTGTGGAACCTGGATCCCTACAATCACAAGCAATGTTTTCTGTGAAATCTATACCTACAAAGCTCTATGCAAGAATTAAATGAAATTGCTTTGAGTTGATTAAAAGGCTGATGGTAGATAAATTATACAGGGAGCTCCTTTTTCGGCTGTAAATGTGTGCACATTCATATATATTATCAAAGATCACAAGGTTACGATGACAACAGTGTCAGTGGGTTTTCAACAAAATTAATGAAACGGAGTAGCTTTGACTGCACTCACCGAGCCCTTTCTCGGTCCTGGTGCTCTGCTGAGAAGACTAGCGAGGGTCTGTGCTTCTTGGATGGGAGGAGACCCAGAGGGAGGGAAGGAAACAGTGGTGGCTGCTGAGAATGCAGAGTGCTTGACGTTGGTCCAAGCATTACTAGGCAAGAGGCCAATGGCTTTGAAAGCTTTCTGCCGGAGATTTTACACTGCTATTTCCCATTATCCATCCCCACCACAGTCCTGACAAATGCTTCAAAAATAAATGCTCTTGTGATGGGTAATGCCGTGTGACATAATATTTTCGTTCTTTTCTTTGCTGTTACCGTCTATTATATCCCTCTTCATCTCATTCCTAAAGCACTGGTCCTGACTCCTCGGGTTCCTTGATCAAAACCTGCAGTTTGAATGCGCTGACCCATTGGACACTACCTTTATCCTGCTGGGGTCTTGGGTGCCGGGCTTAGAGGTCGCTCAGTGTCAGCTCTGGGGAGGGGAGTTCGAGGCAAGCAGGTCCTCACTGAGAGAACCTTCCGTCTCCTCAGCCCTTTCCACTTTCCCTTCAGCAGCTCCTTGCCAGCTGCTGGTCCAGATGTGGAAGAGCTCTTCACCTGGGTCTGTGCTTGTCTATTCCCCTCTCTCTCTGCTGGCAGCATGTGAGCAAGAGCCATGCGCATCGGAGCTCTGAAGTTGAGCACATTTAATCTAATCTGCTGCCCTCCTTACTATCGCGTCCTGTGGTCTTGTGTCGTATGCACCGCCGTATTTTATTTCCATGAGTTTGATACTGAAGACTGCTATAATCTCTCGCTAGGGCAGTGGATGATGTTGAGAGGCCATTGTATGTAGACTCCATGGACCTAGTCAGCCTGTTTTTAATGTGCTGGACACTGAGCAAATGTTTTAACACCTTTAAGCCAGAGTTTTGTCACAGTGCAATGGTCGTCTTAATGGAAAGATCATTTTCTCTCTCTTGCAAACCATAGAACACCACTTCTCTGCACTAACTGCATGAAAAGTTGCTTCCCCAACATAATTTAAAAATTTTTCCACTTTAAATGTATGAGGTGCAGTTATGCCTTAGATAGAATCAACTCAGGAATAACTTATGGTTCTCAAATTATGGCTCCATCTTGATGGATCTACTTTTTTAAAAAAAAAAGTAGGAAAGAGTTTGAAAGTAAAATTTTTTAGTTTTTTCATTTTTCTGGCCTCTTTGTGTTGATTTTCTTGTTTTTCTTCAAAATCTCAGTTTCATAGCCAAGGATTTAGCTCAGTGGTTCTGCCACCTGCCTCGCAAGTGTAAGGTCCTGAGTTTGATCCCTGGTACAAAAACAAACAAACAAAAAAACAGTATCATAATAACATTTTCACATTTCTGATGGACACTTAATACTTTTTTATTCCTGTCTTGCCTGCTTTTAGAAAATCTGATCTATGACATCCCGAAAGAGCTTGGAAATTTTTCTTTCAATCATACTGGGGATACTCCTCTACTTTTTAAAATATTTTTAAAACATCTTGGAAAAGTCCAGTAGAGGACTCTGTAGCAGATCTTTGTAAATCATTGCAATATTAGGGTTCTGAAATTAAAGTTTTGGGCATATTTATATATTACCAGGTTCATTTACAATAGGTAAGGTTCAGAGAAACAGCCAAACCTAAAGCTAAGTTGTATTAGTGTAAAATCATGTATACTGGAAAAGAGGAAGTAGATTTTGTTAAGAACTTATCAGGCAGAAAAATGAGTATTTTTTAAAAACCTGTTGAAAATACATAACAATATTGCCAAGCAGGAATTTCCTATCAAATAATGCACTAGCTGATTATTCAGTTGAATATGCAGGGATCTCAGAAGGCTAAATATAGGGGCATACATATGAGAATATCAGGGTAAACTCTGTTCAGAGGACAGATTTGGTTTTATAAACCATGAATGGACTTTACTTTTAGAGCAGTTTTAGATTTTCAGAGACATGGAGCTGAAAGTATCGAGTTCTTATAACCTCAGTATCTGCCCTCTCGCCAACATCACCTGTTATTTAAACTTGCATCAGTGCATAAATTTGTTACCACTGATGAACCCACACTGTTATTAGCTGACATCCATAATTTGCACAAGTGTTCACTCTGGTGTACGTGTGGTGTCAGTTTAAACAAATGCATCGGGACATGCAATTACCATTGTAGCTTCACATGGGGCAGCTGTACTACCAGAAAAGTCCCTGGGCTTTGCCTAGTCACCCTTTCCCCACCTTCGCTGCAGGGCAATATTGAGTTTTTAGTTTGCCTTTTCTAGAATAACACAGATGGAAACATACAGTAGGTTGCTTTAACAATATGCATTTAGGTTTTCTGTGTGACTTTTCATGATGTGTGTGTGTGTGTGTATGTGTGTGACATCAGACATTCATACTGAACTGCAAGAAAGGGTCTCACTAAATCTCTAAGTTGCTCAGAGAATGCTTGAACTTCTGCCTCCGCCTCCTGAGTGCTGAGATTACAGGCCTGCTCCACCATGCCTCACCTCACATTACTTCTATAGTGAACTTTCAAAGGTAGAAATATGAACAGTCAATTCTCCACTATATCCATCTTTAGAGCACATCTGAACTTCCCCATATGATGCACAATTCCCCGTTATCCTGTTTCTCTCTACTTTGCCCTGAATGTCCACATAGTACACGAGAGTCTGATCTGAGGTTTCAAGCCAAGAAATCTTAATTGAATCTGTGTAAACCACTGTGCCACGCTGTCTCACCAGAGCCAGAGACCAGAGAAACCCATTAGAGATCTTTTATCCCTACATTTCAGAGTTCAGATCTGATTAAAAGTCTTCAGGTTAGGCAATCAACTTGCTAACAGCTCACTTCTGGGGTGCATTAGAAACGATAACCACGGTCAACAAATGTTTATTAGATGCGGGCTGTGTAGGTTCTTGGGATGCACAGTAATTAAACAAATATAGTGTGTCTGAGGAATCCAGTTGAGATCTTAGGGTTGGTCGAAAGAGCCCTTCGGAAATTGTCCAGTTCACTTCCAACAGTGCTGCGGCTGGACAACTTGAGGAGTATTTGTTTTTATAAATATTTCTGAAGACTAACACTTGCATTGCATCTCTTTGTCATCTAGTCAGCTTTTGCCATGTTAAGATGAAGAATGTTCTGTATACTAGTGTTAATTAATAGCATGAATTAATTATAAATTAATATTAATCTCCATGCAAAACCCCTTCTTCATGGTCAGAAATTATAATCAAGATATTTTATCTTAGTCTTTTTCACAGATTGCCCTCTAAATCCATTGATGTTCAGTCAGAGTGACCTGGGAGGATAAGACCACCTCCATAAGCAGCTGTGAAATGGTCTGATCGTGTTGCACAGTATGACCATGATGTCAAGAAGTAAGATCTGTCTTTTATTGTCCCAGTATTTTAGAAAGAATTAAAGTTTGATGTTTTTCCTTTGTGAATACCTCCCTGCTCCCCGAGGAAGTCTGACTCTCATTTTGTAATTTACAAACGTTAGTGGGAACCATTAGTGGGAAGAGAAGGGCTTACAAGGAATGAGGGGTATGGGAAGGAATTACAGAGATGGAGAGCAAAGCCCACAGTGATCTCAGCTTGGGTGGGTGGAGGGGATGTGGGGACGTAGGAACAGAGCGTGTGCTGAAATGTAGCCGAGAAAGGAGTTTCATTAAGAGGAGTTCAAAACATTGTCATAGATGTTTTATTAAAAAAAAGCACATTCAAATATTACTTTTCCCTATCAGGCAAGACAGAAAACCACATTCTCTTGATATTTTCAGATATGTTGGGTAGACCTTTTTAGGAAACTAACTTCAGAAATAATTTACATGTTTATTTCTTTTAGGCTGTAACTTATGGCCGTAAACAATATTATGCACTTTGATTAACATACCACATTCAATGTGGTTTGCTCTCTGAATGACTTTTTGTTGTTTTTCATGAATCAAATACCCCACTGAAGATGAGGATATAAAAAAAATCAGGATGCTATTTCTGATAACAATTCCAAAAAATTGCAAAAAACATGAGTCAAAACAGTATTTCTGAGCAGAACTGTAAGCGATGTGAATTACTTTAGTGTTTGAGTAATGTGAATTACTTTAAGGTAGAAATCCTCAGTTGGACTTTTAAGTCTTAAAATTAAACAGTAAAATTTCTAGTGTTTTCTTGTGATCAAGTCTTCTCCATCGGAAAGAACTGGTTAGGATTTATCCGACATGGTTCCTATTTGGAGATAATCGAGCATTCCAGGAGCAGTTAATGAGAGTAGGCTGGCCATCCACTCCCCACCCCATGCCTACTCTCTTCCTGAAAGAAGAGGCAGGAACTGACCATGCCCAGTGTAGTTCCCTGGAGTCCAATCTGATGACACACGTTGCTTCATGTGCGACTCCGTAATTAGCGTGCATGCACTGAGACAAAAAAAAAAGCCTGTCAAAAGATATTTTAAAAATGCAAACATATTCTTTTAAAATTTCAGAGAAAAGGCTAAACTTTTTAACTCAGTAAAAATGTTTTTGCAGTTGCTCAAATTAATACAATGCTTCCAAAATGCTCTTTGGAAGTCCTTGTAAATTTCCCTGCTTGCCTGTTTGCCCTGCTGCTATCTTCCCAACACTCTTCAAAGGAAATGGCTTTTTAACAAGAAAAATCCTCTTGAAATTACATTTCCAAGGGGCTCCCGGCCACAGCAGCTGCAAAGCATTGTGATTGTATTTTGGTCTCTGTTGAGTTATTGTTAAAAGCTCAAGTGACCAATGCCCAGGTCCAGTGCCACAGCCTCCCAGTGATTGATTACACATTGGATTGGAGTGTGTACTAGGAATTTTCTTGTTAGAAAACACAAGCTTTCAACACAAAAGAGGAACTGTATGGTCAGGAGCTTACAAAATAGGCCTAAAAATATAACACTGGGTCTTAGCACACATCAATAAAGAGTCATGTAGCCCTGCCCCACCACCAACAGTCTGTTTTTAAAAGAAGTCCACTTGTGGGCCAGTCAGAGGCTAAGAGGAGAGGAAGATTTAATGATGGGATCAAAGTATTTGGGATTTTTTAAGGCCCTTTAAAAATATCTTAGGAAACAAAAGGAGAGCGCCCAAAGCAAAGAACACATGATTGATTTCAAATCTGTGCTACCGGATTTAAGAACTGCTCTCTTAGCAACATGCCAGTAGTAATTACCACTGTGGGATTGAATGCAAGGATTTAAAGGAGTGATGTTCTGCAGTTGGGGTGCGTGAAAAGAAAAGGAAGAACAGCCAATAGTCACTGGTGACTTTAGTGATACAGACTGCCAAGTACAGTACATAGGCGTCAGGCCACGTTCACCCATGGATGATGCAGTCTGAAATTAAACAAGGCTTCACTGTCCCTGTCCCATCTCTTACACCCGCCATTAGAAGGCCACAGTGTCTTGCTCCTAGAAGACAGGGACAGCTGGCACTTGGTGAGGACCTAAATTTGCCAAGATTTTTTAAATCCTCCAGTAAGATATGAAATTCTGACACGTGCAGGGCACTCACTGGATGTTTAAGGGAGACAGTCTGGCAGGAAGGAGGATGCTAAGACAGTGACCGTAAACGTTACAAACACACTCGCCTCTTGGGTGTGTGGTCCAAGGTCACACCCGGAAATATTTGTTCACAGTTTTAAGCTGAGATCATTTTGTCTGCTGATTAAGTCGGGAGACCACTTAAATTTTGGTTATTGCTTCTGCAAAAATAAATGAGGTTGTTTCCTCCATATTGGAGTTTCATTTTGGTCTTTTCGTCTCAGCAGAGGAATTTGAAAGGGGTGCAGGTTGAAGATCTCCATTAAAAGTTCATAAGCAAAACAAAACAAGCCCCTGCTGGAAAATGTCACCTAGGATTTTAAATGCCTGATCACAACAGAAGGTGGCTAACGAGGATTTCAAGATAGTTTGTGGGAAATCCAGCCCCTAAAATTGAAAGAAGTGAGTTTAGCTCATGCTTTCATAGGTATCTATTTTATTGAGACAAAACAGACAGCTGATGCCGATTGGCCAATGGCCAGTGTCTTGTCTGAGCACAGCTTCATGGATCAGAAAGAGAAGTGGCATCAGATGCCTCATTATGTTTTAGAAGAGCCAGGCAGGGGGACAGAGTCCCTTGCTGGCCTGATGGTGGTGAGCCGGGTAAGAGGAACACAGAGCATTTCTTGGAATGTGAGCATGCTTAACACCTGGGACGTTCTGAGAGCTGTAGTCATACTTCATCAGTCACCGGAGCGCAAGGCCAGTGCCACTCTGAAGCAGGATTCTGAGGCTGTTCTTCTGGAGCTTGCAATATACTCTGCTCGTCATCTCTCAGACATAAGCCTTTAATCCCCACTTCCTACAATTGTTTATTTTAAAATGTGAGAAAGTTGAAGGATGTCACAGCCGAGCTGTAAGCTTTCTCTTTAAAGAATCGCTCCCTTCAAGCCCATCCCCAGTGAAGAAGTTGGCATCTCATGTGGGGAGCAGATGGCGTTCTGCAGCGCTGGCTGGCCCGCCTGCGCTGCTGGCCAGTCTGGCACACAGGTGTCCGGGTTTGGACCTCCTTGAAATTCTGACACCCTGCTCCTACCCTTGGGGAAGTATGACTTGGCGATGCTATTTTCCAGGGACAGCAGATTTCCCACCCTAAGCTGGAGAGCTCCTGCTTAGGTGGTAACTTAGCCTTCCCACAGCTGCCATCAGGGCTGCTCGGTTCGTTCTGAGCGTGGGCCAGTACATTGTTTCTGATTTCCGCTTTTGCGCTGTGCGCCCCTCTTCGTGGCTTCTCCCTTCCCCTCTCTGCATTCTGGGTGTTTCTCAGAAGGGCAAGAAAGTCTGATGGAGGGAAATGATCCTCGGTTAGTCAAGCAGTCAGGAAAAGCCAAAAATTGTACTGAAGTGGGCAGCTATTCCAGTCCTTCGTAAATATTGAGCGACTGCGTGCCTGTGTTAAGGCATCTTTGGTTGTTTAAAGCAAGGTTCACATTTGAATGAGGAAAGCAAGATAAATTGAAACTTTTCATAGCACTGGACAAAAAGTGGGATGAAAGTAAAAGGAGATTTCAAAAATGTGGGCAGTGGAGGAGAGATTTTGTTGCTGTCCCTTCTGCGTGATCTTTTACATAATCATTTCTGTCTCACCAAACATATTTCCCAGAGCAGAGCCCAGATGTTTTGAAGTTTGACTTTTTTTTTAAAGAAAGCAATATTTAAGAACTTTCCCATTCCTTTCCATCTTAGTAACAGCTGCTTCTAGCAACTGCTTATAATGAGAAAGGCCAAATCGGAAGAACAGAGGAGACGTAGGAGGATCTTACCGCAGTGCAGGACTGTGGACTGGGCTCCTGGCCTGTCTCTGGAACTTCATCTTTCACAAAAACACAACTTGTGAAATTATGTCTGTGTATTAAATCCACTCACTGTCACCTAGGTATGCCCTGCAAAATTGGCCGAGTATATGGTTAGATGAGTGAATGCAATTATTCGGCTCTACAGGGAACTAGAAGTTTATTTCTTTGAAGTAATTTTATCCTGCCATTGCTATCACTTTAAGAGGATTTGTATAATGTTGAAGAGCTATTCTGACATTCAATAATGGAATGTTTTTTCCGTAGAATAATGAATTTGATATCGATTCTGGACCATGCTAAAAAGCAGATTATAAAATGAAGTACTTAGGGAAATAGAGATGTCTAAGAAAGAACACAGGTTTACTTAGAATAGATGATGACAAGACTAATTGTAATATGCTTTTCAACATGGAGACTGGTATCATGATGATGCTTAGTTCTTGCTACCTATAATTGCTCCTTTGTGACTCAATAATCTCCCAACTTTAAATATTACTATATGCTAATGACCCCCATGTTTAAATCTCCAGTAAAAGCCCTCTTGAACCTTACTGACTACTTTCACAGTGCATCCAAGTGCCTATTTAATATTTTCTCTCCTTGGTGTTTGCTATTGTTCGTATCCAATTTCATCTCTTTCTTTTCCCAAACCACGGCTTTCTCCACCTCAATTCATGGCAACCATACCTCTAAAATCCTCTACCAAAATCCTTGGGTCTATCCATAACTTTTCTCTTTCTCTTCGACACTCACACATCTGGTCAGGAAAGCCCATTGGCTAAAAGACTAAGCTAAGCTCCTCTGTTCTACTCTAAATTATAGCCTTAGTTCACAAAAGCCATCCCTGTAATGGCATGACTTCATAGCTTACAGAAAAAAATAACTCACCAATGTAAATTAGGCTTAATAAGAGTCACACAGGGTGAAGGAGACCTTCCTAAGAAAACAACCTCATACAAAGTGAACAACAGCTTTATTTGATAGCCTAGGATCTATTTTATCTGTCTACATTTAGAACATTTTAAATAGCTGGTATTCTAGAAACCAATTAAATCATCAAGTCTGCCACTGCCAGGGCAGGAAAAATCACTGAAATAACATTTGTGAACCACATCCTATAAAAACAGAAAATATTATAAATCCTGTTGTTAACAAGTATGGGATTCCCCAAGCACTTTTGTACAATGTCAAAATCTGCACAATAGCAACCATTTTCTTGGTGCTTCCTGATTATTCTTTTAAAGTTGTCTTTATATCTTCTAAGTTTCTCTGTATCATAGGCATACTTGCAGCTCATGGTAGAAGTTAAGCAGATAAGGAGAATGACTTAGATTTTCCACTAAGTCCAACGATAGTAATTTAGCTCCCTGAGCCCAGACTTTGAAATAACTTTGCTCCAATTAGACTGATGGGAAAAGCAAGCCTAATCTGTTGGTTAGAGGTGAGGGAAATCATGTCACACAGGTGGTATTATGATACCGTTATGACATCATTTATCGTTTATCCCAACTTTTGCATGTGCGTTGGACTTCTCTAATTCTCATGCCTGTTGTCAATACAGTGGCCAATGTATCGTAGTGGTGCATAGACATTTGGAGAAAATTGTCTTTTATTCTGGCAATCAAAAGTGTCTTCTTTCACCTCAACTTCAAGTTTCTCTGTGATCCCATTTAGAGAATTTACTATTTGTGTCATAAAAGAGATGAAAATATAAAGCTTGTTAATTGACACTGTGATATTAACACACTAACAAAACGGACTCAAGAAGCTAAATATCAACAGAAACACAGATCCTTGAGGGAAGAGGTGTTATTTTAAAAATGATACTGGAAAATTTGGGTATCCATGTGGGAAAAAGGATATTGGACACTACTTTGCTACATTCAAAAAGTTAATTCCAAACAGGTTGGGGTTTTAAATGTAAGAATACTGGTTTATTCAGTGAATTGTAAAGAAGGTAGAAACAGAGAGCTGAGTGGGTGACACAGACAGCATGTACCACCAACCCAAGTTTTGCATGATTAAAGACTGGTGTTCAGACTATACAACAAATCTCAGAAAAACCAATGAGAAACTACTAGGAAAATAAATACTCTGGTAAAAAGGGTCAAACACACGAAATGGCACTTAACAGTAAATAAAATAATGGCCAATAAAGAAGAAGCTTCAGTCTTATTAGTAGCAAAGCGAATGCAAATTTAGATACTGATCTTCCAATGTATGCCATTAAAAGTACCAAAAATTGAGAATATTGGCAAAACTAAATGTGGAGGTGCAGATGTGAATGCTAATGGGAGTGAAATCACGACTGTCACGTGATAATGTCTTAGAACACTGCATGTTCATAAGCTTTATAACCTGGCAATTCTCCCAAGGTTACAATCCAGGTAATGTCTGCACCCACACCCCAGAACGTGAATGAGACGGAGCAGAGCAGTGCTTCCTGGAGAATGAGCGCACAGGCATCTGCCTCAATGCTCCCTGGCAGGATGTCCGTGTGAGTCACGGTGGGGAAACACCACAGAGTGCTAGGCAGGATGAACATAAACCATTCACGGTAGCTGGAAGTGGACACGAAAGGAGACTGGTTTGTGACAAAAGCCAGTGTCCATCACCCAATTAAAATATTCCTCAAGCAAGAAAAAGATGAACAATATTGAGGATAGTGTTAATTTGGGAGAAGTCAAGGGAGTTGGGATAAGGAAGTTCTACTCAGTAGGCAAGTTGTGGTATTCCCCAGTTCCTGGGATGGATGGCAGGTTCTCAGTTGTGTTTTGCAACCTAAAAATGTCCAAATAGATTCCCATATATTTAAAAAATTAAAAGGCCATACAAAAGAAAGAGCTGAGAATCTTGGGACAACCCGAAGATCTTCCATTCAGGTAGGATATCTGTAGATGAAAAACAAGAAGCAAGGATTTCTGAGCACTTCTCTTAAAAATATGACCATTGAAAAAGTAATTTCAGGGCCCAAATGTTGACAATGGCATGCTAAACAATATGCAAGAGGGGTTGGGTAATGAACATGGGCTTCCAAGAACGCAGGGAAAGCTCTTGTTAGTGTCTGTGCTGAGCAGGACTAAAGTCCTCTTCACTCACCACACATCCCTCCCTCGGGAACAGTCCGCCCAGAGATGAGCCGTATTCCTCGGTGTCACAGCCATCTCTGAACATATCCTCTTCTGAATACTTTCTACTTAGCCCGGAAACAACTTGCTTTTAGGAAAGCATTCATGGCTCCCTGGAACAACCACTGTAGCACAGCATGTGTCGGTCCTCTTGGTGTAACTTCCTAGGAAATTCTATGCCCATAACATGGCTTAGAATCAATGAGGAGAATAATGAATTTTAAGTTCTCGACACTAAGACCAACCCAAATACTAGTGAACTTTCTAGTCATCCTGTTCACAGAAACCGTTGCTGAATTGTTCTGCTGCAAATGCTATTATTAAATCTACTTGCTCCTTGGGTTCCATACATAGAAAGTGAGTAATAGTTCTTAAGTTGTAGTAAAACAGTTTAAACTATCTTTAGAATCCAAGTTTAAACTGTCCTTTCAGTCATTATATTCATGGGATGTGAGATCTTTCAGCAGTTTAGCTTTGGGTGTATGTTTCTGGCTCCACCTGGAGAGTGCGGTTAAAATGATATTTATTGTTCAAGTGGAAAGCTGTATCAATGGCCAACTGTGGTTTACTAAGAGAAAGGTAGATTCTGTTACTCCTCGAGAGCAGATTTCTAGTTATTTGAGATAAAAATTTCCTTATGCCAGTGAGTTGCAAAGTTTGATCCATAGACTCGTGGGTGTGTCCAGGGCTTTATCAAGAAGCCCAGAAGGTCAAAGCTCTTCTCCACATAATAGCACCAAGACATCAGCTGTCTTTCTCACTGTGTGACATTTATATTGAAGGTGCAGAGCTACGGTGGGCAAAAGTGCTGATGCCTTAGAAGGAGTTAAATTAGTGGTGTCAAACTGTACATCCTGTACATTCTATTCTTCAACAATAAATGTTTACACAGAATAGCTTTACACACCCACATGCGTGCATGTGCCAGTAGTCCTTAAAAGTGTGCTTGATGTTGAGAAAAGGTTAATTCTAGTATACGTTAACCCTCGACTATGATCCTTTAATGTCGTGAGTAAAGCATGAGCAGTATTACCAAGCACTTTGCTTCTACTGCTTATCAAAATATAATTCTGCAATGCCCATCTGGGGAGCTGACCTGGCTGATTTTTTCTGTAAACCATTTTTTAACCTGAAAGGATGACAGACAGGCTATGGTCATCCAGACCAGAGAACTCAGCAAGAATCTCACAAATGAACAAAGTGAATCTGCTGCTTCATAGTACGCAATTCACAAAATGTGTTGTCCTGATAGGATTTGACTTTTCAAGGTCTCCATGATTCCACTACATTTTCTAACTGATCAGTGCATGATATTGCCAAAGGATTTTATCTTCACATGTAGAAAATGTTCACTGTTAGGATTTCAGATTCCATGCTGAGACACACCTTTAAGAAATACCTTCTGTCAAGTTTTGATGTAGTTATCAATGATGAATATTCAAAATTATATAAAAAGCAATTAATATTTTCCTGCCCTTTCAAACTACTCATCTCTTCACAGGCCTGATTTTCTTATTTTATTTCAACCCAAATGTTATAGCACTAGAGATTGACTGCAGAGGCAGGTAATGGTATCCAGCTGCTTCTATTAAAGTAGACATTAAAGAGGTTTTCAAAAACGTAAAACAATGCCATGCTTCTCAAAACACTTTGGCTTTTAAAGTTGCACTCTGCAATTTTGTTATTCATGTGACTGTATAGTGGGGTTAATGTTGCTTTTAAATGAATCGAATACATAACTATAATTCTTTTAGTTTTAACCTCCAATGCAATAAACATGGATAGATACCTTTTAGGCAAATTCATATTTTTTTCTTTTTTCAGCAACTAGAAGCAAAGTAAATAGAAACATTTAGGAGTTTCCGAATTAATTCAAGCATGAGGAATTCAACTCAATTTGATTTGTTCTTGTTGGATGTTCTAGTTTTTTATACTTCATATCTCTTGTTTATTAAGTTTGGACCCAACATTTATCCTCTTAATCAATGCTTATTGAGAACCAACTATGAGACAAGTGCTATTCTAGCTGTAAGAATATAGAAAACAGACATCCTCTCTTAGAGGGTTACTTAATGTTAGATTGAGCTTAACTTTATACACATACAAAGTTTCACAAAAACACCAATGTGTACTTAACAAATTATTTCAATTTAGAAAACAGGAATAAAATTATGATCTATTTCTCTTGCCTAATGGCTTTTATAGTTAGTTTTTAAAATAAATGTTAGACGAAATCAGTGGACCCTTTATAGTTTTAAGACGATGGGGGCTTTAACCAGGAATCACGGCCGTAATTTACTGGGTTCAGATGCACGGAGACTGCTCCTACCTTTGAGGAAAGCAGTCTACTTACTGGTAGGTAAATCAAATCATTTAAATAAAAGGGAAAAGGCTACAGATTATTTTTTAAGAGTAAAAAAGAGCTCATTTAAGGCTATAAAGTGAGGGCAGACTTCACAGGTGGCAAAATGCTTTGGTTTCCCTGGAGGGAGATAAATTCTTTTGAAATACAAATTTGAGGAATTGAGGAATAGTCACCTGGGGCCCAGTTGTTACTCTCCGTAATTTGAGGAGAATTCCCACAGAATTGCAGAGACTGAAAAACCAGTTAGCAAGTATTCATTTGAAGAAAAATCTCTGCTAGCCAAGCAGCCTAAAATTGCCTTTTGTGTAACAAATGCCTAATTCCACTTTGATACTGACTCAAGAATGTCCTTCCCAATGCTGTGTCAAGGCGAGGGCTTGCGGATTTCATTAAAGTGACTTACTCGAAAAATATTGCTGTCCCTTTGCCCTCCCCCAGCTGCAAGTTCCCTTGTTGACTTATGATTTCATAAATTTATTCTGAAATAAAATTTCATTTTCCTCTGCTCTGCCCTTTCCAGCTGCACACTTCCACTTGGATTTGTGCAATAATTAATACATGTGTTTAAAATAACAATGCATCTTTCCCTCTCTACCCTCCCAGCTGCAGATTCTTAGCCCTTTGCTGTGTGCAAAGATTTTTGTTAGTAATAATATTTCAAAAATACAAAGAGAAAGAGTTCAGCTTCTCTGACCCCTCTGTCCAAGGCCACACTGCTGTGCCAGCTCACAGCCGTTCTGAGAGCTGCCAGCAGCCATGAGCTCAGCCTTCTACACTGAACACCAGTTTTTGGGGAAAGGCAGGTGCTATGCTTGAACTCATGGCTCGGTGATTACCAGGCAAGTGCTCTACCCTTGAGCCACAACCCAGTCCTTTGCAATATCACTTTTGATTTCCACTGTTCTTATTTTATTTTTTAATTCCTTGGACCTCAAAGCATTGTCAAAAGAACATTAGCTAAGGAAGGGCATTTTATAATTTTCTAATATTGAAATTAAGGAAAAAATTTTCTATGCCTAAAGAGAATAGGGTAGCCAACCTTTGAAATGGTCCTTTGGACACAATCTCTTCATTTAAGAGATATAATGTGAAGGCATCACATATGTGGAGAACATATGCTTGGTTTTATTATGATAACTCTTAACATTCATGATTGTTTCTGCTGATCAGATTTCCAAACAGAAAATTCCTTGTTATTTGGCAATTTGTAAAAAGGCACTGTAATAATCAAATATTCCTGATAGCAGTGTGTGGATTAATATTCTGTTCGATTATCTAGTTTTGATTATATTCACTTGTCTTGCTGCATACTCTTGAAAATTTCAGCTTAGTAAAATAGCAAATCAGAGAAATTCCTCTGTTATTACTACTACTACTACTGTAATTTTACTTGACATCACTGTTTTAGGCCAATAAACACCTAAAACATGGAAACAAGTGTAAACCTAATTAGATACTGAAAAGATCACTTGAAGCCCAGAGAAAGTTGAGTCTTGACGTGTGCTTAAGGTGTTTTGTGTGGGAAACTCCAGAGGAGCAGTGGTCCTGTCCCTTGGCTATCCACATTGCACATGGCCTGAGCTTCAAAACTGCAAATTAAACTGCATTTCTCCCCTTTAAGATGAATTTTACTCACCTTGCTATGAGTTACAATTCCATGATCACGAGATTACTTATGATGGTGGGTTTTGTTTTCCCAGTTCATATCCTTTTTCGATAACTCTTCCTCATCACCTGTCTCCAATCCTACATTACTTTCTCCATACAAATCTCAACACAAATCAAGGTTCCCTTCTGGGTGCTCCAATAACACTGTTGATTTGCTCTCCATAGCTATTGCTATGTGAAATAACCTTGGTCAGTATTATTTTTCACTTCTCTTCCTCCCTATTCCTTCCATCCCTACTCCTGAGTACCACGGGGTATTCAATATCTAGCCCAATAAGCGTTCAGAGTAGATGGATAGTAAACATGATAAAGGAGTGAATGAGTATTGACTTCTAAATCCTTCTTTCTCAACTTTGAAATCGGGTTCCAAGTTTGCTTTCACCCTCGTAGCCCACTCAGGTTTGAATGGAGGTGATTAGAGATTGTTTTCTCTTGACCCTGTTTCAGCAGAGGCTGGAACAAAAGTGAGGACCTAACCAGGAGAGGGCTTTAGAGTTGGATCAAACAGAATTCTGCCAGGAAAGGAATAAAGGTCAGGAGATGATAGGGGTCCCATTTCGGAAGTTTTGTCATTGTGATAATCGATATTGTCCAGAGACTCAGCAGCCGTGTACAATGGTGAACAACTGGAATCTCCTCCTACCATCCACCACAAATTCCAGCAACACCAGATATAACCTTGTACGCAGGACACCGTGTGTAGGGCACCTTGCATGGCACGGCTTCCTCCCCTTCTGTGTCACTTCCCAAACTTAGCTATACAACAGAAGGACGCAGTGCTCAGCCGCCTGGCACTGATTACATCAAATCTCTTGGTGTAAAATCCAGGCCTCAGTAGTTTAAAAAAATTTTAAGTGATTTTATTGTGCAGCCACATTGAGATCCACCATACTTCACAATGAAGACAGGATAGCTGGTTTGGGGTCACATTCAAAGCCGTGATCATATCATTCAAGGATAGGAATCTGGGTTAGAAAGCACCTCTGCTGGCACCAACACACCTAAGTATTTGATTTCTTCCCACACCATTTCGTGTTTGGTAGAGTTGTGAATGTAGAAAGACATTCATATCTATACAGACTGCAACCCTTCTTAAACCACAATGCGAGAAACCTCAAATTCTCCTCAGTATATGAAGGAAGAAGACAACCTCCGTCGTGCTTGGGTCTGGCCTCAGAGGCAGTTTAAAAATTTCACTACACAGCCTCATTTTAAACACAAATTTCAAAGTCAACACCACCGAATAACTCATTTAAAAAACTAGGATCATCGTAGTAAAGAAAAAGCTTAATCAATCTAAGGAAAGCTGTGGTGGTAAGTGTTCTTTGAAGGTAAATGTTCCCGTGTATTTTACTTAATAGTTCTGAAAATGTGAAGTTCTATTTTAAAAAGTTTTCTACTTATGTCATCCAAAACATAGTTTCTTAGGTAAGTTTGCTCAGTTTATCAGTGTTTGACATAACTGTCAAGTTAATATGCCTATTTCACCTTACTGTTCCCCTCCAAAATACAGGGGGCGGTATAAAAATACAGTGAATATTTGATTTAAAATTATTACAATAAAAGATACATCGCCCCTTGCTATGGGCACCCTCTAAACACACTATCCCATTGTTCTGGACACTTTCTGAAGCAGTCCAGGAGTCCTGTTTCTTGAGTGTTTCCGAGGTGTGGTCAAAAATATCGGGAGCACTTTTGCCAATAGAAAGGCAGGCTTGTAGAAACAATGCAAGGGTCCTCGTGCTCCTCGGTCACAGGATATCACACTGCACGACTTCTGATTCTTCTCGAAAGTCAGATGACCACGAAAGGTCGACCTTCTCAATCCATTCAGGCCATGGAGGGGCCAGGGCAGTGCAACCGACCTCCTGAGAGGGCTCCAGAGCGGCTTCGAATGATGGGGTGTGTGTTCGCAGTGAGGGGCGTTTTGTCATCAAGGAAGGCTAAGGTTTCCGTTCAGCTAGCTCTCAAGGGGTGTCCTTCCCAGGCAAACTGTGAGAGCAGGATCTCGATTCTCAGTCGACGGGGGACATTTCCTCCATGCACGACCCAGGCGGAGAATCTCAGCTTTCCCTTTCACTTGTCCTTCGCTTGCATCAGATTGAGAAGTGTGCAGTGCGGGTGTGGGGAGGGTGAACGGAACGTACCAGGAAAACCGGCTGCCCTCAGTTCAGATGTCCAGTGAATCACACAGAACCCAGCACCTGACAGATCTGCGCAGTCAGCCTGAACTTGGAGCCACTTGAGACCTCAGCCAGACCCTTGAAATTCAACCCAACGAAGCTTCTTGGTTACCAAAGGACTGTTTGCTGAAAGTATTCCTTTCTTTTTTCCCAGCAGCCCGATTGCGCTAAGCATGGAAAGAGAATCTCAACCAGGGAGGACTTCTTCCCTGGGGTTTAGCTAGGTGTGTAGAAAAAGGGATTGCTTTGACCTTATCCTAGAGATGTTGAAATTCTTCCTCCTGAATCATGCTGTAATGCTGCGTTCATGGCACCAAACTTGTGTTAAAACATGATTAGCATTTACAACACACACACACACACACACACACACACGAAATGGTGAATTTTTAAGTCATTTTAAAGTGAGTCCCCAAATCATAACCTTATAGCTTTTTGGTTTTGATTTCCAATATTTACTTCACACTCTGGCCCTTTCACTACCTGTAATCATGTAGCTTTTGTTTTCTACATTTTCTGAGATGTCACTTTCTGATGTCATGACAGATTTATATCCCAAAGGGTGTTTTTAATTTGCAATTTCCTGTGGTGTTACAATTCTAATTTTTGTGTAGTTAAGCTGTTCCAGGGACAGCAGCCCTTACTGAGAGGTTTCTTTGATGACTTGGTTCTGCTGGTGCCCGAGTTGAGAACTCACTGCTGTAGAGACCAAAGTGTTTATTAGATGGGGTGGAAGCATCCCGTAACCAGGGCAGCTCAGTCTGTGCAAGAAAATACTTTCAGGAGCTCTTCTGATAATTGTATCATCATGCTATAGTTATCTCATGGTGAGTGTATGAGTCTGTTAGCCTCTAAAAGGCAAAATAATATAAAAATGTCTCATTTTAGATCCCTACTCAGATATTTGAAAATATTCTTCCATCTCTTAAATTGCAAGTTCCAAACAATACTGAAAATGGGTGTAAGAGATCCATTAATTAATGAAGAAAATGGTGCACACCAAGCCCCAGCCCAGGGAAGGAAGGACAGAACAATGAGAGAGCACCATCAAGATATCTCCATTTATTTAGTGCGAACTGTGTTAAAGCATCCAAAGGAAGGAAACATGTTGACCTTTTTGTTCTTTCACATTTTTTAATTTTCTATTTTTTTTCCTATTGCTTCTATGAATTTAGTGGCTTAAATCAAAACAGATTATCTCATAGTTTTGTAGGCCAGGGTTTCTCTTCAAAGCCAGCCACAGGACATTTGAACCCTCTTCAGATCCAGCTCTCCACGCCTTCTTCCTGGGGATCTCCTCTGATTATAGCTCTGAAGCCTGTTCCGGTTCTGTTCCACACCCAGGATGGGACTGGATTTGAGCTCCACAGTCACTCCTGAGCAACTGTCTCCCCACTCTACAGACGTTCACTGACTTAAGCACATCCACAGTCACTTCTGTCACAGAAGGTGACACATCCGCGGGATTCCGGAATGGGGATGGAAACATCTTTGGGGGTCATTGTCCCGCCCTATTATCAAGTGTATGACTTTTAGGCAAATAGTTCGCTTGCCACGTTTTCTGTAATTTTATAGAACTGCCAAGTCTACAAGGAGGCAAATTTAAAATTGTTATTATTAGGATTTTTGGGCAGCTCTCTCTGAGGTTCACTGAGATGATTGGGACGAGCACTGGAAGAACAGATATTACAGCCTCATAGGGGTAATTCTAAATCACTCTTGAAGATTTCTCAGACCTCCTTGTGAATCCTAGCATACGTAGGTCTATCCGCGGTGACCAGCAGTCATGTTTTGCTTTGGGGTTGGAATGAGCACTTGTACCCAATCCTCATTTTTATCATCTCTCCTGACAGCAGTAAACAAAGCAAATAAGGAATATGAATTCCAACCTGACAGCGTTTTGCCCACCTAGTAATTCAGTTTGGAATGCAAGTTTCCCAAACTTCTAAAGAGCGCTTTTTAAATTTTATTGTGTATATAAATTACTTTGGGATCTTATCAGACTGCAGATTCTGATTTTTGGAAGTCTGAGGCGAGGCCTAATATTTTACCATTTAATAAGGTCCCGGGTGATGTGATGATGCGAGACCAGGTCAGGAGAAGGTTTGTGGTTGCCACGGTAACCCCACTCCTAGGAAAGGAATCTAAGCTCTGGCATTTGATGTATGTGCTCCGCAGAGAAAGTAAAGGGGCTGTGCTGGAGACTGAACATCTCCAGATCAGAATCTCTCAGAGGAAGAATTTAAGGGCAGAGGCTCTGAGCCATGGTTCCCCCGTGGTGCCCTGAAGGCGTAGATGGGGTGGGACCACCCATGGATATCCAGGCCTCTGGTCCAGCGAGGGTGTGTGTACTTGGGTCCGTGTCTTCAGGGGTGTCAGGGGAGCTCAAGCAGGATGTTAGGATCCTAGAGGGGCCAACGGACACCCCAGGTGGGGAAGCCAGGAGAAACTCCTGAGACTGTCGGCAGGGGTCCTGAGGCACTCACCAGGCATTTGATCTCAGGAGGGGATGAAAGGATGAAGCTGTCACTGGCTGCTTGCCTTGGAGTTTCCCCATCTTCTCTCTGGCACACACAGAAAGAAGGCCCTGTAAGATGAAGGTGGGGATCCGCAGCCGAAGGCCACCAAAACTCTTAACAGAGCACCAGAATGGGGAGAGGTATGGATTAGACTCTCCTTCAGTTGGCTCAGAGAGAAACAGCTCTGCCATGGCTTTATAGCAACCCTGTGCTCGTGACTCACAGTACACTTTCAGTGCTCATGGTGCTGCTGAATATGCTGGGAATGAGGCCCTGTCCCCATCTATGGAGTGGGATTAATCCCCTCATACTGTCCTAAGCACATGCTGTATACTATCAAATTTAGTCCACAAAGAATTACTCAGAGATGACTGTCAGTCTTGCTTTACAGCAAAGCAAGTGAAAGTGAGAAGAGGGATTTGCCCAAGATCACTTTTTCAGCAAACTCGACGAGACCCACAGCATTTCAGGACTTGTGCATTACTGTGCAGTGCTGATTACTTAGACAGGGAGTAGACCTGGGACCCCAGCTCTAGTACACTGAATATTAGGGTATTTGGTTTTAATTTATTGTAGTATTCTTAGGCTACACTGGATTTGCTTTTGACTCATTTATCAGCGACTAGTGTTTTGTGTCTCCCTATCTCTCCGCCCCCCCTCTTCCCCTCCCTTTATCCCTCTCTCTCTTTCTCTCTCTACATGCAGCCAGCAAAGCAGAAGCATGTGAAGCCCTCCAGCAGATAAACATTTTCCATTCACATTTTCAAGGGAATAGAAAAGCCAAATAAAAGAACCCAAATGGCAAAGCCATTCCTTCTTAAAAAATAAATTTTTAGCAAAGAGGTCTTTCATTTGGAAATCAGATCCAGCTTCCACTTATGGAAAAAGCAAGTCAACAACACAGACAAGTAGAAGGTCTACTAAGTACATAGCCACACAGCGAGACCTAAGAATTCAGCAACAGGAAGATGTAGGCTTAAAACATCGCAGTGATTTGTTTGCGTAGCTGTGCACGTAAAATTAGGCATTGTGAAGGCAGTCTTGCAGCTAGCCCAGAATGATATAATTCAGGACAGATTTTTTTTTTCTCTAACACATGGTTTTGAAATCAAAGATTTCTTTTCTTTGAAGAAAGATGGAAAAGTCATTATGATCCAAGTGCAAAAAATTAAGTTCAGGGTAAGATTTTCATGGCATGTAACATTTCACTTCCTGCTTAGCTTTGATTGGGTGAGTGTAGTTCTTGTTGCCAATAAGCATGTTCTTCAGGCTTGAGGTACTGAAGAACTTAGTGGTCAAACGAAGGTAATGTAATGACAAAACGTTCACCTGACAAGGGACAATGATTTTTTTTTGTGTGTGTGTGTGTGTTGTGAATTTGAAATGGTTCAGTTTCCTAATTATTCTAGAAATAGCCTTTAGGGCATTGTGCATGCCTTTTCCTAGGGAAAACAATTAGTTTTACATTCTTTGAGGTTAGAACATAATTTTTCATTCTTTTGTATATACAGCACATTGTCTTCGAGCAAGAGAAATGCAGCGTGGAGCGAGAGATGCTAACAAAGCCTGGTCTGTGTCTCCTAGGACCCGGAATGTGCAGTCTGGGATGTCAGGGGAGAAGCTGAGACCCCGCCCTCCTCCACATTTGGGGTTAAGAGCTTTATTTACATTATCTTATCTCACACCCACAACAATCAGTACTTCTTTGCCTCAAAAAATGATTTCCTTAATCATGAAATTAAGCATAGCATTGTATGCATTCCATCTTTTGCCCAGGAAAATCTTAAGAAGGGGAAGGGACATGGGAATAGAAAACCCCTATTAATTTCTTGAGGTTGCTATAATGAAGGGTCACTAACTAGTTGACTTTAAACCGTAGAAATGTGTATTTGCAAGGATGGATTGAGTAGAAGTTGGAAATCAGGGGAGGGTCCTTGCTCACCTCTTCCCAGCTTCTGATATTGTTGCCAGTTCTCAGCGGTATCTGCATTAGCGTGTTCCTTCATGTGTGCTGTGGACTGATGCTGCTGCAGTTATTTGGCCTGGTCTCATAGGGGCTTTATATTTCTAAGCTGAGAATAAGTGTGTGTCTGTGTCTGTAGAACCAGTGACAGTTACTACAATTCAAGTAGTTGTGGAGTTGAGAATATTTGCTTCAATTTTTAGGAGTTTTGAAGGCAGGGAGATCTCATCTTGCTAGCAGAGGGGCCAAGAACCAGAGGCAATACACTTTCAGTTTCTTCCTCTGTGAAATGGAGACCATAAACCTCTCATGAGAATTTTGAGAAGATGCATGTCATCTGAAGTCATCCCTGGCACAGAGCAGACCATAGAAGCGAGTTCCCTTTCTGTCTTCTGGCCTGTGTGGGTATGCTGCCTTTCACAAGGGTCACCACTCAGAAATCCGGAGCAGGGTGCCTTTGATTCACATATACAATGGGAAAAACAGTAAAATGGAAAAAGATTAGCGCACAAAAGACCAGAAAGGCATAGAATAGTTCCCGAATGCTTGTAAGGAATTGAGGTGTGAGGAATAAATTGGCGTTCTGCTTGTTGAGTCCAAGCCACCAGTGTGAGTCATGTCTCAGGTGCGAAGAGTAGTTGGGTCTAGTGTTACAAAATTCATGGCACAAACTTTGTTTAACTTGAAAACCCATGACCATTTTGTCCAAAAGTTGTAAACAGCATTCTTTATTCTCACAGAAATAAGTGCTACAACTGTTGATGAATTAAACAGAAACACTGTAATTTATTTTCCAGTCATTAACATCATTTCAAAACTATTAACTGTGGCTTTTCAGCAAAAAAAATCCACACTAAAAGCAAAAATTGCTACTAACCAAGCAAGGACTTGTTAAAAGTAAGAACTTATTAAGATTTATAGCAAACCTTAAATTCAGCGGTGTTTGTGGGATTTTTATCTTGGATTATCCGTAAGACTAGGCATTGTTTTAAATATTTTGACCTGCTGCTGTTTACAATTCTATGTTATCACCTCTCTACATGCTTTCCTCCAATTATGTATGCTCTTAGCACCTTTTTCTCCATTTCTATTCCCAGAACATATTTCATTATCACGTTTGTTCATTTTTGTAGGGGTAAGATTTCAAACATTCTCCTTTCTTTTGCAGTCACAGTTATTTCTGCCATAATTACTTGGAGGGTTAAAAGCTTAGCCAATTCTAAATACTTCAGTTTGTACGTAAAGTTTATGTCTATAGATTATCCAGTTAACGAACAAAAATTAAAAGTTGGTCTTTGATTTTTAAAATTGGTTTGTTATTATGCAGCCTTATCCCCTTCTCATCAAAGAAAAGGAATTGAGTTAGAAAAATTTTACTTAGTAAAGACATAGGCATAATGTACATACCTACATTCATATATTTTTTTCTTTGTAAATGAGAGTCATTGCTAATGCATTCTTAAAATCCTACAATCAAAAATGACTGAGCCTTTTGCTTCAAATTAACATACTTTAATACATCTATGGATGCAAACGAAGCTTCAGGGTCAGGATATTACTCCAGGGTTTTACTGATTCCGGCTTTGTATAGTTTCCTTGAGGCCAATTTTCTTTTCCTAAAGAAACTTAAAGCAGATGATTTAAAAAGTTACTTTACCTGCTATTGGTTAAATCACTGACTGTCCTCTTTTATGGCCTCAGTGATCCTCTTGAGAAATGTTCACAGGGTCTCCACAAATCTATTTTTACCAGTCTTAAAATCACATAATTGCAATATGATCAATTTATGAAATAATCTGAAAACACCTGGAATTTATTGTTTCCAATATAAGCTTTCTATTATAGTATCAAACAAGAAGTGGTAATTTATGTGTTTTGGGGTTAGCACATATAAACCGCTATCTCTCTGAAGGTAGTATATAGGGCTTTGTTTTTCTGAATAGCTGTAGCTGTGCTGCTCTAGTTCTTTTAAAGAAAAATGTAACAAATTCATTATACTTTCAATTTGGGGAAGTAGTATTGATATTTTATAGAATTATTCCCTTTGGATGAGAATCCAAGGGAGATTTTCATTTGAAATGATTATAAATTTTGAAGCTATCATCATCATTATCATCATCAGTCCAGAGCTACTGGACTTAGTGAGATCGTCATAAGCTGCTTTTTCATGTCCATTTCAGAGATTACTTTTGGTAGGGATCATGACTGGTTGTCCTTCCTGGAGCAGTGGGAAGAAAGTGGTTAGGACAATTTGTAGAGAAGAGTGGACACATGCACTGTTCTTCTAGAAGAAGTCTGAGCAACATAACTGCTTTGGGGCCTCACTGAGGCTAAACATTTTGAGAGTGAAACAGACTAAACTAAAAACCTCCAGTACATTTAAAATAGATTAGTGAACTATGATTCATTTATTTTGTGAAAACAAAACAAAACAAAACAAAGCAGGATATCTTGGTGCCTAAGAAAAAGGAAAATGTCCCTGTGCTTGGATATTGTAAGCTTTTCATGTCCCTGGCTTAGCCTTCTCCTGCCTCAAATATTTAAATGTTCACTAAAAGGGTGTTTCATATGCCCAGGGAGCACCAGCACATCCTTGCTCCTGATCGATTCTGACAGCTTTAAGACTGTAATTCTAGAAACAGGAGCCTGATGTTAAGAGTCTGCACATGTTCTCCGCTATTTCTTCCAGAAGAAAACAATAGTTGGTTAAGATTATGCTCTAATGGAAGCCATTTTCACTAACTAGGTATATTTAGTCATGTGTAATTTGGTGGGCCATAAAAGAGAAACACAAGAAGCTATGAAAAATGAGAAAGGCAGGTGTATCCCCATTAGAAAGCTTCTGACTCGCTGATCCCACAGGTATGTGTAGGTGTGAATGGTAATATCGAGTCACCTGAAGCCTTGGAGACTGTGGAGTAAACTTACCAGAGACTTTACTGTGGGTATTATGGCTTATAGACTTACATGCTCCTATCCCAGGTTACTTTTTTTTTAATGAAATTATGAGAAAGTTTTTCAGATAGCATTTTTATAAGACTTGAACTGTAAGAAAATTTGGAAATACATCACTTAGGTTTGTCCGGCAGTGAATGGCCCCATGTTGTCTTGTTAGCCCTCCTGGTGATCTCTTGTATCATGGGAGGAATTTACTGTATTTCCATATTGGCATTCTAGGAGGAAATACGATTGCTATATCCCACGAGGACACACAGCACTTGGCTGGTAAATAAGTCTGAAAACCATGCACAGGATAAAAAAAAATAAAAAAATAACTGAAACTTAAACCAGAAAAGTTTACAACATAGTAAGTATTGCTATGAAAAATCATTCAGTCATTCATTTATTCACGTGTTCTTCAAGTAAACTTTTACTAAGAGTCTTCTACCTGTTAAGCCCTGTGCTCCATGCTAAGGGCATAGAAAGAACTTCAACAATTTCCTAAGTAGAGTGTGAATAGTTATTCTTTGTAACTAGAAGAACCATGACTAATGGTGGCTATGACAGAGATGCAAACTTCAGCTTTGCATGAGGTAAAAATTTGTAAACATCACAGGTTTTATGAAAAAAGACAGGCTATTTTGAGTTATTGTAATCTCTGTGCTAGTGTGTAAAAGATAGTATATGATAGTAAAAATTTTAAGCTTCTCATCTCTGTGATTTGTTTTAGATATAATATGTAACTTACTTTTAGCTATGTTAAAATTAGATTTCAGAGTTATCCTTGGCCTAAAGAGAAAGGCTAAACTAGGTAGGTATCAGACAGACTTTTTTAGCAAAAAACAAACCCACTGGTTGTGTTCCTGTCACAACTTCCTAGAGAAAGAGAGAGCCAGCTTATTATGCAGCTGTTTCTCCTCATGCTGGTGGACTTTATACAAGCAAAACAGGTAACCCAGGGAATTGTGAAAACCCATTTCTAGCCCATGGCCCTGTACTCTTTTTTTTGGTGGGGGGGGGCTACTGGGGATCGAACTGGCCCTGTAATCTTGTGCATGAGGTTAATCACTAGAACTTACCCCTTCTTTGATGTTTTGTAGTTTGAGAGCAGTTGTAGCCTCGAAGACCATCAACTGCAAAATCCATGTGCTTTCATAACTTACCTGGGCTGGGCTCAAAACAATTTCGTCAAGAAACCTTGCTTGGTATCATGTGAATCTCACAATCTGCTGTGTACGAGAAGTATTTAGTTCATTTCCATGGAAATAGAATGGGATCCTGATCAGAACACTTGGGACAAGAAATCTCCCAGTTTATATTTTTCTCTTCTGAGTTGCACATTGTACCTCTTTCATAGACTGGCTGTACACTCTTTTTAAAAACCTAGTCTAAGATGTGGTTAGCATGGACAGCTATGCATCCGAACACAGCTGTTAAGCGATTTTGTGATTCTAGAGACTCACAGTGACAAGTAGACACTGTCAGTGTCCAGTCTATTTTGTTGTCATTATACATGAATGATTTCTAAAGTGGATGTTGGTGAAGAATTCTTCAGGGCAAAGTTCCAGCCCTTAAGATCTCTCAATATCACAGAGTTAAGAGTTTGAGGTAGATAGATGCTCACATGGCTAAGTAAAAACACAGCAGCAAACATCTCTTGGACTCTTTATGGAGAAAAAGTAGGGATAGTACTGACCCTTGGTGACCTCATTCAGTGCAAAAGTTACAATTACTGTAAATTTGCAAACTTGTTCTGAGGATCATTTGTGTGTGTGTGTGTATGTGTGTGTGTGTGTGGTCACTTTGAAAACCTTTCTGGGTGCAAGAGGGATGCTTATGTTCAAATCCTAGGCAGACTTAATACACTGAAACATTATCTGAAGTGGATACAGGCAAATCTTAAGACATGTTGTGACCACATTGGTCTTCAAGGGCACATGTATGATCCCAGCACTCTGGGAGGCTGAGGCAGGTGGGTGGCAAGTTTGAGGCCAGTCCGGGCAATTTAGTGGCTAAGCCAGTTGCTGTTTCACAGTGAAAAAACACAGAAGGCTGGGGATGTAGCTCAGCGTGAAGACCCTGGGTTCCTTTAGTAGGACACAGAAAGTCAGCTGGGCATGCACAGGTATCACATCCAAGCTCTGAGAGCTTGGCTTTGTCTTCAGGGTCGTCGATGGGCTGGTGCTCGAGTTCAGGCGCCCTTGTTGCTGGGCAGAGGAGGAGGAGGTCTGCGAACCCAAGAGCGCAGATGCTGCTAACTGCACAAACCACGAAGTGCTCTTTGAGTTCTGCAAACCGAATTACTTCAACCACGAGACACGGTTGCACCGCATGGCATTATTATGCTGCAGCCTTTTGCCCCTCCAAATTAATATCTTTGTTTTGATTTGGGCTGGGGAGGTTCCTTTGTTGGTCAGCCACAACATTTCCATTAACTCAAACAAATTCCCCATTTCATGGCTCCTGCCAGTTTTCTCCTTGCCCAAGCAGGACAGATAACATTAGCAGTGTTGCATGAAACACTGAAAATTAAAATCATTTCTCCCATAGCTTCTGACCACTGGATTGCGAATCACTTTAGTATTATTCACAAGAACCCTAATTGAAGCAATAAATTTGGGAAGACTTTTTAACTAGGGACTAAATCTTTATGGATTATATCAGAAATGTTTAAAAGCTTTTTTAAAAATGAAGGAGTACCAGAAGAACTTCCGAGATTGTGTGTTGAGCCTGGGAATTGTAGTTTTCTGTTTGCCTCTGGAGCAGTGGCCATGGAGAGCTCACGTGGATTTCAGCTCTGTTCTGAGTGGCACAGCCTGTGGGGCCTCTCTACCCCTGACCCAGCATCCATGTAGCAGAACATCTACTAAATCTACAGGGTATGAATCCTGGAAGTGCTTTCTCTTCTAGGAACCTTTCTGTACAATAACTCACTTAAGCGTCCCACAGCCCAGGTGCAGCAGTTTTAATACTCTGTGGTCGGGTGTACTGCAGGGAAATCTTTCTGTTCAGATGTGTGTCATGCATTGGATTCTCATTTTAATGCTTCTTAGTTTTCATTAGGTTAGTGACGTCTCAGAGAAGCTCTGCAGTAGAGACTTACTTTTGTTCTAGCCAGCATATTCCACATTTATTTTAATATATACACACTACTGTCTGGGCTGAGATCGGTGACCATCTGACAGAACATGTGAGTCGAGGATAGCTGGTCCACACGGGCAGTGGTTGTCTGAATCCAGAAGCTACCTTCAGTGGGGAGGAGGGCTGTGGGCACAGGCGGCTACTCTCCCAGCTATGGAGAACACAGTGAAGACACTGATCTTAGGTGAGCAGGACTGCATTCCATGTGTCAAACAGAAAGCTGTAGGGGCTGGGGTGCAGCTCAGTGGTGCCACGCCTGCTGGGCCAGCGCAGGTCCTGAGTTCGATCCCTAGTTCTGTAAAAAAAGCACAGATACAGAGAAGTGGTATTTGGAGGTATGTACATGTATGGGGGCTGGCTGTGTCTGTTGGAGGGTGGGAAAATGGAGCTGAAGTAAAACAAACTCCGTAGCCAATGGGCCATGCAGCAGGCGAGAGCGTGGTGTGAAACATGGCGAGACCCCAGATTCCCATTGCATCAGAGTGGGCCTACAGGAAGGACTGGATGTGCACGTGGTAGTGTGAGGAAGATGGCTAAAGAGGCATGCTGGTGTACAAGCACCGAAAATTGGAAAGTGGAACAATTAACTGAAACAGAGCCTTGTGTGTGGTACATCATATTGACATGTTATGTTAATATAGCAATGGTTGCACTGTTAATATAAACGAATCATTTCCATCAAAAATATGTTTCAATAATTGCTTAAATTCTTTTCACAAAAGTCCTATACTGGAGGAGATTTCTTTGCACAAATTCTATATTCACAGAATAAACATTTTGCATCTTGGAAATAAACGATCTTCGTGCTTGCTCTGTTTAATACATTGCCTTGGAAGTCTGCGCTGTTCGTGTCAGCTTCCTTTTGGCTCCTGTTTTCTCTGTCGTGAGGCCAAGAGAAGAGCCTGGGCCGTTTAAGCTCTGCACATGCTCTCCTGGGCCCCTCGGACCCATCTTGGTCCTGTTCAGCGCCCACAGAGGCCGACCCGAAGGAGGTGCACAGGGCGCTTCGACTTCCTTCCAGTTGGCTTTGCCCAACTGGAGAGTTTAGCAAGAGATTGGATGGTAGGAGGAGACACAGTGATATTTCGGAAAGAGTCCATTCTGCACAACTTGCCCTCTGCCTGCTTTCAAGGACAAGCCATTAGCTAATGCTAGGCCACAGAGGAAGAATGTTGCCATGGAAATGAGGACATGCTACCAACCAGGGTTTTCCATTTTGGAAAATCACATTTCTGGAAAGCGACAGAAGGCATGGTTCCAGGAACTTACTTCTTTGGATCTTTTTGCACTTGGCTATCTTGGTTGACTGAGCATCTCAACTAAACATGGATGTAGTGGGCTCTCTCCATGTAGATCACATCTTCAGGTTTCTATAGTCACTCTTTCCCGTACTCCTCCAAGCTTGCAGGAGATCATGGTTCCTTGCTCTGCTCCTCTCAGACCAGTGCACCCGTCATCCCTGCAGTTTCTCTAAGCCTGCGCCATGCAATATGGCAGCCACCAGGAAGACTGGGCTGCTGACCACGTCATAGTGTAACTATCATCACAGTGTGACTGAGGAAATGAATTTTGTACTTTATTTAGTTAAGATTAGTTAATTAAAATGAAAACAAAAAATGGTGGAAGGTATTTTTTTTTTCAGTAAACCCAGTTTTATTGTTGTGGTAGGACTATGTGGTACTTGAAGATTTATTATTTGAACAAAGATGTGTTATAAATGCAAAATGCATACCAGAGTTCAAAGACTCATTAGGAAAACAATGAAAAACATCTTACTAATAATGTTTTTATATGCTTTCCCTTTAAGATAATATTTTGGATATGATGGTTTAAACTAAATATATCATTAAGATTAATTTGACTTCCTTCTTTAAACTATATAATTTGAATTTACTTTGTGGCTTCCATTATTATATTGCTCAAGTCTAAACTGTGCCCAGACTCTCCTCTATCACTGTGCTACACTTCTCAAATACGCAGCTGGGATATGCTTTCGGGGTCCTTCTGGGACCCTAATTTAGGCCACCAAAAAAAAAAAAAAAACCCAAAAAAACCAAACGACTGTGACTGACCAGTTTTACTCCTTATGAGCTAAATCACCGGGCAATTTTTTTTTAACAAAGAAAAGAAATTAGCTTTTTTTGTTTTTTCTTTTCAGAGCACAGTTAGTGGGCTCTATGAGCCAAGCAATACTTGGCTTCTTTTTTGTAATGCAAAACATCCTCTTGTGGGGTATTCCCCAAAACATTTTCTAAAATGAGGATATATTAATATTATTAGGTACCTCTCGGGTGAAAACAATTTTTGAATATCCAGTTCAATTCTCCCAGTAATCCTGAGAGGTAGGAATGTTTGAGATACCTTCATTTTACAGACCAGGAAACTGAGGCAGGGAAAAATTACTGTTCCAGTCATGCCAGAATCAAGAACAAGTTTGCCCAACTTTATTTTCCAGGGTCCTTCTAGCATGCCATACAATAAATATTTCTTACTCTGAGGCACTCTGAACCAAATTTATGGGGAAAATTGTTGGTTTTATGAGCTATTGATTTTGAAAACTCTTCTTGAAATGCAGGTGGTCTGTAGCACACAGTCGGCCTCCCACATCAATGCCTCGGACAGTGTTCTTTTTCTCCAGCAGCCCCGGGGGTACCTGCTTTGAAATGGGCCTAGAAAAGACCAGAACTTGCAACAGCTCAGTGGAACGTTGCCTCCAGGGGTGGCTTCTCACGTCACTTCCGGCCAGAGAGATCTGATGGAGTCAGGTCTGCAAGTCTCATCAAGCAGAGCTCACCGCAAACCCAGATGTAGTCTTAGCCACTTTGGGCCTCAATCCCTAATCCCAGTGCTACTGGGACCCGTAATCCCTGTACTGTGTGCTTCCCTTCATGGGACACTGGACAGGAACGAATGCTGACACTCAAGGGTACCAAGTGTTCCCAAGTCACAGATGTGAGCACACTCTTTGGCCTGGGGTTGAAGATGTCACAGTGTTTCCTCCCATTCTTGCCTCCATCTAGACATAATCTGATCCTCCTGCATCCGACTCTGCTTCCCCTGTGTAGTCCTTCATGGAAGCTTCAAATGCTGTTTGCACACACGTTAGCACTCTTTGCATTGGACTTCACATATCTCCATGGCTAGATGGGTGTGAAACAAAATGTATTTTTCAAATTCAGGTAGGCCCACAGTAATTCTGGAACTGGGCACAGCTGTGCAACATTAAACTCTAAAGGGTAGATGACAGGAACCACGGTCGCTGCAAAATTGGTCATGGTTTTGTAGTCCTTCTTCAGTGTAAGAAATCTTTAGAGTAGCAAATACCGAATGTCTGATTGAATGTAACAAAGCAAGAGAGGCTGTGTACTATATCCACTTTATAGTTTACATCTAATCTAATATTACTTTGCGAGCACAAAGATATGCTTTCATGTGGATCTCTTCTGAAACTGTAAACAAGCAGTGTTACCTGGAGTTTGAAAGCAAAGCTTTATACAAGACCGGCCTGTGTTCAGCTGTGTGGCTAAGAGCTGTGTGTGACTCTGGACTCATTTCTTTACCGCTCTACACCTCAGCTTCCTCATCTGCAAGAAAAATAATGCATGGTGTTTAGGGTACAATGTAGGGGCTGTCTCCATGGAAGTCACGTCTTCAGTCACTCTTTTCCCTGCTCCTCCAAGCTGGCAGGAGAGAGCCCCTACATTGCTGTTAAGACACAAGCAATGGAATTGAGTTGTAAGCAACTCATAGCACTTGAAAAGGATTGATGGCAAGGATAAAGGGTAGCTTAAGGAACCCAAGAAAGAGCTGCGTTGGGCTTAGAGGGCGTGAGTCCATGGAGCTCTAGGGCTGCAGAGAATAAGATCCCGTTGGCATTGCTTGGGCTTCAGAGGTAGAGTTACGGAGTTCCTTGAAGTGCATCTCATGTCTCTGTACTCAAGACACACATATTCACCATGAGGATTCTGAGTGGGAGGCAGAAGGGACATGGGATCTGGAGCAGCAAAAGAAACATGAGTGTTTTTATTTGGTTCACAGAGTCACTGTGCTGTGCAAATGAGGTAACCCACAGTGGCTGTACTTGTCAGTTTTCGCTAAAGGTCATTGAGAAATTATCATTAGGAAGAGCTCATAATCCAGTTTGTTCTTCTCTACCAACCATGGTCATTTCCTCAAGGAGTTTAATTACACATGGATATGTGAATATTTATGAAATATTTGTTTTCGCAGAACTGCCTTGGATCTTACTTCAGCGTTTACTAACTAGGCACTTTATCAACTGTCTGTCCAACTTAGTAGACATATATGGAAAAATGAAAAGTAATTATGTTCCAAATAGTTAGCATGCAATTATTTAATTCAAAAATCTGCTCTTGCTATTTCAAACATAAGCCGACAATAAATCTCATACCATCTATTTTAGTTATGGTAAATCATAGTCATATGTGGTCATGATTATGTCTAATTGTGGGATAAAAGATTTAATTTTAGCATAAGAATGAAATATACTCTTGTTGACATTTTATGCATGACTGTCTGAGAACAACAGGGGAAGAGCTAACAGCTATGTGATATAAATCCCCGTACAAAATGTATTATAAGAAATCCTTTAAATCAAGGGCTGATTCCTAATGATGGCTTTAGAGGCCTGGCCTTTCCATACCGGGCTGTCCATACTTCAAATGTACCAGCTGCTTCAAATTAGAGATCGGGGACTCTTCTGACATGAGCTCATTCTTTGGTGACGATGATGGTGGTGATGGTGATGGTTGTGTATGTGAAAACATCACTTACTCCCTTTGTGTGTAAGCAGAAAATCTAGAACACATCCCCAAACTATTACTTGATGGAGAAATGCACTCGATGGTAAACTGCGGCTTACAGTTCACAGCACTGTCTTTCATCAAAACTGAACAATCAGCCATGTCAACGCATGGCCTCAGGCAGTTAAAGCACGACTCAAAGTAAATCTCCTCCTCAGAATTCTTTAGTAACAGGTGAATATTTACATGGTAAGAAGAGGGAGCCGAGTGGTACTGTGTTTCCATAACTATCTCAACTCAGAGAAATGCTCGAGCCACTGATGGTGGCCATTTGGTGTGAAGATACAGTGGCTGCCAGCACTTTGCAGGGAATTCTGTAAATAAGTATGTGTCAGAGGAAATTGAAAGTCGTTCCATTCTATAATTGTACTGTGTCAAGTACTCAAGTCAATATGAATTTCCACCCTTTTCATCCTAGAAATAGCTCAGTGTTCATACTGTGTGTCTGGGCCATCATTAAAGGACGATGTGGGGAGGGACTGGGGATGTAGCTCAGTGGCACTGTGCCTGCCTCACAAGCACAAGGTCCTGAGTTGGCTCCCAGTACCAAAAAAAAAAAAAAAAAAAAAAAAAGGCAGTGTGGGGAGGGGAGGCTTACCTGGCTGGGATCCAAACAAGTACTGAGACTGGCCCCTCATCCCCTCCAGACCGCCCTCCTTCCTACCTTCTTTCCTGCCCTCCCTCCTTTTCTTCCTTTCAGTTAAACATTTGTTTTGGGATAAATCTAAATTATAAATAAGTTCACCTGCAGTCATAGTAAATAATATGGAGAAATCTGACATATTCACCTTGCAGTTTCCCTTTGTGATGACATCTTATGAAATTATAGGACAATATCAGAAGTAGGATTTTGACATTGATACAGTCAAGAGACTGAACATTTCCTTCACCAACAGAATCTCTCAAATTGCCTTGTACAGCCACACTCATTCTTTCCTGTCCCGATTCTGTCATTTCTAGAATGTTATACAAAAGGCATTATGTAGTATGTAATCTTTCTGGATTGGTTTTCCTGAGCATTTTTCTGGTGATTCCAGGCTGTGCTGTAGATCAATGATTGGATTCTTTTTAATGCAAGGTGGTACTTCTTAGTATAGATGTAGCAGTTTGAACATTTGATCGATGAAAGACATTTGAATATTTTGTTCTCCCAGTTTTGGGAGATTAAGACTAAAACTAGTACAGATATCTAAACACCAGTGTTCAGAGCATTATTTATAGATACTATGCATGAGTAGAAACAACCCATCTGTCCCTTGACAAGTGAAAGACACACAAAATGTAAAATATGAATCAGTCTTAAGAAAGAATGAAATTACGATGTGTGCTACAACACTGGTGAGCTTGGGACACATGCTGCTAAATGAAAGAAGGCAGATGTACAAGGACACACAGTGAGCGTCCACTCCGCTGACCCATGTGGGATAGGGACACTCCTGGAGGTGGAAAGTGGGACAGATGTTACCGAAGTTGGGGTGGGGGTTACTGAGTGTGGGGCTTTGGGGGGGGGATGATGGAGACCAGAGGGAGGGAGGAGATGGGAGTGCAGAACTGTGAATGTGCTCAGTACCACTGAGCCCTACACTCACCATCCGATAAATGCTAAAAGGAATGCCTATTTTATCACAGTCATGTTTAAAGTTTGCCACAAACATTCGGATTCGGGTTTTCTGTGAACATAAGTCTTCATTCTCCTGGAATAAAGGCTTAGGAATAAAAAAGCGAGTCCTATGTGATTGCTGTGTTTGTACTTTTTAAACTATCTGCCAACCTATGCAGCATGACAGCTCCATCTGTCATTCCCTCCAGCGAGGTGTGAGTGGCCCAGGTTCTCTGGACCTCACGGGGTGTCATCTCCAACTGCTGCATTTCAGACCTTCCGATAGGTGCACACTGGTGTCTCACTGTGGTTTTAGCTGAAATCTCCATAATCACCAAGGATGTGGAACGTTTTCCCAGTGCGCTTGGCACCTGCTCAGTGGCATTTGCCTACAGTGGTTGGGATGGGTTGGATGCTTCTTTCCTGATGAGATTTGGAGTTCAAGACTTAGTCTAGACCCTGACCTTCACCAGAGGATGGTTTGCATATTTTATCTCCCAGTGGGTTGCTCTGTCTTCTAATCTTCTCATCTTTCACAGAGCAACAGTTTTAATTTTTGAAAAAGTCCACTTTATCATTTTTGTCTTTTTTAGATTGCACTTTTGGTATCAAGACAAATAACTTTTGCCTAGCCTTTGATTCCAAAATTTTCTCTTATATTTTATAAATTTAGAATTTTTTGAATAAGGTACAAGATAGATCAATTTGGAGATTTTTGCCCATGTATATCAAATTGCTCCTGAACTCATTATTGAAGGTAACATTATGCTTCTTTCAATGAATGCTTTGTAAAATTGCCTTAATATTACATCCTTTCCTTTCCTTCTTTCCTCCCTCCCTTGAAATCTCTCTCTCTCTCTCTCTCTCTCTCTCTCTCTCTCTCTCTCTCTCATCTCTCTCCATAGTCCTACCTATAGCTTTACCTAATCTATGTCTTCACTGTGGCTTTCTCTTTTGTTTCTATGATTCAGGTTTCAGCACCTCCGTGCTGTGGGGATTGATGCTCCAGATGGGTATGGAAGACATGAATTGATACTTCTCATGTTTACAAAACACCCAAATTGGTATTTCACTGGTCGAGTTATATACTTTCCTGATTGTCACATTAATTAATGAGAAAAAGAGAACTTGAAGTAGAGCAAATACTCCCAGTCTTCTCCCTGTCACACAACACACCAAACAGTACCAGTAAACCCAGTGCACCTAGGTTTCCCTTCTGGAGTCCTAGGAGGACCAGGAGCTAGAGAGAGGCTTTAAACCAGCAGGGGAAGTTTTATTTGTGTAGGTCCTTTTTAAGATCTCATACTAAGAAAAGATAAATGTGACACTTTATGAGAAGAATATTTGTTTGCAATTATAAGCTAGAAATATTTTATTTGCATAGTGTGTTGCTATGAAATCAGAATAAATTTATTGTCAAATATTTGTTTTTTCTTGACGTTAGACCCTTTGGACCCCTCCTTCAAGTATTCATAGCACACAGTTTTGCTTTACTTTCTTTCCCCATTGGTTTTTTCACAGGTAAGCTGACCTCTGATGATTAAATAGCAGAGGAAGCAACATGTTTAATAATACGTAAAGGACTCTTACACAGATGCTCCTGGACCTTAGGGCTAGATTCCAAAAAACTCATTGTAAGTCGAAAATACTGAAATCAAAATGCATTTAGAGATAACCTGCCGAGTCTTCCAGCTGAGTACTGCAGTACTTTGTTTCCTCTGTGGTCACAGAGCTGAGCGCCAGCTGCTGTTGCTGCCCAGCATTGGACCACACATGGATAGCAGAGAAAAAGATCAAAATCTGGAGCGTATTTTCTACCACATGTACCATTGCCAGAGGTATTTTTATACCATTTTATGTCAACAAATCACCAAGTCATTGTAAGTTGGGGACCATAGATTAATGCTGCTCCAGAAAAATGATGAGCAAATTCTTTTTACCCAGTTTATTTTTGAATCAGAAGAACGTTGTAATACAGGAGTCTTTATTAAATGCTTGCTGATACTACTTGACCCTGAGTTAGTCAACTTCCCTGTCTCTGAGACACAATGCTCAACACCCAAACTCAACAGAGGAATTCATGTTGGCTTGGGATTTTGGGGGATTCAGGCCATGGCTGCCTGGTTCCAAGGCAGAAATGTCATGGTCGAAAAGTGTGGCAGAGCACAGGTCCTTGGTTTGTGGGGGCCAGAAAGCAGAGTGAGGGAACAGTACTGGAGGGGAAGGGGCAAGGACCAGACATAGACCCCAAGATTATGCCTTTGTGATTGCCCCAGACAGACCCAGAAACACGTCCCCCGGCGGCTCCCATGCCCATCACATTGACACAATCAAACTGTCACACTCACTGTGAGTGTGAGATAATAATAATATATTAATGATGATGATGCTTAATATTTCTGTCATAAGGGTAAAATGAGACTATTGTATGAGTTTTTAAAAATGGTAGAGCTCTATTTTAATATTATTAGATAATAAACTTTAGATGACTTGAACTATCCCTAATACATAAAGCTGCATTCTCCATGCACCTCTGTACCTATCACAGGGCACCTACTTATTATTGTAGCATTTTTGCAAATAGCAACAATGTAATACCGTTTATTTTTCCTACACATATACCTGCTTAGTCAGTTTGTTGATGAATAAGTGAACAATGTTTTATGAACCCTAGTTTAAAAAGTATTCATCATGTATTATCCTATTTGATTATAGGAAAGCATCTAGAATCAAAAAGCTACATCACTTGTATCCAAAACAAGCAAACAAATAAACAAACTCCTCACAGATTTATTATTGTTATACTTTTAGGATGAGACATCTAATGTAATGCTAAATAAAAGTCAAATGCATGTTTTCCATTGGTTTCATTTTATGTGTTTCAGCAAACCTAGTATACATCGTATGAGAGTCAACATGTAACACACTTATATGTTACATTAGGAGACTTGAGCCAAGGTACTGAAAAAGCTTAACAACCCTGGGTGGACTTATGCTCATAACTGTGTATTCTGTACACATACACCATCCAAAGTTAAATATCAATATAGACAGATTATAACTATATAGCCATAGGTTCTAAGTTGAAATCAATAATGCCCCAGAATGTGCTGAGTTTCCTATACCATCAGTAGTAAAACAAAACATGGGCGAAAAGATGAACTAGTCTTCTTAGACAGCAGGCGTCGTGTTAAAACCGACGCTTCCCTCCCAGCCCTTCCAACGTGCTCTGGGGCAGCAGCTTTCTGTACAGGGATAGCTGCAGCAGTTACCGCCATACATGCACCAAGGAGGCTTATCGCTGTGGGTTTGTGGGTTAGTAATCTAGGACATATGGGAGTGAACTGTGTAAAGTGACCTGCCCCGTACAGGGCTCTCTGGCTGCTTATGAAATTTTATGTGGTTACGTGTCAAGGTTGAACAAACAAGCAAACGGCTGGCCCCTGTGGTGGATGGAGAAGGTGGGGACCACAGCTGTGCCCGGTCAGAGAGCGAGGTAGGTCGGTGTGAGGCAGGGAAGCGCGGCCCCATGTGCTGCTGGCTTAGCGGAGCAATGGAACCCGTGCAGGCCCACGATGCTCCCGGTCCCGGTCCCGGTCCCGGCCGGCAGCCATGTGGGGCCTGCTGGGCCCGGGCCTGACTGTAATTCACCTCAGAGTGGCCTATTTGTGGTCCACGGGAGGAGACCTTGCTGATCTTCCTCCGCAGCTGTTAAACCTTTGCGGGAGATGACAGGGAGCTTCCCGCAGTGATAACAAGTCAGTCCTCTGATTAGAACGAGGGGATGGGAAGAAAGCAGCACTGAATTAATGAATTCGCCTTAAGCCCGGGCTCCTGTATCAGCTCGGCGACATGCATTTCAGTTTGTCAGACGACAAACAACGCAGCCGGTTGGCGGGTCGCTGAGTATTCAGGGGGGCTGTGGTCACCGCCCCTGGCCCGCATCTCCTCTCCATTTCCTGTCATCCGCGGAGGAATTAGCAAAGGAATTTTAGAGTTTTGCACATTTGAAAATGAAAAACTGATGAATGTTTTCTAATGGAGATGGATGCAAACTCATGTAAGACGACAATAACATCATGTGTATCTGTACCTATAGGAGAGGGTCCAGTTTCTGCTAAGTCCTCTGTGAATGTTATTTTAATCCTTACATTAACAATTACCTTCCCCACTAGATCTTACTATAAGCATTTTTAGATGCATATTTGAATAATCATAAGGTAAAAAGCACTGATTTCCCTAGACTGGATTTATAATAAGAAGGTGAGCCCTGCAAGAATTAAACAGGACTTTCTTAGCCTCCCTGTGTTTTAACAGTACTTTATTTTGCACTTAATTGATTGTCAAGAAACCTTAGTGGATATTTTTTTCCTGAAGACTTTTTACTAAACCTTCAAAGATGATACTAGAGACTGCTTCGTTGATCCTAGCACCAATCAAGGAGTTTAGTAGTGAGGATCTCTCTAGGTAATAAAGGAAGAAGCAAGAATTTTACTGTGTAATTTGCAAGTAGCTGGCATATTTACTTCTGTGACTTGATGTGTTTATCTGGGTGAAGATATAGGTAGGGAGGAAAGGAGAAAAGGTAGGAAAGTACGAGCAAGAGAGTAGGAGAGACGTGAGACAGTACCAGCGAATAATCTTTGAGGTGATCACATCACATTCCTGTTAAGTCACACTCCAAAAGGTGCAGTGGGAAAATGTTTTTAATCTTCACCAGCCTGATGAGGCCCTTATGTATCTGGATTTATTAACCAGGTTTACAGATAAATGGATGCTCCTTTGCAATAGAGTAAGAGTAGCAAAGAAAGTGGGGTCAGATTACTACATCTGGCTCATTTTCAGCAGTGGAAAATGAAATAAGGAGGATGCCAACGGGGCCACCCACTGCAAAACATGGGTGACAGAGTGAGCCAGCGGAACCTCTAATGAGGATTTGCTGTAAAGGACCCCGCATGCAAACTGCTTCCAGACTGATGTGGTGCCAAGCAGAGCGGGTTAAGTCAGTCAGTGGCTTTTGTTGATCGGCAGCCAAGGCATCTAGGAACCAAGGAGGGGTCGCCTTATTAAACGTATCAAGAATATTACTTTCAGAGAAGAAGAATGCAAGGAATGGATCAAAGAATGCTATGAAATAGATGGAAGACAGCACACACAAGTGAGAAAGAAGAGCACCTTTCATAGGGTAGATGTGGGTGACTTTGTTTAGTTACGGTGTAACTTCTTGAAGACTTTAAAGTGTTGCACAGCATTCACATGGTCTGGCTTACATTATAGGTAGTGGGGCACATGTCGTTGATTTGATGGTCTTGGGGGTAGAGATTTCTCTGCTGTTTCATCAGTGTGCCATTAATCTGGTTGTCCTTTTTGAGTACCAAGCATGATGTGGATATAAGCTCCTCAGTAATTAGTTTTGAAATCTATTAAATAGAATCAGGTGGCTGCACTGCTTTGATAATACAGAAAGTACAAGGAAGAACATAACAGTTTTTCTTTAGGAGAGATAAACCTGTAATAGGAAGAAATTACATTGCTAGAAGAAACAGTTGGTATCATTTAGGTTAACATCTGATTTTATACTGACTCATAGATCCTGTGTATCTCAGACTAATCCAATTCCAAAAGCTATGCAAGTGACAAAGTACATAAGGAAAAATCACATTCTCTATATGTTTACCAAGAGAGAACACAAAGCAAGAAAATATTTGCACACTGTAATGGATGTCAGAGCTGGGATGAATTCTAAGATGGCTACTCAAACAAATGTTTACTTTAATAAAGCAAAGTGAACCAAAGCAAAACAAAACAAAACAAAATCGACTTTGGTGCATTTCAAAAGTTTAAAACATAGAAACAGCAGTTGTTTGATTCCTTTTTTCTGTTTCCAAATACTTGGGCTGACATTTTGGAAATTTTACCTCTCTGGTTCTTCTTGAGGAAGTGGTTAATTGCAACTCACAGCAAGATTTCTTAAGAGACACTGTCAAATGTGACTTGTGGTCACCGGCTTCTCCTTTGTTAGGTAGAAGGCAACCATAAGAATTTTAGATGTTGACCTGCAATTTTGGAACTGAAGAGTCTGGATTAAAGAGTTTTCCATTGATCAGCAAAGCCAATTTTGCCACAGTCCCATATTCTAAATATGTAGTTTCAAAAGTCCCCTTGCAAGTTGAAGAGTTCACCCACTAAGTGGACCACAGCAGTGGCAATAAGGTTAAGTTCTACATAAAAGTTGGATAAAAGGATAAATAAATTATCTCAAAGGGCAGAGCTGTAGTTCCAATCAAGCTACGTGGCTAACTGCCCTGAAGTTTGATCCAACTCGAAATGCTTGTTCTGATGAAAATAATGGCGGTGTTTGGGTCTTCGACCCACACGATCCCTGAAACACCAAGAGTGTCCTTTCACTTCTCACCGAGTTCCGCGATTCCGCAGGTTGTATGCTCCTGGTTTCAGGGTCCCACAGATTTGAAGAGAGAGGGTGTTTGAAATTACAAAGGCGAGCAGGAATTCTGGACCCATGTGAAGTCCCTGGGACATTTCTCTTCCTCTGAGGGATCCATGTCTTTTTCAACACCCTTCTTTTTCTACCATCACTGAACTCCAAATTGTTTTTTCACCTCACTCTCTCTAGAAAACAGAATATCTCTCACACCTAAAGCAATCAAAGTAAATGTGGAAAACTCTCAAAGTTATATGGTCAGACACCAAAAAATAAATAAAAGGGGACATGAAAACACATCACAGGGGAAAACATATGCTTTCTCTTTCAAACATGAACCTTCTGCTTTTTATTATTAAAATATTATACTTAGCACAAGGCATTTATTGATATTCAGAGTAAAACATTTTGCATAATTTTGGAGTTGCGATGAAATGGAATTTCTGGGTGGAGGACTGGGAGGGTGAGGAGCAATAAACCAGGAAAGGACTCTTCACAAGAACAGGAGTGTCAGTCCCGATGGTTGGGGTGCCTAGGACCTCAGTCACGGATCAGATGTGGGAGCACTTGGGTCCAGCCGTGAGCTAAATAAGACCCAAGAGGGGACAGGGGCTTTAAACTGGAATCTAAAATTTGAGCAAGTTCACAATAAGGGAAGCTCAGCTCCGGTTCTGAACAAAGATCATGAAATTGCCCTTTTTGTTTTTCAGAGGTAGTCAACTCCTAAATTAGAAACAAAACAAAGCAAGAAGCTTAAATTGGCCTTAACCTCCAAGAGGCTAGCATTCAGTTTAACCCCACAAGCTGGGATTTATTGTAGATCAGATGCCCACATCTATTACTGAGAGTTTTCATTTTGCCCTGGAGCATTTCCGAGATGAGCAGCTAGGCTCCTGTGAAATAAAAATGAGCACATGGAAAATGAGGGAAATGACAAAATGTTTTTATCTTCTCTTGAGTGTCCAGGCAATGATCTTAACTCCTCTCCTCCTAACCTGAAGGGTCTACAGCAATTCAAGTTCTGTAAAGCCCATGTGTGACCACAGCTCAGGAAGTATATTCTAAGCCAAAATTACCCAGCGAGCTTTGTCAGGTCCCTTTATGCTCACATAAGATTTCTACTACCTGCAGTTGTTTCAAAGCAACTTTAACCACTTCCTCTACTCTTTGAGACCTCTGCTTCCTATTACACAATATCTATTATACATTTTAATCCTTATTTATACTTTTCACACCAGAGAAACTATTTGGTATTTACACATGTGTGACTTATTAATTTCACTTAAGAGTATGGCCTCATTGTGGATCCATTCAACTATAAGTGTCTCTAGTTTCTCATTCTTTATGGCTGAGTAGTACTCCATTTTATAGAAAAAAATCTCCTTTATCCAGTCCCAGTTGATGGGCAATTGGGCTGTTTCCAAATTTTAGCTATTACAAACTGTGCCACTATAAACATGGGTGAACATATATCACTGTGGTGTGATTCTTTTAATTCTTTTGGGAAGATACCCAGCAGGGGGATAGCTGGGTCAAATGGGACCTTTAATCCTCACTGTTTGAGATATCTCCATATTGATTTCCACAGTGGTTGCACCAGTCTGCACTCCCACCAACAATGGAGAAGGGTTCCTTTCTCCCCACAACCCTGCTAGCATTTGTTGATTTCTTGATAGCAGTCATTCTTTCTGAGTGAGATGGAATCTCAGTGTTGTTTTCATCTTCATCTCTTGAATGACCAGTGATGTTGAATATTTTTTCATATGTTCATTTGCTATTTCTAATTCTTTGTCTGAGAAATCTCTGTTCATTTCAGATGCCCATTTTGGAATTGGATCTTTTTTTTTTTAATTTTATTGAGTTTATTGGTACATTTAGGGATACAGTACAGTTACATTCATTGTTGGGATCATGTACCTTTACTAAGAATTGGATCTTTATATTTGGGGGGGTCTGATTTTTCTGAGTTCTTTATATATTCTAGATAGTAGACCTTTGAGAACAGCTGGTGAAATTGTTTTCCCACATTGTGGGTTGCTTTTTTAGCTCTGCTTGTGATATCTCTGGTAGTGCAGAAACTTTTTATGCAGATGAGATCCCAGTTGTTGATTCTTTGTGCTAGGTCCCATGCTACGGAGGATTTGTTCATAAAATCTTTTCCTATGCCAGTATCTTCAAGAGTTCCATCTAACTTATCTTCCAGCAAGTTTAGTGTTTCTATTTTAATATTTATATCTTTAATCCACTTAGATTTTAGTTTAGTGCCTGGTGAAAGATACAGGTCTACTTTTAACCTGTGACATGTTGAAATCCAGTTTTTCTAACATAATTTGTTAAAGAGGCTGTCTTTCCTCTAGTGAGGACGGTTGACTCCTTTGTCAAGGTTAGGTAGGCTCCACCTACCCTTCCATCTGATGATTTTGCTTTGGAGCCACATAACCATGGACTGAAACATCTGAAGCCACGAGACAAATAAAACTTCTGTCTCTGTAAGTTGTAGGTATCAGGGATTTGGTCCCAGCATGGAAAGTTGGACAAATACAAACCAAAATAGGAAAGATCTTTTAAAATGGTGGAAGAGCCAAGCAGTAGATAGAAGCACTACTGCAGTTAGACATCTCTAAATTTTGCACACCAGCCATGTCACACTCTCAAAGCTTTCCTTTCTTCTCTCTTCCCCCCCCCCGCTTCTCCTTCCTTCCTTCCTCGTCTCCTTTGACGTACATTTATCCATTGTGCTGTGTGCTAGGCACCAGGTTTAACAAAGTCCCCGGTGGGGAAGGCAAATCTGTGGTCTAGCGTTATTTCAACACCCTCCTCAACATCTTTCTATAACTTCCTGTTCCCTCAGGATAAAGGAAATGCACCGACCATGTGGTTGAACATTTATCATATCCCCTCACCTCTCTCTCTCCTCTCTGGCACTTTGTCCCCCCTTTCACCATGCTGTCTCCAGTCTCAAGACTTTTCCCAAACCATTTCCACCCTCTGAACCGTTTCCTCAGCTCAGCTCTGCCTCAGTTCGTCATCTCTCAGGCACCCTTCATACCTCTGCTCCAGTGTCACATAGTTTAGAAAACTTTCTCTGAGCCTTAGTCTGGGCTAGATTCTCTTACTGTGTTTCCAGGTACTCAGAGAAGTTGTCTGAGTTTGTCGTGGTTAGTTTATTAATGGCTGTCTCCTCTACATAGGGACCTTCTGTCCTTAAGACCAAAGGCACTCTTACTGTCGTGCTGTTGAATGGACTGACTTAGGAACTGCATTGCCTCAGTTCTTTTGCCTGTAGCAACAGTGCAGTTTTCAATTAAGTAGTTCTTCCCTTCCAGTGAAAAAAATTAAAACTAAAAAACTGTGCTCCTGAAATACACAGGCTGTCATAATGAAGATAATTCTTTGAACACTGTTCCTCCCTGTGACCTTTCTTCTACTTGTGTTCTGTTATAAACCAGAAACCTGCGGCTGCAAAGCCTGGTAGTTGCGAGGTGGCCTCCAGAGAATTATGACTTCCAGGCTCTTCATTAAGATGCATATTGTTTAAAGAAAGAAACAGCCCAGGGACTTACAATGTGCTCTTTCAAACATGACTATTTGTGAACAATGGTCAAGACATTTCATTTGCTTCCTAACAGATGAGATTTAAATAAAAAACATAAGTACATTCTTGGGGAAATGAGAATGGTTAAAATTTTAGAAAGAATGGAGAGCTGGCCACTAATGAGAAAACTCTCAGGAAATTGATTGTGTTGCTGTTCAGTTGCAGCACTTGTGACTGAAATTTAGGGTAAATGCTACATACATTTTGGCTCATAAGGTATATTCTAACATAAGCTGTACTTGTGTAAAATATATATGTAATGATCAGTGAATTACATTCTTTTCTTTAAACTCAGAGTCTGGTTTCAAGGGAGAAGCATTTGTAAGGCATGGAACATCACAGAACCAGGTTTTTTGTTTTTTTTTACCAGAGTTAGTATATGGGTTACTGGTAGCAAATTACTGTGTTAAATTAGTAATCCGTCATCTTATACTTTCAGTCATCTTTTGAGTATAAGCTAATTGTCTGTGACCTGTTACAAACATCCAAACCTAAGCTTGTTTGAAATCATGTACTGGAAATACTTTATTTTCCTAAATTATTTTAAATCTTGAATTACTGTAGGCACTGCTGGATTTTCATTGGACTTCAAGTAGAACCAAGGACTTCTGTGAGGAATTAATATTCTTTGGAAGAAAATTGAGCGAGTTATATAAAAAATTAAAAACAAGTGAGGTACTTCACATGTATTAAATGTAACTTTTGGTGGGATACTTCAGGATTGATTGCTTTTTGGGCAGACCCATGTAGCTCTTGGCTTTGACATTCTTGGGAAACCTGTTCCTGCCAAAATTGTGGAGATAACTTGCAAGGTGCACAAAACCTTATGTTGCCATAGTTTTAACATAATAACTAAACTTAACCATCATAAGAAATATGATAAATTAATTATATGGATATTAACAAAACAACACCAAATCATATTTTTATTTTGTCTTCAAAATTGCATCTTAAGTGGAATCTAAATATTTAGAAACAACATTTATAATATAGATAAAGTAGGCAGAAAGTAAAACCACAAGGAAGAAGATTTGGAATAATTGGGGGACTGGAAAATATGAAATCCACAGGCTGGAAATTCAGATCATTCAAGTTCTGAGGCTGAATTTCCTTTTCGGGAAACTTTCTTTTGTTTCTGAGGATTTTCAAATGATTGGATAAAGCTTACCTCTTCTATGGAGGGTAATGCCTGCACTTAAGGTCAATTGATTATTGATGTTAACTGTGTGTAAAGCAAAAACTTACCCTTACAGCAACAACTAGATTAGTGTTTGCTTAAACTCCTGAGTATTTTAGCAAAGTCAACACAGAAAGCCCAGCGTCACAAACACCAAATTGCTCATCAGTGTCCAATTTCTAAATCATCTGCCCCTCACTGGATGTTCAGTTCCTGAATTCACATTTCAAAACACAGCAGTTTAGAAAATGCTGGTATTTGCACTGATTGTATCTTTTCTTCTTTAGTTGTTCATCCTTTAGACATTTTGTTGTGTATTGGTACGCACTTTCTTCTGAGAGTTAGAGAGAAGAGAGTTCAGAAAGCTCAGCACTATCTCTTGGCAGTCTAGTGAAGCTTGGAGAACTGGTTTTCATAACAACGTTTGCATAAGACAACCAAATTGAAGGAACACTGTTAACCTTGAAATACAACTAACCAATCTGTGATATAGCAAGATATGTACTTATTTACATACTAAATAGACAAGATCTCGCTGTAGATTTCTAACTACCATAGATGTGAAGCACCAATGAATTAAAACAATATTTTGAGGTCCAGAAATAACTGTAATGTGATATGATATATCTGTGATTTCTATGTTGACAGCATCATCAATACTGCTAATATCACAGTGATCCATGGTGAACTTTGACAGTCAAAGGTTGTGCATGGAGAGGTTAATGAAAATAAAGATGTCATGTTGAATCAGTTCAGAGACCTCTGGATAAGGATCAGACCAGTGTCTAATGAGAGTAAAATTTACATTTTGACCAGCTGAGATTTGAGAATTATTTGTAGATTTATTTTCTTAAGATTTGCTCAAATGAAAAGCATAATAATAGCAGAAGGTAAATTTAGGGCACTTAAGTGCAAGATACTGTTTCAAGAGCTCTCCAGATGTGACATAACATCATTATCAGAAACACTCTGTGTGGTAAGATTTTGCAGGTGCACAGAGAAGTATGACTTGCTCAAAGTCACATGGCTTTGTAAGTGGCCGATCCAGTAATCAAGGAGTATGTGACCTTTTAACTCTATAATTGCTGGCTTCTTTGCATTTGCTTGAATTGTGCAGTAAATGATTGATGAGCAGGATATTGTGAGAACATTTTATGACAAAACTATGAAACATTTTGAACACAAAAGATTGTATAAGTCCTTCTTATCGTAACCTACCTTCCAAAGGACTGTAATTAAGTTGCTAATGTCAGAAGCATAAGAAAGAGAAAGTCCATAAACCCGTGCATGGCATGGAAGTCTGTGACTCTTAAATGTTGGGGAATGGGGTAGGGAGACAGGCCTTCAAACTCAAGGGTTTGAAATTCTTTATGTAGTTAAAGCATTTCAACATTTCTTCTTCTATGGTTGGTTGACCCTGGTGGAATTCTAGAACCACTTTGTTGTGAAAATGTCAACATTTCAGAAGTTTGAATAAGATTAACAATTTTGGAAAATTTGCATGGTATTAAGACATGGCTACTGCAATTAAATATTTTTCAACTCTGAAAATATTGCAAAACAATCCACTTTTCAACAGGGTCAAAATAGTTTTGTTTTGTTTTCAGGGAGATTTAATGCATTTAGGGTTACTCTTTTAGAACACAGAGAAATGTAGCAATTTCTCCATTTTCAGGAGAAAGAGGAGGCAAGTCAAAGTGTAAGGAGGCAAGCAAGACAAGCATGTCAAGACAAAATGTATATTTAATACTGATACAAACTCTTTCATCAAAATATGTCAAACTTCAAAGAAATTAATTATTTACAAGACATTAACCTCTTCATGTATTAACTTGTGAAAAGAGGAAAATTCAGATACATAGAATCAATAATAAATATACAGTGACCATGTAATTAAACTACTCTGCTCAATTAGGGTAGGCCCGTCATAGCAGAATAAACAAACCAGTAGGAAATAAGAAAATTGGGAAACTATAACTCGGCCTATTTCATCGTTTCTTCAGAGTTTAGCTATTGTTGTTAGACCGACAGTAGAAAAGAGAATTTAAGGAATCAAAGTCATATTTTCTAACTGCATAATTAGCAGAAATGATTATCATTAACTATCATCCATACCAGAAGTTTATGACAGAAATCTAGTGTTATGGTTTAGGTCAAAAAGTACCCCCGAGTCTCGTGTGTCGAAGGATCACAGGGTGATCCTGGATGCGTTCATGACTGATTTCATAGCTGAAGGGGCTGTTAGGAGGTGGGGCCTGATGAGTGGCAGGTCACGACGCACAGTCTGCGAGGGTGTGTTCTTGTATCTGGCTCCTCCCTTTTCTCTTGGCTTCCTTGCCATGACCTGTTTTTCCCTGCCATGCCTTCGAGTCGGCCAAACATGGATTCAATCCTCTGAAACCATAAGCCAAATAAACCTCTGTTGCTTTAAGTTGTGTCAAGTCTTGGGTCTTAGCAACAGGAAAGCTGACTAATACATCTGGACATCCAAGTCTTGCTTTCTTTGCAGAATTAGTTTTATCCTTGTTTAAGTTTGTATATCCCAGTTCAATTTTTGCACCAGTGATTACATTGTTTTATAAAGTACTGACATGCTGAGCAAATACAGAAATCATGGTTTTAAAATTACCCGATCTTTGTTGTGTATAAGCTTCACTGAATCTATATACCTCAGAAACAGAATAGCTAAAAGTATTACAGAGTTCACAGGGGACAAAATGTATGTGGTGAATAAATACAAAAATGAATGAGGGGCCAAGTGAAAGAGGAGGGAAATTTTATCACCCAAAACTTGAAAAAGTATCCTTCACATTTGCACACTGGTATTATTATAAATTTGCTCTTATTTTGGATTTTTACTGTTTTCTGTATCAAACATATATCATATGAAAAGTTAAGAAAAACTTGAAATTCCCATTAAGTTCTGATCATTCTGTTCCAAACATGGAGTTACTTATGAGAATAGAGTTGGAGTCTAAGTCTCACTTAATTACTTCATCCTCCTAGGAAATATTAGGAAAAATAGGCATAAAGAATCAAGGGAACTTCCCAGGAAAATGCAAAGATTTACATGAAAGAAAAACAAGTAATGTTCTTGCATTGACTACAAGAAGCCAACTATTTCTTAATGACATAGGAAACCAACTTCTAGAGTCAATGGAAAGGAAGAATGAGATCAATAAACTTAAGTGAGGCCATCAGGCACTCGTAAAAACAGCTTAATAAAATAAAGTTTAGTGATATGGAGACTCGTGTTATTGTATTCCTAATCCACCAGGAAAATCGTTTTATATGTTTGGAATATTTTCTCATATGGGCAGATAAAATCATTTTCAGATAATTTTGTGATTTCTGTAAGTCAAATACAATTACTGAATGTACATTTTTGTTTTTTCAAAATAATTGTCTTCTTGATATTAGCTATTAAGACAAAGATCTAAAAATGTCTACATTTGATACCTCTTCATCTCTTAAATTTTTAATAATGACAATTTTTTATCATTCTGTTTTACTTAAGGGATGGAGAGCACACTCAGAAAACTGAATGCATTAGGAATATGACCACTTGGTTGACTGGATACCAAAAATTAGAAGAAGCTGCATTCAAGTACATAAATTTTGTCCTCTTTGGTTAGCTAAGATTTTCTCAAGTGTATCTTTTGAAAATGTTGGTAAACACACATCCTTGAATTTGGATTTACTTCACAGTGCTTGCCATATACTAAGTATTGCAGGATTATAATTACTATTAGGGAGATTAATTGTGACAAAATCATCTCTGTTTCTTGAATACAGGTGCAAATCTTGTTGATTGAAAGTAATGTGTAATCCACTCTATTCTAGTGGGACTCAGATTTGCGTGCATTTTTGATTGGTCATTTTAGAAAAGCCTGTGACTAGCCTATTCATACTTGGGCTTGGGACAGTTAGGATCTTAATAATAAAGATCTCAACAAGATAAGACAGTAAAAGAATCAATTCAAAGATCCTCTAATATAATCTATATACAGTATGCCCCACCTTAAATAGGAATTATCATATCATTAGCCATTTCTGTTGTTGGTCACAGAAAGTGCAAAAAAGTAGTTGTGAAATGCAGACAGTTCTGTACATACTTTCAGCTATTTTGCTTCAACGGATGTGGTCGGCTCCATTTTCTGAAGAACGTTTGTCTCTTTTACAGCACCAGTAGAGCGCTATCTTAACAAATGCAGGCTACATTCTTTCACACCCTAGGTTGAACTATCTTTTGAATTCAGATTTCCTGTATGTAATCAATAATTATTCACCGATCCTGCCTGTGCACCAGAGGGGGGTTAGACTCCAGAGTTTCACTTGCAGACTCGGGACAGCTGCAGTCCAGAGCAATATGTGCTGCAAGGAAGGGGAAGCAGTTTTAGAGGAGTCAGAAAGGGGTTCATACAGGGGCAGTGATAAAGGGGAGGGCAGGAAAGGAAGAGCGAGGCTCACTTAAATCTTCCCTGGGTGTGCTTGTCTCCTTTCTGTTACTGTTTCCAAGTACCTGAGAAAAACCACTTGCAGAGGAAAGATTTATTTTGGCTCATGGTTTCCTACCATGGTCAACCAGTTCCCATGTTTCTTGGGTGGGGGAACAAAGATGCTCACCCAAGGGCATCTGGAAAGCAGAGAGAAGAGAGGAGGGGCTGGAGACAAGATATACCTTTCCAAGGTTTCACTATCAGTTGGGGACTGAGCTTTCTACATATGAGCTTTCTGGGAACATTTACAAGTAGTAATTTAAATACAGAGTTTATATTGGTATCACCATCCTGGTCATTTATTATTAATATTATTATTACTAGAGCATATCATAGAGAAATGTCTTTCATTGCTCTCTTTGCATTTCTGGTTATGGCAAGTAAAACCATTTGGCATATTCACACTTACCTGTCATTTTGCCAAAGGTTTCCATGACATATCCCATATTTATTGACTATTGTGCAAAACCAGTCACAATTTTATTCTTCCAGTGCATTGTTAGATGTGAAAAGATGACCAACTGTAGTGAATTCATGGGTGATGGTGGATGAGTGTTGGATACAGGTTTCTAGGAGGTAAAACTTATTCCACAGACACACTGTGATATGAGGGTGCCTTGCAGGTTCTGTGTGTTGCCATCCCCAGATCATGCTGTAACCTAGAAACAGGGCCAGCAAATGAGTCTGTCTGGAAGAAGTATGTCCAGAAAATTTTAACTGTAAGATACTTTCCCCTTTTAACTTCAGAACAGTAGGTAGGAAGAGATGGGTCAGAAGAGGGATAAAATGTTTTGAGGAGGACATCAGTTTAACATTAAAAGAGAAATAACAATTCATTACATTTCCAGTAAGTTGTTATTTTTTAAGATAATTAATGTTAAAATCTAGCACACTATGTCTTGTTCTTATTAGTTGATTTATGAATAAAACAAATTTCCATTGAGAAGACATGTGAAGTTGCCCCACTGAGCAATTTCCCAAGGCTCTTCATTGAAGGAATCAGTGTTATTAATTATGGACTTGTGAGATCATAGTCCGCAGTGGGGAAACCAGGCATATTGTCCAGAAATGTTTCCATTCTGGTCCCTACAGACATGGCCTTCTATTTAATGTTGATAATGCTTTTGGTACGCCACGAACTGCCAAATATCTGCTTTTCTCTGTCACTTAATAATGAACAGCTTTCAAATGTAATTTCGGCTACCATTTGAAACAATAGAGTGCTGTATGAAAGAACGTACTGGCTGTTAATTAAAAATCAATCACACCAGTCATCTTTTTCCTCTCTTATTCTCCTATAGTAAAATAAATGTTGAGGGAGTCCAATTGGAAAATATAAGCAAATGATGATAATGTTAGGTCAGGCCAGAGGAACCAGTGAACAAGGTAGCACTGCCAACTTTGATGTTCATACACACAGTCTGAGGACCCTTAGATTACAGCTTGGCTTCTATGTCTTTGTTCTGTGAAATTTTAATTTTCCCAGAAGCTATATCAGCTACCTCTGGGAGAGGAGACAACCTTCTGTCGTTCAGGCTGCCCTCTATTCTAGGGTTTTTTTCTTTAACATAATCAGTGAGAATAAGAATGCTCGTGACATTTTACAGTGTGCTTTACAGTGTCCCCTTTGATAATGTGACAGTGTAATAAACAGGCCAGTAGTTCTGATTATCCTCATTGGGTAGTTGTGGAAATGGAGGTTTCCCTAGCAACTTGCAAGAGATGCTGCCTAGGATTTACCCAAGAATTTTTCTAAAATATTGGAGAGATTTTGACGTGTCCCCCTTTCTGTGGAAACACCCTGGTTCTCATGGACTCCCTCACGGGGACAAGGAAGAGCAGCTCTCAGTAGCCTTGGAGCTCCTGTGGGAAGGTTAGAAAGTCTCACCGTTTTCCCTTTTCATCTGCTCAGTGAGGCAACTCATCCCTAACCTTGGAAATAATCAAAAGGCAATGGATCCTGCAAGTGGCAGTGATTAAAGGCTTCTCTGGCTCTTTCCCCTTTCTACTGAACACTTGTTACTCTGTTCTTTTTTTATGTAGAGCAGAACACAGAGTGGGTAGGGATGGAGTTTTCACTGGAAGGATGTTATAGCTTCTTTAAATCTGTGCTGTGTGCTTTTTTCAGCTGTATTTCCACAGAGAAAGGTGAGGTCCAATCCTGCCTTTGGAGAGGCGGACACAGTGATGGGAGGGTCAGCACTCCAAGCTGGTTGCTCTGGTAACGGCATCTCAAATCTTCCAGTAACATCTGGTGTCCTTAAGCCTAACAGCTGGTTGTCTACAAAAAATTTGAACAAGGAGTTGAAACACAAATGGGAATACCACAAAATAAAAGTGGTTACCTAGGAGGAATACCAAGAAATAACTAAGCTAAAGCAGGAAATTGAACGCAACTTTCAAAAGACAGAAATAAATATATCAGGGATTTAAAAAATAGATAAAAGAGAACGTTGTCCCTAAAATATGAAATGAAGACTCTGTGCTTAAGTTTTGCATCACTTTTTTTTACAAGTGGATCGACTACCACATGGCAGGAAGAAGAAATATTAAAGTTTGAGGAATTTAGACTACCAAAAATAGACTCTTAGAGTTTTAAAATCCTGGCAGGATGGCAGCTGTATTTTTCCATTCAGCTATAGCTCTTGGCCATTCATGGTAAAGTGTTTGAAGTCTAGAAAATACTCAGGCCTTTTCCTAGAAGTGATTGACCAATAATATGTTTTAATCTCTTATTTCTGTTTGTATTCATGAAATTAAATGTGCTATCATTGTACTTGAAGGATTGGAGGCATTTTTTTTTTTTTGAGAAGGCTACTTTTGCTTCATGGTCTCATGGAATTCATACTCAATGGGAAGCAGCACATCTTTGAAATCATAACCTTAATTCAAAGATGGAGCTTTGGATTTAATATTACTTGTCATTTTAAAAAGAACTGGATGTGATTACTTATGAAAATTTATACATAGTGATAGGTGTAGTGAACATTCCTAGCCTTCTTCATCTCTTAAGTTGCCAAAGTTCAGTGAAATTGCCAGTGTTCAGAGTTAAAAAGCCTTTTGGTTCTTATTTTCACTGCCAGTGAGATCAGAATGGTGGAAATAGGAGGAAGTCTTTTTCTATCAAGGAAATTGAGCAAAACTGAGAGGAAGCTCCTCTCCTGTAGCTAAAGATAGACCCGCAAGATTTAATCAGCGCCTTATATGAAAGGAAACCTCTGGGCTAAGAAGAATGTAAGACTTACTCTGAATAAATCCATTAGGAAGATCCAGAAAAACTGGATAGGATTTGGAAGGAAATTAGATTTTTTTCCTTTACAGGGGAAGAACAGTGCAGCAATTCATTTTTTTCAGAACACGGGCATGGCTTGTTTCCTGCAGCCAGGCTGGATGACCACAGTCAAAGACACTGAGCACAGCATGTGCACTGAGTCGCTTCTAAATCGAACAGTCTTTAGTTTTGCTGTTGTTTACTCAATGCCACACTCACTCTGCCATGTTATCCAATATGTTATGCTTACAGTATTTAAAAAGCAAGTCAATTGCACTATTTTCTATCTAATACAAATGTTTTGCTAAATGATAGACACATCAATTATTTCATTCTTTAGGTTCATACTGCTGCTATTACTAGTAAGTCCCCAATTCCCACCAAGTAGAACTCAGAACTCCTAATGTTTTATTGTATTTGCTTGAGAAAAAAGGAGTAGAGCTTCATATGTTTAACTTTATCATCAATAATCCACAGCTTCCCTTCCTTCTTTCTGTAATTACACCTTTATTTCGTTAGCTACAAGCTTAGTAGATGTCTTTTAAAGCCACTCAAATCCTCCCGAATTTCCACTTTTCTTGGAGAATGTTTAGAGACATTGGAAGGTCATGAGGAGAGGAGGTTGTCCTGAATCTTTATTTTTGTTTGTGTTTTGTTTTCTTTTGGATTTTTTGAGACAGGGTCTCACTATGTAGTGGTCTCAAACTCACAGCGATACTCCTGCCTCAGCTTCCTGAGTGCTGGGATTACAGGCGTGCACCACCGCGCCCGGCTTTTTATCCTGAATCTCAATGAGAGCAGTGGAAAACATGTGGCCCTCAGGGGCTCCAAGCAGATCCAGGACCCCGAAAGTGATGAATGGGAAGTGTCTGGACTCTCAGGGGACAAGTCCCAGCCATTACTGGGTAGGAGGCCATCGGCACAAGATCCACAAAGCTGCGGAAGCAGACGGGATTTAGGAAGAAAGATTTCACAGGGAAAGTAGAAATCTGAGGCCAGAGTTGTTGAGAATGCCTGTCTTAGAAAGGTGATTGTAGATTTGGGGCACTCACCTGAGCACAGGTGAGGGTTGGGATGAAGGCTGCTGCAGCTGAGCGGAAACCTATTGAGGTCCTTCCTGAAGGGCAAACAGAGGGTGACAAAGTCCAGGGTAACCCGTGAGTTTAGCCATGAGGGGTTAAACATAAGACGGGCTGAGTGGTGACTTTCTTCTGTATTTTGGTAGCCTCTGATTTTAGGTTAAAAGGTAAAATTTGTGATGTTAGTGGCTGGGAAAGAGGTGATTTATATGTGCAAACTCATCTTTCAAGCTTATCAGTGAAAGAGAATGAGCATAATCAGGGCTCTTTTTAAATAAGAAAGCTTTGCAGAGGAAAGGAACTTTGCTAGTAGATAGGAGAAACTAGAAACACGCTATCTCTTTCTAACTAAACTCTCACTATTTGGACTCAGAGAAACAACTAATTCAAGCACAATTCACTTGCATAAACAGTTAAATGAGCAAGAATGTATGGGGTCTAAAAGAGCCAAGGAGAAGAAATGGAACTTTTAAATGCTCCATGTGCATCGCTCAGTCTGTGGAAGCTACCGGCTCATATATTCACTTAGGTAGCATCTGCTAGAGGCCAAACACAGTTCTAGGGGTTGGAGATACAGTCACACACAGAAAGAAACTTAAAAATACTTATCTTCACGGTCCTTATAGTTCAGTAGTCAGGGCAGCCAATAAAACATGGCAAGTCACACGGTGAGGAAAATACAGTGGGGAAAGATGCCAGAAACTGGTACAGCAGGACAGCGTGGAAATCAGCGCTGGGCATGTGATTGAAGAAGAGGGCTCTGCTGGCATGAACCTTCCAGGCAGAGGAGAGCTGGTGCTCAGCCCACAGTCCCAAGAGGCCTGGTGTGCAGGAGAAGCATCAAGGAGACCTGTGTGGCCAGGGTCAGATGAGACAGGGGGCACAGCAGAAACGCAGCAGCAGGTCAGCTCCCTGGAGACAGAAGGGCTCAGGTGTTCATGCTGAGTTTGGGGACAAGCCAGTAGATGGCACATTTCGACGGGCCCCCGGGGGCTGGCCCGCTGTGGAGACTAAAGTGGTGCAGAGAAGCACGGGAGTGGGACGGTGGGTTGGAAATCTTGGAGTGAGGGGTGTGAGAGCCAGGCAGGTGGGTCAGTTCTAGAACAACTTGAAGACAGCTCCCTGGTTTTACAGATGGATTTGAAAAGAGGAGGAAAAGTGGAATTCAAGTGGATCCAAGATTTTCAACTTGAGCAAGTGCCTTTGTAGACTTCTCATTTATTGAGATGAAGAAGGCTACTATGAAGAAGAAGCAAAATAACATTATATCATCCCTACTGATACAGACCTTTGAAACCATAAACATCTACTGGTAGCTTTTGGACATTCCACAGATGCAATTGGATTTTTTGGGTTTTTTTTTTTTTTTTTTTTTTTTTTTTTTT
>NW_022900937.1:4537061-4560007 GCF_012274545.1 Fukomys damarensis
TTTTTTTTTTTTTTTTTTTTTTTTGGTACCAGGGATTGAACTCAGGTCCTTGAGCTTGCAAGGCAGGACACTGAACCACTGAGCTAAATCCCCGGCCCATGTAATGGGATTTTTGAAAGTTGTGCAATGCCAGACACGTTTGGCACCAGCCTTATGCAAACCTTCCTACAGGAATCGTTGCTGGCCACAGCACACAGAGAATACAGGATAAAATCCAGTAATTATCAGAACATTTTGTAATGCTGGTTACCAGTGTCCAGTTCACAGTTCAGATAATTCACAGTTATCCAAAGTTCTACTCAGAGGTCTAGAATGTTCTGCTAGATAGCAACAATAAAAGGGGGTCATTCCGGACTATTTTTGTAAGTCAAAAGAAAAGCAGGTCAATACAAAAGAGCCCTTAAAAAACAGTAATTTTCCATCAATTGTAAGTCATAGCTTGTTAAAAACAGAAAACACACAAACAAAAACTAACGTTTCAAAGCTGATCTCCATTCTATAGACGACAAACCAGAATTTCCCAAATGTTCAGCCACATGTGCAGGCAGTCAGAACTTGAACCCAAAATTTGATCTCCCACTACATAGTGAATTTGACCACAGAATGTTCTCTCAAACCACTGAACCCACAAACCATTTGGACAAAGACTTTATGTATTTACATGCAACCTCTTTTTTGTACAAAGGGTTTTTCCCCATTTGGTGATTGTACCTTTATTTGATGTGTGACCAGAGCTATCATCTTTTTACCCAAGGTATAAAAAAAAGACAAAATCACTGCCACCACCCACAGAGCAAAAACCTAGAAATGTGTGGGTAATTCAAATCACCTGGCTGCAGGGGTTCTGCAGGTGTTTGTAACACACATCCCTTACTGGTAAATGGTTTCCTGGTGTTGCATTTAGTCCCAATGTCAAGGCACAAAGAAGGGAATCTTGGACATCAAAGGAAGAAAGAAGATTAAAGGAAGCCAGCACTTCAGAAACAAGACATTGTCAGCTCCACTCTTGATCCCCTATGAAGCCCTACCTCACCTGACCTCCAGTGCAGTGACCAGGAGGGCCCCTCAGGCACAGGTCTGGCAGACAGATGTTGCTACGCTTATTGGTGATTTTACAGGTTCGCCCAGTCCTGTGTACTCTGTGGGTGATTGGAAGAACTGGTTCTGTGTTTCTGAGGATGAATGGGGACATCAACATCTACAGAAATCCAAGGGAGGATGGGATCCTCAGGCAGTGTGGTCCGTGCATGGAAGACCTCGAGGTGCAGTTAGACACGGATGTTGGCCTGGACATGGACGTTGGCCTCGAACCTGACCTGAGAGAAGATGAGCCTGTGCCACAAGCTCTGTGCATGACACCAGCCAAAGAGACTGCACCACAGCCCTGCACTTGGGAGGGCTCCTTGTCTTCTGTAGTTTTTTCTCTTCTATTCCTCAGATCATTGTCCTTATTAGTACATGTTTGTAGTGTATAATGTTTATACTCCCAGTTTTAGTTGTTTTGAGGGATCTCTGTACTGATTTATTCCACCAACCAGTAGTTAATATTTCCCCATGCCAGGCATCCCAGGGTAGGAAGCAGCCTTCAGTCCTGGGGATTCCTGATATACACAACTGACCACTTTCCCCAGACGTGCTGAAAGAGGTACAATAGTTAGCTCAGCTACTCAAGGAGAAGCACTGACCTTCAGCAAGGCGTGAGATGCAGAGCTACAGAGTGGTTTTTAAATGAAGAACATGCTTTCACTAACATGTTTTCATTTTGATGGGAATTAACCAAAGAACCTGTGCTGCAGAGAGGAGCCCCAACCCCTCTGTGAGCTGACTGCTTAAATAGGTAACCATCCTAAGCTAGGTTAACAGGATCTGCAATTTGGAAATGGGGAGAGGCAAGGGCAGCATCAGGATCATCAATACCAACAACACCAAGTGGGAAGTTGCTACAATGTGGGGTCTTGGGCCTGGACGCAGACTCTCTGACTTAGAGACTTTCAAGGTAGAGCCCTCAATCAGTTTGATGAAGCCACCGGGGCATTCTGTTGGAGGTATAAGTTTGAAAATCTCTGGTCTGTTAATGCATGTAGTCAGAAAACCTGGGCTCTGCTTAGCCCCAGCACTTACTAACCATGTGTCACTTTGCTCTCTGAGTGAGCTCTCTCACCTATGAATCTGATGTCAACCATGTCTGCCTCATGGGCACAAGCTTTTCTTCCAGAGTGATAAAAATGTCTTATAACTGAGTAGGGGCAGCACAACTGTGAATGTGTGAGTGTGTGAAATGCCACTGAACCACTCTGAAATAGTTAATTTTATGTTATGTGAATTTTGTATCAATAAATTCTTTAAAAGCCTACTTGAACTCAACTTTCCTAATTGGATCAGAGGAAAAGGTGAAGGCTCTTTGCCAGTCAGATGGCACTAGGCAGATGTGAGTTTATGGGAAGGCTGCTCTGAAAGTGACTATACTTAGCTACTTTTATTTTTCTTGAAGAACAGAGAGCTCCTTTCATGTAGGCAGACATTTAGCAAGTGTTTCAAATAATGTGGCATTTGATGAAAACTCTTTCTTGCACTTTCAGGCAGCTGTCACAGGGTGAAGTTGGGGTGGGCCAAGGGGCAAGCTAGCTGCCGGGATGTGGGTAGTGTACTCTGCGTGGAGAGGTGCAATCCTGTGTATCCTGGACACATGCACATGTATCCAGGACCAAAGCATACATTTAAAAAGTCAAGACCCTCCAGGTGTCTGGAATATTTTCACTCATCCCGTCCTGTCAGTTCTCCTCTGCTCCGTTTGTGTGCACCAAGACAACAAAGTTTCTGTGGGTTACCATGAAAAGATGGCTTGGGATGTGCCCTAACCACCTGGGTATTTACCACCCACAAGAGCAATCTTGGTTCGGCCCAGATGGCCTCAGATTCTTGAGGACAGCGGCAGTGTCTCAAGTGAGTGAGTGAGATGCCCACATTAAGCCATGGCTGATACCATGGATCGCAGTGGCTGGAAGTGGGTATGTTTTCCGTGGCTCCTGGGGTAATTTGATTTTTAGGGACTGGAGGAACACAGGCATCAATTTCTAAGCCCACTCAAGCATGGCTACCTTCCTACAGGGGACCGTGGCCAAGTGGCTTGTGGAAGCTCAGCAGTTCCTTGCACTAGCAGAGGTCTTTCCAACTTGATGCGATTTTGTCGGAGGTTTCCTTTCCGACTCTCCCAGCAGATGAAATGAGAGCACATTCTGATTTCACCCTTCAGACATTGCCTGCGATCCGTGCACAGGAACCAAGCAATTTAAAATTCGGTGGGGAGTTGGCTGCTCCTTGAAAATTAATTTTGAAGTTCCTTCTGTATTTCTGAAATTCTTCAGCTCTTTTCTGGTGGAATTTTTTTTTTTTTAAATTAAGGACTTTTAAGAAGCAGATACAAGAGTAAGTAGTATGTGTGAACCCCTCACACACATCCTGCAGATTCAACAACTTTTAACTCCTGGGTCATCGAATTTATCACGTTCTTCCACTCCTCCCTGCTTTCCAGGGAGCATTTTAAAATAAATCCCAGACATCGCACTGTTTCATCCCTAAATATTTCAGTCGTCTCTTTGAAGAAAAAGAACTTTTAAAAGATAGCCGCGATGCTACCATCAAAGCTAAAACTGTGCACTGCTTTCTTCATGTCCTTAGATATCCAGTAAAGGGGAATTTTGAATTTTCGTAAGTTTGGAAATCACTGAGGGAAAGTGATTATAATTAAAATGTGTAATTTGTAATAGAGGCCAGCGATGGGTGTGCGCTCGTCTGTGAAGTGACAAATAAAATGCCTAGGCAAATTGTGAAATCGCCTTGGAAAAGGCACATCTGCAGAATCTCTGTTGCTTCCAGCAGTCCAGCCACAGTGGCATCTGTTCGCAGGAGGAGTCCTCTTGGCTGGCAAGTGGATGGGGTGAATCTATGGCTCTCTGGCTGGGCCGAGGTGCTGTGTAAAGTTACTGAACTCTAGTGAGAAATGTAAAAAGCTCATGCGCACCACACCCAGGTTATGCACCCAAATTCCCAGACAATGTCTGTATTTTCATCTGCTAAACTTGTCCTCAATGAAAACCATCCTGCTCTGTCACTCGGGCTGCTTTTATGCCTTTGTCTGGGTGTTGGTTGAGAGGTCAGCGGTAAAGCAGCCAGCCTGTGGGACGCGGGTGTGGGTTTTCCTGCAGCTGAGTGGGGCTGCCTAACCACGGGAGGAACTCACTGCAGACAGGAGCGATCAGACACCTGTTCGTCACTCCACACATGCAGTCTGTGGCACAGAGAGTTAATCTGATAATAGTCAAGTAGCTCACTGCTTTGCAGACACAAAGGTCTATGTACAGTTGCTGTTAAATATTATTATTATATAATCAGTAACTGACGGATTACCCCACTAAGAGATTCATTCCGTAAAACTCTGTTTTGAAAACCTCTAATTTCTTATTGTAATTTGCCCCAGAGAGCAGGAGTAGACGCTAGCAATTTGCTGATATTTATGAATGTTTCTATACAGGAAAGCTATTCTAAGATTTTTTGGAAGCGTCATTTGCCAGTGGATAGCGATTTTCAGCGTGCCACTGTGAAAAGCACTGCTCCACTGCCCATCGCCATGGGCGAGCAGCCTCCTCTCCAGGGCCTGCTCCCGGGGTTTTTCCGGCCATCCTACTTCCACTCCCAGACAGAGCAGGGTAACAGCAGTGCTGGCGGCGCTGCGCTTCTGAGGGCAGGTGGGAATGAGGCCAGGAGCAGCAGCGGGCTCTGCTTTTGATCCGCCCCGAGACAGGAGCCTGGTTAGCAGCGGTTTCTGCGATAAAGACCACGTCAGCTGACGTTCACGTGGAAGTGACTCCACTTGTTGCTGTGAAGAAAGTTTCTGCGATCTCATTTAAACCCAGGCGGTGCTCCAGGCAGACAGCAATCCATCTCGTCTGATGCCTGCGGGGCCCAGGTGTACCTGTGTCTTTTCTCTTCCTGCAGAACAAGGGTATCCAATCACTGCGGCTCTGTTGCACACAGCGGATCACACAGGGTCCTTACAAGGCCTCCACCTGTTCCAACGCGTGGTGACGCCTCGATTCCAAACACTGAGCTTCGGAAATGTAACCGAGAAAGCAGGCTCATATCACATTTCTATTACTAGCGGATAGGGAGCAAGCTCAGGCTGAAAAATGCCTTTGGCAAATTTCTGCGAACTCTTAAATGTGGCAACAGAGCCCAAGAAAATTCTAACAAGAGTGGATTTAATTATGAAAGCTGAATAGGTGCAGACGGTATTTGAAATGAATTTCAAAACCTGGAAGGACAACTGACAGCTCTTGGTTAAAATTGACATGCAAATGAGATCAATTTTTAAGGCTTTTCTTTCTTACCTTTTCCTGGGTGGTTATTGTATGAGCATTTTTGGCAATTCAATGCTAAAACTTTTCAACCACTCTTGCAGCAGAATGTCATTATTTCATGAGCAGACTGCACAATGCTAAATTATTCCAGGTATTATGTAGCCACCAGAGATACAGAGGTGAAAAATGGTTTCCTATTGCAAAGAGGTTAGAGAGGCGGATGGAGAGGGAGCGGGACAGGACCCATGCCCTGGGGGAGTCAGGCTCGGAGCCTCAGCAGGGTGCGGCGGCCGGGAGCCACCTGGACCAGTTCCCGAAAGTGAAGTCAGTGAATACGATCTTCGCACCGTGAGCTGGGGATTCTCCGACGATGGAGCCTACGGAGAACGGGTATTCCTGGCAGGGTGAAAACTCTTAAGAGCACAGCAACAGGAAGGAGACTGTCTGACAAAGAGGCGTTCGAGTCAGCTGCTACAGCTGGAGGGCTCACTACAGAAGCTGCAGAGGAAGGTAGGAAACAGAAGGAGCATTTACCATGCCAAGAACAAAGACGTTTTCTGGTAATCTGATTTGCAATGCAGCTTCTTGCTTTGGCTAAAACAAACAAACAAAAACTGGACAGATTTCTCGTGGCTTTCTAAACAGAGCTACAGACACTTCAGTGTCTGATGGAGGGGTGAATTGCTTTGAGACGAGTGTAGGATTTCTGATGACCCGAGGAAATGTCTAACACCTAGATGACCCGCTCAGCTGATGAGTTTGGCTTCCTTGGCTCACACGTCCTATGAGCCACGGGAGCACTTGGGTTATCTGAAGGCAGGACACAGCTGTCCAGTGCCTGGGGAATCCTTGCTTCTTCCCTCCAGCCCACTGCTCTTCCCCACTCTCCCTGTCTCATCTTTCGTTTGAAACCTCATATGGACTGCAAAGGCCAGACCCAGAGGAGATATTAAAGAGGCCAGTGCCATACGCCGTGGACACACTCAGAAATGAACAGGGACCCATGGAGGACACTACTGTACTCTTTGCCCAGGCAGGAAGAACCAACAAGATGGAGGGAAAGTAACTCAAACCCACAGATACGATTTCATTTCTAAGTCTGGTAACAAATCTTCTGGCCCTTCTTGCACCATTGAGAATACTCTGGTCACCACACCAAAGCAGATGTTCCAGGATGCGGGTGGTGTGGGGGCCAACATCTTCTGTATGCTCTCCTTGGGACTAGTGACAGATTGAATATGTCATCAAGAGACGTGCCGCCTTGCAGAGGCCAATATTTGAACACTGGGGTCACACAAACCAAAGCATCTATCATCTGGTTCACAAGTTCCAGTCCTCTAGCAAAACATTCAAGTAGCATATTTTTTATAGAAATTGATTATGATCCAATGAGTGATATCTTTTTACCATGTTGTTTTCTAGATTGCAAGTTTTTTTATCCTTATGCGCTGACCTTTCCACCCTTTTCCTACACAGAGAAAATGTAAATTGTTTCATGAGGGTAGGATGCTGAGAACCACGCCCATGTATGATATTGAAGTACTGATTATTTTTGGAAAAGTATTTTATTGTAATAAACAACATGTGGTTGTATTACTGTTATTATGAGAAACTAAAAATAAAATTATTCTCCAAGCTGAGGCTTTTCAACTCACTCATTTTCAATATGTTTGAAATAAATGAGGAGCGTTGGCTATTGTAAAACTTGATTTGTCAGGAAGCCAAGAAACTTTGACCAAGTGGTTTAACCATATTGTTATGTTGAAGACTCAGACTGGGTCCAGCTCTCTCATAGTTTGGAGCCCAGAAATGATCAGACTGACAATATGAAGGCATTGGAGTGCTCCCAGCACAGATTACCATGTGAGATCAACATTCCAAATAAATGAGGACAAAACACAGGAATGGAGCACAGATCCTTCCTGCTAACAAGTCCCATGAGTACAGGCTTGAGATATCCAGGAAAGGAATCAGGCTAAGAAATGGACAAGAACAAAGATGGTAAAACTGTTGTTCCTAGGAGCCAACTTCCATCCCTTTCTGTTACTGCAAACAAGTGGCTTCTTCCACACATGGAAATCAAGTTCTCCATCCTGTTGTAGATGAAACTTGTTCTAAACCTTCCAAAGCTCAGATGGATTTATGATGACTCTACTCCAGAGTTCTTCACAGCATTACTGTCTATCTTCATCCAAATGACAGAGGCAGGAATCGACAGGCTTGTTTACAGCTTCTACTAGCTCAAATGGGCATGTGGCGATTGTCAAACAATCTTTACTTATGGCTTAACGTATTTCCTAAACAAAGCTTGAAAGTCCTTTTACTGCAGGATGAATATCAAGAATTGTATTTTGCTGTTATATTTTCCCACTTTTTGACCATACAATGGCAGTCTTGCAAATTTTATCTGTTCTCATCAGCTGTTTCCTCAAAATCAGAATAGAAGGTACCCAGTGGCCACTTGATTATTAGTCTGGCCTGATTCCTAGAGGAAATGAAAGAGAATTAAATGAGATTAGGGCAGTGTAATGGTTTGGATATTCTATATTAAGTGAGATTGGCCAAGATAAAATAAAATTAGCTCAGTGAAGTAATTGTCAGAATGATGCATTGTGTGTGCATATGTGTGTGTGTGTCTATATATAATTTAATGTTTCATAGTATTATTCTACTCAATAAGGTGATATTTATGAAACAAGAAAATTTTTGACCAGGAAATTTTAGTCTGGCTGCTCGATACCTTTGTATGAAATCCTGGCTCTAGAAAACCTCACTTATTTTCAAGGTCCTTTTCCTTCCTATTTTTTTTAGTACAGATCCTGTTTGCAGTCCATAAAAATTAGATTCATTCTGGGGGCATTGTTAACATACACATAACAAACCTTAATTCCAAGTTTTCTTAATATATAATGTTAAACTAACTAATAAGAAGTAACAAGTTTCATTTTGAATATTACAATATTTGTTCTTTGGAAAATGATACTAATTTTAGTTGGTAATTCATGGATCTAGTGTACATTATAACATATTTAAAAACATTTACATGTTAACTAAATCTTCCTCTTTTCTATGTTCTAAATAACCCTGTTCACCTTCCTATGGATAAACTGTTATGTATTTCTTTGGTGTATTTCCTAGAATAATTTCAGATAATTTTATTTGCATACACACATAGGGATTTAATGTCCTCATTTTAAAATCCATGATATTATAAGCAAAGGATTACTCACTTAAATTAATATAACATTTGAAATTCATGCATGTTTAGCCTTTGGTTAAGAAATATTTAACTCACTTTGACCTATTCTGTAATCAAATAGGGCTTTTTGAAGCAGCCGTTTCACGGGATAAGATTTCATAGCTATGCGGATATCACCTTTTGAATTTTAAATGTAATTTTCATTGGACAAAGGAAAATTGATGCTATACAAAAATAGAAAATAATGGAAACATACATCATCCATTTATCATACTTGATACAGGGACAAGAAGTACTGGCTTTGTGAAATCCCGCAGGATACAAAAATACAAAGAAAACTACAAAGATATGCCTTGCCAACAAGACACAGGAGTATACCACATGAGGATATGAAACAGTCCAGCCTAATAGATGTGTTGACAGCTTGGAGTCCAGGGTGTATTCTTCCCGAAGTGCACCGGTGTGTTTGTTGTGTGTTATATTACTTTATCACACAGCTATCGAAATTGTGGCTGAGTGCTAGGAGTGAAGCGAAACTTTCTGGAAGCGGTTGTTGCCGATGAGTCTGTCACTTAGACTGAGGTTGTCAGGGACCCACCCGTGACTGTGCTGAGGTCTTCATGGACCAGCACCATCCGTAAGACTGTCATGGGGCATCACTGAGTTTCGCGACAATTCTTTCCCTAGCTCACTTCATCGTATGATCACCAGCAGAGAATGTGCTGCAATGCAGATTCCTCCTCCCCCTTCACCCTCAGAGAAATAGAATCTCCGGGGGTCTGTAAATAAGTATGTTTCACAGAGATTCCATAAATATTTTGTTTTTTTGGTACCGGGGATCGAACGTGGGTCTTTGCACTTGCGAGGCAGGCAGCGGAACCACTGAGCTAAATCCCCGGCCTCCATGAATATTTTGATGATAAGGTGAGAAAAGAAGTTCCTGAAGTTGGCAGTTACACATCTATTTTATCAAGGAGGAACAAGAGATTCACTAAGTGAGCTAAGGGGTGAAGAATGAAGTGATTTTGGAGGCATAATTGAAACTGTAGCACAACTCTACATTTGTCCTACCATGTTGTTTCTGAAGCTATGAGGTCAGCTAAATTTGTAAGGCTCCAATTAAAAATGTTTATATTATAGACAATCAATTCCAAATTTGGAAAAGCACTTAAAATTATGCTTTTTCTTCATTTTTTTAGGTTAGGACATTACACTCAGTCAGTGACAGAGCACTGTGAAGTATTTCATGATTATACATGGATGACGAGTCTCTGGCCAGTGCTGTAAATCCCAAAATGTTGCTTTTTTTCACCGTGGGCAGAAATGTGTCATTCTATATACTTTTAATTACAGGACAGGGGGTTAAAAAAAAAAAGACAGTCAAGGGCCAGGTAAACCACATCCTGCGGATTTCTCTAGGTTCTGCAACCATATGGAAAAGGTTAGCTTTCCCCGTTCACCCCATGATCAATAGCAGTAACATCACAGTTGTGAATGTGGTCTGTGTTCAAAGCAGAGAATTAATTCCCTGGAATCTCCTTTCTGTTTAATGACATACAGAAGACAGGGAGGAGCAACTAAAGTTAGAGAGACCTGCCTTTATTTTCTGGAATTCTTGTTTCTCAGGGTTTATGTGAGGTGTTCTGAATACACGAGGAAAGTGAATGTGCCCCTGGAAGAAATCTGTCACTTCTGATCAACACTCCTGGAAGTGTTAGTAGATAGTCTCTTGGCTTTGAAACTCTGCACCAAAAATCAATTTTCTGACAATCTTATTTCTAAAATGAGTGTGTGCAAAATGTGCTCTAAAGTTTTCCCCAGGGTGTGCAGCACGAACTTTGTCATGGAATCAATGTCCAGATTCTCAGCTTCGGTGGTTCTTTCTTCTTGTAGTTGTCCCGGAGTGTGCCTAGGCGACTGATAATTCTTTTGCCAACTTATGGATGGAAAAAAAGGCACATTCCAAGTCTTCATATTTTGCTTTAATCACTGGAAGGCAAGCGTTTTTGAATGACAAGCCAACATAATCTAGAAATGTTATTTTCAGAAAGATATCCTTAATAATTTGTCTTAAACTTTCTTCCTTCTCTTATCCTTAAGTGAAGCTTTGGAAATTCTGGGTATGAAACATGGAAAACAGTGGGTATTTGTGTATTTTAAAACGTGACCGAATATTTTCCACACAAGTTTTTGAAGGGAAAATGCTTGTGGATAAGTGTGTTGCATTAATTTTAGGATCAGTGTGCTTTGATCAATAAAGTAGGTACAGCTATTTTATTGATTCATATTGAGTTACTCCAAACTTCATCTTCTAAAATATTAGACATTATGTATCATGTTAATAAAAGGATTTAAGCACATGCTGGACAATTTTAGTTGTCAGGTTTGTGAGGTGATAAATGTTTTTCAAAATTATCTTAAGGATAAGGAGCATACCGCTTGAAGACTACTGAACTTATTGTTAAAAATTGTCTGGAGCGTAGTTGGTGCTTAGTAAGTAAAAGCCAAGTCAGTGTTTCTTGAATGGTGAACAAATACGCACGCTGTTGCTGTAATAACCTGTGACTGCTCAGGGCCAGCTGGAGACAAAGACAGAGATGCAGTCCTGCAGCCTTGGCAGTCACCCGCAACGGTGCAAGCCAGCCTGCCTTCTAGGACTTCGCATCTTAATGTGACACCCTCCAGAGGGGTGTTCCTTGCACATTCACGAAAGTGCAAATGTATCACGTAGAATATTGTCATCAGGAAAACTCACCTCTTCTCTGAGGCGTTAGGGCAAGCCATTCTGACCTCGTTTCTAATGGGCCCCTGCCAGCCTTCTGTGGTCTCACGAAGCCCCCGTTAAGTTCCCATCTGACCCTTCCCTGTCACCTTCCCCTCTCCACGCAAATGTTTTTCATCCCCACAGCTGGCTTGTCCCCTGCAGGCTATCTTCTGCCAGCCCAGCTGATGACGGTTTCCTGGCTCCAGCAAACTTCCGAGATGGTTACAAACAGTGCTTGCGGGGACAAGGGATTGTCCTCACTAACAACACCACCACCAAAACTAGGACAGTCTCGCAGGCATCCAGATGGGTGGCCAGCCCACAGGAGCACTCTAATGTTTCTCCCTTCTCTTTCTCCTCATCTCTAAATGGGAACAACACTGTTATTCTGAAATGCTGGAGCTAAATAAACTCAGGCTTAGTTGAGGTTCAATGGTCAGTGCTGCTGAGTGACCTGAGCTGCTTTTCCCACTTCTTTCTTCTTTAGGATCCTGTTACTTCATTGTTGCATCTGCAAATTCTGAAGGATGAGCAGTTACTGAGAAATAAGAAAAGCTCAATCCAGAATGTAAGCCTTGCATTAACAGGCCCCTTCTCCCTGAAGTTTCAAGAATGATTAGGGAAAGAAAGGCTCATTTAGTTTAAGCTAAATGGAGCAAGTACATTTCCTTTTACCTCGCTCATTGCAAGATTATTTAATTATCATTATTTGCATAATGTGAGATTCTGCTTATATGTCTGATTTGGATTGCATTAAATCAATGTAAAATTGAAGTCAAGAAATAGGATGAGAAGATATTTACAGCTTTGTTGGTGCGTCCCACCAGTATTCTGTCTTCCCCACAGCTACAGTGGGACGTGCTGTTGGTATTAAGAAGAGTTGTGGCCAAGTTTATTTTTGTATCTCTAAATGCAGCCCACAGGTCATCCCTCTGTCCCCTTGCCTTTGTGGTTTTTGTCTTCACCCCTCTTGGTGAGGCCCCAAAGCTGGGGCTGGGCTCAGAGTCCCCAACTTCCATGCCACTGAGCACTGGGTACTTAATTCCACAAGGTACTTAATGATGACTCCAAATGAGTACAGAGGAAATGGATTTAAAAGAAATCCCTTATACCAAAAAGAAATGCTAATTTCTGATAGACTTTATTCTAGTTCACATGATGGGTGTAACAGTAACTGCATACCATTTGTGGAAACCACTCTATTTTTAGTATTGAAGTGGAGTTGCACAAATATTTTTGTTTATTGGTGTGATTGTGGGCAGCTCTCATACATTCTCAATTTGTGGCCAATCATCTGCCATTATTAGGGGCCTCAAGTTAATTTTTCTCCAAATTAAGGCTGAGGCTGGACAGTGAGTGATGCAGGAAGAAGCCAAGTTTCCCTGCCTGTCCATAAGACATGAATTTGGGATCCAGCTGAGGAGACAAGCACACCAGCGCATCACCTTAATTCTTTCACTTCCTTTTAAGGCTTTGATGCAAACTCTTACTGGTCATCAGACCCCATGCCCCCCGCCAAAGGGAACCTTATCTATGCTGTTCCCATAAAGTCTAAGTGAATGAATACTTATTAAAAGTCACTACTAATAATTCCCCTACCTGGATAAAAAAACATAGTCTTTTGATTCACCTTGAAAACAAGGTAAGAGAAGTACGACTTGTAAGTGGAAACAGGCTAATGTACTTGAACTCACTTTTTTGTTTGCCACAAAACCATCATCAAATGGGACCAAATAATAGCCCTTGGAAGCCAAAGTAAATGGAACATAAATATTTTCCATGTGAAAATGTCTGAGGGGGAATTTTATGAACGTACATGTTTTCCACCAGCAATCCATTCATTGCTACAGTCCTTGCTTCCCAGGACCCCATCAGTACTGACAACTGAGTACTTGCCTCCCTGGCTCTCTGTCCCTCTCTGTCTCCGTCTCTCTCTCTCCCTACCCTGACACCACTGCAGATACTTTAAAGTGATTAATGTAAGGGGAGAAGGTGGCAAGCTGCAGAGCTGCCATCACAACCTCTGCAAAAAAATCCATTAGTGCTGGAAACACGGGGACCGTGATGTACGGCTTAGGCCCGTGTTTCTCCCGCACTCTGTTCTGCGTGCTGACGCTTATTTCAAGAGAAGCCTTATGGCTGAGCAGACTTGCTCTGGAAACATGGATTTCATAAAGCAGGGCGTGCCTCCCAGTATTTCCTGCTTCCCTAAAACTTGCTTCAACCAATTTTTTTCATTCCTTCTTCATATCATTAACATATACAGGTTGTTTGTTGGAGGTGGGGATTTCATCAACATACTAGAAGCTGTGTAATACACTTTGCGTTTATATTATTGAACTTTATTTTTAAAATAAAAATAAAAATTTCCCCTAGGACTTATAGTCTCAATTTCCATTCTGAGAACAAGTTCACAATATGCATAACCTTTCACATTAAAGAAAAATCCTCAATATTTTCTTTGCCAGTGTTATTTCTACTTCAAATTAATCACAGCACTCATCAACACATAATACAACTGCATACCTTCTGTATAGTTTTTGGTTCAGATGAAATGTGTTGGCCTTTTAAAAATTGAGAGAATTCTTTGTGATCTCATTCAAATATAGAATGACTGTACCTCCTTTTTAATATCCCGTGCATTGATTTTTTTGCCATTTCGATGGTTTCCATTTCCCATCAGCTGAAAATGGGAAAAAAGGTGATGGCCCTTTCACCATTTTCCTCATAAATCAATCATGACATTTAGAAAGCAGTTTTCACTCCACCATCAAGACAGTTTTTAAGGAAGGGAACCAAGTAATTATTCTATATTCAGAATCATCTGAAGATCTGCTGTTCGAATTGTAAATTAGCACATGATGTTTTAGGGGCACATGTTTATTTCCGTTGAAAGAACATGTCCTATTTTTGAGGAAGGGAAGAAACTTGTAAGACATCAAATGCTTCTTGCAAAACAATTTGATGAAATAAATGTAAATGAATCAGAAACATGTGAATTGCATTTCAAATAAAATTAATGGGCTTAAATAGGAAGGGGGTAAATGCTTCGGGAGAAAAGTGTGGTAAAGGCGGGAAGTGACATTGGTTTTGTTTTCATCAGTCGTGGGTTCTTGAAAAATGGCCTTCTGCTCTGAATTCAACTTCGCCCAGACTCTCTGAAGCCTCATGATAGAATTGAAGAGTGGCACAATAATATGCATATTCATTTTATAGCTTTATCTGGCTCCAATTATAATAATTACACTGTTTGCATTAAACATTGCCACTGTGCAAGCCTTTTAGGATCGCTTTTTATTTGAAGTTAGTGGTTTCCCTATGTAATTCCCTTAAGGGTGAAGAAGACAGGGTAATGATGCTAAAATGTATTGTTTCCCTCAGTCTCACACATAACCTTCATCTCTATTTCTTCTTTCTAACTGAAGATGATCAGACATAAATGGAAAACAGGTGGGGCTCAGTGTGTGCACACCAGTTGTTTGAAAGTCACAGCAAATTCATTCATAGTTTTGAGGTCATATCACTTATGCTTGCTTGAGACAAAGATGTAGCTTTCAAGAATATATTTTGTGTTTTTCAAATAAAAAATAATTCAGTGCTCTCAAGATCAGAAAAAAAAGTCAACAACAACAAAAAGGCTTACAAAAGAGTCTCCCTGTGTCAGAATCAGAGTCCCTTTGATGTGGGGTGCCATATCTGAACCATTTGGAAACAGGGGCCTTTTAAATATTCTAAAGACTTCAAAGAAGCAAGCAGAGCATGACCAGAGCACACATTTTTACTTCTGAGATAACATCTGACCCTGCTGAAGTGGCCTTCTAAGTACAATCAAGCTTTTCTGCGTGATAAGGTGTGGACGAGGGGGCTCCTGTGTGTAAAGCGTTTCTGCTCCTTAGGGGCTGGTGCAACAGCAGTCCCGATCTCTGGCTACTCATTGGAAGCAGCAGGGATGAAGATGCCACTCCCTCTCTTATTTATTATACCTGGTCTGCAAATGTTCCGGAAGTGTTTTCCTTCCAGGAACTGTGCGCAGCTGCTCTTACAATCCCCGTTCCACAATCGAGCAGCTGTTTGTTCTTTCACTTAGCCAGCCCCCCTCCGCCATTAGCAGGTGAGAAGTGGAGGCGCTGGGATGACTATTGAGTCTGCCCCTTCACAGAGTAGCAGTACAACAATCACAACTGTCACCGAGTCACCAACGGCACTCTTAAGGGTTCTAGTCATTAAGACAAAGTTGAATCCTAATTCCAAAATTGGGTCGGTGAAATTATATGAATAGCATCACCTTCGCCTTTGTCGCCATGCACAATCAATAGTTACAGATTCCTCAGTGGAGGAAGGGTCACCATGGAAGGTCTGTATTCAGTACATTATCACAATGGCATGTTTCATCCCAGGAATGGCGTGCTGTGGCTGTTTGCATCACGATTCGGTACCATCGGATGTTTTAAGTGTGCCGGAGTCTCATGTCTGTTCTTTCTGTTGTTTCCCCCAATGCCAGGCCTACCCTTGCAGCAGTGATAAGGAATGTGAGGTTGGGAGATACTGCCACAGTCCCCACCAGGGATCGTCAGCGTGCATGGTGTGTCGAAGGAAAAAGAAGCGTTGCCATAGAGACGGCATGTGTTGCCCTGGAACCCGCTGCAATAACGGTACAAGTCCTTGTTATGCGTTCCCAGGCCTCCTTATTTTTCTTGTTGGAGTGACAGATGTCTTGTGGGTTAGTCTGACCGCTCCTTACTTAGACTCCCGAGAGAGAAAGCATCCTTTAGGATGGGGAGGGGTGGGTTACGATTTAGGTGGTATAACATTGCCCAGATTAACTGGCAAATCTTAGAATTACTAGGCTTTTTCTATCTTAACTATCAAATGCTGTACACTCATCTAGGATATTGCAAAGTTGAAATGTTGCATAAGTAGCTAGATACTCCAATCTGCTGGACACATAAGCAAATACATGAAAGTGAACCAAGAAAGGAACCTGCTATGATTTAGTAGCGCATTTCTGAGTCCCTCTTCCAGTTTTATGCTGTTTGTACTTCAGTTCCTGTTTTCAAGATATCCTGTGGCACCTTGTATGGTGATGCTGTGATTGGTTCTTCCAAATAAAGACACAGGATTCCATCTGCATCCTGGCTTCACCTAACCTTACAGGCACACGATTCGGCGTTAGTAATAAAGTAAAGCATCACACACAGACTGCAATGAAATCGTCAACTGCAGAGGTGATTAGAAACATCTGCTCAGGCTGCCCAATCACAGGACCAGCCTCATGCAGGCCTGCCTGCTCCAACCTCGGGGTGCAGACCTACCGCGAGCACCTTCGCAACAACAGCAAGTCAAGGAAGAAGAGCTTACATCATATTGACAGATTGTAGCATAGACCAAGGTTGTATGGCTAAAAGGCAAAGTCTCTAATCCTTAGGATAAATGTCCTGTGAGATTTTAAAACAAAGGCAACTATTAATTTAATTCTTGACTGTGTCATTATTCTAAAAACTTCACACGTTGACTTAGCTTGCTCATTGCTGGGACAAAATGCCTGGCATCCACAATCTGAAGAGGAGAGGTCTAATTTGGATCATGGTTTCAGGGGATTCAGTCCGTGGTCACTGACCCTAAGGCAGAACCATCACAGCAGAGGGTGTGGTAGAGTAAATATACTGAGTTTATGGTGGCTGGGCCGCAGAGCAGGGGAACAATGCCTGAGAGGAAAGAGCCAGGGACCAGGTATAGTACCCAGGTCATGCCTGCATGGCCCACACAGACTTGCCCCACACTAATACCCTAGGTGGCTCTAAAGTCAGCCCAATTAACAAGGCAGCTTAACTGTCACATATGTACTCACAAAGACTCACAGAAATTAATTCTGGTTTTATTCATATTTTTTACCAAGGTTATTCTGTCGCAAAAAAGAAAAAAAATTCAGATTAAGGAAGCGTGGCCTCAAAGCCAGGGTATGCGATACTCAGTCTCCATAAATCATTAAATGAATGAGTAGTGAGGTGATAGGCAGATAATGGACAGGTAATTTGGTTCTCAGCTCGTGTGAGAATAAGGAGCACGACTCACGGAATTGGTCTAACCAGCCTGACAATTTTCGTCACCATCTCCAGGCATCTGCATCCCTGTCACTGAAAGCATCCTAACCCCACACATCCCAGCTCTGGATGGCACTCGGCATAGGGATAGAAATCATGGTCACTACTCACACCATGACTTGGGATGGCAGACTCTGGGAAGACCACACACCAAGATGTCACATATAAAAGGTAGGGCTGCCTTTGCTTCTGTGTAATTTTTCTCATTTTTATAAAAGTGGGAAAAAATGAAGATACTACTAGTTAATTCCATTCGTGTAAAAAATTATAAGGAAAGTACTCTGATGGCAAGATTTAAATGGGTTTCTCGATTCTTAATATTGAGGATGCCAGTATTAAGTACATTGTTATAAAATATATATTCCGAGAATTGTAGTATGTGGATTAACCATGCCCTGTTCTCAACAAACATTTATTTTGCTGTCAAATTTAGGAGTACATATCTACACAAATATATCTGCTTGTGCCTTTCAAGGAATAAAGTACTCTGAAAAGTAAATAAGAAAATCTTTGCTGGCAATTGATGAAATCACTAAGCTTTTGGCTCCTTTTCTCACCTTTGCAGGTTCAGAAATTTTATTTTATTCAACAACTAGATGTATTGTTCAAAAACTAATCTACCAAAATTGGTTTATCCTGGGATTACGTATGGCCGTGCAATCCCTTTCCTTATGTTGAAATATTTTATAAACCTAATCACTAATAGTAAATTTGCAAAGCATGAAATTTTTGAAACTTATAAAAATTCAAAAGTATGAAACATCCTCATTTTAAGGAGGCTTTCCCCCAGGTATATCTTGTAGAGTTCTTCTTTTTGAAGATGTTCTATGAATAAAAGTGTCTTATGTTCAAAGAATTTTTTAATAATGAATCTCTCCATTCTTGAAATTTTACAATAAGCAGGAATGAACAGAACTCTGAGAGGTTCAGTAATGAGAAAACCTGGTTGATATTTTAAACTTTATTTCAATACTGAAGATTTCAATAAATAATTCTCCATAAACAATCTTATTTTGTTGCATTCTGTGAGGTCTGGAATTCATTTCCATACTTCCTGTTTATATTCTACCAAATTGATTTATTATATGAATATCTTTATTCCAACAGACCTCCGTTCTGTAGTGATTTTCACACTTTACTAATCATTGCTAGTTATGTGTACCATTTTCTATAGGAAAGAGAGGGACATCTTCTGTTGGATGCGTGTGTAGGCCACATGGTAGGACTATATCCAGGATGATGGATAACCCTCAGATCAGGGTAAACACACTTAGGCCTCTGCCTGTTTTTGATAAGCAAGTTTTTCTGGGAGCCGACAGCCGCCTATTCATTTAGGCCTTGTCTGTGGCCCAAAACTCCAACATATTTAAAGTCTTATAAAAGTGGAAAAGTTTGCCAAGCCCTGAGCTGTCAGGTTACACATCATTTCAGCCAGGCTCTGTAGGGGCTGTTTGCTGACTTAATATTCTTTCTGGATAAAGAGCCCAGATTTCTTTTTCCACCTGCTAATGTGTTCTCGTTTGCCCCTGAACCTATTCATCCTCCGATGGGCTGACTGCCCTTCCTCCCCTTCCTCTGTCTCACAGCTCCTGGTAGACTGAATTTTCTGTGCTCTTTGTCAGATGCCCCTGGCTGGGCTTAGCCAACATTTTCTAAGTAGTGTTTTGGGAAGGACTGGGTTTCCTTGCAGCTTCAGCTCCTGTCGAGTAGGCCTGGTAAGATTCCATTCTTGCCGTTGTGTCCAACCCCAGGATGCTGACATAAGTTAAACCTGGCAGTGACTTACCAGAGCTTCTCACCAATCACACCACCAGTGTGCTCAATTCTTTGCGTTCCATAACCTGTGTTTAATGCCTAGGTTCTGTTCTCTTGACTGCACTCTCACTGGTATATGGTCTTAGAAACCCCTGGAGATTTCAGCCTTGTTCTTGAATCACTGATTTGTTTAGATCTGCTAGGAAGGCATAAAATTAACTAGTCTGAAATCAACATTTATAGTTTTTTTCACTCAGTATGTACAACTGAATGATCAGGGAACCATCTAAAGGTAGGTCATGACGAAGTAAAGAGCACAGGCCTGGCTATTCATTCAACTCGATGTTCATATTGCTAATAATGGAGACAGATGCTGGATTTACATGAATAAAGGGACAGCTACTCAGTATGAGTCCAAGACACTATATTATAAATGGCAACTTGGTGGACGATGGTATAAGCAAAGGTGTTATATGTGCCTCCCATCGCTAAGTAGAAATTCATGGTTATATCTTTTGATACTGTGATTCTCCAGGACACGAAGGAGACCCTTGCCTGCGATCCTCAGACTGCACTGAAGGGTTTTGTTGTGCTCGTCACTTCTGGACGAAAATCTGCAAACCAGTGCTCCACCAGGGAGAGGTCTGCACGAAACAGCGCAAGAAGGGCTCTCACGGGCTAGAAATTTTCCAGCGGTGTGACTGTGCCAAGGGCCTGTCTTGCAAAGTGTGGAAAGATGCCACCTACTCTTCCAAAGCCAGACTGCACGTGTGTCAGAAGATCTGACCACCTCCGAGGGAAAGCATCACCAGCAGACTGTGAATTTGTGTATTTAATGCTTTATGGCATGGTGGAAAACAAGGTTCGGAATGCAGAAGAATGGCTAAAAGGTGACTGTGAGAAGAATATAGAGCAGACAAAGAGGGGAAAATGAAGGAGAACGGAGTGGATTAGGGTGGGTGGCAAATGCAGAGCAACCAGAGTGTTTCCATTATGCAACTGGTTTATGTAAATAATGTACACATTTGTGAAAATGCTGTTCTAAAAAAGCACACCATGGAAATTACTGATGAGTGCCATGTGGCTTTCCAAGAGTTTAGGTTGTGCTGGAGGAGAGGTTTCTTTCAGCTTGGCGATTGCCTATAAAAAAGCCATGGATCTATTCAGTTAATAGCTTAACAAAATACTCCCAGTGTAGCCTGGCCTACAATAAGCTCTAAAACACGAATGGAGTTGATAAACAGGAAATGAAAATGTGGAGCATAGTTAATTTGCAATGAGGAATCACCTTTCAATTTAGAACTCAACTTTGTCTGGTCAGTTAAAGCCTTGATAGATAAGAAAAAAAGGAGTCAAGGACTTTTGAAAAATAACAAACCAACTTCCCCTCAAACTGTTTATTTACATTCCTTCAAAAAATTAATTTCACCTGTAATTGATAAAACCAGTATAAGGTAAAAGTAGATTCCTTGATTCTGAAGGAATGACTTCCATTTCTCTTGGTTATATAAGAGTCCTACCCCCGAATACATTTGTTTTCCAAACTAAACCCATTAATTGTGACCAGTGCAATAGATGCACAGAACATAATCTTGGCAGACTGCAAAAAAATTGAAAGATGTCTACAACATGGGGAAACAAAGTAAATGGAGATACCATTGATTTTTAAGAGTTTGACATACCTACCTTTTGATAGGATTGTTGTAAATATGCTTATTTTTTACACACTCTGTGGTAGGGTGGGATGAAGCAGATAACTGAGACTAGAGTGAAATGGTCCTGTCCTGAAATAGCTAAGGACGTGGGGGAACTTTATCAATTGTCCTGGGTTTGGCCATACAGGATCACATGTGTGACCTGTGCTGACTCTTCACCTGTGAGACCAGAGACTGCACAACATAAAGGCAGGTCCTCTGTGGGATTTGCTATCTCAATATTTACATGCAGATGAGTTCAGTGTAAGGTCCCTTTCCTTTCATACACTCAAAATATTTATTTTATATGTTTGAGTCCTAAAGTAATCTTAATATGAGGCTATCTCACAGAGTGGATCCCCCAGCTAGGTAGCACGGTGAGACTCAGGGTCCTCAAGCTTCTAACTGACCCTGTACCGTGCGAGGCATCTGCATGAAGCCCTCTCTGCTGCAGCTATTTCATTGCCAAAGATATAGTTTCTGCTTTCTACAGCGACTGAGGTTTAAAACTATAATAACTTGTAAAATCTACAGATCAGTAATCCATAGAAACCACAGGCTCTAAATTCTTTTGAAAACATTTTATTACCTTTGTTTAACTCAGTTCTAAATCCTATGTCTACAGCGTACGAGAACAAAAGTTTATTTTATAGTCGATACTTTAAACTTTTATGGACAGAAAGTCACTGCTGAATTTTATTACAGTTATACTCCATCTGTAGCCTCAAATTCAAATTTTCCCGATAGAAGTTGAATCAGAGCCTTTATGGAGAATTTCAGCTTCTCAAACATATTTCCTAGGATGATGAAGATTTATGTTTTCCACACATGCCTTCGAAAACAAAAATTGTATGCTACTTAACCCAAGAGCCTGTGCTGGTGACATTGGTTGTACAAGCTTGGTGACAGGAAATGAAAACATTTTCGCCAGTCATTTCTTCTATAGCCACTACACTTACAGTCTGGTTCCTGTATTATTTCCCTTATGTTTACGCTCTCAAAAGTTATTATTTGAAGTAATTTATTTAGAGGAAATGTTAATGAGATGTATTTTCTTATAGAGATATTTCTTACAGAAAGCTTTGTAGCAGAATATATTTGCAGCTGTTGACTTTGTAATTTAGGGGAAATGTATAATAAGATAAAATATATTAAATTTTTCTTCTTTCAAAAATCGAAATCAAATTTTCTCCTGTCTTGCTTATGAGGGTAAATACTCATTGAACCATAAATTCTCCACGTTCAACAGGATTTAGCCTGATTTTGCAGCCTGAGCATGAATCCTTCAAATGACATCTCACCATGAGGTAACCCACAGTGGGTTACTATTCCCGAGGCAGCCAATTTCATGGAAAGACAGCAGTAATCATTAGCAAGTTATCTTTTAATGAAATAAAAATAGTCCAGGTTGTGAAGTCCACTTATTTATTCTTCCTTTGCTTACTGGAGCTTCTTCGAATAAGAGCTCTTCTTGAACTTCTTCAAAAACATTTGAAACTCTGGCAAGAGGTTTCCGGGATCTTCCCTCAAGGTTGGATTTTCCCTGATCCTAATGTCAGCATTCCTAGGGTATGGTTCATTTCCATGTGGCACCAAAAAGCAAAATGTCTTTATCTGTGGGTGGTGAGAGACTGAATTCTATCTATTCTGTGACATCATGGAATGGATTAAGTGTATTTTTAGACTATCACAGTTATATGGTTGATGTTTTTCTTTTATATTGCACTCAGGAACATATTTTGAGAAGGACAAAAAGTTCCCACTTCCGTGTTAGCCAAGAAACAAACTCTGTTAGCGGCTGCGGCTCACACAAGCACTCAGCAGACGAGTAAAGTTCCAGCAGGCCCCAGGAGATTTATCAGTTTGACAACAGCCTCTGATAAAGTTCCCTTTGAGCAAGGTCAAGCAAGTTTGTAGGACAATAAAGATTAAGCTAAAGGAGCTATCAGACTTAGCAAACAAGTCAACCTCTAAATCTTGGAGCGGGTATCTTAGACACAGTATCAGGAGCACAGGAAAAGCTTAGTTTTGCCAAAAAAAAAAAAAAAAAAAAAAAAAAAAAAAAAAAAAAAAAAA
>NW_022900937.1:4560095-4608266 GCF_012274545.1 Fukomys damarensis
AAAAAAAAAAAAAAAAAAACAAAAACAAAACAAAAAAAAAAAACCATAGCTGAGATGAAGTCTGAATGAAACATAGACGGAGAAAAGTCTTAGGTTTTACTTTGTAAAATTGCCAGTCAATCTAAACCAGGGCTGTGGAATCCATCATCTATGAACTTGAGCTTACTTGGGAAAGAAGTACCATCTAGAAGTCACACAAGATAATGTGTTTGCCAAACAGTAGAGGGGGAAGAACACCACCTGTATGTTGTCTCCTTTTACAGAGCAAGTGGTATTTGAGACACTAAACTGGTGAAGCCCAGAGATTTGCTGTGGTGTCAACCTCACTGTGGCCTTTTTCTTATACTCCAGTGGTATTGAAAACGCCAGCAGTGCTCTCCAAGAACTTGCCGTGTCCGATGACAGGGGCTCCATAATGTCTCGCAAGCTGACCTCATTAGGGCTGTGTCACAGGGTGGCCATGCTGCAGTATCATCCATGCCTCATCCCTACACTTTTGTCATTGGCAGAAGCACATCAGCAGATTCATGAACTGAACTAGGTACTGATGTTTTGAAAATTGTTGGCAAAGTGTACGCTTCTTGAGATCCAGAAGATGGTCCTGCTATAGCTTCAGCAGTTGTGTCCTCTCCAAGCTTCATGTGCCGGGAGCTTGGGAGGACAGGTGCTCTTTGGGCCACAGGGGTCATTCTGCCATCCTCTCTGACATTACCAGGCACTGTCTGCCACGAGGTCTTCCCCAGAAGTGACCCGGCACAGGTGCCACAGTCGTGAGGCTTCCAAATCCCAAGCTACACAAATGCTTTGTCTTTACAAAGTTAGTGCCACATTGTAGTCATGCAAAACTGCCTAATACAACCCTCAAATTTTATTTCTTCATTGAACATATTCCACCAACACCTACTATGTGCCGGGCAACGTTATAGACACCGCGGGCAGGTGCAGAGGATAAAGCCAGTGAGATCCACACCCTCATCTTTATATTGCAGTTACATTTTAGTACAAGAGACGGGAGGTAGAAACTGAACAGCAAACATGTTAATAGTACAGGAAATAGGAATGAACCATGAAGAGAACTGAAGCAGGCTCAGGGGCATGTGAGGATCTGTGCTGCTTTACACCCACTGGGCAGGGAAGGCCACTTAGAGGAGGAAAAGACTGAGCCGCAATCTGAGTCCACTAGCACGTTTGTAGAGAAGAGGTCACGGCAGAGTGACAGGCAGGAAAAGAGAACTTTTTTTCCTTTTTCTTTACGTCTTTTAAAATTAGCACATATTGGTTATACAAAGACTAATGGGGTTCGCTTTGGCAGATTCCTCCTAGTGGTGCGTAACACACTTTGGTCATTTTCATGAGCACACCCATCACGCCATTCTCTAGCTTCACGTTTTGGGGGGTGGTTTCTATGGTTATATTCTGATCAAAAGCAAATGTGATGAGAAGTTGGGAGATGGGAGAGGATTGGGTGGGCTGGCTGGGGGTAAAAGTGAGAGACGAGTCTGGAGAAAGGGGTCACACGGTGTAGGGCATGACTGTTCTTCCCAAGTCTGATCTGGAAGGAGCTGTGGGGCTGTGAGAGGCTTCTGAGCAAGCAGTAGCACAGCGACCTGCTTCCCAAGGTTCATCCACAGACAGCGGGGCACCCTCGAAGGAACTGCCAGTGCCCGGGGGGAAGGTCAGGGCCAGGCCAAGTGGCGGGAAGGAAGAACCTACTGGGTTTGCTGCTGGAGTGGATCAAGGCTGTGAAAGAAGTGAGGAGTATCAGTCTGGCATGGTGAACAGAAGCACAGGAAGATAAGCTGCTGATAAGAAAAGCTGAAGAGTACCTTTCTTCTGTGGAGTACTTAGCATATGAAGAAAGAATTATTTTCAGCAGAACACTGACAGTTCTTTAGAAAGTTTCCCTTTGCAATCCTTCACCAGCTATGAAAGCATTCTAGGAAGGAGGGCTTGCACAGCTAAAAGGAGTGTGTTGGGTGCACTAAGGGAAGTAACTGCAGGGAAAGAGGGATGAGAGGGTGAAAGGATGGAACGGCAAAGAGAACAAGCATCGCACAGAGCTGCAAGTGAGAGGAGACGCGTCTAGCAGAGTGCGGGAAATCCTAAAAGGTGCTAATAAGAAGCTCCAATTTGACACAGATGTCAAGGGGTGTCAAGGAAAAGTTACGGGAAGAGAAGTCAACTCACAGCAGTAGGTTGAGAGAATGACTTTAGCAAAGGCTGTAGCTCAGGCAACACGCGCATTGACACCGGGCCAGTGGACTGCATTAAAGGCCAATTTGCCAAAGCAAGCCATAGTTCTCTTTGAGTATTAAGTAAATGTACTGTGCAGGGCCTGGGAATTCTAAAGGCATAACAATATGCAAGTAATTGAAGTACTTTCATGAGAAGTACACTTACCCTCGTGCCTCTCACACATACGTCATGAATACCACAGTGCACAAACTTTTAAAATTTCCTGGGGGTCAACGTTTCTCATAGATGCCACGGACTTGTTTTATTTGCTCCACACCTTCCCACCTCTCTGCACCTGCTACACCAGTCATCGTTCCGTGTTTAATGGCCAGCCAGCCTCCAGGGCCTCGGAACAGATGGAGACCATCAGGTGAGCTCGCACAGGGAGGACATTCCAAGTCCTACTTGGGCTTTGCAGGCAGAGCTGGAAACTGAACTCATTTTCGTCTTCCATTCCTTTTTCTACCTTGTCTGCCACTCCTTCTAGCTGTGCTTTCTCCTCTGTCCCAATGGCCATTGGTTCCATGCCCAGGTTTACGCCACACTTAGTGCTGATTTGGATAATGTTAAGACCAGGAAATGCCTATGGGACTCTCATAGCACACACAAGCTCTTTAACATGCATCCACATCTTATAGCTTTCCAAGAGCCAAACGTAGTGAGGCTGCCTTTTACAGTGCCTGAGAGGAAAACAGGGAGAGGCTCCTTTTTATGTGTTTCAAGGGACACAACTCTCCATGGGGAGGAAGCTCCTCAGTGCTGGAGAACTATGAGGATGCTGTGCAAAATGTTTCTTAAAATAAAGGGGTGAGATGGCTTACAGCAATTAGGATTTATTTCTTTAGCAAATATGAGGGTTACTCAAAACACTGTTTTAAGGTTATGAAGAGAAGTAGGAGAGGCTGAAATGGATAGAACGGAAGACAGGCAAAGGCTACTCAAGAAAATGTCTGTGATGCAGCCAATGGGGACTTTGCTCTTGGAAAAACATGTTTTGCAGCCAGGTGTGGTGGCACACAGCTATAATCCAAGCACTTTTGGAGGCTGCAGCAGGACCATTCCAAGTTCCAGCCCAGTCTGGGCAACTTAGCATTTCATTGAGACCTTGTCTCAAAATAAAATTTAAAAAGGGCTCTGGATGTAGCTCAGTATGAAGACCTTGTATTCAATCCTGCAGTAACAACCACACACACACACACACACACTCACACACACATACACACACACAAACAAAAACAAACCAACCAACCATGCTTAGTAGCCTTGAAGTAAGAAAAATAAAGGGAGCACTTGGAAGGAGAACTGGGTGAACACTGGCTACTGGAGTAGGGCTTCACAGAAAACCCAGTGGCTTAGGGACTGTCCAGACAGTCATGTAAGCTAGTCTAACATTTTTTGATGCTGTGGGTCATCTTGCTGAGAACCTAACCCTCATCTCGTTAACAGTTAGATAAATTGATTGTTGATAAGGACTCTTCTGACGGTCACAGACATAAAAGGAGTGATACAATCTTATATTTGTTCTACATTGCCTCTGAATGCCACTGCATTTGTGCCTACACTTTATTCCTTGTAGTAAGCTTATAGCGCCTCTTTTTGAGAGTTTGCTTTAGAGCAGGTGCTAGCTTAGTGGTATCTGTACAGCCTTTCATTGGCGTCTTCACAGCAACCACTATAGGTAAGAGGGTTGAGTCAAGACGGAGGCCCTGATGGCTTCGGGTCACAATTTTCACTCAATCATTAGCTTTCACTCAACCATGGAGCTGCTGGTTCCATGAGAAGTGGCTACATGGATCGGGGAATTTTGTCACAGAGTTCATACTTGGGGCTGAAGCCGATCTCTGGCAATCATTTTTTCACTTCAAACTTTGCTGATTACTTTCTAAGATACTTTTTAACCTTTTCAAAGGCACAGTAGCTTCTGATGAAATTATGGCTAGCATATCTCTTTCCTCCTCCAGCTGGTATTCTTCCTTACTACTTTCTTTCCAGGGGACAAATTCAACCATTGGTCAGTATTTTAGACAAGTCTTAACAGGAGCAGCTTATGGGCCTGTGACCTCCAACAGGGTCAGTTATTTAATATGTGGGCATTTGAAATGTAATTCAAAAGTTCAAATAAGCAGAAATAGGATTTTGTCAACAGGACTAGGGGAAATGGCTAGAGTTAGCCTCAGTATGACAAACACTGAAACAGTGGTCGGATCTCCATTCTGCCCCAGCTCACATACTGCAGAGAGGGGTGGGGGTGGGGGAGAGTTCTGAAAAGCAGAATTGATCCCCATTCCTTTGAGAGAAAAGTATATTTTAGAACATCAATTTATGATTACTCTCATTTATACTTTCTTCTGTTCCCTTTATCAACACGCTATCTTCATTTAGGTATCACGCAGAATCACTCAACCTGCTGAAAATGTGCACATCCTTCTCTGACTGCATTCATTTTCCTTAAGAATGTCCCACCATTTTCTCATGAAAACGGAATGCAGATGAAAGAAATGACTTGCCAAGGTCACTGGGTTGGAGGCCAGAGGCAGTGAGGTGCAGATTTTTCTCCCCTATGACCAGTGGGCTTTGATCTCCCTCTTGTGCTTGCTTGGTTGGCCAAATCCTCTTATGTAGTTTGTAAAGTTATTACTACCTTTCTGGTTTCCTTGTGTGGTGTGTCCAAGAGCAGCAGTTCCCAAACATTTTTGGCACCAGAGACAGGTTTCATGGAAAACCATTCTTCCTAGGAGGGGAGAAAGGATGGTTTGCGATTAGTCTCATACGGAGTGTATAACCTAGATCTCTCTGCTGCCCTGTATAGTGGGGTTCCCACTGCAGTGAGAACCTAACACCCGCTGATCTCATAAGAGGTCGTGCTCACAGGTGAGGCAAGGACAATAGGGAGAGACAATCAACACAGACTCTGAACAGTTTGGGCCTCAGCCATGCAGGCACAGTAAGTTTTGAGGCTCAGCCTTGCAGGCTTAGTGCACAAGCCTGGGACTGGTTGCCCTGTCACATGATGGCAGTTGCTCTTGTGCGATTTCAACACCAAGGGACAAATCATCGCTAATGTAGGAGCTGAGGACCCACAGCCAAAGCTCTGCATCTGTCTCTGTCCATGACATTCTCCCAGTTTGGCCTTCCATGCTCTGTCTGGATTCTTCCAGACGCCATGCTGGCCCATCTTGGCTTCTTTGCCCTCGTCAAGTTTAACTCAGTGAGTGATGCCCAAGGAGCCCAAGAAGCCTACAACAGGGAACAGCTTTTCCAGAACTCCAGGGAAGGTTTGTTCGACATCAGCCCCTAACCCTGAGGAGACCACGATGCCATGAGCCATTGTTTTCAATGGAGGGTCAGAAAGCATCATCAAGGTTCAAGAGCTTCTTGACTTTGAAGGAAGGGAAATCTTGAGAAGCAAACCCGGAGGTCTGTGATTTAGATGTGGCGCTGCCATGCTAGGGGTGCTGAATCCTTGCAAAGGAGCCTTTGGGTGAGCTGGAGGATGACCAGTGCCACTCCTTGTGCAAAGGAAGATGGCCTGAAACTCACTATTCAGAAAGCTTTGTCAGGTACATTCCACAAACTGTCCATATTGCTTTGGATAAACTCTGCTGAATCAAGAGTCCAGTCTATTTTTAGTCATGGTACTGAAATATTGGATGAATAGGACTCAGAATAATCAGCCACTTGTATGTGAGCTTTGGAAGTAAGTGGTCATGCTATTGAATAGCACTGTCCTGATTCACAGCCCTGCAGGCTGAGGCTCTGAGGGATCCTAGCTGAATTATCCAAGATCCAATTTGCTTGTAACAGGTGGATCTGACTGGTCTCAGCCTTCTAGCCTAGACAGCCCTTCCAGTGAAAGTCTGACTAACATGGTCCTCAGCTGGATTTCCATCAATGTTAATAGTCAGTGGCCATCTTTAAGACCCAAACTAAATAGCTAACACTTTCTTGAGTTGCCAAGATCTGGTACTGTGACTTGAGAAACTCTGTCCTACCCCTGTGGTTGGCTGAAGGCCTGGGACCACTCATGTCTGAGACCCAATTTCCTGCCTTGCTTTGGGGGAGGTGACTCTGCTGGAGGCCACTGTCACCTCCGGTGGGGAAAAGGAGGTGGGCCAGGTCTTTGTGGGAAAAGACTCCCTCAGGGTGAGCAAATTCATCTGGCCCAGACCTTGATAAAGTTTCCCTCAACAAGATGTCATCCATGAAGGGCAGGGCAGAGCATGTGCAGTTCCCATGGTGCCATGGTTGCCAGAGAGGTTTCACTGCACAGGTCAGAGCCCCTGTACACCCTGGCTGGTTGGCTGCGTCCAACTTGCCCCATTCTCCCCTTGCCACGTTCCTGCTGCTCCGCTATGCCCCAGACTCCTCACCGGGCAGCAATTGTGGCTTCTGGTCCTAGCAGCCTCGCTTCTGGAGTGGAACAGGTACCAGGTTTTGCAGACTACTGAGGCCCCAGGGCCCACTGAACCCTGGTGTGTGCCTGATCTCCAGCTAAGATAACTCCACACTCATATTCCCTTGGCACATCCAGAGGACTTTGATGACCCGGCGTCCTCTGTGCCTTCCCAGGGATTGGCCCCACCTCCCAAAGGCCCTGAAAAAATCAGACCTCTTATTTCCAGCTGGAGGCCGAAACTTAAACTCCAGAGATTCTGACGTCCAATCCTCTTCACCTCAGCAAAAAGCCACAGATCAGCTCTTGCATCACCCTGAGGAAGCGGAACCTCCTTCCATCCAGGGGGAGGCCCAGGCTCAGCAGGGGTGAGCTGCTGAGGAGAGTGTAGATGACTGTTGGTGCATGAGGAGGTAAAGGCTGCGACTCCAAGCAGGAGTGAGATTCTTGCATGTCACAGTTAAATCATGGATATGGAACTTACCATAACTGGAGGGGCAGGCAAGGAGGAGCCTGTTACTTCAACCCATGAGCAGGTCCCAGCCCAGCTCCTCAGAGAGTCCTGAGTAGTAGCACCTTCTTCAACTCAACGAGAAGATTCCAGAGCTCTGTGAAGAGGTTGAAACTTCCTCAAGCTGACAAGAAGTCCAGCTCAAACTCTGACTCATCTTGTGGAGGCTGAAGCTTCTCCCAGACAGTAGGAGCAGGCATCTCATATAGCTCTGGAAACTTCTCCCACCCAGCAGGGGGCCCCACCCCAGCCTCCAGGACTTCCTGTGGAGAATGAACCTCCTCCTAGTGAGTAGACTTTTGTCTTCTGGGGAGCTGGATAGAAGGCCCAGCTCAGCCTGCAGAGTATGCCGAGGAGATAGAACCTTCTCCAACCCTGCTAGAGCAGCCTGCTCAGTCTGCACAACTTCAAGAATTTCTCTTCCAGGTGACATTCAAGTTCAGCCTCCAGCTTTGATCAATGTCACTGTTGTCTCCAGAGCTGACTGACAAGGTTGAAAAAGAAACTTCAACCAAACAGGAGCCCCAGCTCAGTCCTCAATGTTTCCCTTCATGGACAAGCAAGAGGTTCCAACTCAGCAGCAACCAAACCCTGTCCTCCATTCGATTGCAGGGCCCCAAGTCAGCCTGCAGAGCTGCTGGAGGAACTCCCTCCAAGCCAACAGGACAGCTCAGCTCTGCCCCCGGACTCCCCTGCCAGTGTTGCACTTTCACTGACCCAGCAACAGCTCTCAGCTCAGGACCACGAATGCGACTGTTTCTTTTAAATTGACAAAAAGCATGACATTTTCAGCTGAGCTTTCAGAGCCATCTGAGGATACAGAACCATCTGCAGTTGCCAGGAGGCTACAGCCCTCCTTCAGAGCCACCTGGGGAGATGGCACCTTCTCCAGCTCAGCAGGCCACCCTGCCTTAGACTGTGGAACTTCCCGAGGCGAGGAAAGCATCTCCAATGCTGCAGCCAGATTCTCCTCCTCCAGAGCCTCCTTCATCCAAGCCAGGCCATAGTCCCATTGCAGCTTCCACACAAGCCACCCAGTGAGGCTTCCATGAGTGGTCAAGCTCAGCAGCCAGCGTTTCCCAGTATCATGTTTCACCCTCTGGACTTAAAGTCGCCATCATTCCGGAACCCACTGCAGAGGGCGTGAACTTTCTTCAGCCCCGAAGGAGCCCACAGGTGCTCCTCCAAAGCACCCCAAGGTGACACTGGCACATCTAGCTGGCTCAGCATCCAAACCTGACTTGGTCACAGTTTGACCTTTAAAACAGAGTTTACCAAAACTCCACAGTCTGCTGCAGAAGCTAGACCTTTTCCCCCTGTGTAGGAGACTTCATCCCAACCTACAGAACCGTTAAGAAGGCTGCCACTCAGACTCCAGCACCTCAAGAGATGAGAGTTTTAACTCAGGGTCAGAAGTCTGCTCTGCATCCAACATCACCCAAGGTCATAAGCTGGACCTTGAACCTGGAGCTCAGCTCAACTGGAATGACTACAACAGAGGCTGAACTTTCTGCAGCTCCCAAAAAGGCCGAAACTCCTCTTCCGAAGCACCATAAGGTGATGCTGCCACTTCGAGAGCAGGTCAGGGGGCTCAGCATCAAAACCTGACTGAAGTTACCACTCAACCTTTGTAGGTAGAACTTACGGTAGCTAAGGATTCTGCAAAGCCACAGAGGCTTTAACTGTGCAAAAGGAACAGAATGCCGTGACAGTCATCGACACGTGAGCTTTGCACCTGCGAAGATGAGACGGTGTCTTGTATTGGTCTCAGCATGCCGTCACCACCTTCAGTTTTGAGGGAAACACTATTTCTTGCCCTGACGAGAATATTTGGACAACATACCTGTGGGCTGAGGAAGTAGATTTCAGTGAAACTTACCTGACTGGATTACAGAGATTCATTTTAGACTCACCCTGCAATAAGCTCAGTCTGTGGGAAGAGTCATATCTCTTTAAATTGCCAGCATGAAAATATCCACTGGGAACGGCAGGTACCATCTACAGCACTTGAGACCATCCTCACCGTGACTCTTGACTTGGAAAACTGATCTGACCAAGCCAGGTAACACTGAGGCTGTCTCCAAGACAGTCAAGCCACAACACGACAGTGCGGCTGTGTCCAGTGCCACACAGTGTCTTGAAGAAGCACGCACAGGGGACACAGAAGGCGCATTCACGAAGGTGTCATGTAGGTGTTCCATGACTGGAAGAACACCAGACCCAAGCTGAACATCAAGCCTGGAAAATCTTCGTCACAGCAAAATGGCATCAACTGGCTGGGCCTCATGAACTTGCAGCTCAACTTTAATGAGGAAAGGGGTGCAACCAGAGCTCTTAGTTACCCAGCGCCGGGCTCTGCAGAGGGAAATCTAGGAGGTGTGGAAGCAACGTGATTGCCATGCACTCAACTGCTTCTTTTCACCCACATGTACCAGACAGAGATAATTCACTGTGTTATTTTTAAAAAGGCTTTACAAGGAAGCCCTTCTTTATACCTGCACCCAACAGTTTGACTCAGAAATATAATGGGAAAGGATGTATCTTCTGCAAACTTTGTTCAATGCAGAAATTCAGGAAAAAAAATCAAGGAAGAAAAAGAGAAATCAAGAAGAAAGAGAAAACTACTTGTGCTATGCAGTCTAGAATTTTAGGTCCTAAATTTCAACTCCAGATCTTTCCGAACTTTAGCAAGTGCTCAAGCACAGGAAAGCAGCAGGACAGAGGGTCAGAGGAGGAGAAGGCTGCGGACAGTGAACAGGGTCCTCCAGGGTGGAAGGGCACTGGCAAGAGGCTCCTCCAGGAAACACGGGCACAGAAGGTCAGGGAGAGGCGAGGCCCCAAGCCACCGGTGAAGAATGTTGCCCCAGAAAGAAGCCTCGGGAGACCCAGTGGGGGAAGAAGGGGCAGCACTGAGGGTGCTGAGGCCCAGGAATTCGGCTGGAACCTCCTTTCACAGACAGAGGCAGCCAGCTTCCCCCACGAAAGGTTCTTCCCCGGGCAGATATCCTGTGTCCGTCTCTACCCCACCTGAGGTGGGTGCGGAATATGCACGTGCTGGCGGTAAAAGTAGGAAAGCCCCTAAGCGTGTGCTGCACTCCTGAAAACGGCATCGGCTTCATAAAAAGCACACCGAACACCTAGGCCACCCTGAGCGAACGGCCAGAAAGAAAAATGCATGCGGTTGACTTCATTGCTGGCAGCGTGGGCCTTGCCAATTCCCCATTCACAAGCTGCTTCTTTGTGTTTAAACTATAAAAGTTTATTGGAAATTCTTGAATATAACATCAAAATACATGACACGACATTTCGTACATATATCTAAACTTACATTGGAAGTGTTAGAGGAAAGTTTAGTGAACTTAGATCAATAGAATGAATTCATGTAAATAATAAAGAAAAAAATTTTAGATGCCCTGCATATAGTCAAGTAATTCATATTTAATCGAATTCCCCACAAACAATGGAAATAACCTATAGATCAAATCCATATATAAAAGAAAACAACAGCAACCAGAAACATCTCCCCATCTGAAGCCACCAGAGAGTAAAGCAGCATGCAAACAGAAGAGTTAAAAACTAGTAAGCTGGCAGTAGATAGTAGGTGCAGGTGCTGGCTAAACTTCACGTGTTAATGCATCGATTAAGAAGGAAACCACTGGCATTGGTGGTATAATGGTTAGCGTAGCTGCCTTCCAAGAAGGGAACCACTGAACTGTGACACCCAGAGGGGGTCAGACTCCAGGGAAAAATTTACAGTCATGTTGGTTTGAAAAGATAGGCATGGGGAAAAAATAGGGAGATAACAGAAATGTTGAAGTTAGCAGACAAAGTTTTTAAAAGTAGTTATTTCAACTCTCCTAAAAATTGCTTGTAAATAATGAAAAGCAAGACAATTTCAGAATATAAAATAGTGGAAAAGAAAATTAGCAATTATAGAACTTTTAATTTGCACGGTTTCCTGATTTAAATCAGCTGAAGTCAGAGAAGATATTAGGTTTCAGTCTTGAGACTTATCAGGATTTGCATTATGCCAATTACATAGTATATCTCAGAGGTCATGTTTCATGCTGTCGGGAAGAATGCTTATCCTGCACTTACTGATGTATTCTAATCTACAATGTCCCACTGAGTTACACGGTTCACAAGCTTCTTTTCATCCTCAGAAGCCCTGCGTGTTCAGGACAACCTTCCCTCCAAATCGCCCGCTCCTTCTGAACCCGTACAAAGTCAAACTGCATGAGACGCAGTTGAGAGAAGTGAGTTTGCGTCAAGCACTCCTGTTTCTGCCGCAGTCTGCTGTGACTGCTGCAGCGGCCCCACGCCCACTGCTCCCCGGACCACTGAGGCCCCCAATGTGAGCACTGACTCAGCCCGAGACTTCACTTCCTCCCTGCTGTCATCCCCAGCTGACGCTCAGCCAGACCAGCAGCTCCAGGCCCCTCCCCGGGGGAGAAGGCTCGTTTCTCATGTTATTCCCACCTGGGCAATGCACTGCTCTGAGACCCAAGTGCCGCTGACTGCACCGAGCTGCCCTCCAGAACAGGCCTCCTAGAGGAGCTGCTCAGTGAGCAGTGGAAGTCAAAGTGCCCCAGACCCAGGGAGAGATGGAGCAGTGGACACGCGAGACGAGCAGGTGAGACTGTCCCCGAGGGTGCAGGGGAGCTCGATGCAGCTTTCACAGAGGGGGCTCGGCACAGTCGGCCAGGGGGTGCCAGGAAAGCAAAGCACTTGAGGAAGTCACAGAGCCACTCCATCCTGCCCCAGGAGACTGGCAAACTTCTCTTTTCCCTTACTAATAAAGTATTTTTCTCACCTTCTGCTGTGTGACCCAGTTCTTAAGGCCACAGACTGGTCCCAGTCCTTGGCCCGAGGAGTGGGGGAGCCTTGATGCAGAGAGTTCAGCTTCTGGGCAAAAGTGATAAATCACACACAGAGCCATGCTGCTGCTGTCCCTCCATTGTGTTGGGCCCCTTGGAAGGTGGGACTGACTGTTGGTCAGATGCCGTTTTCTTAAACTCCTGGGTCTGAAGAGGTTTCACTGCAGGCTGCAGAGTTGGGTGAGCAGTTTTTCCCCGGCTCACTTCGTTCCAGCAGTGGGGTGGCTCAACATCCTTCCAGGGCTTTCCTAACCCTGCTGAGGACATTACAAAGTTAATAGTCCTTTCACGAGCCTCTCTCCAATCACCCTGTCCCTGTCTGCCACCTGTTTCCTGCCAGGACCCAAATGACATTGAGGTAACAGCTACAGCAAAGACAAGTAAACAATAGGAAGCCATTGGGCAAGGATTAAGAATCCAAATAGCAAGGACAACTTCAGCGAGACGGCAGATAAAGGTCCTCCTCTCCTCCAAAGACTCCAGCCTACATCCAACCGCATTTGAGTTGTGGTTTCATTTCCCGTCAACTGGGCTTTGGATGCCATGACCCTTTCTCTACAAACCTTGTGTGGTCAAAACACTCCCTCCCAAGAGGTGGCTGGAGCCAGGTGTCTGTTGGGCCACGAGTCCTGTCAGTCCCCAACGGTGATCCCTCCCATAGTCTCAGGACCTGATGAAACCCAGCGGCTGCCCCTCAGGGGCTATGAGCCTTTCCCGCTGGGTTGTTTTTACTCGGTAAAGGGTACATTTGCTTTTAATAAATCTTGCTCTTGTTACTCCTTCTGAGTGTCCTGCTCAATTCTTTGGGGGTAATAAGAACCTGGAAACAACTTACCCGAGACCCTTCTTCAGGTAACAGTACCTTATCTATTATTCTGCTTTTCCTTCTCTTTGAAATCTAGGAAAGTCAAGATGTGATATCACAGGATATGAAATCACCCAAACCAGGGCTTCTGCCTTCTGAACATGTTTAATTTTGTCTATAGAGTGGAAGCTTGTATACCAGAAAAATGTGAATTATTTCACATTTAGAAAAGTGAATAATTATCACATAAAATATGTTTCTAGATTTTTCTGAAAAAATAAACCAAAATAGTGCAATACAAAACAAAATACCTTGAGCAATATGCAAATGCTGGACCTGAATTCATGCTGTTCTGAGTATTCACTGTCTTTTTAAAAATAAATTGAGTGTGAGCATTTTTCTTCTTGAGCATTAAAAAAATTGCCATACCACTCCTTGGAATGCAAATACTCCAAAGTTTCCCATTATTCTTAGGATAGCCTCTAAGTCCAGCATGATCTAATTCACCTTGACGTTCTTTTATTATTTCTTTTGCTTTCTCTTGCTCCACTCTGGCCAGCCTTTCTTCTTTTCTCATCAAGTTCATTACATGAGACGCATCCTGGCTTCAGTCTAGGCCTGACACATCCCTGGATAATTTCCATATACAGATTCCCACCTGAATTTTCAGCCTGCTCCCTTACTTTATAGAAGATCACCTAGTCCTACTTCTTCAAAAGATCCTCCTATAGCCTGGATGCCTCCCTGTTTTGAGAGGAGAAACTAACACTGATGCGTACAACTCTAGTATCTCGTCCTGGTGTTAGTAATTTGTTCTTTTTGCTGTATTATCTACCTTTTTGTTTTTGAGTTCTTTTCTGCTCAGCACCAGTATTTCCCAGTCGTATCTACCAGCAAATCTATAAATCGTAGCAGCAAGTAAACGGACAGCATGTGACCTTACCATGGTCCAGGTTGTGAACGCTGCTTCAGCCCCAGAATTAAGGAGTATAAGGGCGATTGTACGGGATGAAAACCAGATGGTGTTATTTTAATTAGAGTAATGGGGGTTCTTAATCAGGAAAAGTGCACTAACAAAGCCAGGGTACATCATCATGACCATTTAAAAAATGGCAAAGAATTACAAAGCCATTACTTTAGAATATCCTTGAAAATTTCTGTAGAAATAAGTGTCCATTAGCATATGCTTGTAAGCTTTTTCCTACATTTCTTCCATAATCTTATATTTTTTAGTTCATCCAGTGAAGAAGCAGAGAGCCGTCTTTAAAAGCACATGAACATAAACTTTCGGTACTTCATTTTTGGTATGTACTTTCTACATGCATAAGGTGTGTTTTCTTCAGGAAAAAAAAATGATAAATCCTCCCTTTGGAGCCATTATCCTCAAAACATTCCTATGAGAAAAGTGAAATTTAATTTGGGCAGATGAGTGGAACAATCTGGTCCCATAAATGGTGCAATATACTTAGCTCCACTGCGATCATTTCAAGAACTCACACCCACTCCTCCTTTTCACTTGCCTGCGTCTCAGCACATCTATTGTACATCTCCAGAGACTCAAGCACTTCTCCCATGTTTCTGACACTTGTGCTTATGCGCATTGTGGCTGATCCTCTCTTTTCCATTAGATTTGAAATTTATGGTGCTCCAGAACTTTATAGCTCCCTGTTCCACTTAGCAGCCCCACAGTGGAAGACCTGCCTCCCCCACAAACTCTCTTCAGACCCTGCTGAGCCCTGAGCCTCACCTTCTCCGGATTCATATTGCGTTCTGCACAGCATCGGATTCCATGACCCTTTGCTGTAATAACATTTACTGAGCACTTGTTCTGTGGCACATTTTCTTCCAGCATTCTATACACATTACTCACTGTAATTCTCACAGTCATTTTACCCCTTAGGTACTTAATGTCTTTATGCTAATTCGATAAACCCGATTTTAAAACTTGCTTAAGTCGTACAGCCAGTAAACGCTTGCACCCATCCCAGTTTCTGAATTTTCAGACCTTTATCTCAGTTGTTTTGCTTGATCACGTTACACCACCGCCCATACAAGAGTAGCCCTCCATTTAGCCAAGGTTCAACTTAAAATACTTGTACTTCCCCAAGGTGTGAGGGCGATACGCAGTCGGCAGGAATCACACTTTGAATTTTGATCCTTTCTCAAGCTGGTGCTATTTGTAGGACACCTTCTTTATGCTGGGGAATGGCGGACAGCCACAGCTTCTGGTCAACTGCACTTTCACACAGGGTAAAATCCTATACTTCCTTCAGTGTAAAATGCTGCTGAGCTATGTGGTCAGGGGTTAGGTGTTTTAAGTGCTTTTCTGACTATATAATTTCAACTTATGATGGGTTTATCTGTACACAATCCCATGGTAAGTCAAGGAGCATCTGTACATATAATGCCTCTTTTCACTTATTAATTATATTTTAAAATTTAGTGGGGTCTCAGCCAAATGCCACACTATTTCCAATAGCACCTGCAGCGCCCAAGTCTGTACTCCAGCAGACAGTCAGCAAACACATCTCACAGATTCAGCAGCTGTAGCTGGAATCTGATCGTGCTCAGGAGAGTCTCTGCTGTCCTACACAGGCTCACCTAAGCTGAATGGAGCCAAGTTTTCCAAATCTATGGAACTTTTGCATTTCTATGTTGAGATCAGTCAAATATTCCAAGGAAAGGAATTCATGCTATGCAATTGAGATTATTCTTTTCAGGATCCATTAAAGAAAACCGAACCTGTGAAGCCTTCTACACACCAACCTTACCAGGAATACTCATTTCTTTCTGCTGTTGAATGAATCACTGTGAAATGAGCAATACTTCATCTTAATTAATGCTGCGGTGGACGGAAATAGTGGCGGGGCTAGGAGAGAGAGGAGAAGGAACCACTATTTACTCTTGTTGTCTTGCTGTCTGACTTTATCTGGTGCTTTAAACTTTTAATATTACACTTTAGAGCAGTTTAAACAAGCCCATCACAAGAAACTAGGATATCTTTGTTTACACTCTTTGTGCTGATGCAAGAATTCCTAGAACTGTGCTGGCAACAGACTCTGTACTGTTCAAAAACATTACGAAATTCCTTGCAAGTGTGTGTGTACTTGTTACATTGAAGCACAGCTCCATAGCTTTCATTAGTCCTGAAAGGGCCTTTGACCAGTAACCTCCGCATCAGAGATCACTGAAATCTACTTTTCTCCAGATGATTACATTTTGTCATACATATCCCAGGAATCATTCATTCTGTGCATGACCACGTAGAATGACCAATATTAAACTTCCATGAAAGAAACGCTCCAGGTTTTAACCTTGAGAAAGTGAAAACCAAGTTGTTCATACTTTTGCAAAGCAGTTCTCAGGCTCCTGCACATCCTCAAAAGCAACCGATGACCTTCAACGAGCTGTTGCTAGCATGTCCACATCTAACAGCAAGGATCATCTTAGGTATTGGAACAGAAAAGGAGACAGCACTGCCACACGCTGCGTGCGTCTCCCTGGAAGTGGCACTGCGCCGTCAGGAGGGCCTGAGGATGAAAGGCGGGAATGGTTTCTGCTCATCGTGGAAATGACGTCGGCCTTACCACCTTCTAAAGAACCTACAAGACTTTCATGTGTTCTCGGGCCACATTTTAAGACCCCGCGCTGTGGAGAAACTGCCATCTTGGAAGTCGTACTACTTTTCCCTTTGTTTTGGATTTGGAAAGATGAGATCCAAATATGATCCAAATGTTTTCATCTCTGAAAAGCAGAGGCAACCTTACAAGCCCCTCAGCCAGGCACGGCACACGCAGCCTGAGCCCACCCTGCAGTTCCTCTTTGCTACACTTTCATTACTTGTTTGTTTCATCTTACTACGTTGTGTGCATGCATACAAATCCCTTAAATCCCTGTTTGGAGAAAGATGGAATTCAGGATTTAGAGAAACAACGATAAAGCACTAAATTACCAGAAATGCCGAGATAGACACAATGATTTCTTAAAGCAATTTAGTCTGAAATTGCTAAGTGCAATTGTCACGAAGCTGTAGGGAAGTCTGTAAATTTTAAAGTTGAAAACTTGTGTTGCAGCACAATAATTCTAAATTTAACAGTTTGAAGTTTTATTAAATTGTTTTATTTTTAATAAAGAAGGTAAAGCAGCAACATCATTGCTTCCATTTCTTTAGCTATTAAATATGGATTTAAAAACAGTTTCTTAAGTCCTTGATACAGAAATTACCCTGTTGGAAAGACAAGATACTTTATCATACTTTTATTTTAACTGTGATGAACATTTTGATAATCCTCTTACACAAATGAGCTGTGATGCCATTTTTATGTGAGTTTCACATGTAATGATTAATATTATATAGATTGGAGGGTCAGGGGTATTAAAGGAAAGCAGGTTCAACTGCAATAACCCGTTTCTGTGTCTGTGTACTGTTCATTATTAACAAGAAGTTATCTTATCTTTCATGTGCAACTGGTAGCTTTTTCTCCCTGCCAGTAGCCTGTTGTTAGAGATAAATGTTTGAAAACAGGAGATTTCTCCTGTGAAGCCATAAATCTGTGTTTGTGGTATTGTCTAATCTCTGTTGTGGGAATGGATCTGACATCACCATCTCAAAATTATGACTTCTTTCAGTCCCAAATCGGGGTGCAGATGAAGACGCAGACAAGTTTCCTCTTCATAGTCAGGCAAACGTCACAATGGGGTGTGATTCTGCGACCCAAGCTGAGAGGCAGAGGGGCTCAGGGCTTGCTATGCTTTAATGACAGTTATCTTTCCAGAGACGTCATAGTTTATGTGTTCACTAAAGCAACTGCACAGGCCCCTTCCCTCCCCTCCAGCTAATCCTGGACTGGAGAATGCAAATGTCATCGCTGTAATATTACAAGTCATGGAAACAGCCCAGAAAAGAGGATTTTCATCCAAAGGTTCAAATCAAACCCATATTTCCAGGTCTCCAATCCCTGCTCCAGGTTCTCACGTCACACATTTCCAGTGCACGTCTCACCTTGCTGGGCATAGTCTTTAAATTCCACTTGTCCGAATGACAGGATGCAAATGCTGTGCTTTATGCTAGGAAAACACCCTGCTGCCTACTTATCTGTGCCTGGCTTCTTCAAGCCCTGACAACTCCCTCCACCACAGCAGTATTGCCTGTGCCATCCTCCCTTGGTTTTGACATTTGGGCATATGTTGGAAGCAAGACATCGTGTGGGGACCTTCTTTTGTCAAAGAATGCATGAGAGCTTGCAGGAAACTTTAAACGTGTACCAAACCTCTTCCCTGCAATGGTTAAGCAGGTCCATGCCACCGCAGAGAAGCTGACATCTGGAAGGTCACTCTGTGAGCTGAGGGTGCAACTGGGAACAGGAGCAGAGACCCCAGGACGGTGTCCCCAGGGAAAGAAGCGCTTGGTAGGAAACCAGATCTCAGACAGGGAGCAGAGGGCTGGCTTGTGCAGCTCTCTTCCCAGTACCTTTACAGAGGTTCTTAGGCAAGGGTGACCTCTGTTGAGGAACTATTTCCATCAGGGCAAAGACAAGTCCGTCTGTATTTAATGATAATGTGGAGGCAAGATTTACACTTCAAAAATAATAGCAAGGTCTAGGGACAGGCTGTTCTGTCTGGAAAATCCAAACATACTCCTTGACCTATAAAATAAATCAAGCAAACAAACCAACAAAAGCAAGTTATGTATGCCAGGCAAAAGATGTATGCATGTCTTGTTTTGAAAGTTTAATCAGTTTTTGCTGCTATGCATTGGATTATGTATTTGGGGTAACTGCTATAGTTGAAACTGTTTATTCCTGAGTATTTGAACTTGTACAGCCCAGAGCACCTGATAGCCTTCTGACATGCCCTACTATACCTTGCAGTCTTTCACTATCAGGGTGGAGCTCCAGTAACACTATGGGGGGAAAAACATTCAGTTAACAAAGAAAAATCTGAATTGTTTCTCATATGTATTTGCAGCTTAAAACAGATTCTCAGCAAATATTTGCTGACTATACTAATAAAGATTGCTGTCAAAACCCATGCCTGTAAAAGATGACCATTTCCCATGCTCGTTTTGTGGGAAAGCTTGTACTATTACAATGAAGGGGAGCAGTTCATGGGACATTAAAGAATTATTTGATAACATCTGCTGCAAAAATACTTTGAGGTCTCATTACTCTTGCAGCTATGGGAGTCACCACTGAATTTAAAGTGTCAATGAATTTGATTCTACTTTCCCATCCTGTGTAATTATTCCCTTTTGACATTGCTCTAATTAGCCAAAACAATAAGGCCACCATCGCCGTTTAATTTTTATTTTTCAGAAAAGCAAAACTCGAAGGAAGAGTCAGGAATCTTTCCTTACATATATGCAACAGGAGAATCAGATTTTAATTATTATTTGCAAAGTTTCATACAAATTGCACCCTCTTAGAGAGGATTTTGAGATCTTCCTGTTAACTATTACAGCTGTACATAGATAATCAGACATTGGTCAACCAGTAGCTTAGAACCAGGATACAGAAACATATAAACGTGTTAAAGAGTGATAAACACAATTTAATTACTGAGACGATGAGAAGAGGGTGGAGGGAAAGCAGCAAAGCACAGTGATTTTTAAGTGAGTAACCTTTCACCTGACTCCGATTGGTCAGAGTCCAGTGCTGACCACAGGGACAGGAACTCATTCTGATGAAGTGATGGTAAGAAGCTGTGAGTTCGATGTGTCTGGTGGTCTTGGCAGGGTTCCCAGAGAACTCAAGTTCCCAGCACATAACTAAAGAACCTCAACTTTGGCCCAAATGGCAGTCTTTGTTCTGTCAAAAAAGACTGAGAGTGGAAATGGACCCCAGGGACGCAGTTTTTCCTTCCTACTGACAGGTTTCATCTCTGAATGAGTGAAAGGGACTCTGCTGGTCACCTTCGGACAAGCAGTGGCCAGGATGCATTCTCATTCTGACCTTGAGCTGTGGTGGATGCGAGTTCTGAAGGGGTCCTTCTCTAGGCCGAATGTCATCATGGGGGTGGGTCGCAGAGTAACATAACATTTATCACTTGGAAAGATACAATGATTTCATGTGCAGCCTTCATGTCACAGTCCTCCAGGAGATGTGAGGAATAAGCTGAGAAATTCTATTCAGCAGAATTTCTCCCCCGGGTGTGTGGAAGAGTGAGTCTCAGTTGTCTTTATTAGAAATTATACACCTGAAGGCTCCCAGACAGAAAGCGAGAGAGCAAGCAAGCACACCTCCCACACTAAAACACTTCTCAAAAATCTTCAGAATGCATTAGTGCATTAATAGCCTGGGACTTAGCTCTGATTGCCTGATATGGAAATCCCAGCTGCTCATCTTTAAAAGCTAACACTTTCCATTATAAAGTGATTTGCCCTCAACTGGTTTTTCTCTTTCTTTTAATTTTTACTATTCATCTATAGAGTCCTTATGTGGTCCCTATGGTTTCTAAAATTACTTAAGGAAGAAATTCTTTCCCAAAGTCACTGTAAGTGGCTTGGGTGAATGATTCTTGTTCATGGATTAAGCTACAAAGATATTTGAAAAAAAAACAAGCCAAGTTATGGTGAAGTGATTCTAGTCTCTGTAATTGTATCATTTCACTGGTGTTCCAGGCCAAACAGAATATATAAAATAGACTGGTGAAAAGCACAGGGGTTCCTTAGCAGGGTTCAATCCTCATATAGAAAAGCAATTAGAAAACAAATACAAAATTAATTCTAGCATATAAGGAAGGGAAAGAGTCCCTAGACAATTTCCAAAGAAGGAAACATCACAGGTCAAGAAAGCAGATGCAGGACGGTGAGTTAGTCCCTCCAACTGCTATCTTATTTGACCTTCTGGAAAAATCTGACGTGTGTCTTCAGGGCCTCTCTTGGATCATCCTCTCTCCACGACTTCTGGAATACTTACCAATCTCCTGCCAGACCTTTCTGCCCGGAAAGCAGACGTGTTTCAAAGACCTGCGTCTGTTCCCCTTCCCAGTCTGCAGGCTTTTCCCGAAGGCATTGTAGCCTATTGTCTGGCCTTAGATTCCATCCACTTGACAATAACTTTTTGCTTGGTCAAGCACCTGATGGAGGCTAGTAGCAGAAATTCAAATTAAAACAAGTGATTTTTCTCCTAAAAAGTGTTTTTACTGGCTCCCACAACTGAATATGTATGTGAATGGGCTGAGTGTATTATTCATTCCTTCAATAATATTTTAATTGAGCACTTACTGTGAGACAAGAACTATTCTAAAGATTGCAGATGGAAAAGTGAAATAATTAGCCAACAATCTCTTGCCCCATGTAATTTACAAGAGGCAAATATGCATTTTGAAGTCACAGAACTGGGACAGTCACCACTACCATGTGCTGGGGGTCAAAATAAGTCACAAAGCCATCAGAGGGTGAGGTATGACTATATCAGCTTATGAGAAAAGCAGCAAATACACTTGTGAAAGGTATGCGGGGTGGGGAGGAAGCATTAAGAGAGTATTTTCTTTCATGATTAAGTTGCTATATTTTGGAAACCGGGCCGAGAAAATTTATTGACGTATCAAAGGTACCACATGAGGAAACGAGATGAAATAGGCCCTGGTGACTCTGTCTCTGGCAATAGGCATGAAAGAGTGGCTGTTACCTGGAAGAAGGCAGCAGGAGGAGGAAAAGTCACTTATTCCCCCTGCTCTCAAAATTCTGTCTCCAACCTGTCCCTTCCTCTGTAGGTAGCCAAGATGGTCACCCTCTGCATTAGCAGCTGAGTGGAAAACAAAAAGCTTTCTCTTCCTACAAGCTCTGGGCTGACTTCCGTTGGGTCAGTTGAGTCTGATACCTATTCCAGGACCAGTTATTACAGCTCTGATCAGACAGGTATGGGTCACTTGCTCACCCTCAGAGCCTGTGAATTGGAGTGTTAATTGGTACAACACAGGCAGAGTTTTCAAAGGGAAATAAACATATATCGTGTTACCAGGAGTTGGAAAGATGGATGGTAGGAGGACCAAAAGAGCTTGTGTCCACTGTAAAGCGAAGTCTGCCTCTCCTTATTAGGGTCCCTCTGGGTGTGCTGTGTGTCTGGGAGACAGTGCCCCTCGGACATCCCACAAACATTTGCAACCTAACCTAAAAACTGCTCATCTCCTTTCTTCATTAGCTGTCGCTGTCTTCCAGTTCTTATTACTCCAGCATCTGTCTGCGTGTCCAAGGAAAGGTCCTGGAAGGCATCCTTCATTTCTACCATCCTCTCCACTCACTGGATCATAAAATCCTGTGGATCCTGAGTGTGGCAGCCAGGGCCACAGCCCCAAGATCAGTTTTGCTCCCTTGCTGTTGACTGCTTCATCTTTACCCTCTCCCTGGTTGCCCATCCTTTATTCCAAGTGCTTCTTATCGCAGACAGTGACATCTCTGCCACAAGGTGTGATCGCATAATGCCTTTAACCAATTTTCAAGAACCAAGAACTCTTGAGATCTTCTTTGGAAGTGCCTGCTTACCTGTTTTATTACTTCTCACCCTTGGACTGTGTTCTCGGCACATAAAACACAGTTCTTCCAAGAAGCTTGCCATTTCCCTCTCCTGTTGGGTTATTTCAGATTCTACTTTCTTGCCCGGAAAAATACGTATTTCTTTGTTTATCTTGCTAATGTCTACAAATCTTTCAAGTGTCAGGGTAGTTCACACTTTCTTTGCAAAACACCTTTATCAACCTCTCTGCCGATCTAGAAAAGTGTTCCACCTCTACCTCCCCATCATAACACTACTGATACTGTATTTTATGCCCAGTGATCCTTACATCTTATTTAATGAGACTAATGATCTGTGTTGTTCACTATTCTCTCCCTCAATAACTGACTCGTACTAGTCAACTAATCCAACATAAGGCTCAAAGAATGAAAAAAAAACTCTTGTGTATGTAACTGTTGGAAAATGTCTTTGGAAGGATCCAAAGACTTACCTAAAACTGAAGAAGTGGAAGAGAGAATGAAAAAAGAACGATGACAGTTTAGGTCACTTTTTAAATATATCACTATGGAGACATTACCATTTTATCAGCTAAGGTTCATTTGGGGAAGTTGGGAGGTAATGGATGTTATGGAAAATTATTGTAGTACAACATATTAGTCGATTGTGGGAAGAACTGAGAAGTGAAGGTGTTTAGGACGGGTGAAAGCCAAGATTACCTGGCAGGTAAGGTGAGTCTATGAGTAATGGTGAGATCTTCAGACCACTCTTCTCTCTGTGCAGACAAACTAGGGGTCACAGCCAAGCACTCTATGGCCCCCTGAAACTGCCGCTGGCCAGCAGGACCCCAAGTAGGGGCGATATAAACTCAGAGCGATGACAGTGAAGGCAGAGTGACGCTGAAGAGACCTCGACTATACCCGATTAGAAAGAGATCTGCTTTCCTTCTGCTTTCTAGGTCTCACTCACATTTCCCTTTCATGCCTTTCCTACCTGGACTCTACAGGAAGGAGATTCCAGCAAACACATTTCAGCCTAACAGACTTGACGCCCATCAGCCACTGAGCACTGAAGGCTTTCTTTAGATGCCAGGACTTGGGTAGCTCCACCTGCCCCCGTGAGGCTGGACAATGGGAAAAGCTTCAACACTCAGTTGCCGTATGGAGCAAGGTGATCCTGATGTGGTACTTTGCACCCTAACAGAATGGGTGAAAATGCCAAGAACCCTAAGCACGCCTGGAAGATCAAATGAGTTCATGGCACAGGGAGGAGTCTTAGTTATAATGGTTTCAGAAATAGAGCTTGCTGCTAAGAAATAAAGTAAAAATGTTTATACTGGATTTCTTTTTTATTAATTTTATAGGCAGATTTGAGTTGTACAGTATAATGACCTTCATCTTTGGAAATCTGCACCTTTATGTAATGTATCTTGGTTCTTATTTTTTTCCCCATTCCCCTGACCTCCCTTACCCCCTTCACCCCTATCTCCAAAGACTTAGTTTGCATGTTTTTCTCATGTTAATTTCATTCCCTTCTTTCTTTCCCTCTACCCACTTCCCCTTTGCACATTTTCTTCCTATTTCACATTATCTATTATACCTTTTCATCCTTATTTACACTTTCAGTTTCTCACACTAGAGAATCTATTCAGTGCTTATACACTCACCCTATTTATTTCACTTAAGAGTATGGCCTCAATGTGCATCCGTAGCTATAAAGGTCTCAAGTTTCTCATTCTTTATGTGTGAGTAGTACTGTAGCACTCCACTTTATTTAAACACACACACACACACACACACACACACACACACACACACACACACACACATTTTCTTTCTCCAGTCTCTGGTTGATGGGCAATTGGGCTGCTTCCAAGTTTTAGCTATCACAAATTGTGCTGCTATGAACATGGGTGCACATATATCACTGTGGTATGATTCATTTAATTCATTTGGGAAGACACCCAGCAGGGGAATAGCTGGGTCAAATGGGAGGTCCAATCCCAGTTCTTTGAGGAATCTCCACACTTATTTCCACGGTGGTTGCCCCAGTCTGCACTCCCACCAGCAGTGGAGCACGGTTCCTCTTTCCCCGCAGCCCCGCCAGCATTTGTCATTGATTTCATGATTTCACCCCATTCTTTCTGGGGTGAGGTGGAATCTGTGTCGTTTTCATCTGCATCTCTTGAATGACCAGTGATGTTCAACATTTTTTCATGTGTTTATTTGCTATTTCTACTTCATTGTCTGAGCAATGTCTGTTCATTCCAGGTGTCCATTTTTGGATTGGGTCTTTAAATTTGGGAGGTCCGAGTTTTTTTAAAGTTCTTTATATATTCTAGATATATATTAGATAATAGACCTTGTCTGATGAAGAGCTGGTGAAAAGTTTTTCCCACATTGTGGGTTCTCTCTTCAAGGTATTGGTCTTTTCTCTTGCTGTGCAGAAGATTTTTAATAAGAAGACTTCCCACTTGTTGATTATTTGTGCTAGTTCATGTGCAATGGAGAGTTTGTTCATAAAATCTTTTCCTACTCCAGTGTCCTTAAGAGTTCTACCTAAGCTCTCTTCATGCTGGTTTAACGTTTCTGTTTTAGTATTTAGATCTTTAATGTATTTTGATTTTAATTTAGTGCATGGTGAGAGATATAGGTCTAATTTTAATCTTTGGTGAGTTGAAACTCAGTTTTTCCAGCACCATTTATTAAAGAGGCTATCCTTCTTCCAGTGAGGGTGTTTGGCTCCTTTGTCAAAGATGAGGTGGTTGAGTATGTCTGGAGTTTTTTCTACATCTTCTAATCTGTACCACTGGCCCTCAGGTCTGTTTCTTTGCCATTATCATGCTGTTTTTAACACAATAGCTTTGTAGTATAGTTTCAAGTTGGGACTTGTGATACCCACTACCTTGTCTTTATTGCCTGGAATGGCTTTTGCTATTCAGGGTCTCTTGTTCCAAATGAATTTTTGGGTTGTTTTTTCAAGCTCTGTGAAGTGTGATGCTGGGATTTCAATTGGGATTGCATTGAATCTATATAGAAGTTTTGGAAGTATGGCCATTTTCACTTTGTTGGTTCTTCCCACCTAGGAAAAAAGGACACTTTTTCATTTTCTGATATCCACTTCAATCTCTTTTTTCAGAGTGCTATGGTTTTCAGAGTAGAGGTCTTTGATTTCTTTTGTTAGGTTGATCCTAGGTATTTCAAATTTTTGGATGCTATTGTGAAAGGAATTGTTTGCCCTATTTCTCTCTCAGTGAATGATTTTTGTGTACAGGAAAGCTATTGAGTTTTGTGTATTGACCTTGTATCCAGTGACTTTAAAGAATTTGGTTATAGCTGGGCATGGTGGTGCACACCTGTAATCCCAGGACTCAGGAGGCTGAGGCAGGAGGATCACTGTGAGTTCGAGGCCAGCCTGGGCTACATAGTGAGTTCCAGAGCAGTCTGAACTATATAGTGAGACCCTGTCTCAAAAAAAAAAAAAAAAAAAAAAAAAAAAAAGAATTTTGTTATTAGGTCTAGGAGACTTTTGGTGGAGTTCTTGGGGTCTTCTATATAGAGTATCATGTCATCTGCAACTAATGACAATTTGAGTTCATTTCCTATCTTTATTCCATTTATTTATTGCTCTTGTCTAATTGCTGTGGCTAATTTTCCATAACTATATGGAACAGGATGCTGATAGTGGACATCTTTGTCTTGTTCCTAATTTTAGTGTAAAGGATTTCAGTTTTTGACCATTTAGTTTGATATTGACTGTAGGTTTTTTATAGACAGCTTTTATCAGATTGAGGTAGACACCGTCTATTCCAATATTTTCGAGGGTTTTTATCATAAATGCATGTTGGATTTTGTCAAATGCTTTTTCTGCATCTATTGAGATGATAATATGGTTTTTGTTCTTGGCTCTATTAATATAGTGCTTTACATTTATTGATTTGCATATGTTGAACCATCCCTGCATCCCTGGGATGAATTCCACTTGGTCAGAGTGTATGATCTTTTTAATGATCTTCTGCATTCTATTTGCCAATATCTTATTAAGGATATTTGCATTCACGCTTATTAGTGAGATTGGCCTATATAGTTCTCTATTTTTGGTTGGGCTTTTCTCTGCTTTGGGGATCAAGGTGATGCTTGCTTCCAGGAATGAATTTAGGAATATTGCTTCCCCTTGAATTTCACTGAAGAGTTTAAACAGTAGTGGCAGTAGTTCCTCTCCAAATATCTTGAAGAATTCAGGAGTGAAGTCATCAGAACCCAGTATTTTCTTAGTTGGTAAGTTTTAAATTATGTTTTCAGTTTCAATGATTGATACTGGGTTATTTAGAAATCTTAGGTCTTCTTGGTTCAACTTTGGTAATGGATATGTGTCTAGGAAGCTGTTCATTTCTTCTGTGTTTTCCATCTTATTGGCATAGAGGTTTTGGAAGTAGGTATTATTGATCCTCTTGATTTCTGCTAGGTGCATTGTAATTTCACCCTTTTCATACCTAGTTGCATGGATTTAGGTCTTTTCTTTCCTTTTTTTTATAAGGTTGGCTAAGGGTTTGTTAATATTGTTTATTCTTTAGAAGAACCAACTCTTAGCTTCATTGATTTTTTTTGTATTGCTCTCTTAGTCTGCATTGCATTAATTTCTGCCCTGATCTTTATAATTTCCTCCCTTGTGTGAGCTTTGGTTTTGTCCTGCTCTCCTTTTACTAGAAACTGAGCTTAAGCATCAGGTTGTGTAATTGAGCTCATTCTGTTTTCCTGATTTGAGTATTCACTGCTATGAATTTCCCTCGTAGGACCACTTTCATTGTGTCCCATAGATTCCAATGTGTTGTATTGTCATAGTCATTTAATCATAGGAACTGCTGCTATCTTCTTTAATTTCCTCTGTGACCCATTGGTTATTCAGAAGTGTGTTGTTTAATTTCCATGTATTTATGAAATTCTTGAGATTTCTTTTGCTATTGATCTCCAATTTCATTGCACTATGATCTGGTAATGTACAGGGGATAACACCAATTCCTTTGCACTTAACTTAAACATGTTCTATGAGTATGTGGTCTATTCTTGAGAATGATTCATATGCAGCTGAAAAGAAATGTGTATTCTGATTTTATGGGGTTTAACACCCTGTAAACATCTGTTAAATTCACTTGTTCAAGAGTTTGATTGAGTACTAGTATTTCATTATTTATTTTTTGTCTGGTTTACCAATTTATTTGTGACAGTGAGGTATGAGGTCTTCCACTACTATTGTATTAGTGCTTATTTGATTTTTCATGTCTGTTAGTATTTGTTTTATATAGTTGGGTGCACTAGTGTTTGTTGCATATATATTTATGATTGTCATCTCTTCCTCTTGGTTCATCCCTTTACAAGGATGTAGTGTCCTTTGTCTCTCTTAATCACTGTTGGTTTGAAGTCCACTTGATCTGCAATGAGAGTAGGTACTACAGCTTTCTTTTGGGGCTCCCTGTCACATGGAGTATTGTTTTCCCCCTTTACCTTTTAGTCTATGAATTTCTTTTTTAATTAAGTGTGTTTCTTGCATACAGCATATTGTTGGATCTTGCTTCTTGACCCATTCTGCCATTCTATTTCTTTTGATTGGTGAATTGAGACCATTAACACTGATGGTTATAACTGACATGTATTGACTTATCCTTGTCATCACTTTTTATTTTGTTGGATTCTCCCCTTTCGTGTTGAATTTCTCGTCATGCCTGATTGATTCATTCTGCCGGCCTTTCTAGCATTGTGATCCTCATTGCCTTTTCCTAGGATATTGTTTAAAATTTTTTTGGAGTGCTGGTTTGGTATTCATGAAGTTCCTAAGGTGCTGTTTGTCATGAAAGTATCTTATATCTCCATCAATTTTGAAAAATAGTTTTGCAGATACATCAATCTGGGTTGGAGATTATTTTCCTCTAGGGCTTGAAATGCATCACTCTACTGTCTTCTTTCCTTGTGGGTTTGTGTGGAGAAGTCTGCTGTGATTTTGATGGGCTTTCCTATGTATGTGATTTGCTTCTTTCATTTAACTGTTTGTAGAATTTTGTTCTTCTGTTGGGTTTCTGGAGTCTTATCTATTATATGCCTAAAGTGTAGATTTTTTTATCACAGCTAGTTAGAGTCCTACAAATGTAATTTATCCGTATGTCAAGTTCTTTTCCCCTATTTGGGAAGTTTTCTGCCATGACCTCTGTGAACATTTTGTTAATGTCATCTGCATTCCTGCCCGTTTCTTCACCCACTCCTCTCAGTTTTGTTATTCTTCTTTACATCATTTGGCAGCTGCTGGATTGATTTCTTGTGCTCCCTTACTATTTTTAAGAAAATTTTCTTTTCTGAGTCACTAATTGCCATCCTGTTTCTTATATCTGAAATTCTGTCCTCTCCCTGGCTTGTTCTGCTGTGTAAACCTTTAATGGAGTTTTTAATCTGAAAATTTGTTTGCATCTGTTTTATGGATTCCATTTGGTTCCTATGTTGGGATTCCATCATGTTCCTCCACTCCTCTATATTTAAATCTGTGTCTGCTCTACATTTATGAATCATGTGTTTCATTATGTACAGAATCACTGCTGTTATCTGAGAAATTATTTCTGATTTCATTTTTTCCAGGTCCTCTTTCATTGACAGCTCAGGGAGTCCAGGTGGTTGAGTGTCAAATTGTTCCATCTCATTTCCCTTTGCCTGAGGTGATCTGGAAGTCTGGTTTGGGGACTTATTTCCATTTCTTCTCATTTCAACAGATGCAGCCCACTGTGCCTTTGTTGAGGCAACTTTTTGCTCACCCAATGGTCTTCAATTATCAGCAAGCCACTGAGCAGCCTTTACTCTGCTGCTCCCCAGTACACCAATTCCTGGTGTAGAATGGTGTGCTTCTCGATCCCTGAGCTGACCTGTTGTCTGGGCAGGCTTCTAGCTGGGGCCTGTGCACACTTGGGATTGTATCTAGGTGTGCCCTTCACTAGGGCCTCTATGTAGCTGCTGTCTGGCGGGGTCATTGACTGGGGCTGTGTACTGCAGTTCCTGTTGTCTGTATAGGCTTCTGGTTAGTGACTCCAAGCATTTACCAATAGTTTTTGGGGGAGCCTCTGGCTGTTGCTTATGCATCTGTGTGGTTCTTTTCCAGGTGGGTCCTTGGCTTTGGCCTCTGACTGAAGCTTGTGTGCCTGTGCAGCTCTTTTCTGGGCAGGCCTTTGGCTTGGGTGGGTGAACCTGCACCTCTGGGTTTGGCATCGGGCACTGGCTGGGATCCACCTGCAGCTGCATAGCTCTGGTGCACACAGCTGCTCCCTGGGATCTGTGTGCACTTCCCGATGGTGTGGCAGGCCTCTTAGACTGCATTTCAAATACAGTTAGAAAGTGAAAATAGTGATTTAGGAGTTTCGTGTTCTCTATAGACTTTGATGTAAATTAACTGCCTAGTGGAAGGTATCACACGAGTCAGTCAATTGCTACATCAGGGACCTGTGTCGCCAATGATGAAGAAACACAGAAGCACAAATCTTACACTGCTGCCTTCCTAGTGGAGCCTTTTCCCAACTTCTAAATAAGCTCACTGCTCATTCTCAAGCCTTTCCCCTAGACTCTTGCTCTAAGTCACTGGGGAAATCTTTGATGTTCTCATAACTCCCTCTCTGTAAGCACAGGACCTTCTCAGTGGTGTAACCTTTTAGATTGGAAAATAGAACACTTTGCTCCAAGCGGTCTCCTTCCACTCTCTACCTCCTCAGCTTCCAAACCACAAGGAAATCTAGCAGGACAGCAATGGGGCTCAGCAAAACAAGGGCAAAAATATTCACATCAGCATACTTTCTGTCATTCCCCTTTCAAAGTCACACAGAGCCAGTCTCTGGCAGTTTAAAAATAGTCATTTCTGCCCTGGAAGTCAGCAAGTAGATCTTCGGGCACGTTGAGGTTGCATCTCAGAAATCTGTAATAGGAAAGTGCTGGGTGAAATACAGATTTTCTAAAATCATAACTCCGTACAATAAAGCATCCTAGGAAGATGCGCACTGTGTGGCTCCCAAGTGCCCCTTTTGCTGCTGGTTCTGAAGGACGAGAGTGTGGGAGGCGGAATTCTCGTGGGTCTCACCGGCTCTTCCCCGGCATCTCCCGCAGCGCAGTCCGGCTGCCCGCAATGTATCTTAGCCTTTAACCCTCTCATCACCTTTTCTGCTTGCTCCCCACTGTCCAGGAGCCTTGCTTTTGGGCCCTCACAGTGAGAGAAGTTCGGGGAGGAGGATGAATAACTCAGGTCAGCCCGGCGGAGGGACGTAAACCTTAACACCTTACATTTAGGCTCTCGATTTCTTTAGAAGTTTGGAAATTAACAAAAATATATATTCATGGTCAAGCTACTTTACAAATTTTAAACTGGATGATAAATCTTTTTTAATGTCATAATTCTTTAACTTTTAAATTATTAACTTGTATTTGCTGCTCAATGTGATGGGTGAACGATTTGCCTGTGGGAAGAACGCAGCTGAGACCAATCAAAAGGAAATTTAAGATTAAAGTAGTTGAAAAGAGCGATGAAGATCAACAGTCCTGAAATCACCTTTTCCCAGGAAGTCAAATGCCACCTTGGGACAAAACCCAAAGCCAGAAACTGATTAAGAGGTGGAAAGATGAAGACCATAATACTTTAAACATATTGATGTATATGAAATGGGAACCATAAATTCAGATTTTAAAAGTTGGTTTGTATAGTTATTGTTATTATATTACTGTTACTGAAAGGAGAAATCACAAGCCTTTATATTAAAAAAAAAAAGATCAGTATCCTAAGTAGTCACAAAACAAAGTCAATCTCTCATAAGCATCTGAAACAGAAATTAGGTTTAACAGCATGAATATCACGAACACTTTCTGTTCTAAAATACATTAATAATCTAGTTACAGTCTTGCATCCAAATCCTACCTAAAAGGCTGGAGGATTAAGTACGGCTGATTTTATTTTATGACGTGTGGAGCCAGCAGAGGGCGCTAGTGCGCGCGCAGAAGTACAAACTCTGCTCTGGGCAGCGGAGGGCGGGGGGAGGCGAGGTGGGGAGCAAGAATGGAGGGAGCAGTGCTGTCGGAATCTAGTGCCGACGCCCCCGCAACACACACACACACACACACACACACACGCACACGCACACACACGCGCGCTCGCGGTGTGAGCAATAGGAGAACCACCTTCCAAATCCTCAAGGATTTTTGAGAGGGTGGTAGAAGGCCAAGCAGAGGAGACCCTGCTCTTGTAAACTGCTGCAGCTGAGGGGGACAGAGCTTCTGACTCCTCCATGACCTGACCTTTTCACTGTCAACTTTTCGCTAACACTAATAAAATCCCGTTGTTGTGGTACCAAGTGCACGGATAAGACAGCACTTCCCCGAGCTGAGTGTCACGTTCTTAGGACTTCCCACTCACGACCTGACTGTCAGTGTCTCCGTGCCTCCTGTTTCCTCTCTGCAGGAGAAGAAACTGGGGTTAGGGAGCTTGTGTGTGTGGCTTGTAGCGACCCCGGGTGTGTTGAATTTCAGCTCTTGGCCCGCTCGTTCTACTGCACATGATTACGGGGCACAGGTGAAGAGTTCCTCCAACTCCCACTCACACTTTCTTTCTGTCTACAACTGTGCTGTGCTTCTGCCTAGGTGTGGTCATTTGGTCTAAAAGTCTATCAATATTTAACATCACTAGAATGGCCAACTTGTTTCTTCAGATCACAGGGGTTTCTTGGATTCCCATATTCTCACCAATTCATAGTTAAGTAGTCTTTATCATGCATAATTCATGTTCACTAATTCTTGTTATCACTAAGATGTTACATTCATATTCTCATTAATTCATACTTTAGTACTTATACCTGAATTAATTAATTTATGTGGTACTGAGGATTGAATCCAGAGTCTTCACACTGAGCTACATCTCCAGTTCTTTCTGTGTTTGATGTCTCAATAGGTCTGTAAATTGTCCTGGCTGGGCTTGAACTTGTGATCCTCATGCCTCAGCCTTGCAGAAGGTTGGGATACCAGGGATGCATCACCACATCTGGTTTTGACTGTGTTTACTAATCCCTGCTTCCTCATTGCTATGAGTTATGTCATTTCTCTAAATAAATTCCTTAGCCATTTGAGTCTCCTGGGTACCCTTCCACAATAATTTTAATGTGGTGAAGCGGTCTTCATGCTAAGCCTTCTCCTTTGTGTTCTTATTCAAGAAGACTGACTTAACCTTAGGTCACAACTGTATTTCCTAACATTTCGGTCTATTAGCCTATGGTTTTACCATTCACATTTTGGTTTGAAACCACATGAAATCCAATTTTATACATGGTATAAAACAAGCACTGAGCTGTGTTTTTCACATAGGGTGAAGTAACTGTTCATATCGATGTGCCTCTTTCCAAACTAGTAATGGTACTGAGTGTAGTTTTCTATTTTCATTCTAGTTTTATAATATTGTAGTCTCCTCAACTTTATGCTGCTGTACATTTTTCCAGGCATCCTATGATCTAGTTTATAAACAGTGAATTCAGTGCGATTTTTGTTAAGCACATGTAGTCAGTGTAACCACCGTCCTCAGCTTTCTATTACAGCAAATCCCTTCCCATTGCAAATTCCCTCACATTCCTTTGCAGTCCTTGCTTAGCTCCAACACAGCCTCTGGCAACCACTGAAATGAATTTTGTCCCTCTGGATTTGCCTTTCCCATAGCATAACGCACATGGAGCCATGCAATGAGATGCCTCTGGAGAGGGCTTCTGTCTTCTAGCATTCTTCATCTGAGGCAAGTGTGGTATGTTCCTTTTCTTGCTGAGCACTAAGCCATCCTTTGGATGATCAACAGAGTGTTGATATTGTTCAGCAGTTAAGGCACATTCGAGCTGTGCTTAAGTTTGAGTGATTATGAATAAAATCACTATAAACACTCCTAGGTAGGCTTTCATAAGTACATTAATTTTTTAAATTTGCGCAAATACTAAGAAAGGAATAAGGTGCTCTAGGTTATATACTTATGTTTTAAGACACTCCAAACTGTCTCCAAAGTGGCGATTATCCTGACTGCACTACGCCTTCTATCAGCTGTATAGGGTAGTTCTGCTTCATGTCTTTTTCTTTTACATCATTTTAGCAGTATGTACTATTAATGTACCTGACTATGATCTTTATAAAATTTATTTTTCCATACTGACTAATGATATCAACCATTTTATGTGTTTGCTTGACATCTGTATAATTTCTTTTGTGAAAACTGGCCATGGTGAGTATTTTATTGGATTGACTGTTTAATTACTACCAACTTGTGGGCATTCTCTACATAGTCAGAACACAGCTTTTCTTTTCAGATATGTGTTTTGCAAATAATTTCTTTTACTAGGTGGCTTGACTTCATATTTTCCTAACCAGTGTCTTTAGATAAATAGAAATATTTTAATTTGAAGAAGCCCACCATATTAATTTTACTTTTTATGGACAGTACTGTTGGAGATGCAGTGAGAAATATTTACCTATCTCAAAATGACAAAGATTTTTTTTCTTGTGTTTTTTTTCTAAACATTGTGTAGTTTTAGGTTTTACAATAAAGACTGCAATCCACTTTGATTTAATGTTTGAATACATTGGGAATTATGGGACAAAGCTCAGTTTTCTGCATGTATATGTTCAATTGCCATTTATTCAGAAGAGGGCTTAATCCATTAAAATTTCTTCGTACTTTTGTTGAAAATAATTGACCATATATGAGCATCCTCTTTGGATCTCCTGTTCTCTTGTTCTGTGTGACTCTCTTTTTGCCAATATCACACTGCCCTGAGTACTTTGGCATTCTAGTTAGTCTTTAGATTATTGTGTCTCCTCTGTTCTTTTTCAAAATGTTTTCTGGTGCCCTAGTTCTTTGATTTTTCTGTGTCTGTTCTAGAATGAGACTGTGCTCTGCTCTAACAGAATGCCACAGCCTGGTCATTTATAAACAGCAGAAGTTTACTTGGGCCACAAAGGTGGAGGCTGAGAAGTCACAGAACGTGGTACTGGCATCTGATGACACCTTTTGCTGCATCAAAACATGGCAGAAGGGCAAGTTAGCATATGTGAGTTAGACAGAGATGGGGCTGCACTCATCCTTCCTAGCACTTTTGCAGCACTTTTCCTACTCCTGTGGGAACAGCATTCGTACATTCCCAAGGAAAGATTCCTCTCGACATCATCACTACTTAAGGTGCTGTGGGGGCTTTGACCAGAGGTCTGCATGAGATGGAGATGCAGAGACAAAAGGACCTTTGGAGCCACAAGCCCAAAGCCTTCTGGAATATATGGTTAGAGATTAAAAGAGTGCCCTATAGGGCCACAGTCCAAGTCAGAGCAAAACACATTGCCTCAAGCAATGTAGGCTCTGGCCCTTGTCCTCCGGATGCTCTGATTTATTGCTTAGATCCGCCCTGAGATTAGTCAAGGAATGGACCACCTTGTACTTTCCCATCCTTCCCGTGTCCCCTAGGTGAATTCCTGCACAGACACCCTTCTTGTGTCCTTTATTCTTGCTTTCTGGTTTTGTCAGTAAAAAGACATAGGAGCTTCACTTTGGGCTGTTTTGTTGCTGGGACTCTCAAGCTGAGGAGGCTTCAGTTAAGGCAGGCCCTCTGGGCCTCCTTGGAGGTTGAAATGGGTATGGAGACTGAGCCATCTCTCATCCTCTGTGCTGCCCCACCGCGAACTGTGACAGGGTGCCACCTCTTAATACTGATCGGTTGGCAATTAAAGTTCAACATCAGTTATAGAGGGGACATTCGGTCCGTATTTAAAATTTCTGGGAGTTTTACTAGAATTAGAGTGAATGTCTGGATCGAAGGAGCCCGAACAAAGGGGTTAGCAACACCATGCCTTTTGCGCTGAAGATGAGACAGTTCCAAGTGACTTAGGGACTTTTCCACACGTAGCGGCCACAACCTTTCTGCAAGTCTGCTCTTTTGATGGAGTATTCTTGTGTTTAAACCTGTGATTTTGCATAGGTCTGCAGAGAGAGCCTACAAATTCTTACAAAGTCCTATAGTATCTGCAACTTTCTACTTACCTCCCAGGGATTTTATACTGTCATAGTCATCCATCCTAGGACAAATCCACAATGCTCTTAGGGTTGAGTAGAAATCCTCAAGCCCTCAATTCTGAAAGGGAAACAGAAAAAGAGTAGGAAGGGGCCATATGGAAGGAGCTATAAGGTGTGTGGCCAATCATATAATTTCCAAGCCCAAGAAGGACATTTACTTCAAAGCGCTTCTAGAATCCAGCACGGGGGCCACATGGAAATGAGCCTGTTAAAAAGTGGCTGTTGCTCACAGCACAGTGTGAATTTCACACAAAACGACCACAGTTCAAGGCAGCTGTGCCCAAAACCCTGTTTGTGGACATGGGAGGTCTGCATCTGCTTTGCCAGACTCCCAGGTAAGCAAATTTGGAGTCTGTGAAAAGCGCTTGCCTTCAGCAGTCTGCATGGCGGGCGCGGCCCATTACCCACAGCCACAGTTCTTATATTGCAGACTTGGATTCATACATCCATGAGCGGATGAACGGATAAAGAAAATGTGGTACTTACACAAAGTGGAGTACTTCTCTGCCATAAAGATAAGCTTGAGTCATTTGTAGAAAAACAGAAGCACCTTGAGAACATAATAGGCTAAATAAATAAGCTTTAAATTACATGCTTTGTCTTGTATGAGAAGCCCAAAGTATAAAAGAGATCAAAATCAAACTATAATGGTACAGAAGATCCTAATGAGATAATTGAGGAGGTGAAATAGGAAGAAAAGGGCTAAAGGTGTAGGGAAAGTGCGAAGGGTAGGGGAAAGGTAATAAGGGAAAAGAAAAAATGAGAAAATGAAAAAATGGAAATAAAGTGTTTGTAAATGGGGCGGGGAGGAGGGGGTGAAGGGAGGGCAGGGACAAGGGGAAAAAATGAGAAGCAAGACCTGTCATGTAGAGGTACAAGATCCCAATGATGAATGTAACTGTGCTGTTATACCTAAAATGTACCAATGAACTCAATGAGAAAAAAAATAATCAAAATAAAAGATAAGAGGGAGTAGGGAGATGGAGCTTTCTCAAAGTGAAATGGTATAAGACAGAAGGTGAGAGGGAAGGGAAAGGGGGTGAAAAGGGAATGAAGATGTGTTCTGTGCATGCACTGACTCCACACAAGGGATGCAAATATTATGTTCCATGCTACAAACAATTGCTTATAGAGAAAACGATCTGAAAAGATTATCACGTCTTTCCTGTGGCTGTACAATTACCACAGTGTGAGTGGCTTGAAGCGGGCAAGACTAAATCTTTTAGGGAGCAACAGAATTCTGGGAGTGATACCCTCTCTTCTTTGCTGTGTTCTTTTGGTGAGGAAGAAGCAATTAATAGGCATCATTGCATTAAGGTGAGTGATCACACAATGTGTGGTTTAAGAAGGAGGGGCTCGCTGGGGTCCTGTAGGGTTTATTCACTGCATTTAGCTTTCTGGCCCCCAATGATTTCTGTCTTTCCCATATGCAAATGAGTATCTTCATATGTTGTTGGTGGAATAAATCATTAAAACTCTCTGGAGTAACATTTGGCTCTAGGCCTTTTTGACATTTATTTCTCTTCTGACAAATATATTAAAGCAACGAGTGACATATGCTAAAATTTAGTGATGAAAGATGCTTTCTTATATAATGTAAAATAAAAAACTCCTACATTGCTGGCCAAGCCTCTCTACTCATTAGATGGTAACCTTTGAAAATATCATAGAAGGTTTTATATTTGTGTAACTAACTTTGCAAAATGCATTATGATAAAACAGGTTGCAATTTGAACTTGTAGTCTATGATTTTCAGAACGTCTATCTCACATACATACACAAGGATTGCAACCTGATAAATATATATTCTTGTGTATCAAAATAATTTACTCTTCTATTTTTATTTTTCTCTTAGGTTTGTGCAGTAATACCTCTGTTCACAAATGTTCACAAACAGAAATGTTCAGAAAAATTTTACTTCTGTACATGATCTCTAAAAATGTGGAACAAATTAAGTTCATCAGCTGAGGTCTCACTACATATATTCTGATCTATAGTGATTTTAAGAGTTTTAAAAATTTTTAAGAACAGGCAAAAGTGAAGGTATTGATTCAACATCTGCAATACTGAGAAAATGATAAATGCATCAAAGAATAACAAATTGTAGCTAATGAAAGTCATTACATCTAAGCCGCAAAAAATTCACTCCAGTTGTTGAATTGAGTAAAATTTCATTTATAGCGCACTTACTGTAAATGTTTAACTGTAAACTTTTGACTAAAGGATATTCCCAGAGATGGATCTAGTTTGAGATGGTGTAAGGAACTCATTAAATATATCCACAGCAACTTTTCATGTGGACTTGGTGTAAAAATTCTTACTTTCTCTACTTCATATATCCAATTGTTCATTTTTCCTCTCACCAAATCACATCTCTTTCCACTCCTTTTTCAATTTACCCAACTTATCTTAATCTAGAACCTGGAATTTCTTTATGAAATAAGATAACTTCTTTCCCTTTGGATCTCTACATTTAAAAACTTTCATCTACTATAGTTCCAAGGTGTCTCCTTTTTTCTTGTTTCATGTACCCCAAAGTCACTTCCCCTTTTCATTTCTGTGTGGGTTCAGCCCTTTCCTCCTGCTGTCCACCATTCCTGCTTAGCTTTCCTCTGTCCTCCTCCTGTTGCCTGCTGGTGTGGACCCGGCGTCAGGGCTGCCCACCGCCCTCAGCTGACTCCGATGCCTGTGTGTTTTGCCCATCACTGGTTCGCAGCGATGCAGTAGTAAGGATAGCAAGAATCATGCAAGTTAGGGGCAAAATGCCTCCGCAAATTCCTTTTTGAATAGTTAATACACCCATATAGTGTTGTTTACTTTGGAGTTGAGAGACAAAGATACTTCCTTTTCTTTAAATTGTATCTTAAGCTTCTCTTTGGCTCATGTACTAGAAATTTGTTAATAACCCTCATTAATTCAGTGGAGAGCCATGAAGAATCACTAGACAAAAGGGATCAATGTTTGGCTGAAGTACAAGATGCCCTTCTTTAGCATCTTCCTCAAACGAACAAAGAATTCGAGAAGATATTTTCAAGACATGGTATTTATGAGAAAGAAAAAGGGGAAAATATGGAAGCACCATTTCCTTCTGAGGCCACCTGAAGGATCCTCTTTAGATGAGTCACCGGTGACAGAGGAGTTGGTTTCATTGGTCCTGGTGTCTCTCGATTTACTTCCTTATTTGTGGTCCAGATTTGGAGAGCAGGCATTCGGCCTTTAGGGATCGATGAATATTAAAGTGTTAATATTAAAGCTTTTCCTTCTCTGGCAATATCACTCTAAACCGGTATCGCAGCACTAATTTATTTTATTAATTCAATCTCATTTTGATCCTCAGGTAGAGCTGTAGCTGTTCAAGTGTGTGTGTGTGTGTGTGTGTGTGTGTGTGTGTGCGTGCACGCCTGTGTGTGCTGTTCTTCTACAATAGAGGTAGAGTAAGATAATGGATAGGCCCATCAGTACATTGACTGAGGGTGAATCCTAGCTTGGACGTTTACAAACTGCAACCCTGAAGAAGTTATTCTATCCCTTTGTGCTTGAGTGTTTTTATAAACAAGGAACAATTAATTATAGTACCTATTTCAAAAGCTGCATGAGCACTAAATGGAGTAGTGCATGTGAAGCAGTTACTACACGGGGGCTTGTGGTGCGTGATGGCCTGGGTCCAGATGGCCCCCCACAGCCCCTGCCATCATAGGAGGGGCTTTTTGGAGGTGGTTAGGTCTAGGGTGTGCTAAATTAGTTCACTGACTGGTTTAGCATAGTTCTGGGTGTGGATAACGGGACGGCCTCGCTGGGTGTAGGTAGCACCAACCAATAGGCTTACAGCCTGGGTGGGCTAAAAGGGACTGGGAGGCTCGATGCTGCTTGCTTCTCCTTTGCTGCTGCTACTGCTCAATGCCTTTTGCTTGCCATGCCATGGACTGTTGCTCCTTTGGGAGGCCCCTCTGCCATGCCTCCCTGCTTTGGAACCAGCCAACTGTGGACTGAAACCTCTAAAAACTGAACTAAATAAACCGTTCCTCCTTTCACCTTGGGTGTCAGGTATTTTGTCTCAGCAGTGAGAAAGTAACTAAGACACAGTGACTGATCCTCCAATATTTGTTATTCTTATTTTATGTCTGTAATGTAGTGAATATGTACTGTGGTATAATAGGTAATGAATTTGATTGGATATAAAGTTTAGATAATAGAGCTGGCTATTTTTCTTATGGTCCAAACTTCCCCACACACTTCTCTGTAATAGAAAAATGACAAAATGTTTAGAGTTAGCAAAAAATTCTGATATTTTCCATAATAAGTTTCAGGACATTTAAATTAAAGCATCAAAAGTCCTTTGGGACAATAAACTATATGTATTCAGCATGGAACTTTTTAGGAAATGTTTAAAAGAGCCAAGAGAATCTTCTTCTTTGCACAGAACGTAGACTACTAATTAAATATCTTGGTTACCTTTCAACGTGCCTGAGATCGTGAGTGCCGGCTCCAAACGGTCTGTCACCACCGCTTTACGTCCTCTTCCTTCTGACCCTCACCGTACCATCCGCATTCCCACAGGCAGCTCAGAACTAGAGCCGTGCACAAAAACGTTCTTTCCCATTCTTCACTGTCCCTGAGCACTAGCAAGAAGGACCGCCCCGAAGTTTATGCAACTTGCATCCACAGTCGCCTCCCTCCTCTATCAGTCTTTGCTTCTTGGACTTTGGCCTTTACTCCGCTCTGATCTCGATACCTCCATCAGGGCCTACACTGGGCCCAGACGCACTGGGCTTTATTTTCTTGGCCAGGCTTCAGGATGTGAGCTTTGCTCACTGCTGGCCTGCTGCTGGCCAATCCAGGGCTCCCTCGTGGATGTGGATCTAGGTGCCTGTTTAACTTCTGTCCTCAGCATTTCAAAATTATTAGTCAGGATCTGGACCAGGGCCAAAAGAATATGAATATTTTAAGATCCCTCTACCCCCTGCATCTGGAAGACAGATAATGACTCCCCCAGAGTCGTGCTTATCCATACCCCATATTAATCCAGTTATGATCCTAAGTTAATAGCTCATTCCTGGCCATTAAGTTGGGGAAATCTTGAGTGGATCTGGAGACTTCTGGCATGCTGAGTTACCACAAAGTGGCTCTGAGACACTGGAGGGAAGACAGAATTGAAGGCTTATGCCACGGAGTGCTTAAAGCTTAAAGCACTCCCGGGTCTTCTCTCTCATCAGTGGATTCTGCCATTTTCAATCCAACAGGATGGATCCAAGACAGTTTGGATTGAGTGTCAGATATGTGCTGTTCCAAGCCAATTTATCATTGTGTGCACATCCATTCCTAAAGCCCACTCACTCCTCCGGCATTTGTGCCTCCACCTGCATCCCTGAAACACAAGGTCCTTGTTCCTGGAGCCCTGCTGCTAAACTCATCTGCAGGTAGGAGTCCTTGCTGTCCCAGCCTGCGTCTCTTTCCTTTCTCTGCTATCCAGTCTTTCTCTCTGGGGAAAGGTAATCCCGATCTCAGTAACTCTTCATTTCCAGGGGAACTGTGACACGGCTCATCTGTGGCTGGAGTGAGGGTCGCCAGCCATGGCTCTTTTGGTGAGCTGGATTCGAGAGCTTTCTTTTGCCCAACTGTTCCTCCCCACTCTATAGCACTGCTCTCTTCCTGTGGCCGCTTCTCAGCTGTTCTGAAGATCACTTATTGACTTACAGTATTTTCATCTTGTTTTAACTTCCTATGATCACCTAACTCTATTCACCACTGTTTTCCTTCTTGGCATCTCTAGTTTTGCTTTGTTTCTTTCCTTTCTTTGGAAGGCTTAAAAAAAAACACACTCCTATTTTGTATAAAAATAGCTCTCATTACATGTCAAAAATTCTCTTGCTTTTTGATTTACACTTGAAAGACAGTCTGATAAATTCAGAGAAAAAAATGAATTTATATTTTCTGACAACAGATACCTATCAATTAACAAAATTTTCCTCACATGATAGAAACATGTGTCCCATGGTTAGCATTCACCTTAGGTATACATTCCTTATATGCTGTTTATACTCCAAGGAGAATTAAGAATAGATTCACAGTAGTCATTGCCTATAAGTATGCAGAATTATTATTAGAAAGCATATTTAAACTAGCAAAATATCTACATGAGATGTAGAAAATAGCCAGTCTGAGTATTCTCATGGCTAAAGTGAAAAAAATCTTTCTTTGGTCATGGAAGAAATAGAACCTTTCCTATGTCTTTATAAAAGATATATAAATCATACCTTATAATAAAGTATGAAATAATAGGTGTAAAATTGCTGTATCAATAAATAAGAAAAATCCCATCCATTTTTGGGAAAAAAATGAGCTGACAAAGAAAAGTACTTTATACTGTTGATTTTGCGCATATATATACATATATATAGGCGTATTTGACATAGGAATTTAATCACAAAATACGCTAGTGTAAAAGCTCATGATAAACATGATCAATATTGTAATTTTAATCTTGTGGATCATTGAGGGAACAGAATGTATGAGTATGAGAATTGGAGATGATAATAAAATAAATTAATGAATTTACCTTATGCACCATAGATTATAGAACACTCTTCTGATTGTATTTTCAAATTGCCAGAATCATAAAAATCACTGTAAAAAAAATAAAAAAACATAATCCCATCCATGTATATCAACAATATCATCGCTCAAGTCAGAGACACTGGTTTACAGGAAAACATTTCACCACTTTTCCCATACGGATCTTTCCCATATGAAATTCTAACAAATTAATTTGAACATAGTAAAAAATAACAGTGTGATTGTTTGTGTGAGTTTGGGCTAAAGAATTTATAATGGCAATACTTGGCACTTCTGTGACATTTAGGTTCTAAATCACACTCACAATATTTTGTTTTCTCATCATCATGGTTCATATCTAGATGCCCCCAGAAGCCTCTTGTGCTCATAGCTGGGGCTTCTGGGAGTGACTGGATCACGGGCTTGTGGTACTGGATTAGCTCACTCATTGGCTTAGACCAGCTCTGGGTGTGAATGGTGGATTTATTGAAGAGGGAAGACCCACTCTGGGTGTGGGAGGCACCGGCCAATAGACTTGCTGCCGGGTAGAATAAGAAGGGAAAGAAGAAGGAAGTCTTGCTGCTTCGTGTCCACCTTGCCACAAGGAAGCCTCCTCTGCCATGCTGCCTTGTCTTGGACCCAGCCAACTGTAGAAACTTCTGTAGACTGTGAGACAAAGTAAATCTTTCTTCCTCCAAGTTGTGGGTGTGAGGTATAGTGTCTCGGGTATAAGAAAGTGATTAAGACATTCATCAAGTGTTAACTGAGTATCTACTCTGTGACAGGCACTGCAATAGGCTCTGGACACAGCTCTGCGTAGAAGGCACAAAGCCTGCCTGCAAATCTGTCCATCTCATGTGGTCACTGTAGACACCTATGAGGCACAGCAAAAAGCCTGTATTACAGGTTAGAAAATTGGGCTTCTGAGACAGTGTATGAGTTAACAAAGGAACACACTTCATAAATGTGGACACCAAGACTCGAGATCTGCTCTGTACATTCTCATTTTGTAATCCAACAAACCTTTAGTGGTGGCTGCAGAAGGGTATGCAATGAAGAGAGCTGTTGGTGAAGGACTTTCAGGTCATGCTGGTAAATCTCCTCCATGGGACACAGGGACTCTGGGGACCAAATGAATGCGAATACTGAGCAAGCCCCTTCTGCTGTGACCTGGGGGTTGCTCCTGGTTCCCATCACGACTGGTAGACCACTGTTATTTGGCTTCACTGGGAACCTCCGACAGACCATTTCTGGGGGACACATTGCTCTGTTCTCTAAGTTTCTCTCCAGTCTCTTTTCTGTCATCTTTTCCCATCATTCAGTCAAAGGAAGACACACAATGACCTATGTTTAGTGTCACTTGATAAGAACACAATTCTAGTTGTCTTATGTTTTAGATAGCTTTTGTTCTGTTGTAATTTCTTGATCAAATTTCCTTACAGATGTAAATTCCTTTTGGCATAGTTCTGTGAATAAGTAATTGTTCATTTTAACATGGTGTAGTTCTGAAGGAATCCTTTCACATGTGTTTTGTGGCTGGATTTTAAGAGCTGAGAGTTGAATGAGTACCAGAGTAGCTTCAGAGACATTTGGCAAGTCAACCTGCTCTGTGAGGAAGCTCGTTTTCATACCAAGATTTAGGAGGCATGGAGAAAATGGCTTTAAATGCTATGGTGTTTTCAGCTTTTAAACTATCAAGTTCTGCAGAGAAAATGAAATCCTTTCAAATTTTCAAAGCAGGCTCTCCTTCTTGGTAATGGATCAAGATATCGTAGTGGGAGAGAGGTTCAGATTTGCCTGAAGAACTGCCTATACTTGGGAAAATTAAGGTGTGTTATGCTATATTTTGTCTCCTAGAAAAAGCACAAAGGCAATAAAGAAATAGCAAGAAGCCTTATGAAACCGATCACTAGGGAACCTGCAACGGACACTCCAAAACTATATTCAGACAGTGAGCATTCCCTTCTGGAATATCCAGGCCTGGAAATATACAATATAAACACATTTTCATTTACATGAAAACAGAATATCTTAAATTATTGTTTCCTGAGCAAAAACAGCAGCAAAGCTCTGAAAAAACATTAAAAAGTTTTGAGAAACAAAGTAAAATAATCATATTATTTCTAAAATAGCTAACTTTTTTTTCCTGTAAATCCTGTCCCTGTCAACACCACCCATCTGCTCTGCTAAAAAAGTTCAGACTATCTCAAGAAGAATTTCAAAAACCTCAAAACAAAATGGGTTTTAAGCTTTATTTCTAGTAGAATATGTCACAGAGAACACTCAGAGGTAGGAAAGGGCAGTGTCTTCGTCATATTTGGTACACTAGTACACAGTATGAAGAATGACCATAGTGTAGATAACCACAACAAATTCGTAATAGTTAAATTTTGGAAGCAGCCTATATGTCCATCAACAGATGAATGGATAAAGCAAATGTGGTGTTTACATGCAATGGGGTATTACTTTGCCCAGAGGAAGGATAAACTTAGCCATTTGTAGGAAAATAGATGTACCTTGAGAGCAAAATATTAAGTGAAGTAACTGAGACACAGATGTTTAAATGGTTTCTCTAATATGACAAACCACACAAACACACACACACACACACACACACAACCACACACATATGGAATGATAAAAGACAGATAATGGTAAAAGAGAGAGAGAGAGAAAAAGCAAAAGGGATTGTAATCAGCATGGACTATGTATCTAAAAGTGTACCTTCACTTGGTATAAAACATGACTTACATGTTTTATATGTTCTTTTGGCCTATTAGTTTGGTTTTCAATCTGTATATCTGATAACTAACTTTATAAGGTCTTATAAATACATGAATCTGATGCTGGAAAAATAAAAGGGGTGGAGGAAAGGGGAAAAAAGAATTGAAATGTGATATGTACATGTACCAATTCCTTAGAGAATGTAATCATTATATTTTGCAAGCATGTACTAATAGAAGTCAAATAAAGGAAAAAATGATAATCAGCATATGCAATAAGAAGTCAATCAATTTATAAATAAAGCAGGAAAAGTTGAAGAAAGATGGATTCTTAAAAAGAACAAAGGTCAACTGTGCTGTGTTCAGTATTGACTGTAACACATTTTTCGTATTTTTACTTATCGTTACTTTGTGGGCAAGCTCCACCACTCTTAGTAAGATAAACTCCAGAAACTGGAAGGCAGGCTGCAGCGAGTAAAAGAGCTCACAGGGAGAGCTATCAGAGACCCCTGTGGCGGGTTCTGATCTCCTGCTCAGTGCTCCGATGCAAGGCTAAAAGAAAAACTCAAAGACAGAACTAGAGACAGAGATACGCTTGTGCAAGCAAGGCTGAAAGAGCAAGAACCCGAAACTCCCAGAGCGGTAGATATTTATCAGTGACCTCATGGGCTGGGGTAGTGGGGCTACGTGGGGGGACTCCGCGGAGTTGCTATGGACACTTTGCTGATGCAGGCAAGGCTTAGAAAGGAAGAGACAAAACATTCTTGAATTAGAAACAGAACAGACAAAATAAAGGTTGTGGTTAAAAATTAACCGTGGCTTTTTAGTAAAGAAGGTTTTGGTCTGGGAACAGAATTTGGGTAAGAGTCACTCTGACCTCAGCACGTCGGGTTTAGCTGGACGCACTTCTCAGAAGAAGCCACTCGTGGGTTGATTCTCCACAGCCCGCACCGCCCGCAGCCTGCTTTGCGCATTACCAGTGGGGCGGTCTCCACAGAGAGCTTCTGTTTCGAGGAACTGACCCTGTGATCAGACAGATTTCTAATGCATTCCCTATTTTTTATACCTCTTTGAGTACATGAATGTATTTTACTTCTACTTTTACCCTCATCTTTTTTGTTCTATTGTTTCTTTAATTATTTTTACTAGCACTCGCTTGAAGCACACAGTGGCTGTATGCATCATGGGAAGCGGATCCACACGCATAACTCATCTTAATTCTTTTTACTTTCTCTTCCCTCACCTCCCGCCATACTTAGTACCTTCCATTCTGGCTTGGTGATTAGGAACAACCTAGACTACTAAAGTGACTTGTCCGAAACAGGTTGTAAAGTCAAAAACAGTTCTTGAACCCAAAGCTTGCCTGCTTCCACGTGCATGTCCTTAACCAGCGCATTAATAGCTGCTCATAGGCAGTCAAATATATAGCAGATAGGCGTGGATTATAATTTTCCTCCTCATAGTAGCTCACATTTTCCAGTAAGCTCTTACAACACTTTCTTCAGTTTGTCTTGGATCTTTACTCTTCCAGTTCAGAGACCAATCTGTTCTAATTTGTTTTGACCACCCACAAATAGACACAGCGTCAAAACTATAATTGTGATCGTGAACTTTTTCCATTCTTGGTATTGATCATATAATTTTGAGTCAATCCAAATTGTGGATTTTTTAAAATAATAAAATTAGTTAGGTTGGGAACCTAAATGGCCTCTTATTAAAGTCAGCCAAAAGCTTCTTGAGCTTGATTTTAAGTGCTCAAAAATCAGTAGTTTGGTGCTGGCCCCTCCCACATCGTCTCCCTTTGACAAAAGGAATCTTTATTTAGAGTTAGGACTTTTATTCCTTTTAATTTCACCCTCTTATCTTTAATCAGCAATCCTCCAGTTACTCAAAGCTAAGCCTTGTTTTCTTTCAAAGCTAAATCAGGACATAAACTTTGGAAAACCTTTTAAAGGATAATTACAATTTTATTTACCCAGTTTCATAACAGATATATCTTCACACTTCTAAAATTAAGGCAGTTTTAAGCAAATCCACAATTTTAGCCTTAGACATTCTATTTGTTATTTAGGCATAATCTGTGTGTAGTAAAATTTACCCTTTTTAGTACACAGTTTTATGAGTTTTGACAAATGCATACACTGGTGAAAGGACCACAGCGTAGATATGGAAAAATGGGACCACCTAGAGATTACCCGTGCCCCTCATTAGCAAAGGACATCCTGCAGCCCAGTGGTGGAGACCCAATTTGGCCCTCTGGCTTCGTCATTTTGCAAGTGAGTCCAGATCTGTGCACTTAGCCTCACGCATCTGGTGTCCTTCTATGCTGGATTGTCATGGTGTTGGGAAGTGGATGTTTTCACAGATCTGCACAGATAAGGTTTTCTGAGCAAACGTCCCCAAAACCTGGAATAAAGAGCAAAGGTTTATTGTGGTTCACAGTTGGAAGTTGGAGGGTTTCAGATGTGGAACTCTGTGTTACCATTCAAAGGGTAATGCAATTTAATGACCCCTGGAGCCCAGTGCTGGCTTTCTGGAGTAGAAATCTTCCTCTTTCTTCTCAGATAGAGCTCATTTATTGTTCAAAGAAGGACGATGAGGGCTGGAGCAATGAAGTTAGTGTTGTAAATCCTAAGATTTTAAGAAATCAGAGGGCATCTGCTTTTTCTCCTCCGGAGAATTGGGAACACTTAAACTCCCACATTCCTACATTCAAATTCCTGTTGTAGTGTAAGGAGCTCCTTTTCTGTACATGGAGGGTCCCTCTGTCTTTCTCCACAGGACCTCAGAGAGAAGAAGAAGTGGGAAGTGGAAACCAAGGCGGTTACTGTCGTCATTATTAGTTATATGTTCTTAATCCATAAATCTTACATGTGCACTCAGTACAGCATAAACACAGATATTAAAATGATGTCGAACAGTTCAAATAGTCCTCGTCTTTTTCTAACTGAATGAAGTAGTGTTTATTGCTCAATTTTGTCATCACTGGGTTGGAATGTGGATTAGGGGTGTGATCCTGAGATTAAAAGTGTGGTACTAATTTAGTCCTTTAGCTGGAGTTAGCCTAGTTCTGGGTGTGTCTGAATGGACTCCCTGCAGACAGAAGCCCCACCCTGGGTGTGTATAGCCTGGATGGGCTGAAAGGGAAAGGCCCGCCTGCTCACTGCTGTTGATCCCTGCTTCCTGCCTGCCCTCTCCGGGACTGCTTTTCCTCTACGATGCCTCTCTGTCCCACCACCCTGCCGTGGACACTGCTGCAAACGAGGAGCTGAAATCAACCTTTCCTCCTTTAACTTTGGTGTCAGGTATTTTTCTCAACCTTGAGAAAGGTGACTAAGACACACCTCAGCCTAGGAATTAAGCAATTGGCTTGTCCTGGACCTTCGGCTCTCTGATGAATATAAAAAAGTAGTAGTTTTGCAGATTATCTGTGTAGGTTTCAGCTGCTGTTTATTTTGCTCTACGGGTGGGTGGAATTGTCTCTACAGCCTTTCTTTTTTTTTTTTTTTTTTTTTTTTTTCTGGGGTT
>NW_022900937.1:4608379-4660995 GCF_012274545.1 Fukomys damarensis
TTTTTTTTTTTTTTTTTTTTTTTTTTGGTCCTGGGGATCAAACTTGGGCCCTTGTGCTTGTGAGGCAGGCAGTAGAACCACTGAGCCAAATCCCCAGCCCAGCCTTTCCCATCTTAAGTGAAAGCCAAAATCTCATAATCGTTTCTTATCTCCATTAAAAAAACCTACTATTAAATTAATAGTACATTTAAAAATTAAAGTTGTTCAATGTAGAATAGTGAGAATAAATGGTCCAAAGGCAGGTGAAGTTCCTTCCTAAGCCCACCATAGACATTTTTAGCTGTGCTATCTTTGCTGGTGAGGGCTCAGCTCTGTTTATATTTTCACAGGCCCTAGACCACTCTCTATGGCCATGTTTACCATCAATGGGGATTTTACACTGAGGAACTGTAGTAAATTAATACTGAATTTTGTTCAATGTTACCAATTACAAATAAATGCACAGAAGTGCCGGTTACATAAATTGTATGAACAGATACCTTCTAAAATAGGGTTGAGCTCTTTGAGAAAATGACAACCATTTCATAACTAATCTTCTATTGTAAAATGTATGGTGTGTTTTCTAAAATGTGTTTTGAATTGAGAGATTATAGCTCCTTCCTTTTAGTACCCCGAAAAAGCCCCTTGATTTTCTTGGTACAGCTGGGGCAGGCAGAGGTTTTCAAAGTAACTTCAAAGAGAGTGAAAAATGTGGAATAAATACATAAAACAGAAAGGTCTTAGTTTCTTTCATTATTAGCTTTATCTCTGAGAACCCAAGGCCATATTGATCAGAAGTCTTGGCTCTTTTGCTTCACTTTCTGGTCTTTTCCCTAAAAAGGTTACCTGTCAGGAAGTAAACCCCTCAACTTTTCAAGGTTCAGATAAAAGGAGAAATTTTTATTTAAACAATACATCTGGAACCTTTTTAATAATTCCAATTTTGGTATGAGCTAGTTAGCTCTTCCGTCTGTAATTAATTCCACGGAGCTAGAAGGTGCCTGGGAAGTTTCAGAAACTTTCGATGGAGTCATACTACTAAATAAATAAATAAATAAATAGGAATAAAAGCATTGTTCCTACTGGATAAAATTGTTACAAAGACTCAGGGAGATGACACATGTAAAAGCACAAAGCCTAGCACAGAACATGCTGATTTTACTTCTGTTAGTGTAAACTGCTGTTATTAACAGAATATCACAACCATTAGCCTTCCATATGTGAATTGTGTCTTGATTTTTCAACCCAGTAATGTCAGCTAATATGAGATGACAAATCAGTGTCTTTCGGTAGATAAATGTCTGCTAACTTCAGCAAGTTCTGACAATGAAAAGGGAAGCTACAGTCTGGGGGAAATATTGGCACAGGGCATATACAAAAGAAAAAGAAGAATATAAAAAAGAACTCTTAAAATCAACATTAAGAAAGTGAACAACTCTATGAAAAATGGGCAAAAAAAAAATGGATTGAAAATTTCACCAAAGAAGATGTGCTAAGCAGATGACATACAAGCATATAAAATATGTCCAATATTGTATGTCATCAGGAAATTATAAATTAAAACAACATTTTTATCACACAGGGCGGATGAGAATATGGATCAACCAAGAACTCTCACTCAACAGGGGGCAGAAGGCAAAATGATACAGCTGCTTTGAAGAGTTTGTGGTTGTTTCTTACAAAGCTAAATACTGGCCCCAGGTGGTTGTGCACACCTGTACTCCCAGAGCCCCAGAAAGCTGAGGCAGGAGGATGGCAAGTTCTGGGCGAGCTTGGTCAGCTCAGGGGTTCAGTGAAACCCTTTCTCAGAACAAAGAGGTGGGAAACTAGTGCAGCACAAAGGCCCTGAGTTCAAACCCCGGTATGGCAAAGAAAATGCCAAACAGCTTAATATCATCTTGCCATGCGATCTAGCAATTACGTTCCTTGGGAATTACTCAGCCAAGTTGAAAATGTATGTCCTGACAAAAGACTGTTCATAGTAGCTCTATTTATAATTGCCGAAATTTGGAAGCAAACACAATGTCCTTTAGGAGTGCATGGATAAAAAGAAACTGTTCTACATCCACGAAATGGAATATTATTCAGTTATATTATCAAGTCACTAAAAGACATTGCACATCTACCTGAAATGCATATTCATAGGTGAAAGAAGCCAATCCCGAAAGACTGTACTGTATGATTCCAATCATATGATATTTGGGAATGGGAAAAATGATTGTGAAAATGAAAAGATCTGTGGTTATATGATTTGATGAGGAATGGAGGATCACTATAGAGAGAACACAGAGACTCCTAGAGCCATGGGACGTTTCTATGTGATGCCATAACGTTAATGCATGACAGTTTCATTGATCAAAACACAGAGACATATACAAAGCAGAGAATGAGCTCTCATGTGAATGGTTAATCATAATTTCTCCTTCTTGCTATATATTTAATAATAATTGTTTAGCATTTGTTCCTGCAATTCATTTTTCTATGTAAGAACACTACTTTTACCTTGTGACTTTTGCGGACAAATACACAACATTTTGATGATTCGCTAATTGAATTGAGACAAATTAATTGAGACAAATCTGTTCCATTTCGTTTAATAGAATATTAAACATTTTAGATTATTGTAACTTTTTTGTGAGGTCGACAAAGAGCACAGCATGATTGATGAATTGAATTTAGTAATCCAAGAGAAACAAAGTTGTATCATTTTTGGTACGAATTTAATATCACTTGAAAGAATAATTATAAATCTCTTCATATTGTCAGCTGAATTAGTAGGACTAAAATATTTCTTTATTCCAAACTTAATAGAGTCTTTAATATTCTGATGTTAAACTGGAACTTCTACAGGGTATTGTGGCATTCAGTGTTTACTAATTACTTGCCCATGAAAAACATTTTAATTTTCATCATTCTTAATATTATTATCTATTTTAAAATGCTGAATGGAAACATAAGGCTTTAGAAAATAAGTGCAAGTGGAACAAAATCCCTTATTAAGAAGAGAAAATAAATGAGAAAAGTCATCCATATGTGCTTTCAAAGATGTACTTTTAAAGTAAAGTGTAAAATATATTAAAGAAACAATAGCTTAAAAGATACAATCTTCATATCAAAATAAAGGTTAGGAAATGGTCCAGTATATGTGTGACTACATCCAATTACATTGAAATACTTAAAGCTTATTATAAAACTGTTTAAACTTGATATACATGTATGAATGTGTTTAAGTATTTTTATATATTTATCTATATATACACATATATGCAATGTTCTAATAAATTAATTTCTGATTTATGTATCTACATGAAAAATGTTTACTTTAATCACATCAGTCAGATGGGGAAACACAATAGAGATCAGAAAATAGAAACATTTTTCTCAGATGTACTCAGGGAAATCCCAGTTAGGACAGATGGCAAATTAATAACGCAACAAATAAGTTATTTAATTGCTTCATCATATTGCTTTGACTCCTATAAAGAAAAGCTCTTCATTTACCATAGACCTTTGAGAACCTGATTATACACTGGGCTAGCACATCTATTCTTCGAAATTCCCAGAAATAGAAATGTGCAAATTACCATCTCCATCCACAGTGAAATGAAATAGGTAATAAATAAGTGTTCAAAGAAAAATAAGCAACTTAAATAGTTTATCCTTTTACAGATGTAACAGTACTCTCTCAAGTCATTTTTATATCATTGGAAAAATAAAATTTGCAGACTATTTAAATATAACTGTACCCCTAGGTAGATACGAGGCACAGCCAAAAAGAAAAGAAAAACTATTGTTTTAAAAACTTAAGTGCTCTTAGTATTAATCAAAAAAGAATGAAAATAAATTTAATATTCAACTCAAGAAATTAGGAAAAGTGCCCCACCTCATAAAAATCAACTGCAGAAACCACGAGAAAATAATAAAATAGGACCAGAGGCTCACAGCGAAGAAATATCATGGAATTACTACTTGTACTAAAAAGCTAGTTCTTTGAAAGGACCTGCAGTATAAACAAGGATCTGCAATAGCCAGTCAATGAAAAGTAATTGCAAGCAGTCATTGAAGACAAACATTAAAAATGGAAAGTCTACATAATCACAAGTAAAGGAGAGATGCTTTAACAAACATACTACTAAGCAGTAAAATCTGAAAATTCCAGCTCCATCAATGTTTCTCCAGAATATATAAATGATCAACATTGAAAAGAAACAGAAGCTGGCATGGTGGTAGCATTCCTGTAACCCCAGCCACTCTGGAGGCTGATGCAGAAGGATCACAAATTTGTCAGGACCAGCACTGGCAACGCAGGGAGACCGTTCTGAAAAAGAAGAAGAGGAGGAGGAGGAAGAAGAAGAAGAAGGCAGGAAAAAGAAAATCTTATTAAGGAGCTACCATCATTAGGCCTTGGTTCCTACGGTATCAGGGATGGGCTCCACACAACTCTGTCAGACTGTCTGTCAGACGGAAAATTCCGATAAATTCTACCGTCACTTAAAAAAGCTGGCACAAATCTCTCGGTTTATTTTGTGTGAGATATTGTGGGTCTTTTAGCACTCGTGCTTTTTTTCTTCATTAAAAAGCAATCTGCATTCTGTACCTTTGATCATTCCTTCTTTCCCATTTGTTCCAATATTTTCTCCAGAAATATCAGGTTTTGCAAATGCACTCAAATTTCTCCTACTCGTTATTGGTCAAGCTGTAGACACCTTCAATTTAAAGTCCCTTGTCATTTAAAAACTGATATTGAGAGCTGGGGATTTAGCTCAGTGGTGCCACCACCTGCCTTGCAAGCACAAGTTCCCGAGTTCAATTCCTGGTACAAAAAAAAAAAAAAAAAAAAAAAAAAAAAAAGAAAAGTAAAACTGATGTTGGGTCAGATATTCTGGAAACTCTTTCTAATATATCACCATCCTTTTCATCCTGCCTGGTTGTCTTTTTTGTCTCCAGTAGTGCCAGATTTTACACTTTCTGCTGTCTGACACCGCATTACATATTTCATAGATTTTCTTGACATCTCACTCTCGATTTCATCGGAGATAATTTTCAGAGGTGACTATCTGTCTGATCATGTAGATGAGGCTGCTTGCACCCTGCCCAGGTTCAAACTACAACTTCACAACGCTGATTTCATGACCTTGGTTTCTCCTTTGCTTCATTTTCCTCATCTGTAAAGTATGGGTAATACAGTAGCAGTACTTTCTTGTATGACATTAAACGGTAAACAAGTTTATTTATACGCAGGGTTTAGAGCAATGCCTGGCGTACACTTAACACTAGAAGTGTTCTGAAGTTTGGCTTAATTGAAGGGTGACCTGGATCAACAGAGGAGCAGGCTAATGTTCATAAATCTCACTCTGATTTCTAGTGTTTGGCAGAACATCTGACACGCCAAGCTATGTACCATCTCTTCTCCCTACAGTCTGGTACTCTGCTGCTGCTCTGAATTTTTCAACAAATAAGAAAGCAATATCGCTGGCAAGCCAGTTAGTAATATTCTTATCACCTTGTCCCAAGGCAGCCGAATTCAAATACTGCACTTTCCCTTTTGTTTAGTTATTTGCTTCATGATATCACTTTTGTATGAGTGCAAGAACGGGACAGGAAGGTGGAGTTCATGGACCTAGGGAAGTAGGGTTCTGAGCTCTCCAGCAATTAGCACCTCTCTGGCAGTGGGAAGGCTTGGGGGTCCCTTGCATAGCCCTGCTGGGCTGTGCCGAGATTCAGAATCTGTGCATCTCCTGTGATGCTCTGCAGATGAGAGCAGAGCACACTGTTCTTACCCTCTGTCTCTCTGCCCTGTCATACATAACAGCCTGGTCCCAGTATTTGTCACTGTGGTGTTTATTATTTTGTATTCTTTTCTCTTTTTTAGAAAAGTCATTAGGTTTATTGGTACATTTTAGGGACACGATTTATGACATTCATCATTGGGAATTTGTACCTTTGCACCATAGATCTTGGTTCTTAAGTTTTCCCCCATTCTCTTACCCTCCATAGAAGCCCTCCACCCCTCCCTATTTACAAAGACTTTGTTTTGGAATAGTTTCTCTGGTGTGAAAAACTGAAAGTGTAAATGTGGATCAAAATATGTAACGGGCAATTTCACATAGGAAGAAAAGGTCCACAGGGGAAGTGGAAGTTGGAGGGGTGGAGGAAGGGAAAGAAGGGAAAAGAATAAATTTTGTTTCAGTTTTTGTAGGTATTTTACAAAGAAGTGTGGGAGGCACCACCTCTGAAGTGATGAGGAAGAGACAACTTAAAATGTATACATTGTTAATGTATCAGTATATTATACACAAAGTTTCCAGCTTCAAGCTTTTCATATAAAAATAAGTATTTTCTCTACAATGCCTTGCTCACCATCGTTTCCTAGAAACATGCGATAATGAAATATTTATCTATGATGTATTTGTTAGGCAAATAAAGAGAAAAGTTTTCCTTTCATTTTTTCTCCTTAAAACTTAATAGTAATGAAATAAATAGCCCTGGCTAAAGAATACAGATGTGCTATTTGCAACTGTCACATAATATGAATTACATCAAGAAAAATAACCACAGACTATCATAGTCAAATGTCTCTTGTGAATAAAACTTAGTTAGAACTCTTTCTCCAGGAAAACCTCCTTCATAAACATGCAACTTTTGCAATGATTTCTTCATGCTTTTTCATTATTTCCAAGCCTTTTAAAAATGAAAACTCCCAGCTCTCCCACATTCCTGTGTCATTTAGTATAATTTACCTCTTTCTCACATGTGGTTTTCACTTGATTTCAGGATATTTGGCAGATTTTCTCCTGGGAAAGTTAAACTAATTAATTGAAGTCAATTGAAACAAATGATATGGCTTTTGAAAAAAGTATGACATCTGCTATCCTTTCTGGTCAAAAATTGACTTTAGCCACCCTCTTTCAGCATTCATTTTCTCACTAAATAGAAAAAAGGTACAGACACAGAAAGACACAATTTTTTGGCCAGTATCATTTAAATGTATACTATGTGGAAGGGTACAAAGGCAGGTACAAAACAATGCAAAATAAAAAGGGAAAGTGATCATTTACAGAGTGACAAAACCCTTCTCTTGTTGACTCTGTGCAATCCTGTACTTGGACCTAACAAATGTCTTTCCATCGCCAGTAGTTGGACCTCTTGCTAATTGAAAGACAATGTCTCTGTGGTTGACGGGTATCCAATCATGCAGCAGGTGACTCGAACACCAACAAGCCAGGAGTTGCATGGAATAACCCGAGCCAAGCCTCCTTCCCTCCTGTACGTGGTGCCAGAATCTTCCACTATTCACAAAACCATGGGAGATAACACGTGTCGATAGACCTTCACCCTGACGAAAGTTCTTGGTGGCATATGTTTTTCATATTTTTTAAGTAGTCTTGAAGAAAGGGGGTTTGTTTAGAGAAATCCCTGCACATGTGGTCAACAACTGGGATTCACACGGGGGCTCCATCAGTGTAAACAATCATCGAAATAATGAAGTTGGCTATTTTGGTCCTTTCAGCTGCTCTGTGAATCAAAACAAGCAATTAATCATTCCACCACTCTCATTAAGAAAAAAGTACTAAATGTTTGTATGTCTAGGATGTGCACATTGTTCCATTACTCCTGAGCACAGACCATTGCTGTACTCATGCTAGGAAAAATCATATTTATAAGCTCAGATGTACGCAGCCTCTTACTCCAATATTGCTCAGCACAGTGAAGGGATTGTTCATGTAGTTGTTAATAATCTGCATTTATACCTCTACTATAATTTAATTTCCATTGCAATGATGTCAATCAGAATGGCCACATTTTTATGTCACAATTCTGAAATAAGAAAAAGTAGGTGTGCATGAGAGCAGTTTCCTCTTCCTTGAATTCATAAAAACAATAAGGAAAAAGAATGAAAGGAAAACAACAAATTATATTTTCAACAAAACTAAAAGTGCATATGCAACACGTACATAGCAAAGTGGGCAGGAGACATGGCAAAGCAGCTAAGATCAGGTAAAATACATGGAAGAGAAAAACTCAGAGGACTTTGTTGTACTTACCAACTGATGAGGAACACTCCCCTGAAAATTTTTGCTAGAGAAAAGATGAGAACTGTTATGTTTTCTGTCTTACAATTAAATGATGCCATTTCTTCTAAAAGGAAACTTAAAATCCAAAAACTCAGGGCTGAACTGTGAGGTCCATAGGATCAGTAGAACTCAAAAGGAGCAAAAGGAGACAAAGTCCTATCAGAAATAAGCACATTTGCAGAAATGTGAAGAAGAGGGTCTATACTTGGTCACACTGTAGAGAACACACCAGAAGAAAGCGAGAAAAACAAATTCAGAAACTGAAAATAGCTTATCTAGGACTAGAGAGGAAATGGTAGTCACAGAATATAATAAAGAAGACTGAGAACCTACACCACCTGGTTCCTTAAATAAGGTGCTCACTTGAAGATGCAAATTTGAAAAGTGTACCGAAATAAGATGATTTACTTGAATTTACAAATTTAAAAAGCACAGTGTGTGCCAGTGAAAAGAGATGAAAAGCATAATAATAAAACACAATGAGCAGCTATTAGGGCTTGTATGTAGATGTCCTCCAAAAGCCTCATTCGGTCATAGATGGGACTTTTTGGAAGTGGCTGGATCATGGGTGTTTGGTGCTGGGATTAGGATGTGGTGCTGGGATTCAGTCAAGGTGCTATGTCAGGATTAAGGATGCCCCACCCTGGGTGTGAGTGCCACCACGCTAAGGGTGGGGAGCCTGGGGGGACATAAGGGACAGAAAGAAGGCCGCTGCTGCTGTTTGTTGGTTGCTACTCACTACTTCACTGCTCTGTTGCCTTCTGCCCATCATGCACTATTTCTCTTCTGCCATGCCACCCTGTCTTAGAACCAGCTGACTACGAACTGTAAACTAAACCTTTTCCTCCTTTAGCTTTGGGTGCTGGGTATTTTGTTGCCGCAATGATCAGAGTAATTAAGACAGCAGCCAACCAAATAAATCATCTACGGGTAGGGGAGAAGGCTATGGAGAAATATGGAGGTTATACTACAGCAACACCTACAAAACAAAGAAACAAAATCATGATCCAAGATTTTCATAGCCAGCCAAGTTAATCTTCAAGTAAAATGATTATAATTTTGAACATGCAAGAATATGGAAAATGAGTTGTACTTATCTCTGCTGTAGAAAATTTCTAGGGGAAGTTTGAGTACAAATAAATGCAGAAATAGGGCAAGGAACTGGAATAAGCATTGAATATAGAAACTACATAATGAAGGCCTAAGCTATTACATGATATGAACGTGTTATGTCAAGACATTGTCCAAAGGATAAAACAAAAATTGACAAAGGGATAAAAAGAGAGTAGATGGTATAAATTTGCTGTTTCTCTAAGATATCACGTAAAGCTGGCAAGTCATGTATAAGAATTATAAAGACATTTAATACTACAAAGTATCCTCTAAGAAAGGAAACACTAATTACATAAAGGAGGTAAAGAAGGCACCAATATGGAGGGTTCTTCCAAACACCATTAGGCAACAGATGGGGGAGGCGGATGGCTTTAGACACTTTCTTATCTCTGAGTTACAACACTGACACCCATAACTTCACAGGAAGGTTAATTTTAGCTGACATTTTTAGGTCATAGCTGGCTCCAGGGTGAGATGGGCATGTTAGGGGCATAGTGGAGGAAAGGCTGCTCACATCATGGCAGTGAGGAAAATGAGGGAGAGGGGAGGAGCTGGAGAATGAGACAGGCCCTTGCAGGTAATGCACCCTCAACCTGCCTTGGACCAGGTCCTGGCTCTTAACAGCAGGTCAAGTATAGCACCCCAATATCCAGTCCCCTTCCACAAGCCCCTCCGGAGAGGTCATGGGGTTCAGGGGGGAAATAAGAAATGAGTCTCAACAGTGTGGGATTATCTATAATATTCACTTTGTATGAAAGTGTGGTGAAATAAGATTCATTTTGTTTGTCTTATTTGCATAAAATGAGCAATATAACAGCAACTGAAAGATTTGCTTATTGGTGAAATAGGAAGTCAATACAGCTTGGGAACATGGGGAGGGGGAATATGCCCAGTGTGCTATTCTTCAAGAAAATTAAAAACAAGAAGAAAAATTTTCATTATTGGTGCTGTAGGTATTTCTGGGACTGGGATATTATTAAAAATTGATTTCCTTTTTCTTTATCCAAGAGCATTCTCAACTCTTCTTCAAATATATCTTGTCAGTTTCAGAACTTACTTTCTTTTGCAAGGTCAATCCATTGGAATGTGTTATCTGTTCTTTAAACCTTCCTAATAAAAATATTCTAAGTATCACCCTAACTTCTTCCAGGACCCTCACACAGATCCCCTGCATTTTTGAAAATTTGTGAGATATTACTTGATTTTGTTATCTTTGGCTACATGTTTTCTGAGATGTTAAGATGTTTGTTCATGTGTCCCCAAGAAGTAGTCTCCTTCTTCTCCTCTTCTTCCTCCTCCTTCTTGTCCTGCTCTTCCTGCTCTTCCTTCTGTTGTTTCTCCTCTTCCTCTCCTTTTTCTTCTTCTCCTTATTTTCTCTCTCCTTCTTCCTCTTACCTGCAAACATAAGATACACCTGTCATTGCACTGCTCTGAAGACAGAAAGAAATTAGCTAGTGAAAAATAATGGTACAGCTTTAGCATGATAAAAGTAAAGCCCAGAACAATAAATTTGCTGTACTCTTTTTAGAAATGAATATTTCCTCTCATCCTTTCTTCTTCAAGTCACATGGAAACCCATTCATTATTCAGCGCATATTTATCGGGTGTGGACAATGAACAACTTGCCTATGGGGAGGTGAGGGGGATACAAGGATGAAAACATGTTCTCAAATGTTTGCATTCTTGTGGTTGTGCAAGTGTGAATTTGCCTTGATAAGTGTGTGTGCATGCATGTGTGTGTTTGAAAGGGTGAATAGCTTCAAAGTTCCAATGGATTTTTGTAAGCCATTTGGTTATCAGATAATTAACTATATTTTGATAACTGTTAGGATTGACAAATCCAAATCATTATTTCCTTCTTCCAAGTAGCTATCTTGGGAGTCTAGGAAAGTATGGACAAAGCTAATACTCAAATGTTTTTGAAGCAACTCTTACCTTCAGTGATGAGGATTTTAAATATATAGGCTAACACAAAAAGTGGCTATTATTACCTTGGAAATGGTTAATAGAAATGTTTGTTTGATATAAATATTATGTATATATTGCATACATATAGTTACTACATATATATATATATTTCTACTATGTTGTATAATTGCAGTTCTTCAATCACTGTCTAACTTCAAGTTAGTTCTCAGGCCCACTGCCCAATTAAAGAAGAAACTATGGAGATACCTCAAAAGAACTAGAGGTCCCATCTGACCCAGCCATCCCTCTGCTGGGTATCTTCCCAAAAAGAATTAAAAGAATCACACCACAGTGATATATGTGCACCCATGTTTATAGCTGCACAGTTTGTAATAGCTAAAGCTTGGAAACAGCCCAATTGCCCATCACCTGGAGACTGGATCAAGATGTGGTTTTGGGTTTTTATTTTTTTAATAATAAAAATGAAGTACTGTTTAGCCATAAAGAATGAGAAAGTAGATACTTTATAGCTAAATGGATGCACATTGAGGCCATACTCTTAAGTAAAATAAATAGGACATGTGTGTGTTAATACTGAATAGTTTCTCTGGTGTGAAAAACTAAAAGTGTAAATAAAGATAAAAATGTATAATTGATATTGTGAAACAAGAAGAAAAGGTCTAAAAAAGTAGGGGGTGTGGGAGGGGTAAGGGAAAGGAAAAAAGGGAACAGAAAAAATGGAAACAAAGTCTTTGTAAATAGGGAAAGGTGGAGGGGCTGCAGGGAGGGCAGAGGAGTGGGGGGAAAAATAAGAACCAAGATAAAGCTACAAGGTACAAGATCCCAGGGATGACTGTGACTGCAGTGTGTCCCTAAAACGTACCAATAAACTCAATGAAAAATAATGAAGAAACTAAATTGGCATGAGGAGTGGCTTTGCAATAACACAAGACTGTGAGAACCCAGGTTTACTACATAGCAGACGTGTGTATTGCTTAACTCAGAATGATGATACACTTCACAAACGACACGATCCCAAATCACCTCTGTATCAGCGCAGTAAGAACCGTTATGGTAGGAGGAATCCAAGGAAAATCTCAGCTAGTTCCTTTGCTCAATTCCGGGTGAGATGATTGCACCACATCGTACACTGAACCATACAGATCATGGCCACACTCAGTCTTGGGTGGCAGTCCTCATATCCCTATTCAGTTCACTTGCACAGCCTCTACACAAACTACATAGGTTGAAGTAAATCAAAATGAATTGCCGCAATTTTAAACAATCTCAGTGACTGTACTTGATACATTATATCAGTTTCCCAGGTTGCTGTAACAAACTATCACAAACCAGAGACATAACAAATAACAGAAATTTATTCCTTTGCTGTTCTGAAAGCTAGAAGCCCAAAATCAAAGCCCTGGCAGGACCCTAATACTCCGAGACTCTAGGCAGAGTCTTTCTTCCTAGCTTTGAGTGTAGCCACCAATCTTGGTGTTCCTCGGTTTCAGGCTGCACCATTCCAATCACTGTTTCTGTCACCACTTGACCTATTTCCTGCATGTCTGTGTCTTTTCTAAGGACATGAGTCATACTGGATTAGGGCCCACTTTGATGACCTCATTGTAACTTAATTAAATCTGCAAAGACAGTATTTTCAAAGAAAGTAGCCATTAGAGATACTGGGGTACCACATCATTTTAGGGGTGCCGTTTCAATCCATAGCATGGAGCATCTGTACTGAAATGTAAGCCCTATGCTCTGGCACTTGATATACATGTCTTAATTTGGTGGATCAGTTTTTCCATTCTCTTTGTAAGAGTATCCAAAGAAGATTGCTTTTATGTGGAAGGGGTAAGAGTGCATTTCTGCTTCCTGCCTCAGAACTGTTGACTCTCCTGCTCTTTGTCACATATTATGTGGGAATTTTGTCTCTTTGTGAATCCACACGCTGCTATGCTGTGTCAGTGTGTGGATGGTATGCTGAGCAGACTGTGTGTATGGTGCTTAGTTTGGATCTTGTGTGTCCCCCAAAGCCAACATGTGGAAAACTTGGTCTCCAGGGTTGTGTGCTGTGCAGTTATGAAGCCTTTAAGATCTGGGGTAGACAGGAGGTCCTTAGGTCATGAGCCTGACTTTGATGGGAATTGTGAGGCCTCGGCTGTTTGCTCTTCCTCATCCTCCTGCGTTCCCGCCAACGAGGTGAGCGGTTTTGTTCTGCTGTGCTGTTTTGATACTGACCCAAAACAACAGAACCAATCACTCATGGACCTAGTCCTCTAGGCTATGAACCAAAATGAAACTGTTTCTCTTTATAAGTTAATTATCTCAGGTGCTTGTTATAGCAACAGAAAGCTAACTAGCACATGCAGGAAGTAGCAAGTACTCTCAATGGCCTAAATTATTTGTATTGAAGAGGGCAAGGAATGAACTCTGCAAAAACTCAGAAGCCTGCTACCTCCTTGATGTTGTGAGAATCCAGTAGAATGCAATACTCCAAGACTTCCCTTTTCAATAAGGGACCGGTGATTGCTGGTCACATTTCCCACCACTTAGAAATAATGTAAAGTATGTGATAGGCCTCTTCGCTTTTCTGGAAGTATGTATTCACCTATGAATGCGTCTTATTGCATTTAAAACAGGTCTAGAAGGCTACTGTTGCAGTGCAAAGGAAAACAAGTTCCAGGAGCAGATCCACGCTGTGGCAAAATCTGCCTTGCTGTGCTGGTCACAGATCCAGCAGAGTTAATGTCAGTGGTTCTCACAGGCAAATGTCGGAAGAGATCAGCCATTCACCTCCACCAACGGTTCACTGGCAGTGTTTCCTCACATACGTAGGGTGTGGCTGAGCATGCTCATAGCCCTGCCCACTAGGACAAGTCCTTTCTCTCCTTTTCTTCACATTCATCATGAACTGCGTGGCCACTGACAGCACTGGCTAGCATTTATTTATCCAGGCAAACCTTTATCTGTGGACCAGGTCCCAGTTTCTTTCCTCCATTATGAGCAAGTAATAGAACAAGCTCTGAGTCCATAGGCATAAAATGGAGAGGCTTTGGTCCACATAAATAGATGGTATGGGGAACTGCGCTGATTAGTCCTGGAACTAACCTGGGGCTGTATCCTCAAAATATCCATGTACTTTATGATGGTTTGCTGTTTCACCAAGTAATGATTTGTTAGATTTGATAATACTCCATTTATGATAGGCAGCTATATTCTTTTGAATCTCATTATCAGTCACTCAATCTCTATTGAGTTGTAGCTCATTGATAAAACAAAAAAGCAATTATATATGAGAAAACAGAATTAGGAGGGTGGTTTGAACTGAAGATGTAAATTTTAAGTGGCATGGTTACCAGATAGATAGTTTTAAAGCCACATCATTGAATGAGATCACCAAGTTAGCCCACAATATGACAGAACATCTGTGGGATAAAATAACATCTCAGTCCCTTCAAAATTTGCCTGCTCTTTTGAATGAATCCTCTGTGCCTTGATTTATACCCATGATAGTCCAGTGTGTATTTGGCCCAAAGAGGAAGCGATAGGAAGGGGAGGTAGTCAAAGGTCTGATAGACTTCTCTGGTCACACTGACACTTCAACTTCATCAGGTACTCGTATTTATTGGATGGAGTCGTCGAAGTACAATATAACTGCCTGGTCTCAAAAATTTTTATTTTGGAAATCACAGAACTAGCAGATCAGGTGCACAAAAGAAAACTAGGATTTATTTATACCTAATATTCTCTGGATAATATGCTTATGTTTTTATATTTAGCACCCACTTAATCTTCCTGCCAAGTTAGATTAAAAACAAAGCAAAACAACAACAAAAAAATCACCAGAATCCAACATCTTATCCTAAATTATAGGCTCCTAAAGTGGATTGAAATCTCAAGGATAACTCTTAAACATTTCCCCCAAAGTTCCATGAGTGTTAAAACAATGTCTGTGACATGATTTGAAGTATAGTCTACTTTCAATATTTTTTGACTTTGAACTATGAAACCTAAATTGAAAACATAAACAGATAAAATATGAACAGAAATGTCTAAAATAAAGCAGTTTGAATGATTATATAACTCAGTAACACCAGGCAAGGACATTTTTCTGTGAAACAAAGTGACTAAAATCAGATTAATAAAAACCCTATTTATAAATTATGATTAAGCTCTGATTATTTTTCCTGTTAGAACTTCCTAAGGCAATATAGAACATTAGTATCTGACCATATAGAATCTAGCCACATGGGCATGGACCTTAAGATAATTCCAGGTTAAATATGCTCATTTCAGAACCTCTGTGAATACTGTGTTTCCATGGTGATCACAGTTTATTTTTCTGCTTGAAACAGCCCCTCTGAAACTGGTGTGCTTCACCCGTATCCTGATATTCTCCCTCCTATACAGTTGTGTAAATTTTAGAATCTATGAATCGTTTCATAAAAATATGATTTAGTAATCTTGAGAAACACGCTTCAGTTCTCTAGTTGCTTTGATTCTATTAAACCAACTGCTCTTCACAGATGGGAAGTTAGCACAGGGCCTCATTGGCAGGCAGTCAGTCTGTACATCTGCCTTTGATAGGAATGCTTTGCTGCTCTGAGTAACTCAGCCACTTCACACACACACACACACACACACACACATACACACACCTTTCCATTTAAATGTATTTAGCACAGAAAAAAAAGATGGAAGGATGCATGATCTTGTAGGCTGCTAAGGGTTTCATTAGCTGGGTCTCTCACAATAGATGAATTACCCGGTCACCTCACCTTAAGGAATTGGTTCAGTAAGTAGCCCCCCACAAATTTTTCTAACCCATTCAAAAGATAGCAAAATAAGCACTGTCTGCATTCCTTACTGTTAATTCTCCCAATATTAGGAACATCATCACAAAAACATCCATTCTTAGTCATTTCTCTGTCATGCCATGCAGAAAATTGGGCATTTAAAGGTCATAGCAGAAAGTGCCCTGAGGAATCATGTGATTAAAAAGTGACCATAAAATCATTGTTTTGGGACTTTATAAATATTTGAGACCTTTCTCCACACTCATATCAAGTTCGCTATGATGAGAAAAGTTTAAAAAATAAAACCAGCTATTTCAGATTCACAATATATTTCTGGAATTTCTACTTGGAGCCATGGGCCATCCTTAGCTAGGAGAAAGGATAGGATAATTCACTAAATAACTTTTTCTAAACAGTTTCTATATAAGTTACCTTGGCCAACAAGTAAAAACATGTAAAGATGTAATATAGGAAAAATGCACTGGATAAGAGTTGGAAAAATTCTGACCTCTTTTTTTGTTTGTGTGCCCATATTAAAATGCACCTATGAACATTTATTTGTATTTGACATATAGATAGTTTGAGACAAGACACCGCAGTGATTTAGACTGGACATTTTTCTAGACTTCTTGGCTCAAATATGGAGTGACAAGTTATCATTTATATGAATTTTTTTGCACAATACCTTTCAAGTCTTTGTGCCTTATTTCCTTTCCCTGTAACATTAGAAAAGCACTAATGGTGCTGTTTTAAAGCAGCAGATTTCCTGCAAGGGGGGATGCACTTTATGCTATCGGTGCCTGGCCTCCTTCCAAGGAAGAAACTCTTCAGCAGGTATCTTCAGACCCTTCTGGCAACATTGGCTAACCTGGGTCTCAGGCCACCTGTTTTGAGCAGGGACTGCACCATTGACTTTCCTGGGTCTCCATCGTGCGGATTCTCCAGCCTCCACAGTCATGGAGATCAGTTCCTTAAAATAAATCTCCTTCTGTGCATACACACAGCGTCTCCTGCATCTCACTGTTTATCTGCTGAGCTCTAACACAGATATCAATAAATGTCTTAGTCTTCTAAGGCAACCTAAAAGTGTACAATAGACTGGGTAGCTTAAACAACTGGAAGAGTTCCGAGGCTAGATGTCCAGGACCAAGGTGCAGGCAGGGTTATTTTCTGTGTGGCACTTCTCTCTGTTTGGAGGACAGCTGTCTTACCGTTGTGTCCTGACAGGGCTTCTCTGTGCACATGGAGAAAGAGAGGGAGAAAAGTGGAGAGGATACTGTGGCATCTCTCCTTTTTAGGAGGGACATCACCACTCAGAATGAGGACACCAGTCATTTTGAATTGAAGGCCCCACCCCATGACCTCATTCAGCCTTTATTATCTTATTAAAGACCTAACACCACATACAATTCAAGGGGGTAGGTTTTGATCTGGTAATTGTGGGTTAATCCATTCAGTTCATAGCAAAGAGGATGTGGAAGGAGGGGCCACATGTTTCTAATTTTTGACACTGACAGAGCGATATGGATCCTAACAGGGAAATTACAAATTTGGGAAACAAATATTTCACATTTTCAGTGTGAGATATGCTATTCCAGAAAGAACTCTTTAATGTCTTTGACATAGATCTTAACGGGATGGAAATTCCAGAAACCATAGTCTATCCTAACTAGAACACAGCTGAGTAAATGCAGCCACAATGTGAAGAGAATAATTTTGTCTGGAAATAGTTCACGTTTTCCATGATTCCTGGATATTTTCAGAAGTTTGAGATAGGTTATAATGTTTCTCTTCTGCTGCAGGAAAACTCAGTTACCTATATTTGGAAAGGTAGAAAATTGATACTGAAGATACAGTAGTAATAAGAGAAGATTATGAAGAAAATGAACCTAACATCTGTGAAGAGAAATTTGGTATTTAAATATGTTTTCTGAAGAATGTCTTGACTGATTTGTGTTAGAAATGTTTAATTTCTGTATCCTTTTTGAAGAAATCAAATAAAATTTGTGTTACCTTTGGTCTTAGTCATTTTTCCTTTTTGTTGGGACAAAATATTTGATACCTGCAACTTAAAGGAAGCAGAGCCATATTTTGGTTCACGTTTTAGTCTGTAGTGGCTGGCTTCAAGGCAGAACAGCATGACAACCCCGAAACAGATGCTGAGAGGCACTGGGGAGGAAGATACATCGTATCCTTCAGTGGTCTGTCTGGTCTGAACAGACCCCTCCTCCTAACAGCACCTCCGAGCTCAGGGAGGCTTGGGGGGAACAGTCTTGGTCTAAATCATAACAATTATTACAAAGAAAATATTTGAACTTCTATAAAACTATTTGAACTTTAAATACTTGTGGAGTTATTCATAGAGGTTAAGAATTCTGTACATCGAAACAATGTACACCTCAATAGGTGGAAACTACAAAATTCACCCATCTCAAATTATTCTTTAGGAGCTCAACTACTTAAGAGTTTTTAACTGTTCCGGAATGTAAGTTCATTATAAATAATAGTGTCAGTGCACCTAATTTTCATTCCTTATATCAGCAAGCACACGTTTGGCTTTCTCATTTGTTATGTATTCCTAAGACAAGAGGTTTGCTAATTTATGGTGGGACACAGAGAGGGAGCTAGTAAGTGCATTTTACACATGGATGGGATCTCTTCCACACTCCATTTTAAGTAGAATTTACATTTTTTAAAAGTTAAATCTGTTTACATACTAGATATCTGGAGTATACAGAAAGAAATATAAAAAAATTCTAACATTTAACGAGAAGTTGTACTGACCAAAGTGCCATCCATCTGGATTATAAAACATACTGAGTATTGGAATTCTCTGGCCCTCAAATTTCTCTGGTCAAAGAACAGGTAAAGGAAACTGCCAGTGGTAGAACAGCATATACTCTAAAATGGTCCCTTAAGATAAAGCTGAGGAAAAATGTAACAGACCAAGGACATCCCAGAGGAGAGAGACAATGGGACAGAAAATTAAAATCAGAAGACTAGGGAGCCACACTGAGAAATCTGACTCAGAAAATAATAAAACATTAAACTTATTCTCAGAGTGGTCCAATAAGTATTCCTCCAAAATGTAAAAGTCATCAAAAAGAAGAAAAGTCTTAAAAATTATCCCAGGAAAGAGATGCATAAGAGTCTATGACTATTATAATGATATCTTGGGTAAGATTCTTGAACAGAAAAGCAACAATAAGTTCAAAATTAAGCCATCATTCAATTGTTTTGCTGTATTGTTGAATCAACTGTTGTCTCTATTCAATGATCTTTGCTTTGCTGTAACAAAATATGGCTATGGATATAAGGGCTTATTTCAGGAGTTTAAATAAATTGTATTTCATTGATTGATATATTTACTCTTTGGCCAGCCCCACCCTGTTTTGCTCATGATAACTTTGTATTAAATTTGAAATTGGGAAATATATTTTCTCTGCTTTGTTCTTTCTAAGAATTGTTTTGCAAAATTCATTGCATCCTTCTCTCCTGTATTCCATATGAGAAATGTTCTCTTATTCTTGAAAAAAAAAAAAGACTGGATATTTTGATAGAATTTGTGGTTCACACTGAATAAAATTACCATGTTAAATATTTCACTCTGTAAGTACAGACTACCTTTCCCTTTATTGAATTATTCTGTGGTTTTTGCAATTTTATTTGCCTTTCAGTGTACCAGTCTTTCACCTCTTTGCTTAAATTTTTCCTGGGCACTTTTTGGATGTTATTGTAAATGGAATTATTTTCCTAATTTCCTTTTGGTGTGATTCATTTCTGGTGTGTAGAAACACAACTGATTTTAGTGATTTGATCATGTATCTTGAAACTTTACTGAATTTGTTTATTGGTGCCAGTTGTTTTTGTGCATAATTTAATTTGTGAATTGATGTTTTGAAATCTTTGAAAAAGTAGCATGTAATTTTTCATCTTTAATGTTAATTGTGCTATGCTGCAGGGCAATATATTTCAAATAATTGTGCACTGCTGTTATAATCAGAATAGAACAAATGATTACCTAATTCAATTACATTTCATCTTAGTGTTGTGGTTCTTAGTAAGCAGAGTAGTAAATACAAGATAACTTTATAATTTATTTCTCAGAAAAGCTTTTACTTATATAAGATTAGGGACTTTAAGTTTTAACCATTTTTTATGCTAAATTTAAGAATTCTTTTGACTGTATCCATTCTGTACCAAAGCATATAAATGCTTATTCCTGCATCTATATGCCACACATTATAAGGGAAAAGTACGTGTGAAAATGTGCCCACCAAATTTAACAGGAACCAATCTAAGTCTTGTAGAATTAAATCCCCATAATGAAAATAGAAAATAGATGCCTAGGAACTAACCAGAACGAATGGTTCCAGCCCTGAGTCTGTACTTAGGAAGACATGAAGGAAGAAATAGGAGGTAATTCTCTGTTGCATGTTCCTAAGATGTAGATAACTTTCAGGTGATGGATTAGTATTGGATAAAAACCAAAAGCAGCAGCGATCAGAACGACCATGATATTCCCATTTTCCCTATCATACTGTGTCATACAGCTTCAGCATTACAAACGATAGGGAGTATTAAAATATGAATCTACAGTAAAATTTAATTAAATTATCATTTAGGCAATTACCTTCAGATCACTGATGTGCCATCATTTTGCAAGAACCTCAGCAAATTAATTACAGGTATGCGCTCAGAGTAGCTATGGGTACTCTGCAATGTCCTCTGATGTTTTTTTCCAGAATTCCAAATTGCATCTTACAAAATAGGGAGAGTGATTAAATCCACTCATCTCAAAGCAGGTAATAGGAAGAACAAAACCTTCATGGTAAGAAACATGTGCTTGTGGTTTTTTTAAAAAATAAGATGTTCCCCTCACTACTTCTGTTTGTTTCTAATAGTATTAGTTATTTGAAGAATCTTGTTGATATAGACAGAAAATTCTGTATTGTAAAAAATATGAAATTATTCTTAAGCATTTCATTTTTTCCCTTTTTCTTTTTAACAACTTAGTAACACATCCACAAGCCCCAGAGATTAAAGTGTAGACATTTTGTGAGTGAGAGGACATTATTTGTCCTGCTACATCTCAGTTCAGAACAATGGGACTGCAGTAACCAATGGCAGAGAGAGGACATAAAAAAGAAACCAAGGAGAAAATATAAATTACCTACTAAAAAGAGGCAATGATTCCAATATATACATTGGGACCACATAGCAGTAGATCAGAGTCTTCAAAGTGCTGTTTGATATAATTCACCCTCTTATCATTGTTTTCCTCATGTTCCACAGATTCATCTCCATTGTCGTTTGATTGTAGGGATTGTTAAATTCCTCCCTGATTTCTTTTTTGATCTGTTGGACTTTCAAGAGTGTATTGTTCCCTCTCAGTGTGTTTGTGTAGTTTCTGGAGTTTCTTTTAACTTTGATTTCTCTTTTTATTCCACTGTGGTATGATAGGATGCAAGAGATTACTTCAGTTCTTTTGCATTTATTGAGACATGGTATATGACCTAAGATACTCTCTATTGTGGAGAAAGTTGTATGGGGTGCCAAGAAGAATGTGTGCTCTCCTCTTGCTGGATGAAATATTCTGTAGCTATCTGATAAGCCCATTTGTTCTATGGTGGTGATTCAACTATCATATTTCTTTGTATTTCTTGTCTGTTTAACCTGTCGATTTGTAAGAGTGAAATATTGAAGCTTCCTTCTATGTATGATTGTATTTGTGTCCTTTTAGGTCAATAGTACTTTTTTATGAAATTGAGTACACCAACATTCTGTGTGCGTATGTGTGTGTGTGTGTATTTATAATTGTTATTTCTTGTTGGGGATTTGTTCCTTTTACCAATATGAGTGATTTTTTTTTGGACTTTTCTAGCTGGTTTTGGTTTGGAGACAACTTTGTTAGAAATTAGCTATTTCTTCTTGCTTCTGGGTGTTTGGTGTTTTGAATATGTATTCTGCATTCTTTTACTTTCAGTGGATGTGTTCTTTTGTGCATGAGGTATGTCTCTTGGACACATCATATAGTTAGCTTTTGCTTTTTGAGCCAGTCTGTCAGCCATCTTTTATATCGAAGAGTTAAAACTATTTATATTGAATGTTGCTATTAAAAGGTATGATTGATTCCTGTTGGTATATGATTTTTACAGTCTTCTTTTGTTCCTTTTTTTGTTTTCTTTTTGTTTAACTCTCTTTTAGTGAGATTTCTTTTGGGGGCACTTGGATGCTGTTCACTTCCCTATCTCTGTGTAGGAATACTTTAAGTATTTCCTGCAATCCTCACTTGCTGATAATGAACTTATGATGGAATGTGCATTTTTCTATAAATTTTGAAGAACAATTTTGCAGGATATAGTAATGTACATTGTCAATTGTTTTATTCTAAGGTTTAAAAAACATCGCTTCAGGCTCCTCTGGACTTGTGTTAAGAAGTCTGCTGTTATTCTGATTGCTTTGCCCATGTATGTAATTTGGTGCTTTTCTCTAACAGCTTTTAATATTCTTTGTGCTGAGTTTCTGCTTTTTGACTATGATGTGTTGTGGATAAGTTCTTTTCTGGTCACGTCTATTTGAGTTTATAAATCCTTCATTTATCTGGGTTTCTATCTCAATCACTAGATTTTGGGAATTTTGTATCATTATTTTCTGCCTGTGCCCTTTCCTCAATCCAAGATCTTTATAAAGCTCATCCTTTTAGAGTGATCAGGGAGCTCGTGGATTATCTTTGGATGTCTCTTGTTTGTTTATTGAATAAATGTTATATTACCCCAACCTTTTCCTCAAGTCCTGATATTCAATATCCTGACTCATTTTGCCTACTGAAAAAGCTTTCAGTCATTTTTAATTTCCAGGATTTTTGCTTGATGCCTTTTCATAACTTCCAGTTATTTTCTGAAATAGCCTTTCATATCCTAAAATCCTTCCTGATTTGTTCAGCTGCTTATTTGCATCTTAGGTTCACTGAGCATCTTAGTAATTGCTTCACTGGTCTGCTTGTTTTCCTTTTTTTTATTTCTTCAATCATTTTAACTGTTAATTTTTTGAGTTCTCTGGCAGCTCATCCACCTTAGTGTCTATGAGAACAGCTCCTTGAGAGTTAGAAACCTTTGGAGGAATTTTATTCCCTTTTCTCGTGATTCTTAGGTTTATTTTGTTAAAGTTTATAGAACAGTTGAGGTAAGAAGCTCAGCCACCCTTGTGGGATGTCTTAATAATAGGATTTCTTTGAGCTATCTGCGGATTTAGGTCTAATTCAGTGGACAGGCACCTTCTCAGCCCACTCACTCTCTGGCACTGGGTTTCCAGGAGAGAACAATTACTGGTCATGTCCATGTCCACAGAAACAAAGAAATTGGTGTAATCTCTATGGAAATCAGTATGTGAATTTCTCAAAAAACTAAACCTAGAAGTTCCAGTTGACCCAACTAACCAGAGAAAGCTGGTTTTCATAACAATACCACTGCACACTCACCTATGAGCCCATTAGTCATTAATCCATGCTTGCAGTGTTCCTCTTTTCCAGGGCAGAGCCCCCCTGACCAAATCACTTCTTAAAGCTTCCACCTTTCTACATGGCCAAAGTGATGACTGATTCTCAGCGTGACTTTCAGATGGAAAACTACAGCAGAAATATAAATGTTTTCAGGATTAGATAGAGGTAGATATGTGAGATTGTGTTAAATGCCACTGAACATGTTTCATTTGATGGCCTTGTTCCAAGTCCAGTGTTTGTGTCCTTCCCCCTCACATTTCAGATGTTGAAGTTTGACCCCCAATAGAATGGAGTTAGGAGAAGAAGCCTCCGGGAGGTCCTTGGGTTTACTTGAGTTCACGAAAGTGGACCCCCCGCCATCGGACAATATCTCGTAAGAATGGGAAGGGACAGGAGAGCCAGGAGAGGACCCAGCAAAGGGACACACTCGTGAGCCAGGAAGAGCACCACGCACCTTCACTGGAGCACCTCATTCGCAGGTGTTGGGTCTCTAGAACTGAAAAGTGAATTTCTGTTGCTTAAACTCCCCGATGTAAGGTTTCTCTTTGCAGTAGCCCAGATACTGTACTGAGCTGCTGCAATCCACACTTCAGTTAAGGGAAAAGCAGAAGGAGGAGGAAGAGGAGGAGGAGGAGGAGGAGGGGAAGTGGAAGAGATCTGTCCATTGCATAACTGCATTGTAATACTCCTAATTTCATTATTTTTCTGGGTTTTAATTTGATATATCTATTTCACTTAAATTTAATATGAAAGAATACAAGATGATTGTATTTAAATTTTTCTTTCTTGTTTGTAAGAAGTTTTTGTAAGAAGGATTTGATTGACTAATAGAAGCTATTTAGAATAAGACATTTTCTGTGGAGATTTAGTGTAAATTATTCCGAAAGAGATGAAATAACTTTTTTATATTCATCTTACATCTTGTCATTAACCCATTTAGAAGTGCACTATTTGTATAATCTTTAGATAAAGCTCTTAGGAAACTATCACATAAAGTATTTTGAACTTAAAATATTGCCCACCAGAGGGCTCTCATTTTTCTTTTATTTTGGTTTTGGAAAAATTAAAATTATATTTTAAGAGGTTTTAGCTTAGATACCATGGAGAATCAAATATACTGTCCAAGCGTATGTAGAAGTTTCCTGAATATCAATTTAATTGCAGTTGTATATACTTAAGTATGTTCAGGATTGAATAGATTAAGCAAATAAGCACACTTCAATAAACTCATGATGTGAGACCTACAAAGAGAAGATACATTAGCTACACACACTCACTTCGCTTTCTACAGTTTTCTGCAGAATTGTAGAGTTGCTCTTAGGATGTGAACAAAGTAAAGCAAAGGCTATCTTTTCAAAGTCATAGAATAAGTTACTTGTGCTGTTAACTGTAGGTTTTAATCTGCATTAAGATGGAAAGAATTTCTGCCAGCTATGTTTGGAAATGAATCTGCAAGTTGGGAGATTGAATTTTTGTTTAAAAATAACTTTAACCCACTTTTATCTTGTGTTAGGGAGGTAGCTGTGCAAAATACAATTACTTCTCTTCTCAAGAAGCTTAGCTCCTCATGAGCAAAAGAACTGAGGATAAATAACAATAATGCAACTTAATCCCATAAGTAGGTATGCTTGGCTGAAACACCGCAGTATTGAGGCTCAGGGAGAAAGGCAGGCTGTGAGCACAGTGTATTTTGAAGAAGTCTCAAAGAAATGCCACTCTCTCGCACATCTCACTGTTGAGAATCACTGTGCTGTTCACCAAGGGAGAAATGAACTGTACTAGGCAAACCAAAGAAGTTCCTTGAACCAGAAATTAAAGGTTTTGATAGATAGAGAACAGTGAAAGGAGCAGTCCAATTGAAAGGAAGAGGATAATCAGAGCCACAGAGGCAAATGATTAACAAGTAAACAAATGAAAGAGCATATGGAGTCTACAGAGATGAGGCACGGGCTTGCATCTGGGGAAGCAAAGGGTACAAAACCACAGGAGAGCGTTTGGGGTCACATTTTGAAAATCCCCGAATGTAGTGAGAATTTGTCTTTGTCTTGAAGGAAATTGAAATCCAGAGATCATTCTGAGGAAGGAAAGTGACTTGAATAGGCCCCTCATTTAATGGATAATTTAGGGCGGGAACTGGGCAGTAAATCCGTGGTGTGGAAGAACAGCAGGAAGAGCATGTGAGCCCGAGAATCTGACCCAGAAGAAGTTTCAAGCTTGAGTGTGTAACGGCTTTGGCAAGACTTGGATCAGGGCGGGATGGGGAAAAGAGACAGAACGAAAGACATTAACGTCAGCGAACACCTTTCCAAGCTTTGAGGCAAGTATCAAGCTTTAACTGCTCTGTGACCTTGAATTCGCAAGAGCTTCACGCGGCTCTTTCCAGACTTTTTCAGAACCGTGCTAAGCCTGAGGAGTGACCAGTCCCCCACCTCACACAAGCAAGGATGGCTCACTGTCTTCAGGGAACATTGCCTATCTTTAACTCTTTGAGAAAGACATGATGGGGTGGGACCAATGCAAGGGCCTGGAGGTGTTCCGTTGGGTGGAGAGTTTATGTATAAATAGAATATGAGGAGCTAATAAAAAGTAGTGACGATAGTGTTAGGGATATAGCTCCGTGGCAGAGCACTCGGCTACTGTACACAAGGGATCTGCATTCAGCACCGCACCACACACACACACACACACACACACACATGCACACACACTCACAAGCACAGAGATTTAACAAAAAGTATGTCTAATTCACGGACACTCATCCTAGAGTTATGATTATGTAGTGGACTAACTGATGGTCAACTTGGAACACCCAGCTGAACTGAATCAGCATGGTCTGGGTGTGGAGGATCCTCCTAAGGATTGTTGACAACAGCTAAAAGAAGAGAAATGCAGGGGAAGATCTTAGACTATTTATTTTCTAGGAGAAGCTTGCTGTGGGTCATTCTTCCCGATGTGAACTAGGTTGTCCTTATTGGATGAGGAGCTCAGGGTCTCACTGTTACTGGGGATGGCTGCTGTTCTTGTCAGGGGAGCTCTGATCTTCACCGTGAGCATCACTTCCTGGCTTCAGTGTACATCCCTCAGCTGGGGGGCACACTTCCTTCATCCCACCGGTGTAGGTTTTCTGGTTTCCACCACTGGCCTTTGGGCCTTCGAAGTGCAGATTGTCAGTATGGACAAGAATTAGACATTGCTGTGGGCGCTAAGGCACTGGCTGGACTTGTGGAGGATGCTGCCTTGGGCTTTTCCCCTCTAGTTGGACTTGTGTGGGAAACTGCTGGGATCCAGGCCCTCAGCTGAATCCTTTGGGCTTCTCATGTGTGGTTAATCTCTCACATTCCTTTGCATTTGGCTTTTGGGGTAATTATCCTAAAATAATCCTATAAATTATGTGTCCTGTATTTAATGTATTCCCTTGCCTAAACCATGGCTACAACAGTCAATTAGCTCCTATTATTGAAAATTAGTTATATATAATATACTACCCTAAGTACTTTATCTGTATCAACATTAACTTCTCATAATATTGTGCATTTTAAAAAAGCTTTTGTTCTTGTGTTTATTGTGCAAATCAAAACATGAGGCAATGAATGACTGAGTAACTTGAGTACACAGCTGATAATAGCACAGCTGGTATTTGAACCTTGGCAAGGAGAGTCTAGCGCTCATACTCACACCCTCTGTCCTGCCTCACTGTAAGCTACAGAAAGAGTTACCAGCCAGCTGAGGCAAATCATGATCTCCATCCATCAGGACCATGAGAAATAAGTTAATGATAGATTTTGTGATGCTGTCGTTTAAAGGATTATTTGAATAGGGTGTACTTGGTCTGTCTCTGATTATTGCAAGGATAATGGGCACGTAGCTGGCTGAAAACATGGAAGTGTTCCCATGACAGCTTTAGTCTTAGGTGAATCGCCACACGTAAGCGCTGAGCAGACATCGATCGTGCCACACTTTGTTAACTCTATGTGCTGCTCTCGGTGTGGGAGAAGAGACCACCTGGAAGCGGCTTCTGAAGGCGTGGGTCCCTAGGGAAAGGAATACTGAGTATGTGCTATGCTTCTCACTTCTATCATCTGCCTCATTAATAATCTGGTGTTTGTTAAGACCCATGATTCATCCGAGTCTGTTTTGACAGTTTTTCTTTTTTAATGAATTAATATGGGCAGAAGAGTGTTGGGCTTTGAACTGCACGTCATGATGTAAACTTTGTGGTACAGAACGCAAGCTAACACCTATTTTTGCCAACGTGAATCCCTACTATGCCAACAACGCCCAGTTTTCCTTCTAAGATTCATGGGTCCAGTATAGGTCTTTAGTTGAGCAGAAATGGGGAATACAAATTTGGGGCAGGTACAAATTGATCACACGAATAAAAATAGATGATATTATCGAGTGAATGCTCATTGCTTATTTATCTTCTTTGTTAACGTGTTTACTTTTTGTAGCTAACTTGAGAGGCTGGTACCATCATTACTGCTGTTTTATAAAGGGTGAAACCTAACAAGGCCCAGCCATCTCGGTCTACCTGGCCAGTGTCTGCCTCCCACTCAGGAGCAAGTAGACAGGTGCACCGAGTCTCGGGAAGCAGTCATCCCTTCCTTTTGAGGTAGCACCGGTCCCAGGGTTGGGTCCCCTGTCTGGTCAAAACCCATGGCTCTGTTAGTCAAGTGGGGCTGCCATAACAGAACCCCACAGACTGGTCAGCTTCCTAAATGTATTTATTTTAGTTCCAGAAGCTAGAAATCCGACTTCAAATTCAACAGGGATTGGTTTGTGAGAAGGCTTCTCTTTCCGGTTTGTGGGCAGCCACTTTCTCAATGTGCTCAAAGGGCCACAACCTTGAGAGTACTGGGAGAAGAGTGAGCTCCTGATGCCATTTCTTATGAGGTCACTAATCCAGTCACAACAGGACTGTCATTTGTGACCTCACGTAACCCTAATCCTTTCCTGTCTCTTCTCCCCTGCAGTCACCGTGGGAGTTACCACTCTCCTGGACAGCACGCTGTCTGCTGGACTCCAATCTTCCAAGCCTTTCAAAAGCCTTTCCTCTGCACTGATTTGAGCCCCACGGAACTCACAGTGGTGTGATGAGATTTTCTCCCCCTCTCCCTGCTGACAGAAGAGACTTACTTCTGAGTGGGTTCTCTGCTTCTCACCTTCAACCTCCAGCTCCTGAGCAGAGTTTTCAAACTTGACTGGGATTAGCCTCCTAAAAGTTAACTAAATGTCTCAATTTCCTAGACAACAGAAGCAAATTTCCCTGGCATGGTTTTCTAACCTTTCCCTAATCTACCTTCCCTTCCCCATGGCCCCGTGTTGTGGTCCCGATCTAAACCCACATTCACAGAGCTGTCGCCTCTGTCCCCTTGTGTTCACCAGGGCCCCTGCCCTACGGCTTCAGTCCTCCTCATGTGAGAGTTGTTCACACTAGAAATCTCACAAAGAGTAATATTTTTTATCTTGGTGTACTGATACTCACAGATAGATGTAGGACTTTAATAATTAGCTTTCAGTCAGGTAATTATGTAATTAAAATATTTGTTTAATACTTAGACCCACTGTTTGATGTCAAAAACAAGAAAATCTTAAGTTTTTTGGCAGGAAATGATTTCTTAATGTAGTTGACAGTTCACAGGGTCTGAATGAATGTTTTGAGGTTTTGCAATCCTTTTGTTCCCACAGCATCCTGAGTTATCTTTTGTCTCATTGGAACGGGTCAAATGAGAGTGTTACAATGTGAAAACAGAGTGGTACAAATAAAGTACATTCCTCACACAAGATACATCTAGAGCAGGCATGTCATAGCCAGGCCTCGGGGCTCTGAGGCTGCCAGGGACCCACCCATCTCTTCCTGTCCCCTGGATGTGGATCTGCCTTCATGACCACCACATCTTCCTTCCTGGAAGGCAAATGCAGGATGAAGATTTTAGAAGTCCAAAAGCCACTTCATCTGACACTAACCAGCCAGCCCTTACTTGTATGGATGACCCCTGTGTAGTATCACTGAGAGGGAGAAATACAATCTTTTAGCCAGGGACACTACCATCCTGAATGCAATCAGAACTTTTTATGGAAGGAAGAGAATGAATCAGTGTTTGAGTGTTGCTAGAAGTACATGTAAACTTCATCATCTCTGACAGAGAAATCTGTAGATGTTCAGTGAAATGGGATTGCAGAACGAACTGAGCTGAACTTGAAGTGTTTGCAGTCGTTGAACCACAGATTGATCACAGTATTAAAATAGGGCAAGTCAGTTAAAATTAAGTTTATTTGTCCAACAGCCCAAATACCTCTTTTTTTCTCCCTTACCTATTGCCCTCACTCATGTCCTGGCAATCGATTACCCACATTCTCACCCATGTATGTTATGTTCTAAAACATATTTTCCCAAATACTTTCCTCCACAACCCCTTTCCTTAGCCTATATTTGTCTCTTAACACCTTGGAAATGCTTAAATGTAGACCCATCATAGCTTTCCCAGAAAGGCTTAGAATGAGTAAGACTTTTTTGGTGAATTGAAAGAATTTAATTACTCTTTTCCTCTGGAAAGGGTCTGAAATAGTCTTCCTAGAAAACAGTGGACCCTTGACTTAGGAACTCAATTCGTTCCTGAGGTCTGGTTGTAACTGAAGTTGGTCAGTGAAAAATCAGGCTCCTCTCCACAGCCTTCCAAGCCTTTCTCCTGCACACGGGCAGATCTCGGTGCCCTTAGAGAGACACTGACCAGGATTTCTCAGTAAACCCCATGCAAGAAAGGATGCTGTCATGCTCCTTCCAGAACTCTGTAAGGCTTAAATCTGTATCTGAGACCATCTGGAAGCATAAGCAGCCTACATTTGGGTTGTAATTTAAGACTTTGGCAATAAGTCAAAACTAAAATTCTTACTGTAACCCAAGTTGTTCATATGTCAAGCCGGTCGTAACTAGAGGGTCCACTGCACAACAAAGAAGAGTGTCAAGGTTGGTGGAAAGGAAGAGAAAAGATCAAACAACTGAGTGTGTAGCCCTTGGCAATGTGACTCTGAGGTGGAAGGACAGCAGAAGAGTTCCAGGAGGAAGAAGACGGTAACTCATCAACTGCAATCTATTTAATTTTTATTCTGTGTGAGTCCAGAAACTCAGTATTATTCTTCCTACAATAGTGGCTGGAAGCTTCTGAGAAATGTCTACAGAAACTTGAAAATGAATCAAACAGTGTTTTTCATGAAAAATGAGTAATACTGGAGTTCTTGAAGGGTGGTTAATCCCGTGTATCCCTTCTTTATGTGTGTCCTTGGGAGACAATGATCAAACACCTACTGTCTCTGCCTCTAGTGTCAGTATTACCACCAAACTTGTTCAAATGGAAAATCAAACTGTCTTTTTCCCTTAATTGATAATTCTAAACTGTGAGTGACTAAAGTGCCATCTTAATAGTAACTCTGGGACAAAAAATAAGAGAAGGTAAAAATAGCTTCTGAGGCATTCAGGAAGCCTGGCAGATTAAGACATGTGATGACCAGCAATACTTCCCCAAACTATATTAAAATGATAGCAAATAAAAAATTTAAAGCATAAACCTACAAAAGCAGGGAAGATAAAAGAACATACTAGTGGACAAGAAATATCACCAATGTTTTGGAAGCTGAGAGTTGGAGAGACAAAATGTAACTGAATTGTCAAAGCAAGGAAAATTGAAAACTAAGTGTCTGCATGAGGAAATATTAGTAAGATGCGAAGTTCAAGGTTGACTGGACCTGGTAGCATGGCCAAAAGCAGAGGCATAGATCAGAAGTCTACATAGAAGTCAGGGACCCCAGGTATCATTTCATGCTCTGTGTCCCTGCAACCTTCTCTGATTATGGCAGGAAACAGGAGATTTTCTGCAGTTGGCCAAGTCTGTGGCCAGCGTAAGAAAACCAGCACATCACCCCTTCCCCATTTTCAGACCCCGATTCAGGCAGCAGTTTGCCTCCCCAGACAGAATTGTTGCCAGGGAGATTGGCTAGAAGAAGAAGCCAGACATTGGTGGAACCGCTCAGAGACAGATGTACCTGGCTCCCAACGGTCCCTCTAGGTGGAGTCAGCCAGTTGACCAAAGCTTTTCTGCTCACAGACAACTTCCCAGAGCTTTTGGAGGCCTCTTTCTTAAACATCAAAGGGCAGCCAAGATTCTCAAGATTTTAGGAAATCCTCCACATTAAAAAAAAAAAATCGAAGAATAAAACAATCAAATGCAGAAAAACCCAAAAGTATACAGAAGGAAAGAGGGGCCTTTGGGAAATGCATGTGTGTATTACATTTCTAAGCATTCTTTCTCGTTCTCAGATCTTTTCTTTATCTTATCGAACTTGCTGTGACTTCTTCCCTCCCACGAGTGTATTATTTTTTTAAAATGTTATTCTTCCTTCCAAATTAGCATACCTGGTGGTAGAGTACCCGGTGGCTGTGACTCTACCAAGAGAGTTTTATCAGCTCTGTAAGAAAGTTTGAGAATTAGCACTAATTACACAGAAAGGTCAACAAAACACAAGGTGATGACTAAAGGAAAACCAGTTGTAAGAGAAAGTAAAAATAGCAATTATAGTAATGCAGTGTGGTTCAGCTATGAGATCTGCTTACTTAATTATAACGATGTAAACATTGAGTATGGCTAGAATAAGAAAGTGTTATATATCAGAAGCCTAGAGAAGAGTGTATGTGTGCAAATTCTAACCCACTATAATAATTAGAAAGTAGAAAATATTAAAAGATAAATCCAGAGGCTATCATTATAAGCCTATTATTTAGAAATAGGAAAAAGTTAAAAACAAAAGAATTCAAAGCAGTGTAATCTTAGAAGAAATAGCAAAAAATTGCTTTCTTTTCAAAATGTATGGTACTATTTAAAAATAGTATTTAAAAATATGTATAAATGAAATTAAAGTAAGTCTTAATTTTGCTTCTCTTTCTTGAATACATGATATATAATAAATAATTTATTTTTATTTGATTGCTTTGAAATGTGCTCTCTGTATGTTTTATCCACTGAAAATTACTTCCTCCCAGAAAATGTGCATAATTTCTAATCTGATTAAATGAGTTACACATCATCACAACTAATGAGTGTTGTCAGCTACTTTGTTATACATCCCACAGAGAGGTGAAGAATCAGTTTCTTGTTGTTTAAATATGTTTATTTGATTAAAAGTAAATTCTAAAATTAAAGGCCTTGCCAGAGACATTTCAAGTCACTTGTGTTTATTGGGTGCTGCCTGTGTTTTTTATGTATAATTACTTCACTCACTATATTAAGTATGCACTTCAATTTGCAACAGACCAGGCTTCAGATGAGAGAAAGCTCTGATAGATTTGTTGCTCTCACGTTTAAGAAATATGCAAGGTAAAATGGCCAGGTCTAGTGAAAGATTCTACTCTAGAGTCCTCAAGCACCCAAGATCCTCCCAAGAATTTGCTCCGCTGGGACCCAGGTGTGACTGTCATAGCTGTGGTCAAAATGAACACAGGTGATGTCCAGGCCACAAAATGGAGGAATGAATGAAGAACAGAAACAGAAACAGAGCTGTCATTTTCTTATAGGAGGCTAATTGGAGCCATCACACTCCAGTGTGTTTCCTTTGGCTATGTTCAAATTACTCTGTCCTTTCTACAAGAAATCATGATCACTTTAGTCCTCAATGTCTCCAGCATTTTATGTTATTTTGGTAAGGTGCTACTGTATTTCACTTTTATCAGTATCTTTTTGCAGTACAGAACGATTACATACATTGTGGTGCATGCACAGAACATGTCTTCATTATTTTTCTCATCTTCTTCTCCTTACTTCTGCCTCTTTTGCCCCTTCTTCCATCTCTGTACTCAATTCTAGTCTTACGGTTTTTTCATTTTCCTCTATGCTTACAATTTTTAGAGAGATCTTACTGCTTTTAAAGTATGTTTTCCAAAGGCCATTGAACAATCATCTTTCTTTTTGATTAGTAAGCCATCTTTGCATGGTTTCAGCCTGCATGGATGCTTTGATATCATGTAAAGTTAGAATTGTCTTTCCATGAGATAATAGCAATAGCAAGGCCTTAGAGGCAAGTATGAGTTCTGGACATAGAGAAGAAGAAGAAAGATTGCAAAGCCAGAGACGAAGTTCCAAAACAGGGACTGAGAGTGTGGGAGAAAAATTAAGGGGAGGATTTTTATACCTCAGTTTAAAGCTCACTAGAGATCCATGGTGGAAGTGAATGAACCCAAGCATGACTCAATCACTCAACCAGCAGGTGTGAGCCAGGCTCTATTCTTAGCTACCTTGACACCTCTGGAGTGGGATCAGTGATGAGGGCACTCACTGGCACAGGTGTAGGGTACTGATGGGCCCCAAAGCATGAGCTGCCTCTCATCAATGCATTTAACTATCATCACTTGCCAGAGTCCCAAATAATCCAAAGTGATCTAGTAAGAGAACACTGTAAAATCAAAGCCATTTGGTGTGAGCTATAGATGCTGTGCAGAGGCTCTGTGAAGGATGATTTCCCTCTGTTCTTGGTTTTTATTTTGAATTTGGCCCAGGCTTTCTACATCCAGAGTGATTACAAGGATTTCTTATTTAGCCTATTGTTGCATCCCTGTAATAAACATCACTTGGTCATGACTGGTTTGTGAATATTTCTTCAATAAAATCTTTGTCATTTGTGTCTAAGGGAATATGTCTGAAGCTTACAGGACTTAGACTGCCTTTAGAATGGTGTCACATTAATGCAAGTCATGTTACCTACCCATGGGTAGGGTGGGAAAGTTGTCACCTGGACCTGGAATTTTCTTTGTAGGAAAATTTTTAGTTATAAACTGAAGCAGTAGAGGCCTATTCAGATTTTTTCTCGTGTCAATTTTTTATAGTATTTCAAGGAATTGATCTATTTCATCTAAATGATCATCTCATTAACATAAAATCATAATATTCTTATTTTATATTTTCAATTATCAACTTAAGTTTTTGTCATGTCTCCTTTTTTCATTTCTGAAATGAACAATTTATGTCTCTAATTTTCTTCTAGCTATGGGATTAATACATTTATTAATAGGTCATTTCTATAATGATTCTCCATTTTCTGTTACTGATTTCTATTTAATTGATTTTATATTTGCTATTACTTTTTAAATTTATTCTATTTTGGCTCCTTAGTTGGAAATTTATATAATTGGTAGATCATTTGTTTTTCTAATATAAGCATGTAAATCTATAATTTTCCTGTAAGTATTGCTATCATTATATTTCATGTATTTCATATGCTTGATACATTGTGCTTTTATTTTCATCCACCTTATATTTTATAATTTTCCTTATAATTGATTCTTTCTTCCATGGGTTACTTAGTAAAATATTGTTAAGTTTCTGTCTATTTGGTGATTTTGAGATATCTTCCTGTCACTATTCTCTAACAATTAAAATTGCAGTGCAGATGTCTGGCTCATACATTCACCTTCTTCTACAAACAACAAAAACTGGTAGAATTTAGAGCTGTGTCCAATTTCTCCTACCCCGCCTGTTCATCAGGACCCACTCACCCTTGTTCAGGAAGAAAGAGAGAGGGGAGAGCGGAAGGGAACAGCACTGTCCCTGTGATAATAATGTCCTTAAGAGGGAATGTCAACCCTAGGGGAAGGAAATTTTCCTCCCTTCCTATTTAGTAAACTAGGTTTCCCCCCAGGGCCCTAGGTCTAATTGTGGTGTCTAGTTGAATTTATCATTCATGAATGGATGAAAAGCCATGGGTGGAAACCTTGGATGAAGGCTGCATGACTGAGATCAGGTTCCCAAGCCAATTCATGACTTGTCTATTCAAATTCCTTGTTTTCCAAATTTACCACAGTGTCTTGTTGTGGAAGGTTTGGCCACAGAAGAATCACAATCTTTAATGACACTCAAAACAAACTCTTAAATAGATAGAATCATGCAGAATACAATAGGAGTTACATGTTGTTAGAGAAAACAAGAGTTGGATGGTGTTTAAAGCAATAAAACCAAATTTTATTCAGGAAATATTACAATGGGGGGAAACGGCTTCAATATAAAATTTAACTTAACTTTGAATACAACATACATGAGTATAAATTTGCAGCCAAGTTGCAGGATAGGGGACTCATAGCTGGAAAATGGGCCCAGTGGGTTATTTTGGCTGAATAGACCTAATAGGGTGCTTGCTGAAGCCAGGCCAGGGTGGTGATGAGACATCACTGGGGTGAGGTGAGAGCTGAGGACTTCACTGTGATACACAGCGTGATCAGATCTTTCTGAACTGACTTAGCAGGGTTCTTGCTAAAACTGAGTGCTTCAGACCTGACAGGATTACAGCCAAGGACTGAGACAGACGAACCGGGAGAGCACAGTCGGTGTTTTGTCAACAGTGTCCGAACCTGAGATTATCTCCCAATTGAGACAGTTATAGAACTCCACCTCCACAAGTCATTAAATCCCAAATCATCAATATTGGGATAAACTGTTCTCATGTGGCTCCTAACAATAAGGATATAACATTAAGAAGGGAATAGCATCCTTTTAGTGGTATTCTTGCCAAAATAACCATAAACTCAAGTTAACTATGAAAAAACAGGGAAAATCAAATTAAAGGATATTCTATACCATAACTGTACTCTTCAAATGAAAGATTAACAAAAACAAAGCTGGAGAACTGTTCCAGATTAAAGAGGCATGAAAACAAAATGTAATGCATGATCCTGGATTGGATTCTGGACTGAGCAAAGAAAATGCTCTACAGCTTATGCCACCGAAAAGATCCATCAGCTTTAAACACAGTCTGTATCACCGCTAGATTCCTGATCCTGATAACTATAATGAGGTTTTGCAAGGGAATTCTTTGTTTTGCAGACATGTGCTCTGGGTATAACAGCACATCCCCAAGTTACTTCCAGTGTTTTGGAATGAATAGAAACGTACATGTGGGTGGGGAGGAGAGGAAAGGAAGAGAAGGAAAGAAGAAGGGCCAGGAGGGGAGAAAAAGGAGGAGACGGAGGGTACGAGAGGGAAACAGAGCGAAGCAGGAGAGATGCGTTAAAAATGTAACTGATTGGTAAATCTAGACAAAGACCATATTCGATTTATTTGTAACTTTTCCCACTAGAATGAAAGAATAGCAAAATATAATTTACCTACCATGAAAATTGTTTGAAGAGTTTCAGGGCTTTAATTATTGGGGTGTGGCCGCTGAGAAGAGATGTGGTTCTGTTTCTTTTAACCTAAATACTCCATGTGTCATAAAGATAGAAAGAGTCGTTCTTCACGAAGATCCTAGTTTGTGCCTGGCATTGCCCTGAGCATTTTGTGCAGGTCTTGTTGATTTACACACCAGTCCTGTTGTGTCCACTTACAGATAAAGGAGTGAGAAGGGGCTACACAATATGACATCATGCAGCTAGCAATGGAAAGGGTGAATATGATCAGAAGATGGTCTCACTCTGAAATGCAGGCCGCTGGTCACTGAAGTGTACCAATATCCAAATGTAGTGCGTATCTTAGGAAGGTCAGTCTGTTAAATAACGAACGTTGGTGTGCTGGGCTTTGGGGATCTTCTTTTCCAAGCACAAGACATACAATGTGTTGGATCTGCTCAAGCTTGTCTGAAACACTGTGGTCTTTGGCTCACACCATCTTAATAAAAGCCAGGTGTGTTGAGCCAGGTTATATGACACATGCTCGGGTTCATGTTTGATTCTAAATTAAGTATCTAGAGGATTTGTGGTGAGGAGTGTGCTTCCCTCTGCCCCATGTGAGCTCTAATTCTAATCTTCAAACTGCCAGTCCAACACTTCCCGAACTTAGACTTTCACCACATAAACCCTTCAGTGTTATTTTTACAATCTCAAGAGATGGTTACCTCGCCTAGCACCTGGTATTGTGTCCTTATTTTTTTTTCTTAGAAAAGGAATGAACTTACATGAATATGACTGCGCCATATTTTATCAAATTCCTAGGGGAAAGTATCACTTCTTTCTACTCTCTCAGCAATATCTGATGATATTGGCACATAACATTGGTATAATAAGGATCTTCTATGCAGTTTAAATTTTTAAGTAATTTTTCCGCTTTACCTGTTGAGATAAGAAACTAAGCAACCCCCATACTTCACACTTCTCACATTTTCAGGAAAAGGCATAAAGGCAAAGACAGCTATGTTTCAGGGACAGATAGCTGGAATTCAAATATGGTCCATGATAAAGTAGATTATGCAAATCTAAACATAGTGGAAATTTCATCACCCAAACCTACATAAAAGTTCAAAACACTTTACGACTGACTTGTTTTATTCACTGCAGTCTTGCACAGTGCTTGATTAGTCTAAAGCCAGAGTCACTATTTCCACAATTGTGTAAGACAAGCTTTTGAGCTGACTAAAATTAGGAAGACTGAGAAAAGTCTCCAGCCAAAGGCTGTTTTCCATTGACTTTGTTTTATTGCTGTTTTATGTACTTGAAAAACCAACAAAGAGAAAAATCCTCTTTCATGATATTTCCAGATTTTTTTCCAGATAAAAGTTCTGTAAAATATGTAAACACTGGTACTGTTATGAAACTCTCAGTTGTTTAGAGTCATTTTGATTCTTTATATGAGATATGACAATTTCAGATAGAATGTAAGCTAGCAGATTCAGTCTCCAACGCCCAATGTGGCCAGGACACAAATATTGCTGGAACATTCTCTCATCTGCTGTGTACTGGGAGGATCCTACCCATCTGCCTTGGACTAAGTTTCTCCTCCCGTGGGGTGGAGAGTCCTGTCTCAAGGGACCATACCCTGAAGCTGAGAAGGCAGCCTGGATCAGGACTTTCAGCTGTACTGCGGCTCAGTTTTGCTGGAAGTTTGGATCTAAGTCTTACAGATAACTAGCCCATAATTTTGAGTTTGTAGATCAAAAATCGAGGCTCATCTAGAGTAACTGAATCACACACTGAGAATTAGTAGTCAAGCTAATGCTAGTCAAGCTAGGAACTTTGAGGGACTTTTTGTTTATGGTTCCAACAAAAGCAATTGTATTTATTTTTAAATTTAAGTCATTTATCCCTATGGAAATGAGACACATCTATTGGAATTCTGTCACCTCTGCCATCCCTCTTCTTGACAGGAGGGGTTCTGCAGAGCGCAGGACACTGAAATCTCCACTCCCAATGTGCTCGGTGGGTGCTGGGTGCTGGTGGTCTCCAATCAGGAGCTCTGTGTGGTCACAGGCAGGGCCAGTGAAACCTAAGCAACCATCCAGCTCTCACTGCAGTGGCAGAGCTGCCCTCCACCTCCCACACCTGGCCCTAGGAAAGATGCTCATCAGGGCTCCAGGAGAGGCAGCCTGTGTTCATTTGCAGGATTTCTTAGTTGTGCTCTCCTGCATGCAGAGAGCAGGCAGAACAACTGGGCTGCAGGTTCTGAAAGTGTGAGTTTGCTTCCCTTCACAATCTGTTCCTCAGTTCTCAAGGTGTCTTTCCTCTGGTAGACCACACTCCGCAACTAATTAGTCTAAGTGCTCCAACTGTATTACTTCTTCTGATAGCATGTTTTTATCAAAACATGATAAGGCAGATATTATTCCTTCCAATTTATAGGGTAATAAGTGAATCCTAAACAAGATAAGCAACTTCTTGCTGGGCGTGGTAGTGCATGCCTGTAATCCCAGTACTCGGGAGGCTGAGGCAGGAGGATCGCTGTGAGTACGAGACCAGCCTGGGCTACACAGTGAATTCCAGGTCAGTCTCAAATACATAGTGAGACCCTGTCTCAACAAAGCAAAAGAAAACAAAACATAAAACTAGTTTCTCTGGGGTGAAAAACTATAATAGTACTCAAGATACTAATGGGATAATTAACCATGTGAAATAGGAAGAAAAAAGAGCTAAAGGTGTAGGGAAAGTGGAAAGGGTAGGGTAGGGGAGTAAGGGAAAAGAAAAAAATGTGAGAAAATGAAAAAAATGGAATTAAAGTGCTTGTAAATGGGGAAGGGAGGAGGGGGTGAAGGGAGGGCAGGGACAAAGGAAAAAAATGAGAACCAAGACCTGTGAGGTAGGGGTACAAGATCCCAGTAATGAATGTAGCTGTGCTGTGTACCTAGAATGTTCCAATAAACTCAATTTAAAAATAAAATAAATAAAAATGAAAAGAAGATGAGCAACTTTTCATAGTCCCCTTGCTTGGCCACTGTGAAGCTGACAGTTCTAAGCCCTAGTTGCTAATCATTGTTACTGTGCCTTTTACCTTTATATGTGATTCTTAAGGTCCAAGAATGGAAACATAACAATCACTTCAGTAATTTCCTTCCTTATGGCTAGGATCATTTCTAATTAAAGTATTGGTTCTGAAGTGTTAGACACATAGTGTTTTACATTTAAGATCTGGAAACAAAAGTAGGAAAAAAATAGAAACTAAAACATTCCACAGAATGGTTAAACTAGTTGTTACCCTTCTAATTTAAGAGAAGTTTGCACCACAAAATAGTTGAATTAGATGGTGTATCAAGGATTCTGTGGTAAGTTAATAACGCAGAAAAGAAAGTATAGGATTAGTTTTTCAACTCATTTTCATATTATCCTAAAGGAGGTGGCATATTGGTACAAAGAGAGCCCGCAGAACTCTAGTGGGCTGTTCTCCCATTAACTAAAATCTACCTACTTTACAGAAGTGTATGCACATCTGGGAGGGCGTGGAAATAATAATATATCTGAGAAAACTCAAAAGGGCTTGTGACCCAACCGTGACATATACACAAAAAGAGAGAGAGAAGGAAGAGAGAAGTATATTATAGATCAAAATTGCTTCCAAAAATGATATCAGCCTTCTTTTACTATAAAGCAGTACCTCTGCTTTACTTTCGAACCCACGTCAGTGTTTCATATCTGCCGTAGGAACCCGTTTTGTGACTGCGGTGTTGCCCTGCTCCTGTTTCTGTCAGAGGTTTTGTTTTTGACCTGACATGAATGGCAGCTGCATACTTGAAGGCTGCTGAATTGGCTACTTCTCTGCAGTCCTCTCAGAGGCTTTCTGCAGTAGTGGCGGCCCCCGCTCTTCCTGCCGCGGTCTGCACACACTGTCACACCCTTCAGCAAGCAGCCGGACGAGCGCAAGAGAGAACGGCCGTTCCGGAGTAACAGCTTCCACTGTCTGCAACTCCATACGTCACCTGTGTACTCACAAAATCTTGCTTTAATGAAACACGTTTGGAATCTGATGGTGAGGGAACACATTTTAACCGTGTGTCCTGCTTGCTGACATAAAACTCGTGTTGGCTGTGATACACGTGGCTCATCTGTGAAGCGCGGGCAGTCTTGACTGTTAGCGGCCACCTGCGGGGCTCTCTCATCAACGCTTTCATTTCCTTTGGCTTAGAAGCTGCTTCGCATTTCCCAAGATCAAAAGTAAGGGGAAAGCCTTTCTTGCTTTCAACTTACAGTTTAATCTTTTAATAATGGAGCTTTATATCTGTGTACCGCGTTTCCCTCAAATACAGTCTACTCGCACAGTCCCTCCATCCGCTCTCCACCCCAGCATTAATTCTGGAGGCAATACCAAAATTGAAATGATAGTGCGGTTGGAAGGATCTTGGACAGAGGAGCTTTGTCTGCGGGAAGGATCACAGGATGTTCAAACACCCAGACAAAAACACAAAAAAAGATTAAGCTTATACTAGAGGAAATTCATGGAGGATCCCAAAAAGCAATATAAAAATAAAGATGTACCATCTCTTACACACAGGAGCTTTCTCCAAATTAAACTGAACAAAGACATCTTCCTCACTTGTTATTACTGTAAATATATCATGGAATTCATGAATTCCAGATTGTAACATTGGTGTAAACAGACTCAATAGACACGTATTTCGAAATCCACCCTCTCCGAAATGGCTTCACCTTATAATGAATTAAATATTTGAACGCAGTGTGGTTTCCAACTATATGACAATGATATCTGAAATGATGTTCACCTACCAGATCCTTTTCCCAACTAGTCAACACCCCTCTGAACTTCAGGGGGTTTTAAATGACTGTGATGGTCTCTTGGACTTGTAGTCTACGTAAGGGACCCGTCAAAGGTATCTGTGACATGACTATGCTATGTAGTGACACGACCCTGTAACTCTGACTTCAGATACATTACCCTACATTTTTAATAGCATTTTAGTATTTTCACTACTACAGGGACAATCCTAAGCATAGATGGCGATCAACATGGATTATACAATTGTAAACATTTTCTTAGGCTTTAACGTTTCTTTAGGAAAATTCAGCTGAAGGGAAAGCCTTTAATTTGCCATAGAGAAAAATCAGATGAATATAGTAAGTTTTACTAATAAGTGTACCATATTCTAATGTTACTATAATTCATAAATACACTTTAAATTGGATTAAAGTGACTTTAACTGTAACAAATTTATTATTGGCCATTTCCTAAGCCTGCAGATCAATAATTTAGTTATAAACCTTAATTCTAGGCACATTTTCACTCTTCGAATGTGATATATAGTCACATACTTTTTCAAAGTGTGAAAGTCATGCTAAAGTCACCCCACAATAAGGACTGTCTAAATTACTAATGCAAAACCAAATAGTTTCTTAGTCAATCACATCTTTTATATTCTTTCTATTTCATGCAGATGGCTAATGATGACCTATTAGCAATATTCAAATTTCATTCTAGACTCTTAAATATCCCTTGGTGACTTGAAAAATCCTTTAGTACCCATTCTGTGAGGTGAGAGAAAGAAAAAACTGAAAACATTTGAATTCTTGCTGCTGAACATGCTAAATGAGCTAAATAATAATGCAAAACACATTCACAATATACTTTAATGGTAAGCCTATTCAATTTGTGATTTAAGAGGTCAAGCTATTGGTTATTTTTGCATCCTTAGTTATTTAAGGAGAAGCAGACCGGGAACTATGCATTCATAGGCCTTATAAAACTGCTGCAGTTAATTCGACTAATACATGGTTTGGCCAGTGTTCTGCTGTAGAAACCCCCTTGTTAAGGTTGCAAAGCAGCAGAAACTTTAAGTGACCACAGCCACAGCTGTGGGGACAGGGAGAAGCAATGGACGAAGAAATCTTCTGTGCTAGTGGATTTATATAACACAGATACCTCTCTAAAGGCTGAGTCTCTCACGGACGTGTGTGTGTGTGTGTGTGTGTGTGTGCACGCGTGCTGTCATGTATATTTGTGTGTGGCCTTGGTCAGATTCAGTGATTAGATTCAATCAGTTGTTTTCTGTCCCCTGGACTTTCCCTTTACTCCCCCTTGTTCTCTGCTGATGACCCCCACAACTCTCTTTTCCCATTTGCATCCTTGGGTCCTGTACGGGAAAAGCCTATAATTGATAAATGCAAAATGTACCATTATTTTTACTACACTAGAGGATTTTGTGGGCCAATAAAAGAAATTTCTGCTTGGTAACATTCCCAGAGAGAATTACACACCAGAATTGTAACGACGATGGATATATTCTTAAGGTACAAACACATCCACATTTGACCAAGGACTTTCACTTGAAGAGAGAAAAAAAAGACAAGAAGCTGAACATTAACTTTTCAACAGTTGACTAAAATTTGTCATTTCCGTCCATGCTATTACCATTCTTAGTCTTTTTCTAGTGGAAACTGTGATTTGTTAGGCCCACATGGACATTTTCAACATGCAGAAATGTAATTGTTTCCATTTCTCCTCTTATTAGAGACTATTTTCTGTGTAATGTATGAATAGTTAACTACATATGGATAGCTAAACCTTCCTTCCTTGACATTTTTCACACAATGTACTCAAAATCATTTCAATTCCTGCCCAAATATCAGACACAGGCAGAACTGTACAGAATGTCTGACCAAAACATATATCATTTCAATTTCTCCCTCTCAGAAAGCTTGGATTTTATTGCAACAGGAAAAAATCATACAATTGTGAAACAACACTGTCCATACTGTTAGAACTCAAGAAAAGTGACCTTTGCATGATGACATGGGGGGTGCGCTGAGCATGATGCCACATGGGATGGAAGATGGGTCACTGCTAAGGCCGCCATCTTCCCCAACTCTGAGAAGAGCGAACCTCCTCTGGAAAACACCAAGGAATCTGGCAACACTGGAAAGACTGGGAAGAGAGAGAATGTCAGTCACGGACTTTGAAGTTTGTCAGGACACGTGGGCAGACTTTTCCACACAAAAGATTATTGTCTTCCATTTCAATTTTTCAAAGCACCACTAACAACCCACTGCCTGCTCTGCTGGCCCAGGAGGCTTTGTCCCTGTACAGTATGTGCTCGTCCATCCTGCTGAGTCCATCAGAAAATGATTTTTGTGCAGTTTATTTAACCAGATGGGTTCACCACTGAATTTTATCAGAACTGCAGAGAAGAACCAAGGCCAACTCTCACCAAACTCTTCTGTGAAACTGAAAGGGAAGGGAGCCTGCCACACTCATTCCATGACACCAGTATAGTCTGATGTCAATATCAAATAAGGACTCAGCAAAATGGAAACTACGAGATCTTTGATGAACATAGATGCAGAAATCCTCAGTAAGATACCTGCAAACAGAATGTAGCAAATACGTTAAGAGAACATTATCACAACCAACTGTTTCATCTCAGGGATGCAAGAAAGGTAGAGTGTACATAAATCAATAAATATAAGTATAATATTCTACATAAATAAAATTAGAGACAAAAATTAGGGACATGATCATCTCAATGCATGCTTTTTCAACAACAACAACAAAAAACCGTGACAGAATCCAACATTCATTCATAATAAAAACCCTAACAAAAATAGGTATAGAAGAAGCTTTCTTCAAGCTGATAAAAGGCATTTATGACAAACCCACAGTCTGCATCATTTTAAATGGATGAAAGACTGAAAGCAGGTCCTGTATATCAGGAGCAAAACAAGGATTCCACTCCCATCCCTCCTCTTCACGACAATATTCAAAACTTTACCCAGAGCACTCTGGCAAAAGAAAGGAATAAAAGGGTCCTGCTATGGCTCTGTCTAATGCCCCCTGAAAGCCTTATGCAGTCATAGGTGAGGCTTTTTCAGAGGTGGCTGGATCAAGGGTGTGTGATTAGTAAATCAGTACACTGATTGGTTTGGCACTGATCTAATCCTATAGTTTAGGTACAATATAAAGGGGGCAGAAATATGCTGCTAACGTCCCTTGCTTGCTTGCTTTTGGTATCTTCTGCCTGCCATTAACTGCTTCTCCTCTGAAATGCCCCTCTGCCAAGATACCCTGCCTTGAGTCAGCTGATTATGGGTTGAAACCTCTACAAACTGTGAGCTAAATAAATCTTTCCTCCTTTAACTTTGAGTGTTGGGTATTTTGTCTCAGCAAAGAAAAAAGTAACTGAGACAGGTTCCAAATAGGAAGGGAAGAATTCAAGCTGTACTTGCAGATAATATAATCACTTATATAGAAGTCCCCATAACTTTTAACCGAAAGACTCTCAGAGCAAAAAATTCAGCAAAGAGGTAAGACACAAAATAAACATAAGAAAAACCAGTAGCATTTCTTTACACCAATAATGAACATATTGGGAAAAATCTAATTCACAGTAGCTTCAAAAACAATTACTACCTGGGAATAAAAAAAGTAGAAGACTTCTATAAAGAGAATTAAAGGTATATAAAGTGCCAATAAAATTATTCACAGAATCAGCCGAAAAAAGTAAAAAATGCATATGGAATGAGAAGAGACCCAGCATAGCCAAAGCAATCATGTACAAAAAGAGCAAATTAGGAGGTATTATAATCCCAGATTTCAAGTTATACTACAAAACTATAGTCATGAAAACAGCATGGTAATGGCACAAAATTGACATGTAGACCAATAGTAGAACAGAAGATGCAGAGATAACGCCCTGCACCTTTAGCCACCTGATCTGTGACAAAGGGGCTAAAACCCTATGCTGAGGAAAAGGGAGTCTCTAACAAATAATGTTGGAAAAACTGGCTGTACACATGCAGAAGAATGAAACTAGACTAATACCTTATCCTATATTAACATCAAGTCAAAATCACTTGAATATAAAAATGGAAACCATGAAACTGATGGAAGATAAAATAGGAAGGCATAGGCATAAGCGAGGACTTCCTGGACAGAACTCCAGTGGCACAAGAACTAATACCAAGAATCAACAAATGAAGTTATATTAAACTTAAAAAGCCTCCTTATAGCAAAGAAAGCCATCGACAGTGAAGAGACAACCCACAGAATGTGAATAGTTTCTTTCCAGCTACTCTTCTGATAGAAGACTGTTGTCTCAAATAATTTTCAGTAATCTATACTCTCCACTAACATGTATAAAGCTCTAGGGATCCATTCAGACAACAGCAATATTTGAATTTTGTCAATAAAACACAAGAAGGGTTAAATAATAATATGGAGGTAAGCAAAGGTTCTGAGCAACAAGCAAGATAAATGTTTATGGAGGGGTTTTCCCGAAAGGAAATCAGGTAGAGGTCTGAGACTGTACGAGGACTGGAAAATCAGGCTAAACACACAGTACAAACCCAACCATGAGCCTTTGCAGCTCATGATCTAGTTGAAAACACTTAGGTGTCCTCGCTATTAGCAAACTTGGTGAACAATTACAAGCTCACTGCTACAAAGCAGCTCTGGCCTTCCATTTCTTTCCGGAGCTCATTTAAATTTCAAAGTCATTAGAAAGAGGATTCTATTGCCTGTGCTATCATTGGGGTCTGAGTACCTTCTTGATAGGGCAGGGACAGTTTTTCCTCTGTTGATTGGGGTTGTTTGGTGGGAGGGGAGCTGCAATTCTTCTGTTTATCAGAATCTTCAAACCTTTTGTTTCACTTTCTGAGGATACCGTTAAACCCATGTTCCAACTGGTAATAATTGTGCCTCAGCTAATCCTCAATGGCTACGATACTGCCATTGAGAAAAGCTTTAAATTTATATTCTAAAACTTACACTGAATGTTTTCATTTGCCTTTCACCTTTTTAATTTCCAGGATCTCATTCTTTTTGCAAGTGCTTCTTGAGTTTGTTTTGCAGAGAAAATAACTTGTTTTTAATAATATTAAAGGAGTGATTAATGTTGATGTGTGGGTTCCTTCCGCAACATTTGTTTCCTCTAAATCCTTTTGTTCTGTTTCTTTGTTTCTTTTTATTTGTTTGGCTTAGTTAGCTCACTGCTCACTTCCTCAAATATCATTTTCTCTCTCCATTTAAGGGTGACATTAACTAGTCAGAAGCTTTCTATGAAAGGCTAAGTCCTGTTTTTTCTTGAAATTCGCTAGGAGGTGATCAGATGATTATAAAATGACAGCTCCATATTTTAGTAGATAGCAATTTTCCTCCATGGTTATTTGGTTTCTGTTGTAGAGAATATATCCTTGAGTGGCATACACCTAGCTTCTGGCATTCTAAGAGCAAGGCTGGTGGAAAAAAGATGCACATCTACCTTTCACATTTTAACCTCTCACATAAACCCTTTTATGATACGTGTGTTTTCTGTTTTGCACTCTCTGTTTTAACCCCTTTAACATTGCAATGAAAAACAACTTCAATAGTGTTAGAACACGCATTATCCCATTTGGGGTAAGGAGTTTGCAAATCAAAGATCCAAGAAGCACCTTGGCCACTTCTAAACAATTCTAGGCTTAGACTAAGGGATTAGGTTTCAATAGGATGAACAGCTTCTCCACAAACCTTGGGGAGAAGGCCACTTTGCAAAGATGAAGGAGGGCCAGAGACCAATGCTCCAACTACTATGGCACATTGTTGGGTCAGGACCACCATCCCCATCCCCACTGGTGCAGAGATAACAACCACCATCCCAGTTGCCAGAGGATGGAGCATGAAGAGATGAAAGGGAAGCTGTCTAACCAAAATTTCTATACCCAGCACAAGAGTCCTTCAAAATGATAAAGATATGAACATTAAAAACTATTAAATTTCATTGAGAGGTATTTTAGAAAAACAAAACAAATGGAGTGATATTCTATGTTTGGACTTGGAAGCCTAATATAAAAGTGGTAATATTCTCAAAACTGATCTATAGAGTAAGTGAAGTCCCTACTAGCTTACTTTATCAGGAATGGTTTAAAAAGTCATCCTAAAATTTATGACATTGAAAAGTACACATTTACTCAAAACAATTTTGAAAATAAAAAGAACTTGTAAAATGCACTCTTACCAATTTGAATATTATCCTAATGCTGTATCAATCAAGACAATGTGATATTGGTATAAAAATAGATCATTTTAATAGATTATGAGCTCAGAAATAGACCTTTACCTGTAGTTGATTTTCAACAAAGGTGCTAAGTCAATTAAATGGGTAAAATATAGTTTTTCAACAAGTTAGGTCAGAGACATGTATATACCAAATAAAAGAATGAAGGTAGACCCTGACCTCATTATATAAAAAAACGAACACTAATTGGTAAGAACTACAAATATGTATTATAATAGGTAATTCCTACACATGAGAACCAAAATTATTAAGAATTGAAAGAAAATATGGGTATAAAATTTAGTGAAATTGGGCCTGCAATGATTTCTTGGAACTTACAAATAATAGTAAAAATGTATATAAATGGACTTCATAAAAATTGAAAACATTTGTGTTTCAAAATATAGTATCAAGAGACTGAAAAGAAAAAATCACAGAGTGGAATAATGTTTGTAATTTATGTATCAGATAAGGGATAAAGTATCCAGAATATATAAAGAAAATTAACTAACAACAAAAAGGCAATTCAATTTAAATATTTTAAAATGAGATAAGGATTTTAATAGACATTTCCCTCAAAGACTGTACAGTCAGATGCCACATAAAGATAAAATCTCAATGATGGACCACACGCACAGTTCTTGTCCTATGAAATTGTATTGTCTGATGATATTACAGCTGTCTTAGTTTGTGTGTGAACACGTACGATGCTTGAACAGTGACAGAATTTCCTAATGATGCAATTTGAAGATCATATCCTTGTAGTTATGTGGTACATGATCATATTCAAGTTGTCAATGAGTGCAGAAGATGGACAACATCACAGATCATACAAGTTCACACCCACCACAATGTGCAGAATGAAAAAGAGACAATACCTATTTTTTTAGAACATGGAAAGACTGAAATCTTCTCACACTTCAGGTGAAATTGTCAAATGCTGCAGCCACTTTGGAAAACATTTGAGGAGTTTCTCAAAAAGTTAAAACAGACTTATATTACTCAACATGTTGTTCCACTTCTAGGTATAAAACTAAAAGTAATGAAAGCGTATCTCCACATAATGTCTCTACATCATGGTTTATAACAACATTGTAATAAAATGAAAATTAAAATGAATAAAATACCTGTCAGTTAATGAATAACATGTAGTACATTCACAAAATGGAATATTATTCAGTCCTAAAAAGAAGTCCTAAAAATGTGTAATATGATGAGCTTTGAAAACATTATGCTAACTGAAAAAAGTCAGACACAAAATATCATATATTTCATGACTTCACTCATGAAATATTCAGAATAAGTAAAGATCCACGGGGATAGATGATAGGTTTTTGATTCTCAGGAACTGGTAAGACCAGGGAGCGTCATCCACTGAGACTCTGGGCTTCCTTTGATAGTATCACTATGTATTGTTGTGATATATTGAAAAACATTGGCACAACGAATAGTATGGTAATTTTGGTAATTAATTTGCTGAGACTTGAAGGACTTCATGGAATTGTGAAGCAACATTTGAAATCCTGATGCTATTGATGTGCTTCAAAAAAGAAAGAATTGATAAGCTATATTTCATTAAAATAAGAAAAAATTGTTTTGCAAGAGACACTATCAAGGGCCTGGGAAGACCAGTCCCAGGCTCAGAGAGACACTGTTTCCTGATAAACATCCACCATACCATGCATCGGACAGAGTAGTTTTCCTGCCTAAATATTCCCCCACCGCCCCTATGACTGATTATTTAGGACTCCAGAGATGACACCTTCTCTGGTGTCACCGCATTTGTCCTTTTCAGGTTCATTCGTTCTCCTTGGTAATTTTCTAAATCTCCTTTCTTGCTTGTTAGCTCATTTTTTAGCACTGAATAAGATTTTATTGTCTAGGTAAACTATTTTATCCATTCACAGGCTGAATGACATCCTGAAGACTCTGAAGATTTGACAGTAAGATACGAAGCTGCCACCAAGGTCCATGTGTTGCTACTGTAATAATCTGCAATAGTAATATTTTTGAATGTGAAATTTTAAAATTCAATATCATAGAGTTAAAATACAGAGAAACAGGACCATGTCTGTGCAGTTGTTTTGTGAGTTGTGTGTGTACACCCGGCTCATGGATTGAGTATGTTCATGTTCCTGATGATGACAGGTAACTTTAGTAAACGTTTTCATGTAAACCCATCTCTCTTTTTTCACTTGTTTGCTCTATTTTTCCTTTTTCTCAGATTTTTTCATTTTTTTAACTCCTGAAAAGAGCTGCTTATCAAAACAATACATACACATCAAACCACTATGAAATTCCATTACACACGTATTATATTTAAAATTGAAATGAAAGAAAATTGAGTACTATGAAGGCGATATTGCAATGGGAAATTATGTGCTTTTTTGTAAGTACAAATTAATGCAATCTCTTTGACAACACTATTGGCACTGTTTACTAAAATTGCACCAAAATTTATTCTGTGAGCAACAATTCTACTGCTAGGTCTTAATGGATATCTTTACACAGCAAGTATTTCTACAATCCAATTTATATATTGAAATAGTTTTTATAACTTAAGCCTCGCATATCCTGTCTTTCCTATGACAAAAATATAGCTGTGTATCATTATGATTTCGAATAGCAAAGCGACAATAAAAATAGCAAAACAACCATGGCTGAATCTTAACAACAAAAGGAAAGCAACACTAAAATAAAAAACACACACACACACACACACACAAAAAAAAAACCCAGGAGAAATTCACATGTATGTTCAGTCCAAGATATACACAAAAATATCCTTGCAGCATTATTTGCAGTGACGTAAAACTGAAAACAACACAGACGTTTGGTACTAGAATAGATACATTGTAGCACATTCACATAATGGAATCATCTACAACCATACAAAGGAGCAAGTTAACGCCATGCATTTGTGGATTAACACTGCTGAATCCTCATATGAATGAAACTACATAAAAAGCACCCATTATCTATGCTGATTCCACTTTCGTGGAGCACAAACTCAAGCAACATTAATCTGTGATAGCAAGAGCGCAGTGATAAACTTTATGGCGAAGAAAGGGCTCATTTTGGGTAAATCTGAAAGGCCTGGTTCTTCCTTGCAATGTTCTCTCTCTGACGCTAAAATGGTAAGCATACTTGTGTTTCATGTAGTGATAAGTCACTTGAAAATTGCATTTCTCTGCACATATATCATACTTCCATAAGACATGGTAAAAATATGATAAAAATCAAGTTTTTACACTCTAATTTGTTTTTTGTTTTAAGCACGTTAACATACACACTTGTTTTAAAAAGTATTTATAATATTTGGCAAATATTTACACAGAGTACTTCAAAACAGAGACTAATACATTTTACAATTAATCAGACAGATGTTAATAATTTTTAAAGGACGAGTAATTCAGATTTTTAAATTATATTTGGTTGTGTGCATGGACTGGAGGGTGGAGGCTGACAGGGATCAAGATATAGAGACAGAGAAAGAGATAAATCCAATTAACCAGTAAACATCTGAAAAAAGATGTTTATTTATCTAAGAAATACACATTGAGCCACTATGAAATTCTATTTTACACACACACACACACACACACACACACACACACTCATACAGGAAAAGGTCTTCCTCTAACTTGTAACGATATGTGACTTTACTTTCTAGATCAAATTTTTCAAAGCATTTCAATTATCAAAGTCCAAGTTACTTTTCAGGGAAAAAATAATTTCACTGCAATTATTAGAAAATGTAATGCATTTAGTGAAACTTTTCCAAATGAAATTTTATGACAAGATTACATTTAATTATTTTTACATATTTAATATGAAATGTACCCATCCTAATCAAACATATAACTGAAATTGATACATATAGCAATGATAGGAACTCAAGCTAAGAGAATCATACAACTTGATGTCAGTTAAAGCTCTTGATTACACAATAAAGTAAAGGCCTAGACAGTATAACTCATAACCAACATAAGCTTATCAATAGGCTGGCTAACTTGATATTCCTGACATGCAGAGATCTTTCTTTCCTACTTATCACCGGGCTCTCAACATCCAGGTACTGTATGTAATGTGCTTGCAATTGGAGCAAACATTTCATGAAATTCCGGTGCTCCTGTGTTTCATTCACATAATGCTTCACAGCTTTTACCAAAACGTCATCCAAATCTCTGTAAGTAACCTAAACCCTGCTCAAGAATATATTTCTCTGTATGAAAATTCACCACATTGGGCATAGATGCTTTCCAAATTAATGGATTAATTGAAAAATGACAACTCACTCTAAAGTATAGATTCAAATTCATCTTGTCATGGTGATTGTAAGTGAATGTCCACAAAACATAAACAGCCATGATGACACCTACCCAGTTACTAACATAAATAAATGTAAGTTAAGCTTTTTGAAGAAAAAGCCATCAATAATGTTTAATATTTCTTTAAAATTTGGCTGTAAGAAATAAGATGATGGATAGATTTCATTTCCCAGAGTATTAAAAAGTCTTTCAAATATAAAGTATTGCTTTTTTGGTTTTAATGCTTTCTCTATACAGAAAAAATGAAATTTCACATAAGATTAGATAGAAGATCAGATAAAAAGTGAAGTCATTATTAGTCTTGTGTCATGTGCACGTTCTACATCTACCAAAGATATTTTTAAAAGTCTTAAATCCTTTCATTTGACAAATATTATTGACTATGATATACAGATCAATGTGCCATTAAAAAGAGTAGGCATGTAAATTGGGAAGGGTGGAGGGGGTAAAGGGAAGGCAGGGCTATGGGGAAAAAATGAGAACCAAGACCTGTCATGTAAATGTACAAGATCCTAGTGATGAATGTAACTATACTGTATACCTAAAGTGTACCAATAAACTCAATGATAAAAAAAAAAGAATAGGCATAAGGGTCAGGGATTTAGCTCAGTGTTTCCTCTGCCACCTGACTCGCAAGCACAAGGTCCCAAATTCAATCCCTGGTACAAAAAAAAAAAAAAAAAAAAAAAAAAAAAAA
>NW_022900937.1:4661064-4668444 GCF_012274545.1 Fukomys damarensis
AAAAAAAAAAAAAAAAAAAAAAAAAAAAAAAAAAAGGCATAAGATTAATTCTTCCAAGAAAGAGCTCAGCCATTTCATGGTCACAATTCTTGTAGCTGGTGGAAGACATCATCAGCACTATTAAAAAGGGAAGATTTGGCCAGGGATTTAGCTCAGTGGTTCTGCCATGTGCCTTGCAAATGCAAGGACCCGAGTTCAATCCCCAGTACCAAAAGTGGGGGGGGGGAATTTTCCCCAAAACTAAGTTGTGTAAGTGATAAGATTTTCTAGTACTTTAGATCATCCATATTTTATATCAATATTCTAGGTAGACAGGAGTGTTGAACAAAACACAGACATGCTGTCAAATAACTCCAAGTCTAATTGGAACAATTGTTCCTAGCACATGCCTGGTGTGTAGCAGGCAATGGATACACAGTGTTTACAATGGAAAGTGAATTTCTCCATACATTTTGTTTTCTATTGTTCAGCATATGTAGACCTTGTGAGAATTTTAGATTTGTGATCAGTATTAAATATTTTCTCTAAGTATTGCCAGCACCATACTAGTTTTCATTCTGCTTTATTAATCCTGTAGAAATATTAAGAAAATTGAACTAGTGAAACATACTTCATTTCTGCTGATAATATGTTCTGACTCTTGAATGTGCTCTGTTGACATTTTCCATATCTGAATGAAATAGTTGAACCTAAAATGCATAGGAAAAATAGCATCTAAATTCATTATAGGCCATATATTAAATCTGTGGAATTCATTACACCCTAGGTGATCTGATACTAAAGTATGAAACAGAAACCAAGTCTGTTTGCAAGAGCGTAGATCGACCCCCAGTGGGATTTCCTCAGTTGAATGTTTATCTTATGAACTGAAAAAGTGTTCAGACCTAAATTTTAGTCATGTACAACACTTAGAAATTTGGGAAAGTTTCTTGTTTCTTCTTCAATGTTTCAGCCCCACAAACTTATTCCTCAAAATCGTATTGGAAGTAACAGATTTGCAAAAGACAGGTGAAGTGATTTCTTAGTTCAGAAATGTGTGGTGAGGGTTGTTTTAGTTATAACTTACCTTGTGAGTGTGGCACGCAGACATACTAGCACAGCATGGCAGGGTCCTCAGCTTGCTACTCACATGTATTTTTCTGGATATAACTGATACTCAATTTTGAATGTGTGACCCAGAAATTATTAAATGTTGGCCCAAATGTTGTTGCTTTTTATATTGCACAATACATTTTAAACCACTGAAGGAAAAAGCAAATGAAGAAGCTTCTTTGATTGGAACCAGCTGTAATGGATTCAAAATTAAATATTAAAAAGATTCGTGGAAAGTTCCAGAAGACAGTCTCATGATTAAAGTGATGAAGAACTTTTAACTAATTCCTGTACCTGAGTTTTAGGATAAGCACGTCTCCGTTTGAAAATTCAGTCCGCACAAATAGAGCCCACAATAACATTTTTCTAGTCATTCCAATACACGTTTTGTGGAATTGTGCTAAAGATACATCATATATATTCACATTTTGATTAAAATATGAACATTATCAAGGGCTATCCAACAGACTCTGGAAGGGAGGAGCGTAGCACATAAGTCCAAGCGAATCAATAAACTTTCAAACCTCAGTTTGCTAATTTATAAAATCGGGAGTACGAACATCTGTTACACGACTCCTCGTGGAATCTTTACCAGGAAGAGGAGTGCGTACTTATACGGCGAAAGCCCTCGGTAAACTGTAAAGTGCATTACGTGCAAGCTTGGGGGGCATCTGTTCAAGTACACGCGAAAGTCTCCAGCCATTAGGAGGTAAATATCTAGGGTACATCTTCCTTGGCAACACATTCCCCCACGACTCTTTGGGGTGGCTCGGGTCCAGACCTCTGGGCAGCACTCGGTGGGAAAAGCAAAGAACCCAAGGTGCCCTGATCAGGGCTCCTGGAGCGCACAGCACACTGAGGAGGGAGCTGGTCCTGGCGTCCTGGGGAAAGCATAGCCCGGGGCCGGGAGTCATGGGGACACAGGCATGCTGCAGGAGAGAAGCTGGGGCTGGGAGGAGATCATCATCGCCCAGATAGGAGCTGGACTGCAGGGAACACACCCCGCAGGCCTGGTCTGCTTTCTCTCCCAGTGGCTGTGGCTGTTGCTGTGGCTGCTGGTGTTTTCCCTTCTTGGGACTTTTTCCATCTTCGTTCTCATTTACTCTGAGTGCAGACAGCTTAGCAAAACCGCAGAGGTGAGCCAAAAAAGTTACTTCATTTTGGATTTAAGGTTACAGTTTTAAATTAATATTTACTTTGGCCCACACTTGGCTTTTGTTTATATTTCTATCTGACGATCTAAGCCATTCTTGAAGAGGCCTTTAAAAGCAGCAGGAGAGACTGGCCCCCCAAGAATGATGACCATAACCCCTGACATCGGAAATAATCGGATTTACCATGAGAAGGACTCCAGGGCGCCGCCTCGAGCAACTCCTAAGAGCTTCTTCATAAAATGCATCTGCATAAATGTTCTTCAAAGGACGATTATTTATGCTCTGTGTCTCCCTGTCTCTGGGTCACACTCTCTCTTTCCCCCTTTACTTCCCCCTTTTCCAAAACTTGATATTTTTGGTAGATTTGACATTTTGATAGATTTGATTTTCGATAGATTGTACTGCAAAGGGAACATTACAAGAATTCAGGAAGAGGACGGAACGTACCCGGGTTTTCCCTACAGAGTCTGATGTCATTAATCAAAACACGAGTCTACTATAAAATATCGAGGAGTGTGCTGGGTTTATTAGAAAACACTGAGTCCGGAGAGTCTGGGAACACCAGTTGACAGCACGGTACACCGCAGCATCTGAAGGATGTTAACCTTAGAGATAAAAGAACATATTCTGGAGAGTCTCCCTCACAGATATGTCGATTTCAGAACACTCTCAAGCCCGTCTATCACATACAACTATCAAAATTCATCATGGTCTCAGAATATCTATAGCATTAAAGTACTTGGATTGCTTTTCTACACTAGCTTCTGGTAGAGTAAAAATTCTTGTTGCAACCATCGACAATTTCATTTTAAATATTTCATTCTGACCACAGAAATATGAAATACATACATTAATATTTCAAATGCTGTTTGAAATACCCTATTCTGTTGTTCTAGGCCTTCCAAAGGTCTATTCATCAAATCTGCCTTTCTAAGCAGGTCTTTCTCTAATTACCTTGACTTCAGCCCTAATTTCCAGTGTGCTGTGTTCAGCCCCTTGACTTTGTAGAGTGTCCCTGGAGTCAGCCTTGTCAGCTGGCAGCACAGAGCTGGCTAGCCAGTCAGCAGACTTCTGGGCCACAGGCCATTTGCATCTCTACATGGAAACTTGTAAGAGGAACCCACTACCAAACACACAAACATGCACACACACACCACATACACACATAAAAATACAGTAAGTGACATCAGAATAAAGCCTGTAATTTAAAATTTATAATACCAGTATACATTTCTTAACTTTGTTAGTATTAACATCAATTGTATGAAACATAACATTTATACAATGTATAGGAATGTGGATGAAGGTAAAATGAAAATCCTTTGCACTTTCTTTAGCCAATGTAACTTACTTCAAAATAAAAAGTTTAAAACCACACATCGTTATTGAACACACACCAATTATCTATTTTCCAAAAGTTCATATGCTTTTTTCCATCAATTCATTTACTATTCTATCACTTCTGGTGAATCTTTGTGCAAGAAGTTTATTCTTTCTTAATGGATTGTACTGCTCACGATCTGTGGCCATCCTACCCAGGTCTCCCTGCCAACCTCATGTTATAATGTGTTATGTAGGGTTTGCTGTCCCTAACACATGGCACAACAGTTAAAATGTTGAGGATGAAATTTTATTTTTCTCTCTCTATCCTAACTCTTTCCTATCTTTTTTCAAGTAAAGTTTCATCTCATTCTAGGCACATGGAACTTTATTTTCCTGTTTTGAGGATTTACATCCTGCTATATCCTCCTTGACTAAACAAGTTTTCCAACAGAATGGTCTAAGTGACCAAGACTCTTGTATAAATTGTACGTTTCTTAGAATATTTTTTCTAATTTTATCAAATTTCATGATTCTATATACATTTCCTTATCTAGATCTGCATTGTTTGTTAAGGTAGGTGTTTGCTGCTCTGGGTAACTGACTACTTCCAGTGTAGCTAGGCTAAATAGATGCTGTCAGCTAAAATGTACATCAGATTTCAACCCTTGGTATGAAAAACTATATCAAATGTATCATTAAGAGATTTACATTGACTACAGTTTGAAGAAATGATGTGTAAATATTGGGTTAAGTATTGTATTAAACTTTATTTTCTTTTTAGTTGTGTGTGTGTGTGTGTGTGTGTGTGTGTGTTACTGAGGAATAAACTTGGGGCTTTCATACTGAGCTCTCTCTCTCTCTCTCTCTCTCTCTCTCTCTCCATCTATCTCTCTGCTAAAAACGGTCTTACTAAGTCACTAAATTGCCCAACCTGGTCTCCAACTTGTGGTCCTCCCTCCTCAGCTTCCCAAATTGCTACGATTATAGGCATGCTATAATTATTATAAATTAAATTTATTATAGGAATGCTATAATTATTATGTAAATGCTTTTTACATTTTTAATGTGGCCACTGGAATATTTAAAACATCAAACATTGCTTTGTCATATTTTGATGGGGCATTAACTATCTCCCTCATTTATTTCTAACCACATTTAACCTCCTCTCCATTGGTAACGATCTTTGTTTCTTTCGCTTGTGGGTCAGGAACTGACTCCTCTGAGCCCAAATGCCTTGGACTTTCTACACTACAGTTTCTATATGGGTCCACACCCTCAGTGAGGGTCGTTTTGCTCATTCCTTATCTGGTCATAGGTGAAGGTAGTGCTTAGATTTTTGCTGTGGTTTAAGGTGAGTTCTCCTAGTATGAACTCATCTTTCTGGGCATTTACTTAGGCCAATTCTATTAGTGAATTTTAAATGGAAATCCAAATTTTAAGTGCACAGTTCCAAAGGTGTTGACTTTCCTGATAAGGGGTGAAGACTTCGATGCCCCTTTCCAGGGGCCATGACTATGGCTTTCTCCCCAAGCTATTTCTCCCTCTTCCATTACAACTTGTCTTATGTTCCTGATGTACCGACCAAAATTGACAGCTACTTGCTCTTTCCAGTGTATGGAGGGGTGAGGGTCACAGTATCATTTTCAAATGAATCCACCTAATCCTAATGATGGAAGTTTTTTCTTGGTACTAGTGGTAGGGCGATTTTAAGGAAAGATTTTCCTTTTCTCTCTTTCCTGGCTGAATCAAGCCTTCTCCGTTATCAATGTATACTCTTACATATCCAGATTCTCTCTATGGTCTTTAGCACATTGTGGACTCACAAGCCTATCTGTCAAAGCTATACCTCTCCTCATGTTTTTCGGATGATTATTTTGCATATAACATATACTCTACATGGAAGTCAAGCCCTACTGTGCATTTCACATGCGTGCCAGTTAATCTTCATGCATTATTGATCACTTTATCTTAGTTATAAAATTGGTTTCTGCCATTATTCCTTCTTTTACCCTATTTGCTTCTCCACACTTTTAATCCACCTGAGTAGGGTCGAGATCTGTGTGTATGATTTCACCCTTTTATTATCACTGCACTAGAAGAATACACTGGACTCCAGCATTGGGGGCATCACTGAGAGCTTCGTCTTCATTTGTGTGGGTTTTCTGTGTTCTCTGCATCCCAAGGGGGAAGGATGCTGGTGGTCTCCAGTGAAGCCTGCATGCTTGGTGGGTTAGGTTACAGGTGATGAACCCTGATCTTGGAAGATTTATTACTTTTATATTGAGCAGAAGCAAGTCTGTTCTTTGTTCAGGGGCCTGGATAAAAAACAGCCAGAGCCTTTCATTTTCGAGATGCTCAAAGAACTTGCAGGGATGCCCAGTGACTGTGACAGATGGCTCTCCCAGCAGTGAACCAGATGTTACTGGACTTCCTGCAAGACTGCCGCCGTGGATGAGGAAAGATGCAAACCAGCTCAGCCTGCTCTTTACAAACAACAGCCTTTGTTTGTATTTATTTTGCTCTTATTTTTCTTTGTTCTTGAGGTGTATTGCTGAATGCTTCATTGCGATTTAGTACATAGGTATATACTGCTGTAAGCTTCCCTCTCTCAGAACTGCCTTTTCTACTTTCTGTAAGTTTAGAAAATGTGTTTTTATTCTGATAGTCTCCACGAGAACTGTTTAAATTTCTCTCTGAATTTTTTGGCTTATTTGTTATTTAGTATATGTTCTTTACCAGTCTAATTCTTTAAATACGAGATAACCCAAAATTGCATGTTTTGTTTGTTTTTATAGGATAATACAGCAAGACATGCAAAAACAACCATCTTATCAAATGAGTTGATGGGTTGAAATGACAACTGCCCAAATGACACTCAGGACAATCAGTACATAAATAAACTCGCTGCCTGCATGGTGTGGGGGGTAAACTGCTCAGTGGTTTTCCCTATAGTTGTGAATTTTGTAAGGTTTTTCCTATCAGTGATTTCTGGCTTAATTTTATTTCGGTGAAAAAAAGATACTTGATATGATTTTAATCATTGTTTAAGATTTGTTTTAGGGCACAATATAAGATCTATGCTAGAGATCTCCGGGTGCACTTGAAAAGAACAGGTATTCAGCCACTGCTGAGTACAATGTTCGATACCTGTTATGCGCACTTGGTATATAGAGCGACTTCCAGGTTTTCTCATAGATTTTTCCATCTATCTAATCTGGCCAGAGGGGAAAGTAGGGCATTGGACTGTCTTGCTATTACTGTATTTCATTCTATCTTGCCATCGGATCCATCAATATTTTCTTTATTTCAGTGCTCTGAAGTTGCATATATATTTTCAATTTTATGACTTCTGTGTAGATGTGTTCCCTGTTAATTATATTCTATGATATTCTCTGCATCTTTTTACAGATTTTGCTTTGCAGCTTATTATAGTTTTCCTGGTATAACTATGGTCAACCCAATTCTATTTGGATGGAATATCCTTTCCTATTCCTTTCCTTTCATTCTATATTTGTCCTTGGAGGCAAAGCAAGTCTTTTGTAGCTGTTATTGTAAACCACAGTCTTGTTTGTTTATTTATTTTGTAATCTATTTGGTCATGTCATGTTTTTTTTTATTTTTTTTTTATTGAGTTTATTGGTACATTTAGGGATACAGTACAGTTACATTCATTGTTGGGATCATGTACCTTTACATGGCAAGTCTTGATTCTCATTTTTTTCCCCTTACCTCTGCCCTCCCTTCACCCCCTCCTCCCCTCCCCATCTACAAACACTTTATTTTCATCTTTTCATTCTCTCACATTTTTTTC
>NW_022900937.1:4675488-4684406 GCF_012274545.1 Fukomys damarensis
CCTTGGGTCCTTCCTGGGTCTGTTGTCGCGCAGGCCGGGAGCTCCCGCGCAGGCCGGGAGCTCCCGCGCACGCCGCCGGGTGATCGCAGACAGCCATGTCATGTTTTTGGTTAGAAAATTTTATCCGTTTGTATGTCAACTAACTATGAGTAGGTAACCAATTGCATTGCCATTTTGTTAATTATGTGCAGGTTCATTTATAGATCATTTCTTTTTCTTTTGCTATCTTCCTTTGGATCTGAACGATTCTGGCATACTTTGAATCCATTCTTTGTATTTTTTGCCTTTCTACATAGGGTTTTTTTACTTTGTGGTTATCATAAGTTTTACATAAAAGATCTTATACTAATAACATGCTATTTAAAACCAGTAAAACTCAATTTTTATAACTCACAAGTTTATACATTTAACCCCCCCAATGGTTATGAATATGTAATCTTTTATGATTTTGTTACTTAAAATTTTAAAGCTATAGTTGTTTTTAGTATTTTTTGTCCTTTAACTTCATCCTAGAGATATTATTGATTTTCAGACTACCAGTTCAGTATGTCATGTTTGGACTTTGACTAAATACAAGTTTTATATTTTCATTTTGTTACTTGCCAACTTTTTCCATCAGGTTGGCAGAAACCTTTTAGGATTTCTTACAAGAAATGTCTAGTCATGTTAAATTCTTTCAGGCTTTGTTTCAGAAAAATTTTTACCTCCTTTTAATTTTTGAATTGCTGAGTATTGTGTTTGTGGAAGGAAATAACAAAGATCAGAAGAAAAATAAGATAAAGATGAACAAAATAGCAGATATCAATAAATCTAAAACTTATTTTTTGGAAAGATAAACTCAATACATATTTGTCTAGACTACCAAAGAAAATGTAGAGAAAAGTCAAATTAGCAAAGTCAGAAATGAAAGAGAAGACATTACAACAGTGGCCATGAAACTGAAAGGATTATAAGACACTACTACAAACAGTTATACTCCAAGAAATTGGTAGACCAAAAGAAATGGACAAATTCTAGAAATGTGAAAACTATCCCAAGAATAAACAAATAAATCTCAGCAGAACAATAATGACTAAGGATACTGAAGTAATAAACAAATCTCCCATCAAATAAAAACCCAGAATCTGAGGGCTTTGTGGCCAAATTCTACCAAGCATTTCATGAATAATTAATACCAGTTCTTTTACCAAAAATTTAAAGAAGAACTAGTACAAGTTCTTTTCAAATGCTTCCAAAAAACTGAAGAGCAATGAATACTTCCAAACTGACTGGAGCCAAACCAGTGTGACCTTGATAGAAGAGCCTATCAAGAACATTACAGAAAAGAGAACTATGGTATAACAATATTCCTGATGAAAACAGATGCAAAAATCCTCAACAATATGCCACCAAGCCAACTAAAAGGATTATTCATTGTAATCAAATGGCATTCAGCCCAGCAGGCAAGGATGGTTCAACATATGTGAATCAGTGAATGTGGTGCACCATGTGAACAACATAAAAATTAAACCTGTACGATGATCTAAATACCTGTAGCACAAGCATTTGACAAAACTGAAAATTTTCTCATAATAAAACCCTCTCAATAAACTCAATGTAAGATGATTCAAAATGATATACACTATATTTGATAAGTTCACAGTTAACATCCTATTCAATAAAAAAGTGAAAAGATGATCCCCTATGATTAGGAACAAGGCAAGGATGCCTACTCTCACCACTTCACACAACTCAGCACTGGAAATGCTAAGCAGGCAATTAAAATAAGAGAAAGAAATAAAAATCATCCACACAAGGAAGGAAGAATTGAAATTGTCTCAGTTTCCTTATTACATGTTCTAACATAGAAATCCTAAAGATTCCATCTAAAATATCAGAAATGATAAATTCAGCAATATTACAATTATAAAATCAACCTATAAAAGCAATATCATTTCTTATGCATTAGTAACAAACAATCTAAAAAATTAAATAATCTCATTTACTATAGCATAAAGTAAAGTTCAAGTAAATTTGGTCAAAGTGGTAAAAGATCTGTGTGCTACAAAATATTGATAATAAGTTCAATACAGAAATAATTGGGAAGGTATCTCGCACTCATGGGTTGAAAGAATTAGCATTGTTAACATAGCCATATTATAAAAAGCAATCTACGGATTCCATCCAATCCCTGTCAAAATTCCAATGCTGTCTTTCTCAAACTAAAAAGCATTTTCACAGAAAAAAGAAAGAAAGCTTTTACGTAACTAACAGAGTAAAGAGACCACCAAAAAAACACTGGGGAAATATTTGCAAACCATAGATCTCAATAGAGGTTAATATCCAAAGTGTATAAATAACTCAAATGACCCAATGGCAAGAAAACAAACATCCTTATTTAAAATGTACAGAGCATCCAAACTGTCACTTTCAAAAAATGTGTACGTTGCCGACAGATATATGAAAAGTGCTCAGCAGTTTTCCAATATTGAGGGAATTGCAGAGTGGAACCACAGTGGAATCTATGCCCGGTACAATGACTGTCATTAGAATGGTGATTTCTAACAAGTGTTGCCACAGATGGGGAGAAAACGGACCTCTCCTTGCACACTGTTGGTAGGAATGTGAATCAGTTCAGCCACTTTAGAAAATTAGTACAGAGGTTGCTCAAAATGGGAATGGGACCCACGAGCCCATTTCTGGATGAATGTGCATGGATTGGTAATCTGTGTGGTTTGCAAGGACTCCTTCAGTTCTCCCTTCCCTGTCATTTGTCCTACGTTAGAACTTTCTCATTTCCAAGACTGTGATAATATTTTTTTAAAAATCTCAGCTTGGACTTTTGGCTCTTTTCTGCTTGACTTTTTAGCCTCTATTTCTATGGAGCTTAAAAGTCTGCAAATGTCTTAAGGGAGAAATCTGTACTAGTGTTCGGTCCACTGCAGATCCCAGGCCCTCCAAGCTCGGCTCCCTCGGCAAGCTCATTCCAACTTGGGTCTCTCCAAGATCATCAAATTGATGAAAAGTCTTCTGGCTTTTCTCCCTCTGAGAAACGACTTCTGCCCAGTTTCTTAGCTTCTCTCCTATTCCTGGAACTGACAAGTGACCTGAAGGGGGAAACCTGAGCAAATACTGGATTTTCTGCAGTGGAATCCCAGTATCTCTGAGAGGCAGCCATCAAAGATATCTTCTCATGCCGCACTGCATGTAGGGATGTGTATAAAATGGCTGAAGGTGCATCTACCCTATTGTTTCCATCTGTTATCTTAAAAATGCTTTTGACAATTATTAACCAACTAATTTTACTGAACACTTACCTTGTTAAATAGATTGATCCCAATGCTGGTAAAATGAGAAAATGGATGAGATAAAGTCTGTTCTCTCCATAGAAACTCATGCTCACTTGCAAGCCTGGATGCAGAATTTTCCTGTAAAATGTCATCATTCCTCCCTGGGCTGAGGGTCTTCTCCACACTTACGCTCTCAATCAGCACTTTACTCCATGATGATTATTTTAAACTGGCTATTGCAGGAAATGAAACTAATATCCATGGGAGGCCAATGCTTCCTGTATTATTACTGTTCATCTTTATTGCTGTTTAGATTTCTATGATTATCAAACAGGTGAATCTATTTAGATAAAAAAATAAACACTAAGTTAAATGCCACAAGACGTAATTAAGTGGGAGAAATATTATTGAAACTTCAGGGCAGGTGACTCCAATGCCTGTATTTTTCTGCAGCTAAACATTTTCTCTGTGTGGAATCTGCCTTGGGTAAAATGCACCTGAAATCTTGTGAAAAGCATATTTCCTTCTATAGTTAGGTGAGCTCAAAAAGATATTTTTAGAAGACCAGTTTTTTTATATTCTCTTGTTCCATACTAAGGTTTTGTCTGATTTCTATTTGGTCTTCTACCATTTCATGTAGCGTCAACCCAACCTCTATTTCCTCTCTGTGCGTTTTGAATGTATATGTTGCATTGCAAATGAATAACCATAAAACATTTCCCGGTTTTGCCACGTGGCCTGAATGGCAAATTCCTCAAGGCTGAAGTCTCATTACCTGAAGCATGAAGCCTGGGTTAGATAAGCCTTCAATAAATAATTGGTTATTTAGACTCATCAAATATTTCTCTTTGACTGAAAATATTTTCCTTATTATCCTTTTGCTATGTAACAAGAGCTCCGTGATTTGTATGACTGTATGAGACTTCAGGCCAGTGATTTTCCCGAATCATTTCATTCTGCTATCTCAGAGGCCTTGTGTGGTCTTCTCTCTATGCAAACAGATGTGTAAAATTATTTCTCCAGACCCTTTTCAGACTTCCTCCGAAATCTACCCTGTAACATCTCTCACATTAGCGCCTTTAACAGAGTTCCTGGCCAGCAGAGAGTTAACAGGCGTCCCCCACACCTGGTTCCTGTTTGGGCTCTGAGAGAAATTACGGGTCCCAAGCCAAAGATAACAACTCAAGTTGGACAGATGCTCTGGTCCCACACTGCTGAAATGAAATATTTCTTTCATTCATGGTAGTTCCTGGTACTCTCCCAATCCTCTTTTCAGTGGAAATGTCAAAGCCACGAGCAGAGTATTAGGAAAGAAAATGGATCCACCGTCTGGCTCTGCAGTGCATCTCTGCACCATGTGGTTGTCAGTGTTGTTAGAAACACTTCTATTCCCAGGGAAACAGCATCACCGGCCTGTTTACAGATGACACTCAAAGCATCTTTCACGTCTTTATCAGTGAGAAACATGAATGTTTTATGTGAGCTACTGTCTCAGAATGCAAGAGCAAAAGTTTCCTTTCATACAGATAAAGGAGTGCTCTTCAAGACTTACTATAAAATTTTCTGGATGTGATATTGGCATTATTTTGTTTGGGAAAAAAACACAATCTGTTAGATACATGTAATGAAGTATTTGTGCGTGAACAATAGGACCCCATCATTTGTTTGAAAATAAGTGAGAAAAAAAACAACACATAAAGGGATCATTGGCTGAACAACAATGTGAGGAATTTTATGATTATTGAAGGTAAGAAAGGGTACATGGTTGTTCACTGTGATTTTTCTCTCCATGTGTGCCTAAATAGTCTGTAAATAAAAGTTTCAAAATAGTTTCTCCCTTCTGTGATGAAAAAAAAATGTCCGTTTCATAGCTCAGAGCAGTGCATAAACCCCAAAAGTAACTGAAAGAGTTGGTTTATAGTTTTTTTTAAACAATAACTTAAGCTTGTTTATTTTATTAACTTAGCTAATGGTTAGGTCAAGTAATTAAAGACAGCCTTTAAGAGTTCTTTAAGCTCTAGACGCTATACGGGAGGAACGAAAAGAATGTGAAGTCATTTAATCAAATTCCTCTGCACCACCTCATGGCATGAAAGAAGCACCCCCCACCGCCACGGCCCTGCTCCTTTCCACAGGCTTTGGGCATCACTGTCTCCTCTGGACCTCAGTTCTCATCCCTGTGCTTCATTAATGTCAGCCTTTGTTCCTTGTTTGTTATCTCGAGGCCCATATTAATAGCAAATACCGCTCCACATGAGTAGCTCGCTTGTTGCAAATATTTATTTCTTGCTGCACGCTTTCCTTTTGCCCCTTCTTGCTGGCCCCACGAACTGGCTGGAGCTTCGTTCCCAGAGCGGCGTTGCTTTCCTGCCTCATCTGTTGACTCCTTCTGCTAAGTTATTGAGTCCCCCTTTCCCCCCAGGTTTCTGTTTTAATTCTGAGCACTCTGGGGAATTGCAATCCACTAATCTGTAGAGAACATTTGGTTTCATGTGCTTTTTTTTATGTAAAAGGAGCATACAGTCTACACAGGTACAAATATGAACACACATTGTTTTCTATTCAGTGCCGTTTGATAAGAGGCAAATTACTTCGTATGTTTATATAAAGACATCTTCACAGCATGCTGTGTTCTTGGGGTCTCAGCCCTATGTCACTACACTACTTCATCAAGGTTGAGACAAATAATCTAAATTTTAAATGTTTCCTAATATGAGCCCAAGAAAAACCTTATTACATACCAGCTTCCTTACTATAGGCAATAGAAAAAGGGGAAAGAGAAAATTTCTGATAAAAACAAAAGAAGTTATAAAGTAAATCATTTCCAAAAGAAGTGCTTATATGTCCTTAAAAAACATTCCAAGTGTAGGGCAGGGCATGCTGACGATTGCCAAAAACAGAGACTATTTTCGCATTGTGAGTGATTCCATCTTTGGAATTATACTTTTTTCTGTATTTAAAAATGTTTTATATTTATATAAAAAAACTTTTCATAATGATAAACTCAGAGAGGGGAGCACAAGGAATCATCCATACCAGAACAACCAAAAGGAAAATAAAATGTAATAATCATGACAATTTTCAATGAGTTGTTTCATCTCTTAAAATACTTTAAAGAAGATAAAAATTCAAAATCAAGGGCCAGTGATTTGGCTCAGTGGTTCTGCTACCTGCTTCACACACACACACACACACACACACACACACGCACACACGCACACACACATGCACACACACCCATACACACATGCAACACACAGACGCAAGCATGCACGCACACATGCACATGCGTGCACACACACAGAAACCAAGAATATTTATTATTTTAAGTAAACAGCTTCAGAGAATGTGAGTAACCCTTAAAGGGAAATTAGCATTCCATGAGCCGTAAAATCCTTCTCTGAAAAACATTCTCATGGTTAAAAGTAAATTCAACTTAGTTTTTAAATAAAGAACTATAACTTTTTAAAAACACTTGATAATAACTAAAATCATTAAGGTAAGCAAACTAAATTTCAAAACCACTTGTATTAGTGTATTTTCTAACAGCACTGTGATACTGAAAAACAGTCTCTTTGTATGAAATAGTATTTTTTTCCACAGACTGAAAAAAATATCTTTTGCCTTGTTGACAGTGTTTTGTAAGATGATTTTATTTTTCAGATTCTTTTTTTGCACAAAACTATGTTTATGGTTTGTAAGACAGAAATGAAAATATATCTCTGCACTTTTAAAACACAAGTGCAAGAGTCCAAGTTTGATCCCCAGTACAAAAAAAGAGAAAAAATTTCAAAATCCAAATATTATTTCTGTTTTCAAAGGTGATTGAGCTCATAATTTTTCAAGTGCAGAAGACAGCTCATCAGTTTTTGTCTTTCACCTTCTATTTCTTCCTTCAGACACAATCGTAATTCCCTTCCTTAATTAGCCCAAATCAACTTCATTTCATTTACTTACAAAGACCTCCACTTAATACAGATATCGGTATGAAAACGAATTAATAATAGACACCAGGATATTGTAAGGTATTTGAGACTATGCTGCTGAGATGGAAAAGATGAGAAATAATGCCCCACTGGGTGTGTGTGTGCGCACATGTGAGTGTGTGTCTCAAGGTTAGAAACTAGAAGCATTTAGAGCCTTATGACAAAATAACCAATTCAGTATTTTCATATTATTATCTTCCTAAAAGCAGTTTTCAGGAGGATAAAGTTGTTGGCACCAGAAAAAAATAATTGAAGAGCATGAGCAATTCAAGCATCCTCAGAGTAGGGCAGCTCATTTCCAGGACATTGCAAAATAATGACATTTTTAAAACCTCAAATTGCTGCTTTAAAGAATGGACTGATGCCCATGAGAACAGGAATTAAGTTATTTCTGTAATTCAGCAACATACAGCCTAAATCTTTGTGTTTTGTTTTTGCCCTCAAGACAATGATCACAGAGACAGGAACTCTGGTTAGTTAAAAGGGAAAATACAGAAGGAAAGAGTGAGTCGCTCACCCTCTCCTATGAAGCACCCTCCAGTGACTGTCATTGCCTAAGGAAGAAGTTCTTTTCATTCTTTGGAGGCTGCCTCTCCTCCCTCCCTTGGAAAACGCTGTTGTTTCCTTGCCTGAAGAAGCTCCCTTGTAAAAGTCGGTGAACAGTTCCTCAGGCCTGTGCTATTGTCGCATACCGGTGACTCCTGAGTGCCCCAGAGTCTCATATGTAAGATTAAACTTATGTAAAAAAATTGGCTGGGGATTTAACTCAGTGGTTCTGGCACCTCCTCACAATCTCAAGGGCCTGAGTTCAATCCCTGGTACCATCAAAAAAAAAACAAAAAACAAAACAAAAAAAAACTTAGGTAAAAAAGAATAGTAAACCAAGAGCTTAACAAGAATTCGCTGATTTATGCTGTCAAAAGTCTGTTACTGTGTACTTTAAGAATACATGTCCAAGGAAGACAAAGTAAAGTCTAGATTGATGTGAACTCAGAAAATCTTTTTACAGGGCACCACCCAAAACAGTAAGTTCTTAAACTCTATAAATCTGCACCCAAGTTTGACATTTTCTAAAGGAATTGAAGGTTCCAGAGATCCTTTCACCTAGAGGACAGAATGTAAAGGTTTTAAAAAGCAAGAAAAATGAAGTTTGGAATTTACCACTCATATATAGCTCTGTATTTTCTCTTCATAAAAAGCCATCTTTTGCTAAAATATTGGACATGTATGAAGATAGAATGCACCAGCATCTATAAAACTCAGTTTGTTGACTGTGCTCCTCTGGAGGCTTGTAAGGACTTAAAAACACTGGAGTTAAAATAGGGCCTACAATCTCAGCGAGAGGGAAGATCACCCTGCCTTGGAAAAGTCTAGGAGACAGGACCAGAAGGACCTCAGCTGAGATTATGAATAAAAATATCCCAACAAGTTACAAAATCTAAGTGAAATGGACACATTGCAGGACACGTGTACTGTGCTAAGATTGAACCCCGAAGAAGGAGTTGTTACCTCAAAATCAAAGACAAAACATTAGGTGATTTTTATTAATACTTGGTACTGCTCAAGCAATGGCACTGATACATTCAGGTCTTTATTCAAATGAAAGAGTTGGGTGTGGAGAGTCCTAAAAAAAAAAAAAAAACAAGTTAAAAATTTCATTTGA
>NW_022900937.1:4684552-4731640 GCF_012274545.1 Fukomys damarensis
TATATAAAATTAATACTATAAATACTTCTCTACTGGAACTTTTCTAAATATGGTTATTGTTCCTTCTCTAAAAAAAATCACATAAAAATCTTTGAAATGCCCCTTTTCTCTGCCTCTTTGATTGTTGCATATTTGAAAGCATAATGAGCTCATATTTTTTTGTCGGAACCAAAAGTGCTAAAGGTTTTTAAAAATAAGGTTTTGGTGGGTTTAGGGGGGTTGTTTATTTGATTTTTACTCTCTCTCTCTCTCTCTCTCTCTCTGTCTCTCCTCTTCTTTATTAAAATTCCTTATCCTTGCACATAGCTGTAAAAAGAAATAAAGTAGAACCACTATTAAACCAAGATATAAACTTAAATGAGATCTTTATTAAGAGAATGATTATTTTGTGTTGTGAATGACGATGGCATTAATAAATACTAGTCTGCAATACATTCCTACAGAATGTACTTTTAAGGCCTAGATTGATAGAAAAGTGGGAATTTGGAAGACATACCCAATCATTTCATTGTAAAGTGAAACTAGATAATTCAAGAGTAAGAATCACATTTAGAATTATGTGTATCAGTAGGAGAACGAGATTCAATTTCCTAAAATTCTTAAGGGCAGGAAGAGTATGGCAGGTAGAAAAGCGAGGTAGTCAAACCCCACCAAAAGATAAAATCATAAAATGCATATCTGCCTACGGTTCTTTTCCTGACAAACACACCATAAGGAAGGCTACCTAGAGTCGGGGCAGTAGGAACTATGCATCAGAGTAGAATTGTCCAGGGCTGGGGCTGCCAAGCACGCTGCCTCCCTTCTACTCTGAGTTCTGAAATGCTCATCAATGAGCCTTCTGTCATCTTACAGGGGGGTAACACTTCATGTTCCAGGATGTGTTTTCTCTGCTCCGGGGCTTTCTGATAGTTTCATCTATATCATGTTAATTTTTTAACATAACAGATTCATGTAATTCTATCCAGTATTGATTTTGAAGCTGCTCAGCTTTGGGAATTCTCCATTTTACTGAAATTTTATTTTTTAAAATTTATTATCTTTATCAACAGTATTTGAAGTTAAGATGTTTTAGCATTAAATTGATGTTAGTAGTTTCTAAATAATACTTTACATAACTGCACTCTAATGCTCAGAGGGCTTTAAGTTACTCTTAGTATAAAGCCCAAGCCTCCAGGCTAATTTCACTGAGTTTCAGATGCTTGCATTAACCAATTCTTGGAAACACCTTCTTAGATATCCAACAGATGCTTAAAACTCAAGATGTATGAAACAGATTCCTTTGATTGTGCCTCAGTCCTGAGCTTCCCATGTTTTCCTACTGGAAATCCAGTGTTCCGAAATAGGAAACTTCATCCTAATGCTTGAACGTTAAGTGTCCTTAGATGATTACAACCAATTAGTCACTGGGTTTTGTCAATTCTACTTCATAAAACTCTCTCAAGTCCATACTTGCCCTTTATCGCTGTTAGTAACTGTACTTTGAGTCCACATTATTTCTCCTCTGGACAAGAAATTGAACCTACTCATTCCAGACTATGAGCTCGAATTACCTTAACTAACCAAACCTCAGTTTCTTTGTCCATTAAGTAGGAGATATTATATTCTGTTTAATTTTTTGTTATTGTTGTTTTGACTATGAAATGTAATAAGTAACATACAATAATCACCTCTAAATTCTTGCCTTAGAATAAACACTCATTAAAGCAGCATTTGCAATAGAGTTCTCATATTACTTAACCAATTAGTTAATATAATGATTAAAAGATCCTACATGAAATAACAAAATAGTACACAAAACATGTATAATTATAAGACAAATATAAATGACTGTATTAATATACTGATAAACTTCAGGGGTATTTTAGAAAACTCTAAAGAATGAATGAGGTCATATTTTCATAGAATCTCAGGGTTGTCAGGTTTCTGATTCTTGTAATTCAACTCCAGCACACTTGTAATCCCAGCACTTGGGACACCGAGGCAGGAAGATTGCTGTCATTTCAAGGCCAACCTGGGTTACCTAGTGAGTTCGAGGCCAACCTAAACTGCACAGTGAGACTGTCTCAAATAAAATAAAATAAATTGAACTAAATTTAATGTACATCAACTAAAATCCAGTGGATACTTTGGATATTGATCTTAATGTTTGAAAATGTTTATAGCATTTTTAAAAATAGCAGCTTTGGATAAGAAAGAGGCAGAGAATTTCTGACGAGGAAATATTTTCCAAGCTAACTAACAAAGCTACTATAATCAATAAAAACAATAGAAATGAGATGTTCATAAAATCAAATGTATTGATGTATAGTTTCTATAATATATGGTTGTTGTACATAATACATTTATACCTACATTAGTTGAGAAATAAATACATCATTTAATAAATAGTGTGGATACTACTATTCACTTTGGAAAAACAAAATCAAACACAAGCAAAAGAAAGTTCTATATTACCTCATAATTTAAACCAAAGTACAGAGGACCCTTGACTTATGAACTCTATCAGATCCCAAAGGCTGGTTGTATCTTATGTTGGCTGTAAGCCCATACAGCTGAGATCTGGGTGGTAACCTGGGTACACACTATAGTTAACAAGAGCTGGATGAGTCTTCCATCAACCTAATTAACCCAAGTTGTTCCTATGTCAGGCCGGTTATAATTTGAGGGTCCACTGTAATTCCAGAAGAGAGAAAACAAATACAGTTGCATCTCTTTTCATAATAGCTTGTGGGATAATTACTTCCTGTTATGGCACCAAAAGCAGAAACCATTAAAAGATAAAAGATTAATAGGTCTGGTAGAATAGGTCAGTAGTAGAGCACTCGCCAAGAATGTGTAGGGCCGTGGGTTCAATCTTCAGAACTGCAAAGAAGCAAAAAGATTGATGAGTTAGCCAGCATAAAAATCTCTTTGAAAATGAGACACAGACAACAACCTGACTGAGGCTATTAGCCACCAGTGCTGGAATTCCACGATGTGTATTTTTGGATTTTGTTAGGTGTTGTAGGAAGGGTTCTCAGTATGGGTACTTGGTAGGTGGTAACCCAATGAAATCATGTCCTTATATTTTGACTTACGTTCTGCTCTTACATTTCTTCTTTCCTCCCTTTTATTTCCTATGATTCTGATGTAGGATTAGCTACACTAGTAATTTCATTTCTTTCTCTCCTATTTTCCATATACTTTCCTTTTTGTCCTTTCTTAGGAAATTTCTCAAATTAAATCCTTCATCTTTTCTAATGAATTTTCCATCAGGTTCATATTCATAATTTCCACACAACATTTTAATTTCCTTACTTTCACATATTTGGCTTCAAAGAATTTCAAGGTTTCCAAGCTTCTTGGGCTGTACTTCCATATCTTTCCTCAAATTTGGGATGTTTTCAAGCATTATATATTCTTTCATACAATCTGCCTACTGGAGTTTGTTGTTGAACCTCTCTTTAATTTTTTAATTCACTTACTATTCTTTTCAACCATAGAAGTTCTGTTTGGTTCTTTTTAATATTCTGCCTCTATTGATACTGAGATTTTGTTCATAAATTATTTTTTAGATTTTTTTTTGCTGTTTTTCCATGATTTCATTTAAGCTCTTCAAGCATTTGTAACACAGTGTTACAAAGCACTTTTCTAGTAAGTCTGACATGAGTTTCTTCAGAGATACTGTGCACTGAATTGTTCCCCTCAACCATCTACACACACACACACACACACACACACACACACACACAAATTCATATCTTGAAGCCCCAAATCTCACATGATTGTATTTTGAATAGTGCCAGATTCTCCTTAGGGCTACACATATAGTATTGTATTCCTTGGATATCTTATTGATAATTCTTCTGCAATTGCTTTTCACAACTTCTAGATTGAGACCCAAACTCTGCCTCTGTGTTCCCTATCTGGGCTCGGTGTTATACAAGACAGAATCAGTCCTTTGGGCAGCTCACGGGCAGGCCAGAACCATGCAAAGGAGTTCTTGTCCTGATTCTTTCATCCAAAGATGGGTAATCGGTAACAGGCTTGCATCTTCATTTCATGCTGCAGCATGGTAAGAAGAGGGTTAGCCCAGGGAAGGTAAAAACACAAAAACATGAGATTTTTCTGCCATTTTAAGGTGGTTTTTCTTGGTTGGTAACTTTCTTGATTGCTGTAGAGCTTTGCTTTGTTTTTAGAGATCCCATAAAATTTTTCATTTAGTCTACACTTGCTTGCTTATTCAGTGTCTTCTGGTAGAATGGAAGTTCTGAACTTTCTTAGAGAACCTGTCTTCCTCATGCCACCATGCAGAGTCCTTCTGAGTCTTTCCAACTGCACCACCGCTAAGTTTAATTATCAAATAAAATATAAACATTATAGTTTGAAATCTCACTATTCCAACCTTACACAATTTCCTGCTTTGCATATACTCTGTATCTATAGATTATTGCTACTAAACTTGTGGTATCTTATTTTAAATATTCTCTTTTGAAAAGTAAGTTGAAATAGCTGAATTTGTTTTTGTCTGAATGTGAGGCATTCCCACGGACAGTGTTGTGTTTCATCAGTGTCACTTCCTACTCTCAGCCATGCCGCAGTGAACTGAAGTCTAATTCTATGAAACTTCGAATCCATTTGTTTATGTGTTAAAAGTCGCATATGAAGATGAGATCGCGTCTAGAGGTCATGAGTTTTTTTGACCCTTTACGATTTAAAAATGATCTATGTTAACTTCACCTTCTCCTTCAAATTTCTGTAGCTTTTCAACCTACCTTCAGATTTCAAGTGTTTGAAATAGGAATGAGGCTACCTGGACTTTTTCTCTATCTGTAATATTTTATTCTGTTTGGCATACCTACATACATATAGGATTTTGATCATTATTATGGTAATGTAAAATTGGTTAAATATTTTATTAATTTTTTCTGAAATTTACTGAGCCTTTTTTTTTTTGGTTAATTACAGTGTTATTCCAAGCAAAGTTTCCTTCTTTCTTTGAATTTTTGATCAGGAAATATTTCTCTTGTAACTTTTAGGGCCTCAAACTCATATCTTCTCCAAAACACATGATACAATGGAACTTATTTATTTATAGAATACTAATGAGAATTCATCATATAGAATTCATCATATATTAAGCCATGTAAAACACAATTTCTGAAAGTGGAAATTATACAGGCTCCATTTGTGATCACAAATACATGTATTTTAAATGAATCAAGAATTAAAATTTGAAATAACTAAATATGAAGACATTTTAAGACTGTGTCAATGAGAATATAAAAATAATCTGGAAATATGAGATACAAATAGAAAGACAATAGAATTATAATAAAAATTATAGCTACAGCTTCTTCAAAGCATGTTGTTCATAAAATGCACCACCCTCGTTATCTTTCCAAATAACATCTCAAATACTCAAAGAACAGATAATTCACATGCATAAGACATAAAGGAAAATAGCCATTATGATGATGACGCAAAAACCTTACAAGATTTGTTTAAATCTAAAGAACATGTAGTAAATTGAATCCAGCAGTCTCTCGTAAAATAACACAATGCATAGCCAATTTTATTTCAGAAATGCAGGATGCATGGCATCTATCATTCCTGGAAGTCTTCTTGCCTCTTAATTCACTCACAAGACAGAGCTCAGGCTCTGTAAATCCTTTGAATCGCTCTCCTGTAATACTGAGCATCGCCTTTCCAGGGCTAACTGCCCATCTGGACTCTCGATCCCACGTCCTTCAGCACTTTCCCCATCATTTTATTCCTCCTCCATCCCCTCACCTCAAGGAGTCCTCTCTATGATCCATTCCTTTCTTGCTGCAACACCAAGCTATTAGCAATTCTTCTTCCTCGCTCTCAGAATCAGTTTTCCACCTCCTCTCCCTTGCCAGCATCATTACCATCTGCAATTCATATTCTGTCCCATCTCGGTCCCTCTTTCTTCTACGTCTCCACATGCTTACATGTCCCAACGTATGTCAATTTTTTCTTATACCCTGCAGTCTACCAGAGTAATTCTTCATTCACTCTAGTGACTGCTCTTGTCTTGAATATCCTTTGAACTCTCAGGATTTTTGTGCTTTTCTAGCCACTCCGATGCAGTGTGTGTGCCCTTGGTCCTATTATCAATCACCTATTTTCCTAATGTTACATTCACTCTCTCAACTCAGAAAAACACCAGCATGCTTTTCATATCCATGTTGCTGTATAGTTAAATGAACTGTGTGGAAAACACCGCCAAGTGAGCCTGAGCACAAAATAGTTTCTTAATATCTGCCTGCTCTATCCTTCCATTTTGTGCCTTTGTTCTTTCCTTCCTTATTTCTTAAGTCCTTTTGTGTTTTCATCTCTAGATCCAAAATGTCTCTTCTCCAGCACACGTCCTAGTAATATTCCTGTTTCCCAAATTCAAAACTTCCAGTGCTCAGAAATGCACCTGTCTGCTTTTATTTATTTTCTAAATCATCCCAGGACTCCAGTGTACCCTCCCCACTTCTCCCAAAGTTATTCACCTAACTCACGGACTAGTCAGTATATTTCTCCTCAAAAACCTTCAATGATCGCATTGCTTACATTAAATACAATTTCTCTAGCACTGTGTTGAAAACCTTACAATCCCTCTCTTCGTCTGTTCTTTCTAGTCTTAACTTCGTCTTCCATTCTTTGTATGTGCTGTACTGAAGCTGCTCAAACCACGTCCAGTTTTACCATTTCCTAAACATATACCCCAAACTCTGAGAATCTCTTCTTGAAACCAGTTGCTTCCCCTTGTCACATTATTTCACATGTACTTAATTCTAGTTCGCTTACACATATTTTTTTCTCCCAACTATTCTGCAGAGCTTTTGAAGGCAAGTTTTATACTTTACTCCCGTCTGCACTCTTACATGGTGGATGCCTCCTAAATCTGTGTGGATAGATATTCGACAGCTGGATGGGTGGACAGAGGAATGCAAGCATGTGATCATGCCTGAATTGAGACAAGCTGATGTTTTTCTTTTTACATGATTTTGCGAAAGGCTGAATAAACACTCCTCTGGCCAAACTTAACAACATACATTATAACTCTTATAGAGTTTTCTTGTTATACTAAAAATCAAACAGCATCAAGGGTGATATCTAAGGAAAAATTCTGATCATATAACTCTATCAGAAGTAGAGTAAATGTAAATAAATATTCAACAAATAGGGATGCCTTGGGGAGCGAATGAGGGTCAATTCTTAGGGAGAAGCTGCCTAATTACTCAAGGTCTTTGGAGCTACCAGGGCCATACTGGATCCTCTAAGCAAAACAAAGCTACATTGATTCATTGCCTCACCTTGAAGATTTAAATCAAATCCCAGCTGATGTTAAACAGTCTGCTAAGCCTGCCTGTGCAATAATCCAGAAAAAAGGATTAAATAATCTCCTATGTTAGAAGAAAATTTTCCCCAGTCAATCTGAAGTCCAAAAGATAGGCTTAGTAATTTTGACTGAATCCAAAGGCTGTATTCTAAAACTGGATAAGATACAGCTACTAAATAAGTGCATAAAAATTAATATCATGTATTTAAACTGAAAACTATACTTGTTTTTCTTCTCAGAATCCCAAGGGTTGCTAAAATACTTCATCAGTGATAATTTTTATTTTTATCTTACAAAAAAATCTACCAGATTTTCCTTACTTATAAGAAACTATATATTTTGGTGGACAAATACATGTTTATTTAGCAGTTTGAAAAACTTTGCAATTATGTGGTTGTCATGGTTTGGGTTTTGATGTCCCCACAAAACCGCATGCAGTCACAGGTGGGTGAATCTCCAGTGTGTGCTGCTGGGATGAAGGGAGTGTGAGTACTAAACCACCACACTTGACTGATTGGCTTGGCCCCGCCCTAATCCTGTAGTCTGAATAAGACGAAAGGAGAATCCAAATGACACTGTTAAGGTCCCTTGTTGCTTTTGCAGTCTTCCACTGCCTTGAGCTTTTGCCCCTCTGCCACCCTACCATGGAGCCAGCCTCTTACAGACTGAAACTTCGACAAACTGTAAGCCAAATAAACCCTGCCCCCTTTAAATTTGGGTGTTGGATATTTGTTTCAGCAATGAGAGAAAAGAAGCTAACACAGTAGTTTTAATGGCTTTTTCCTTCTTCAGAGAGAGACAAAGTTCAAAATGATCTTTTTTCATTAAGTTTATTAGTACTTTTTAGGAATACAGTACAGTTTCATTCATCACTGGGATCTTGTACCTTTACATGATGTACCTTGGTTCTTATTTTTCCCCATACCCCTCCCCTCCCTTCACCCTTCCTTATTCATATTGAGGACATAATCTCAGATGAAATAAATAGGACACACATGTGTAAATACTGAATAGTTTCTCTGGTGTGAAAAACTAAAAGTATAAATAAGGTTCAAATGCTGTAACTGATAATGTGAAATAGGAAGAAAAGGGCTAAAGGAGTAGGGGAAGGGAAAGAAGGGAAGAGAAAAAATATGGGAAAAGGAAAAAATGGAAAAAAGTTCAAAATGATGTTAAGGGAGTGAGTTTCAGTTATCTGATTCCGTGAGTTTAGAACTTTGAGTTACCTTTGAACCCACTTTCTTAGAGGTCAAATTTCACACCCTGGTAATGCCTTCACCATAACTTACTATTTTTCAGGGTACTCATATTGACTATGAGTTTACTTTCCATAAAAAACTTGGAAAACCTTAGCTCCAACAGCTCTGTACTATGATTTACCCACCCATTTGGCAGCCTTAGAAAAATTGTTTCTCATAATATGTTGTGTACTATGGAGATTTTGGAGCTAGAATTGGTATTAGCTCATTGAGACCTGTAGAACAACCTAAAACAAACAAACAAACAAACAAACAAAATCCAGTAGGCCTTTCCCTGGAATGAATATCTGCGGAAAACCACATAAATTTGGTTTGCAGTTGCTCAAATTCCTATTCTTATGCCAAACACATTGTCTCCATGGAACCAGATAAAAGAATCCCCTTGGAGTTTAAATAGTTCAGACAAGTAGACGTGCCATTTACAATGTACACGTCAAACTTTTCTCCACGTTTGCAAATACTACTAGTATTTATAGTTGACAAAGCGCTAAAAGCAACATCATTCTGCGAGTCTGAAACTTCCTCTGCCCCAAGTCAGTCCTGCACACATCCACCTATTTGGGAGTTGCTAAAAGCTGAAAATGTAAAAAGTATACCTATTTTATTCAAATACACCGGAAATAGTAAAGATGTTTTTCTAGACCCTCAAATCTTAGCCGTCTCAAGGGCTTGACTGACAGATGTGGTCAACATGGACCTCTTTACTCTCCTATCATCCTAACAAAGACTTTTATCAACTCCTGGGATTTTGCAAGGAGACTCATCATCCAGCTTCAATTGTCAAGGAAATTCAACGGCCCTTCACTGTTACCTCCACCCTGCACCTGTCCACTGACCTTCCAAAAAGCCCCATCAATACCACACATTTTCTTCATGCACCTTACCAATCAGATGCATACTCCACCCAGATGTGTGCAAAAGGTGAAGTGTGTTGATTACTGGAGCCATGGTAGATTGGGAAAACAAGAAACTGGTCCTTTATAGAGCAGACCTTTCTCATAAGGCATAGTCCTGGTCAGAAAAGAATCAGAAGCAAGGGTCAGACAGAACTAGAGCAGTGGGAGGGTGCTATTGGAATTGCTTTATTAAAATAGTTTTAACCTAGGAAATGCAAGTGCTTCTTCATGAACCCCTAGAAGGAATCAATTAAAGGACAATCAGCAAAAGAGAAGACATGGAGTTCAAAGGTTTGGGACTGGTTTTGGGAGAGGTGAAAGGGAAACAGCTTGAAAGTGACTGTGGGACCAGCCGTGAGCAGAAATGAAAACATTATTTTTTCTGAGATGGAGCAAAAGCAGTGACAGTAAAGGCCACTATCAGTTTTTCTGAATCTAGGAAGCCAGAATGCAGACGTTCACCACTGACAGCTTTGATTTTCCCCAAAGTGAAGATGAAATCCACATTAAAACACAGCTGAGGATGGGGACGCTAAAGGCTGAAACGGTGGCAAGGGTTTAAACAGTTACCACGGGGGAGAGAAGATGGCCCTGGGCACAGGCAAGGGGAGGGTCAGTCGGTGTGGCTGAGGGCCACACGAGAGCAGCCAGCATACACATGAGGAGGGTCATCCCAACGTGGGCAGTCAACCCAAGCACAGTTCTCCTCGGCTTAGTTCATATGACATCCTCCTCCATGAGGTATCCGCCATAGCTGCCTGACTGCTAAGGAGAGAATATCTTCCTTGCTAGAGAAATCGGTGTTCTCCGAGTATTTTCTCCTTCTCCTGTATATTTCTGGTTTGAAGACGTCAAGACTGTCTCATAAATCTCAGCAGTGTTGACGTGGTCTGTGCAGCAATGAGACCAAGAGTGGGTCCATTTGTCAGTGGTAGCCTGCACATATTTTGCTGGATCCACACAATGTTTTAAACATAAAACTCTGGATGTTCCTCTTTTGCCCTAGAAGTCCAGCGACCTCTTGGTTTGTGTAAGGATTCCCTACAGGAGAACTCAGCTAAGTGCACATTCTCCTGCCCTCCCCAAGCTGTCTGAATCACAGCTTTGCTTTTCATCTTACTTCTCGTATTCACACTCCCTCCTGCTATGGAAGGGATGCTATTTTTTAAGATGAGTGTTCACCTAGTGCCATGGGCTCACCTTTACTACAAAGAACATGTGAGGCAACAGAAATGATCAATAGGAGAAGTTCAGGGAGTTCATAGATGAGCAGGAGAAACTCTTGTGAAGCTGCACGCCCACTTCCTGATGAACGCCCCACCACGACTCCACAGGTACCAGCAGTGAAATCTCTCCTGCGTTATGGCGACAGTCTCCCAATACAAAATCTGCAAGTCTTCCTTGCCCCACGACTTTCTTCCCAGACAGCAATGCTGTTCATCTACGTTGTCTCACAAATAGGGCAGATCACAGCCCAAAGAAGCTAATTTAATGATACAGCGGCTGATTCTGGGGCAGGAATGCAGGTCTCCCTGTTTCTTCCAGTATTCTTCTTGGTCTGTCTTGTTTTATAAAATGCTCCATGAGTTTTGAAAATGGAAAACATCATTTCTTTCTAAATTTCTCTTTACAAAATTAAATGCTTCTTGATTTGATTACATAGGAATTTAACCCCTCCCACGTGCAAGAGTAAATACACAGCATCTCATTTGGTACTGAGTACAATACAGCAGTTTCCACCAAATGGGACACCCTGTGCCTGAAGAATTGTTGGTCTTGGGATTTGTCATGCATTAAAAGGACTGAGTTTGCAACATTTAAAGCTGTTTTCAAAGGAGAGTTTTCTGCCAACACTGCTTATGTCTTTTGGATATATTTTCAGTAGGGTTACTTAGCATATCTGCATTTATTTGGAAAAAATGTTTTAGATCCTTATACATTTGTTTGCATCTAGGCTCCAAACTTCTTACACTCTCTTGTCTTCTTGCTGCTAATGCATTTTACATAGAACTTTGAATTCTAACTTTAAAAGATCATGGAACCAGCAAGATAAAGCCTTGTTTTAAGCCACTACTCATCAATAATAGTTATATTCTTCCTTTCAGATTGCAAAGGAAGTGAGTGTAAATAAATTGTGAGTAGCATTTAGGAAAACATAAGTGTGATATTTAGAATAAATGAACAACTGAATTCTAATGTAAATTGTGTTATAATTAATTGTGGAAAAGTTTGTCATTAAGAGTAGCTGTCAAAAACTTGGAAACAGCCCAATTGCCCATCAGTTGGAGACTGGACAAAGATATGGTTTTTCTATAAAACAGAATACTACTCAGCCATAAAGAATGAGAAACTAGAGTCATTCATAGGAAAATAGATGTATATTGAGGCCATACTCCTAAGTGAAATAAGACACATATGTGCAAATACCGAATAGCTTCTCTGGTGTGAAAAACTATAACAGTACATAAGATCCTAATGAGATAATTGACAATGTGATATAGGAAGAAAAGGGCTAAAGTTGTAAGGGAAGTGGGACAGGCAGGGGAAAGGAAATAAGGGACAATAAAAATATGAGAAAATGAAAAAAAATGGAAACAAATTTTTTATAAATAGGGAAGGGAGGAGGGGATGGAAGGAGGGCAGGGAAATGGGGAAAAAATGAGAACCAAGACCTGTCATGTAAAGGTACAACATCCCAATGATGAATGTAACTGTACTGTATACCTAAAATGTACCAATAAAATCAAAGAGGAAAAAAAAAGAATAGCTGTAAATGTCAAGTTAAAGATATTTTAATCTAGGAAGTGGCATATGTAGTCAATTCTTGATTGGTTGTGACACTGAAAGACAGAGTTGTGCTTTTAAGTGAGCATTCAATTGCACATACTGGGTGACACGTGTTATAAAAGCTTTAAAATATTTAATATTTGAAACCTCACAGCAAATCTATGAAGTGCATGCTATTATTTTCTTTATGTTATAGATGAAATAGAGATTTTACCAGATTAAATAACTTGTTTCAACCATACAGACGATACAGCTAATGAGTACCTCTCTCAGTTCCGTAGCAACATGGTAGTTGGCTATTTGAACATGTTCAGATGGCACTGGGAGAAAAAAAAATTTTCAGCCAAAATAGTATTTAAAAAGAGGACAGGCAAAGATGCAAGTTAGAAATAGTGCAGTGAGGCCAGGAGCAGAATGTAGGTCAGTGAAAACTAGTAATGAATAGAGACCTGAAGCCAGAGGAGAGTTGGAGTTCCATTCCACCCTCCGGGATGGTAAGACACAGCAAAGCCATACTGTGCTCAGTGTTCTGCAGCTGGTTCACATCAGAGCCTGAACCAGAACTCTGTGGACACTGACATGGAGACTACCTCTGAGTCGGGCTGCACAGAGCACGTGGGGTCAAATCAGACGAGGCCCATGTCCTCACCCACCATGAGGTCACCATCGAGAAGGAGAGGCCAAGAGACCCACGCATCATAGCTCTAGACTGAGGTAAGTGCTAGTAGACCTCTGGACAGAGAGAAAGGATTAATTAACAGTGCTTGGGAGTGCCAGCAAACATTCTGCAGGATAATTGACTGTTAAACAGAAACATAAAGGAAAAGAAAGACTTTGCCAGGAGGGGAAGAGAAAAAGCCATCTTGGTCAAAGGCCTTAGCCTGCGCACAGACTCAAGTTCTGAAGCACATGGGATGTCCCACGAATGCCATGTGCTCAAAGCCTATTCCTTCACTTACATTTTATTTAACCAACATTGGCATATGCCCTGCCATGTGCAGGGCAGTGCCACTTCAAACGTGGGTGATAAAAATGTTGCTGCCTCCTCCAGCCTCAGTGAGCTCACAGCCTACTTAGGAAAGCCAGATGAGTAAACAAACTAGACAAAAAGCGCTAAGAGATGTGTGTTAGTCTGTGCTGGGGCTGAAAGGCTAAAGCTCTAATTTCTGTCCAGAGTAAAAGGGTTGGGGAGGAAAGGCTTCAAGGTGAAAAAACACTAGGTTTGGGCATTCAAAGATGGCAAGTTCTTGGCAGGAGCGTAGGAGAGAAAGGAGCGTGGAAATCAATATGAATGTCTCATTGATAAGTGAAAGCTATCTGACTTTATAAACAGGCAGTGTGGGTTGCTACTTCTTAATGGGCTCTAGATGCACATCAGTGAGCTTGTCCTTGGAGAGAAATAAATAATTTTCAATCTATAAACCTCAAGCATAGCCCATCGTCTCAAACAGAGCTAAATGACACCAGACCGCATGAGGTGGCAGATTCCTTTGAAAGCACTTTCCAGATAAATGTAACTCAGAATAAAATGACCCTGGCTCAGAAAGTAACTAGAAATCCATGCCTACTTCATTCTTTTTCACGTGTTGCTATCAGCAAGGCTCAAACAAGCAGTACCGTTTCCTCGACCACATGGGCCCCTGCACAAACCAGATGCTCTGTGCTCATGTCCAAGCACTGGAAGCCTGACCTGGCCTCGGCCTTCATCTCTTTGGGTGGCAACAGAGAAATGGCCCGTGGAAAAGTAGAGGAGCAGATGTGAAAGAAAGAAACATGGCCCCTCACACTGAAGACTGAAGACGCCAGATCATCCTCAAATCCTTCCTGCTGAAGTCAGTCATTGGTAGACACAGGCAGGACAGTAGTGTGGTTCACACAGATGAATCTGACTGCTTGAAAGCAGCAGGGTGACCCCCAGATGAGCATCAGGGGTCCATCAGCCTGGGTGGGAATGGAGCGCAGAGGAGGACGCCCCGCAGCCATGTGCTCGCCACCTGTCCGGCGCTTACCCCACCGGAGGACCTCCGAGTTCGCCTGAGGATACCCAGATCATGCACCAAGGCCAGCCTGGGCCCACGGTTCGTGTCAGTAGATGGCCTGGGATCGCAGGCACTTTGGTACAGAACTTCACAGAGGGATGAAGAGACTGTCAAGCAAAAACGAGCCATGAGCAAAAGGAATAAACAAGGGCAGCTCACTCTTTCTGGCAAATCCACGCACAGCCCGAAGCAGCAGGTCCGCTGAGCCCTGTACAGGTCATGGTTGTACGCACAGCCCAGCGGCCAGCCCTTTACCAACGGACCCGGAGGACCAGACCGCAGCTTCTGAGAGACTTTCTGAAAGAAGTGAAGGCCCTGGATGATTCAGACAGCCGTGCTATTTTTTTTTTTTAAAGGGAAAACAAGATCGCGTGGTCTCACACAAATCACAAATCTTAGGTCTCCCCGCTGGCATAGGCTTTGCACAAGCACTCCAAATTTCCAGTTCTGATGACTTCAATGTCACCAAGGTGTGCAGCTGCATTTCTTTGAGTTGTGTTAGGCACTGTTATGCATAGTCAGTGATAGGTAGTGTTTGTGTGGCATAGGAGGTTGGAACTTAAAAAAAAAGCCATCATTTTTTCACTAAGTTATACCATGGACCTTAAATAATTAGATTTGTTTAAACCAAATAAATCACTTTAAATTCTTGAGTACATTTGCCTCACATGATTTTTAGGAAAGTTGATTTAAAGAGAATACCATATTTTTAGAACACTACAGCAGAAATCTATTTGAAATATGAAAGTTTAAAGAAAGCAAGAAGGAGAATACATTCTGAAGGAAAGAAGGAGGAAATTTTAATTAACTGGGAATGGTTCACATCTCTGTTTAATGAAGTGTCCTTGCATAACACAACGTTGGTGTTCATCTGCTCAGTGATAAAAGAATATTTCCAGACACCAGAGTCAAAACCCACATGCGATGCTAAATACTCTCATATGAATAATTACTCAGTGGTCAAGAAAAGAGAGTCTGTGCCCACAAGTGACTAGAAGATTGGATCAGAATAGAGAATTTCAGGAGACTCAACTTTCATGACTTCTAGCAGAGAACATTTCCATCCATCCATCTGTCCATCATTCATTCATTCATCTTTTCTTTTCTAGTACCCAGATCTTGTCACTGAGCTAGACGCCCCTTTAAACTATGAGATAAAGTTTTGCTAAGTCACTAATGCTCAGGCCGGGCGTCCTCCTGCTTTACTCTGTCAGAGGGTGAGGAATACAGGAGTACGCCAACGTGCCCCTCTTCTTCACTCTTTTTTTATCTTTATTGAGTTTATTGGTACATGTTATGTATACATTCATCTTTGGGATCTTGAACCTTTACACGACTTATCTTGGTTCTTATTTTTCCCCAATCTCCCTGCCCTCCCTTCACCCCCGTCACCCTTCCCAGTTTATAAAGACATTATTTCCAAGTTTTTTCTTTTCTCATATCTTTCTTTTCCCTTTTTACCCTTTCCCCTACCCTCTCCCACTTCCTCTACTCTTTTAGACCTTTTCTTCCTATTACACAATATCAATTATACATTTTGATCCTAACTTATACTTTTAGTTTTTCACACCAGAGAAACTATTCAGTATTTACAGATGTGTGACTGATTAATTTCACTCAAGAGTATGGCCTCAGTGTACATCCACTTGGCTATATATATCTCTAGTTTCTCATTCTTTATGGCTGAGTAGAACTCCATTTTATTAAAAAAAATAACAACACGTCTTTTTTATCCAGTCTCCAGTTGATGGGCCAATGGGTTGTTTTCAAATGTCAGCTATTACAAACTGTCTGTCTTCTTCATTCCTTAAAAAAAGTTGTGTGAAGAATGAACAAAACAGACAAAATTCCATTCCTTACATTCTGGTGAGTAGAGATAATCAACAAAATATATAGTATGGCCTACATTCCATCCACTGAATGCTAACTCTTAAAGCCAACAATGAGGCTGGATGGAGGCTAGGAAATGCCAAGGGAGGTTGTGTTTTTGATTAAGAGTGCAAAGAATACTTTAGTTGAAAAAGTGGTATTAGAATAAAGATCTGAACGAGGTAAGGAGTGAGCTCGGTGGAGAGGTGGGTATAGAATCCCAGGAAAGGGAAAAGCGGGGGCCAGGACTCTGAGGGGACTGTGTGCTGTGTCCACAACACCAGGAAGCAGTTGGTGGGACTTGTGTGAGAGGACTGGATGTGGAAAGGGAAATCACATTGTGATTTTGTTGGAGAGCAGCTGAAGGATTGTAAGCAAATCAGTAAAGCGATATGACTTATGTGTGATAATGAGGTATTTTCAAGAAGACTACAAGCTGTGTCGTGCATCATTTCAACATTCAATCCCAAAATACTTCGATTTTATGAATCCTAAGAGCTCGTCTCTTCTACATAGAATCAAAGTTCTTGGGATATTTTAAATTTTTAAAATTTCCTCTTCATCTCATTGGTTGTTCAGGAACATGTATTCTGAGTTATTTGAGGATTTCCATAATTTTAGTTTGTAGTTTTATATCACTATGGTTAGGGAAAATACTTGATATGATCTCAATATTCTTAAACTTGTCAAGATTTGTTTTATGACCTAACATATAATATATCTTAGAGAATATTCCATGTGAAATGAAGAATGAATATTCTACAGCTGTCATGTGGAATCTTTTGTCTATGTTTGTTAAGTACTGTATACTTAAAAAGTACCAATAAACTCAATGAAAAAACAGTATGTTTTATGTAGAGTGTAATTTAAGTTCCTTATTGATTTTCTGTCTGGATGATTTTTCCACTACTGAAACTGAGGAGTGAATGACCCCCAATATTGTATTGCTGTACATCTTTCTCTTATATTAATGCTTTATTTATATATTCACTCACACTGATGTTAGTTGCATATATTTACAATTATTAAATCTTCATAATGACTTGATCCCTTTATCATTATATAACTACTTTCTTTCTTTTTAAATTTTCTGTTGAACCATTTCTTGTATTTTCTTGAAGTTTCCTTTTAAAAGGATATTTTGGATTCTTTATCAGGCAGCCCATACATGTCTAGTTCTTAAGAATCAACTGCTGTACTTATTTTGTCCATTTGGTAATTATTTTTTCCGGATTATTTCTCGACACTTGTGGCTCTAGGTATACTTGTACCTTTGCGTTTGCACAGGTGAGTGCTTCTCATCTTCTCAAACTGACTTTGGGAATAATATTGTCTTCACTATAAGCCTAAATAAGGTGGCTGGGCACCTGGTGTGATCCCTGGGACCACAGAAGCTGTCAAAGTGCTGGGGGAGGCCCACGGCCACTGAGGAAGAACAGAGTGTAGCTGCACTCAACACCTAAGACCACTGAGGCCGATGCAGGACTGTGTGGCACGTTTGAAGTCCACAGCCAGAGAGTTCTGCTAGCCACAGAGGGCAGCCTGGACTTGACTTCGCTGTAATTTCCTCAAGAGACACAGAATGGAGACTAAGTCTGCCTCACAAGTGTTGCACTTTCCCAACTGGTCCAGGAGTTGTTCTGGAGGCTCATTCTCTAAGGAGTGGCCTAAAGCTCAGGGCCGTGGGAGCTCCTTGAGCTGACTCTTACTGAGGTGGGTTTGGTGTTAGGGTCTGTGTTAGCCAGCGTTCTGTTGGCGTGACAAAATGCCTGAGAATAACAACTTTTAGAAGAAAGGTTTGGTGTGGTTCAGAATGCCAGAGGCTTGAGTCCAAAGTCAGCCACGTGTACTTCTTTGGGTCTGAGGTGAGACCTGGGGATGTGGCAGAGGGGAGCTGCTAGACCCTCGGTGCCTAGGGAGCCGTGAGAGTGCTGGGGAGGACACATGCGGAGGACTTCCTCTTCTTTCACTTTCTGTTCTGTCTGGGACCCCAGCCTGTGAGATGGTACAGCCCGCTTTCAGGGCAGGTTTCCTTCCCACAAATGCCAGGCATCTCTGGAAACATCCACAGAGACACTGAGAAGAGCGCTTCATGAGTGTCCTGGGCACTTCTCAATCCAGTCAAGTCGGCAACCAAGATCAGGAGTTACAGAGTCTCAGACAAAATCTGTATTCACACCCCCCTCTGTCTCGCAGTCAGACAGAATCCATCTCTGAAGCGTGCTTCCTGTGGGAGAGGACTGATGTGGAAAAGTGAAACTCTCCTTCCTATAGTCTTCTCAGTATGGTACTCTAACAGATACTGTGATCTTCCATCTGGTTTCCTTGGCTCTTTTGAAGGTATTTTTCATGCACAGATAGTTGCTCAAACTGAAGTTTCTGTGGGGTACAATTGTTTGAGGGTTCGAACTTGCTCTTTTAAGCCAGTAAGTCACCATGACAACCTGATATCCTTGGCACTGTCATCTCCATATTACCATTGAAGAAACTGAGGCAAGGAGAGGGTAAATGATTTGCCCAAGAGAAATATCAGGCTGGAACCCACCCAGTCTGGCTTCACAGTCCGTGTTCTTAAAACTATGTGCTTTGCTGTGTCATCTCCCCAAGACTTCCCATCACTTTTACTGTTTAGTTATCTCTGTCTTAATCACAAAGCACTAATAATCCCGAATTACACAATCTCCAGATAATGACGAGGACACCAGTGAGTACCTCGCTCCAGTATTTTGGAAAATCTTGCTTATAGGAGTCATCACATTTAATCCTTAAAACACCTCGTAGTTGGCTTCAGGAATGCTGTTGTTTTATAAATAAGGAAACTCAGGTTTCACAGAATTAGGAATGTAGTGCTGGCATGGCCTAGAATTGTTGGGCATCAAACTCAGGTCCAGCAACTACTAACTGCATACGGTTTACTTCACACAATGCTTTTTCTATAAAATTTCTGTGCTTTCTCTCTTTTAACATATTAGTTCCTTCACTTATTCTAATTTTTATGGTTCAGATGCCTGCAGGAACTCTATGCTAACTGATTAGAAATCATTTGTTTTATGGAACTTGTTGATAAAATGGAACACAGATTTGAATGACTACACAGTATCAGTAAATGGATATTGAACTACAGAAGCTGAATAAACTAAAAATTCCATCTTATGTAATGTGTATCTCGATTTTTCAAGATTAGTAGAGGTGTCACTACCATTCAACTTTGCTTAACTACTCACAATATTATATTAAAAATAAATAATATGAGGTAGATTGGAGACTGATGAGCATGTTCACAAGTCTGTGCATAGTGAGGTGTGTACTTGTGTTGGAGTAAATTGGACCACGTCTCCCATACTGGCTGCCAATTCTCTTTTGGAGTCATCTTTGTGCTCCATTATTAAGATAGGATACTCCCTTCCCCAAGGGGGCAAGCAGACCCTGTCCGCCAGAGACCGGGACCAGCGTGCCTTAGTAAGGAAACAGAACTGAACTTCTTCAGGGAAGAGGACTCCCACAGGTCCCATAAAGGTTCCAGGAATCCACTAGCTCAGCCAACAGCAACAATACTGCCAAGCTGAAGGAAAAGAAAGAAGAAAAAATAAAAAGCAGAGTCCACACGTGACTCAACTGTCTGTGCAATCCAAGCCAACTCGAATTGGCTGTGCTATGACAATAAGACTTAAGAGCAAAGCTATCAGAAGCTGCCATCCTGACATGGGAACCTTGCATTTTAAAGTCCAAATGAAGTGTTAGAATAGTCTAGAAAACACATGTGAGTATTGTCGATTGACTGTTAGGAGCAATTCGATGTCTTCTCAACTTTGTCAACTGCCTGATGGACAGCTGCTTGACTTTCATTTCCTTTTGGTTGTACAGATTCCATACCAACCCACAGCAAGGAAGATAATGGGAAGCCTGCATTCTGGAGTGGCATTAATTGTGGTAGATGAATCCATTTCCCATTTCCTAAGAGCCACGAGAGGGGAAAAAAAAATCTAAAAATGTATGCAACACAACCAGAGTGGCCTATAATCCATTATAACAGACTTCACAATAAATAACAGTTTGTTAATTTTAACATTGGAGATCAAGAATTCATATATGAATAAAATGAAGTAAAATTTCCAAGGAAATATTATGTGGTTTCATTTTTTTAAAATTATGGGTTGGGCCGGAGATTTAGCTCAGTGGTTCGGTGGCCTGCCTTGCAAGCACAAGGACCCGAGTTCAATCCCTGACACAAAACAAAACAAAACAAAAAAAAACCCACAAAACAAAACAAAACAAAAAAATCAAATTATGGGTTATTAGAAGAGAAAAATGGACATTCTCAAGGAAATCTTAGAACTGTTTTAAGCTTTGGTGTTTTTGTATTTGGTCGTAGATACGCAGATGCAAGTGTATCCGTAGTAGACGTAGTTTGTACAGTATACAAACACATCCATTTGTGCTAATTGATCAAGCACATTTGGTAAGAAAAACAAAAGATGATGCATGTAGGGGAGGCTGCTCTGTTCTCCATCATTCAGCGGCTCAGTGAACTGCCTCAGAATGCCCGGTGCCACCCAGGGCAGGAATGGCTTTGTCAAAAAGACAGAATGAGCGGGCAGATAACTCAGTGAGTGTGGGCCAGGCTCTTGGTGTGACAATTTCCTCTCACAATGCCAGAATCTTGTGGCAGTAAAGCTGCACTAGCGTCCAGGAACACAACCACCCCCTGTCTCTGTTGCTCAAGGGGAAAAACACAGCTGTCCCGATGCGGGGCAGAAATCTATCTGCGTTGTACCTAGGGAGGGACGATACATCTGAATAATGTTTTATACACAAAACCATGTATGTTGAATAAGCTGAAAATCCAAGTGGTTATTAAATATAATTTTGGCAATCAGTAAGTTATAACTTTGCTACTTAATGTGTCATTTGGCATAAAATGTAATCCTCCTATAGATCTTTTTCTATGTATTTCTATGATTTTGAACTATTCCTCTCCTACATACATAACATCAAGGGTTAATTGCAACCAGTAATTAATAATATACATCTGGAAGTCAATAAAACTGTTTTTATTATTAATTTTTGGATATGTTTTAAGTATACAATTTAATGACCTCCATCATTATAAATGTGTACCTTTACATAATCTATCTTGGTTCTTATTTTTCCCCCTTCCCTGCCTTCCCTTCAACCCCTTCTCCCCTCCTTTTTTACAAAGACTTTGTTTCCATTTTTTCCTTTTCTTATATTTATTCCTTTCCCTTCTTTCCATCTCCTCCCAAGTCCTTCCTGAAAGCTTTCAAGCATGTCACTTTTCAGATGGGACTGGGTCTCTGAAGATTATTTGGTGGATATTTCAAAGTCGAGCTGCTAAAATATCTCGCTTTGTAGAAAAGTGAATGAATGTCATTATTGCAGAGATAATTTTATGGCTTATGTCTGGATATCCCCCCAAAGCCTTGTGCTTTCTCAGAAGTGGTTGAATCTGGAACGTGTGATGCTGGGATTAATGGTGTGTGATTACTACACCACTACACGTGAGGGATTGGTTTGGCAGCAGGCCGATCCCAGTGGTCTGGATGGAACAAAAGAAAGACACTATTGAAATTCCTTGCTGCTTTTGCTACTTTGTGTGCACCGGGTTGCTTCTCCTCTGTGATGCTCTCGGCCATGTGCTGCTCTGCCTTGGAGCCAGCTGGTGATGGACTGAAACCTCTACAAACTGTGAGCTAACTGAACTCTTTCCCCTTTAACTTTGGGTGTCAGATATTCTGTCTCAGCAACAAGAGAAAAGTAACACAGACGATGTCACAGAAGAGGATTGGAACAGGAGGAAAACGGAAGGTGATGCAATACCTTATAATAAAACTGGGTCTTTTAAATTCAAGGACTGGCAACACACAAAAAAAACTGCTATATGGTGGTGAAGCTAAAGGAAAGTGGGATCATCTTATGATCATGATAGATTGCTCAATTTTAGCTCTTTAAAGAACACAAAATGTCATATATATATATATATATAATTTTAAAATAGATATACATAAAATTTTGCATGCACTTTTCATTCTCAGCATATATAAATGACCAAGACTCTCACAGACAGGGAAATGTTAAATAAAACTGCAACATAACACAGCTATACCATGAACCCATGTCTTGATCCAAATTTAGACCTTTGACCACCATGAATATAGTTGATTCCTTATATCCAAATAAAGAAAAGCAAATACCACTTAAAGAAATTAGGAGCACCAAGAGTGGGGTCTGAGGTAAAATAATGGTTCATACTAGAATAAAACTGAAAAATCATCCATAAAGGTCTTGAGCAGAAAAGGCAAGAAAAGTAACGCCACTATTTATGCATCTAATAAAAGCATGTGGTTTGGCTGGGTACACGAGAAGTACTTGGTACTGCGTTCATCTGTGTGATGAAGCCCTGTACCCACCCGGACACCTGATTAGTTACTGACCATCGTGCATGGCCCAGACAGGGTGGTATGTGCACCACTAGGAATGTGGTAGCAGCAGCAAGGGTCCAAAGAGGATCCACGGTGCTCCAAACTGAACCCAAGGGAGCACCAAGGAATCATTGCAACAAAAGGCAATAGCTGTCAAAGCAAATGAAATGCCAAAATCAGGCAACATATCAGCAGATTGTGGCTTCCCTAAGTTCAAACTAGAAGAGCGGAAAGATGAAAGTATTGAAAAATGGCAACTAAAATTAATCAGAAATAAATATTCCTGGAATAATATAATATAATTGGAAATAACTATGCCTATGGTTACCTGATTCAGGATAATCCTTAGTTGGCCCTTTATACTGAATCACTTTTCACATTAAAATAAGACTATTACCAAGATAATCTGCATCATATATGTTTGCAGACCATTGGTGCAGAGTTGGTACATAAACATATAGCAACTTAATCCTTTTTCACTTCTGCTTGCCCTTGACATCCTCTGTTTGCCCTCGCCATCCTGTATTTAAATCACTTAACATGTATTTGTGGATAATACCAAGTGTGGTGTGGAAACAGAACAGAACGGCGGCTGCCCCACCTTTGCCTCTAGTGTCTCCAAGTTCTAGCCCTAACTGTACTCCCTACCAGGACTTCTCCTAGGGAAATGATAGCCCTTCAGCCACCTGCCCTCTCCTTCAATAGCAGATAAGGGGAAAGATATTTCATGCCTCAAAAGTCTTACAAAAATATATCTTTCAGCCGTGTTTTTGCTAGAAGTGACGCGGGCACTGTCAGTAGATCATGAGTTTGGGTCCTTGTCACAGCAGAGGCATTGCTTCCCCTAGCACGGCTGTTTGGTGGACTGTGAAAGTCATCGGAAGGGAGATGAACTTCAGGTTGCTTCTGTTCCTAACCTTGATTTCTAACCTTTGTTAGCAGTGTCTCCTGCTCCTCCCTCTTGGCAGGCGTCTCGCTTCCGTATACTTGAGCATCTGAATGCAGAATCCACACAAAATCTTGTCGGAAGTGCTAGCTGCGAGGAGAAAGATTGTGCCACAGGGTCTGAGCACTGTTTGGGGCAGAAACGGCAGGTAAGGCCATGGTGATGACCACAACCTCTGTCAAAGCACAGCCGCGTGCTTTTCGGTGAAATCAGGCAGTGCAGCCATTTCTTGGAGCCCAGCTTGCCTATTCATCTCTGGTTGTCATCACAGAACTCCCGTTTGCGTTTCTAGCCGCAGATTCCTCCTTTGCTGAAGCGGACCCACGCAATTGCCTGTTCTCGTAAAAGCCGTGACTAAATTTACACTTCCTCGCATGGACCCCAAAACCATCCTGAAAATAACTCTGCCTTCCTCCTGAACATGGGCTCAGAATGTGTGCCCGAAACACAGAAACTGCTGGAGATTGTGGCTATAAGTGTTTGCTTGCAAAGGAGCAAACTCATTGAAAGATATTGCATCATGCAGAGATTTTGTAAAACAAATGTGAAGCAGAATATTAAGAAAAAAGATTCAATTTGACATTCCAAATCACTTCAGTAGAGGAGATAAAAAGAGTACAGGAAGTGCCAGAAGGACTTTTCTGACACCACTCTTTGTGTACAGCCTAAATTGGACCCAATGTAAAGTAGAAAAATATGTGAAAATCTTAAAATCAGTAACATAATAAAGGGAAGTGCAGTGCCCTAAACACAGAGGATTTTAAAGCTGGAAAGAACTTCAGAAATAAACTGAACATGCCTCACAAAGCCTATACCTAGGACACACCACTAATCCAGGAGGGGTCCAAGACCAGGTTCTCAGCCCTCACAGTTCTCTCTGCTACTTAAGATAACAGATGGCACAAGATAAGCCTTTAACCTGATGTGGAGGGAGGATTTGTGCACACGGCTCCAACCCTTTTCTGTTCTTCCCTCCCCTCCTCCCGCTCAGCTCAGTTTGGCCCAATCATGTTTTTGACTAGAAGATGGAGCATCCAGGGAGGGTTCCCTCACGTTACAGCACTGAGGCTGAAACTCAGAAGAGCAGCAAACACAATTTTGGAAAAGAGCAGTGGTGGGAGAGGACGACGCAATAGGTGTACAGGTCATGCGGTGTCTTTCAGCAGTTACACTACTAACCAAGGAATGACCTGATTCATTTTGCATCTTAAATGTTCAACACAAGAAACCAGGACTTCTCAAGAAGAGAGAGGAAAAGCACTATGCAGTACCAAAAAAGGCAACTATCAGGAGCAAACAAACCAATACTGCCACTGAGGTTCACTTCAGCAAGTCAACAATGACGCACTGAAGACCAGTGTGGACAACAATCACAGAGAGCTACAGGGAAGGCGTTTGCAGGTTTTAAGGCCGTCTGCTGTGTTCAGTGGTCACCTGAAGTGAAAACCAGGCAAACTACGTCAAAGTATTATCCCTGGAGAGCAGCCATGCGTCTTCTCATTCGACAGCCTTTTTGAGCTCTGTAGCAAGGTTATGTCCCAAGGCTCAGCTGCAGGGCAGGTGGCTGTGCACATGAGGCTGTGTTTTGTAGACCATTGTTTGTCATCCCTGGGCCACGTTGTGCATAAATAAGAAGGAAAGTGTCACTCATGCAGCCGTAGGTGCAGACATTAAAATGGCCGTGTAAAGTAGAGAAATGTGTAGTACCACATCTTATATCTCATCTAGGAATTGGAAAAAGACTCGTGCTCAGGAAGATGATACGAATCATCAGTGGGATGGAGGGTAACAAGCTGCTACACCTTCATGTACCCACACCCCACAATGAATGTATTCATTGTATATACTGGTAGCAAACATATTCTGATAATTAAAAAAATAAAACCACCATAGGCATAATTACAATTATAGAAAATCTTTCAAAAGATTCAATCAAAAGTTCAGACTCATTATTTCTTTATCAACTTCCTGAAGCTGAAATTTATGTAGTGGCACATGACACTGGTATCAAGAACATTTTTAGTTTAAATTGTTTGAAAGACTCTTAAAACTAATTGTGGGAAAACCTAAATATTTCATGGAAAATTTGCCATATTTTTCTAGTCTCTCCTGCTTTTCGCTTTTCTTTGCATTGTGCTTTGGGATAAAGCTATTAAGGTGGACATCCAAGGTGAATTAAACACATCTCTGTGAAAGGAAAAATTGAGATAATTTTTTTTAAACCAGAAAAAATCCTATTCAAGCTGGGGAGTCTTCTTTATTGTTGAGTCATGGAAATATTTTCATCATTGGGTTCATTTTAATGATCCATAAAAATCCATGACATTTACTTCATTAGTTCCATTTACTAACGTGGTATCACATACATTTGTGGGAATGTCTCTCTGGGTTTTTCTTCTTATTCTTTCCTAATTAAAAACTGTGGGTCTTACTAGCTTTTCCTTCTGAGAGTGGATTCCAATATGCATGCATTTCATTTAGGCACCTGGTCATTAAAGTAGGTAATATTTGACTACTAGCAGCAGTGTACCTAACCAGGTATCCTGCTCATTCCATCATTTAGCCAAAATTTGATGGAAACTAACAAATAGAAAATCACCATGCTCAAGCATGAGGGCCTTGGGTCAGACTATGCAGAACTGGATTGCAGTTTCTCCCATGACAAATTGGGTAACCGCCCTTAACTTTCATCTTTACATCTGTAAAATTGAGGTATAAGACTTCCTAGGTTAGTGGTCATCTGAAGATCAGAGGAGTAAATATGTGTATTCAGCCAGTGCCTTCTTGGCACGGGCACTTCTTCTACTGTTTATGAATTATTCCTTGATTGCTGGGTTATTGTAAGCATTGGCATTTCATCGTGACTATTTTATCTGTGATACCATGGAGGAATGAGAAAAGCCACTGATTAATTCTTGCATGCCCGCTGTGGATACTAACTAATGCCACTGGGACTGAATTTTCTTCTCCAGAATAAAGGAGCCAGGAGCATTTCCAGTGGGATTTGGAACATGTGCCTAGTGGTACATGGCCCTGATTTCTACAGGACCATGAAAGGCTCCGATGCTAAATATGCAAATGACTGTGTTATAGCCTTATTAGAAATGTCAGTTTTCTTCTTCCTGGCTCATGACTATGAATTTTGAAACCCGGATAACTCTCCAAAGTCACACTCTCCTTTTCTGGTTGGTTGTTCTTTATCAAACAACACCAAGTGCAGACCAGCATCTGATGTAACTTTCACCCTCCAATACATAAGTATGAGTTTTAGCCACTTTCTTTGATGGCTTACAAGGCTTACCTCGTAAGCATCAAACTTCTGTGGCGTTACAAATGTCTCCAAGTACATAGAAGCAGAGTATTATAGCCCACAGTATGTACTGAAGTTTTACATCAAAATACCTAGTTTACCCACTTTGAGACAGAAAAGGATATTTTTCCAAAGGAAGAACAGAATTTCTAAGGAACCACTGGAAGGCCTTTGCCAGAAACTGTCCCTCTTCACACTTTCACTCCAACCAGTTGACCTACTGTTTTCCAATTGCCAGTCACACCATGACATCACCATCCCAGAAGAGCACTGCAAGATTCAAGGGACAATCAGAATCCCCAGATCATTTCAGTTCTAGCTGGATGGAGGAAAGACTTCCCAGTGTTCACACTGTAAATTTGATGTTCAAGAAAGTAATCATGTCCAAAACACTTTCTGGTGACTGACATGGTTAGTACCAGTCTGGGTAGCTACAGGGCACACTCCAGTGAAAAGACTAAATTCTACTGGAGAGGTTATAATCAATTGGAAGGGAAGCCTGCTGTGTCAGGCTTGAAAGTAAGATAGTAATACAAAAGATAAACCCAGTTCTAGGGCTATTTTTAGGTTTCTGGTTTGGGTGTCAGCGTAGGTCATGTTATGATTCACTGTCATAAGGGGAATAAAATGAATCTTGGCTCATGAACTTAACTCATTTCACGATTCTGGGTAAGATAGCTGTATTGTATTTGTGTGGGGAAGACAGTGTGGTTGTGTTTATCACCCAGTGAAGATTTCTCAAACGGAAACAAAATTATGCCCGATGCTTCTGTTCCTGATCCGAATCATGTGCAAACAGACACATGAGTGAATTGCTACTGTAATTTGGTCTCTTTTCTTTATTTTCTTTTGGAGCAAATGAAAATAAATAAATAGGCAATGGCTTTGCTCTAGCTGGATATACAATGAAATGCCAGAGAAACGATTCGAGCTGCACTAATATCTATGTGGGACCCGGAACAGTGGGAATGGATGAGAGGAGTCCACGGCGCCTCTCCCTGCCTTCTCCCTCGACCTCCGCTATGACACATAAGAAAGTCAAGATGCAGAGCGTAGTAATCCCCAGCCATTTATGCGGGTGTACGGGACTTCATTCTCAATGCAGTCTATGTGGAAACCAAGAATGACATCGCCTTTCAGAGTGTTCTCTTAACCCGTGCTGGGCACCATGTTCTTTTTCAGTTAGTGGGTGGAAGGGTCAATTCATACCGCACATCTGGTGCTTGGACACTGTGATATTTTAAGTTGATTTACTTCGGAAGCTTCTACTTTTCCCTGCAAAATTCCAAGCAGTGGTGCATCAGTGGACTAGTGGAACAGAAAGTCATTTTGAGAAGCCCCTTGGTCAAAAGCTTAGTAGTAATCCCTCTGGGTAGAGGATTCTGAGTGATATTTTACTCCCGTATTTTTGACTCTCTCCTATATATATATATTTTTTTTTAAACACCTCTAATAAATATCCATTTCCTTAGTATTCAGGAAAAGATATTTTTACTGAAGTCAGTCTAGCAAAACTTTCCAGATGAGCTGAAGGCTCTGGCATGGTCAGAAGGGGTTTCATGAAAATCACAGTGGGATCTGCTTAGCTAAGAATGACTGGATGGATGAAGAAGACGAAAGCAAGGAACATCATCAGCTAGCAAGAGCTCTCTAGGTCCTGTTTTTTTCTTATGAAAAATGGCGCAGACCTCCCTGAAGAGCTTGTAGCAAACATAACCTTCCAATCAGCAATTATTCATCTAATGATTTTTGCAGGCAGCAAAATAAGTCCATTCTCTGCAGAAGTAATATTCTGGAAGATAAGCTAAATTTATGATATTATGTCAGTTTTGTAAGCCAGGAACTTTGATTCTATATGGAAGAGACAAGTGAGTGGCCATTTGCATCCATAAGACACTGAAGGGCAGTGCCCAGGTCCTCTTAGTGGAGGGAGTTGTGTATTTTTATTTTCAAATGCATACAGTCGCATTACATTTGGAAGTGAAATAGTTTGATAATAGCATTTTAGACTGATCTGCCAAACATTACCAATACTGCAAAGCAAAAGTGAAAGTAGTTATTATTTCTATAAATTTAATAAGAATTATTAGCGTAAATATAAGACCTATTTTCTTCTCAGAAACAACATAACATCGATCTGTAAGTTAAGATGAAATGCAACACTTTGGTCTTCATTTTCTTTTCTGTTTGGTAGATAGAGGCCAAAATGTGTTTTACTTTCCTTCCATCTCTATGCTGTTTATTCTTTATTTTTAAACCATAATTTCATTATTTGGTCTCTACCACTTGCTTGTTATGGAAGTGTTGCATTTCATCAAGCCCTCACACACCATGTCTAGGCTTTAATACAACATTTACACATCGCAATAAAATAAGTAAAAATATAACACAGTGCACTGCCAAGTATTGTGTAAAACAAGCAAAGCCCTCATCAGATGGTCTGGTCCACCAGCCCTTGCCATCATACAAGCAGCATGTAGTTTTGTTTCTACAACTAACACATTCCTGATGAGCGTCTTCAGTTCCTAGGAAGACTATCCAAGTATCAGGCATGGTTGCTAAAACTAGCTATTATAAACAAAAGTGGGTTCCATTTTGTTTACAAACCCCATTGTGAATGCTAGAAGATGTCTCAGTCCTCTCCATTTATGGAGAACGGGTTAAAACGAAGGAAGAAGTCCTTCCTTTAGACACAGTCCCTCATGTTTCTTAAGCTGCACCTGCGTGCCTGAGGCGGTCTGCTCTCAGTTCTCTGCAGACACCTTGCCGTGTCTAGTTCTACACTTTATGTCCCGCTCCTTTTTGTATCCACCTACTCATCCATTACTCAGTTCTCCTTCCAAGTGGTTTTTATAGGCTTGCTTGGGCTCCCTTTAACCACTGATAGGGAAAGCTAAGTTTTATTGGAAATGTTGGGAGATAGCCAGCAGGAAAAAATCATGAAATAGAGTTAGAAGATATTTTTACGAAAAAAAGTTGCTTGAAGAAATTGAACAGAGGCACCTGACAATGGGTGGAGCTTTCACAATGCTGTGACTGTATTAATTGAAACTGAATGGTTCACTTCAAATGGCCAAGATGGCATTTGTGTTATATAGGTTTTGATACGATAAAAAAGTAGCCAAAATAAAATAATAATAAAAAACCCAAACCCCTTTACCAGAGACGGCATCTAAGTATTATTAATAATCTGAAAAGTGTAGTCTTGGCCGGTTTTCTTAAGCTCCAAGAAGCAATCATTTTGCACATCATGGGATCAATTTATATAAGACTGGTACTGCATAGTAAGATGAAGGAAAAATATATGCGTGTATCACATACAGTAAGGGTAAATATAATATAGAGCAATAAAACCTGCTTCAGCTGTGTGCAAGCATATGTTCATGCACTAGTTGTGATATAAAACATATTTCTCAAAATATGTTATAATCAGAAAGTTAGAAGTCAGATGTGGTAGCATATAACTAGCTGTTCAACAGCTGAGACAGAAAGATCATGAGTTCAAAGCCAACCTGGGAAACTTAGTGAGAACTCTCAGAATTAAGTAAGAAGACCTAGGGTGCAGCTCATTGGTAGACCATTCACCTTACTTGTACAAGGCCCTTGTTTCTCTCCCCACAAATCTCTTACCTTTACACCAGAGGGGCAAAGGTAGAAGAAACCACATACAACAGTGATAAAGACAATCTTACAGTCTACAGCAGATCTAAGTAATACGATAAGGTATCCACACAAACCAAGATTGTAAGTATATCCAAATCTGAAATAATACAAGCACAGAACCATAAAGCAGATGGCTATTAATAGGTAACCTTTGTGATTTGTTTATAAAAATGACTCAGACTGGGACCCCTGGTAACTACTGGACATCTCATTCCCACACCAAAGATCACAAAAGTATGCAAATGAAGGCATGTGCTTGTGTTCAACATTCACTTCAACCAAGCAAACTCTTGGAAGTAAAAAGAAATTGGCATTCAGCAGAAATGATTCTCATTAATCTGCAAAGATGTGACAAAGTATGTTCCTTAAAAACTAAGAAGATTTAGCTGAGACCCATCCTCAACACTTGTATGAAGACCTGTTGTGATTCTAGAATATTGCATTGCAATGCAGATTGTAGGAATCTAAGACGTATTCAATGGAGTTTGTTTGAGAAAGTCCAAGTTCTTTCAATAAAACTAAATAAGGAGTTGAAACAGCTAATATATTCTCTAACAATAATCAAGACTTTTGTATTATTTTCATTTCCAGTACCACAAAATATTGACTTCTAAGGCTGTGCCGTTTCAACGAAAGGGCTAGGGTTAGCTTCACCTAAAATTCCTACAAGTTTGTTACAGTCAACCAGGAGGTCTCAGCAAATGAGATCATAGTTTTCCAGGATTCACCTCTCAGTGGATAAGATAGAGAACACATATGGTCCTTCTTCCGGATCTTCTGAGACCCACCAGAGTTAATCCATACTCCTGGCAAAGAAAGCAGGGTCTCATTCCTGCTCTAAATCACTCACCAATGTGTGCCAGATGCTTTCCTGGAAGACCGGAGGAATGAAAAAAGGTAACACATCCTAAAATGACATTTACCCTCCACACCATGGGGTATCAGTAAGAACTTGCTGACAATTCAGATTTTAAATTTCCGGCTTCCAGAAATGCTGATAATAATAATAAAAAAAACCCCAAAACCATAGACACTTGTGCAAAATTACTCTTCCCAGGCACTGAAAAAAAGTTTCTAGTGCAGCGCTCATAAATATCTTGAAATTTTTCTCAGACAGGAGGGCTTTATCATAGTTTAAGAAGCTTTGGAGGACAGATATTTAGATGAAGTGCACTGGGAGTGCTGGAAGGCTCTCCGCCACCTGGGATTAGAGAAGACGGGAGGATTAAGCAGAAGTACTGGAACATCGTCACCCTCTGAGAGCCGAGCTGATGAAAATTACCACAAGGACAAAACTAACTATCTAAGAAATGGCAGGAATGATTACAAAAAAGTAACTGAGAAGTCAAAAACACTGTACATGGCAATTCAAATCATTTGGACAGGTAAAATTAAAATGTGATTACAAACAAAAAAACAAAATCTACACTATTCTCCCTATCCACAAGACGTTTGATTCTTATAAAACATTCTTTCATAATTTAAAATGGTAACCAACAAGAATCCATTTAAGAGGAAAATACTCAAATGCATCAACTTTTTTGCAGTGTAATTTAGCAGACAAAAAAATGTGCAGTGGACCATAAGGGATAAAGAGGCCCCAGAATCTCACCCAGCTGTAAACAAATCATAAAACTCGACAGAACACACGACAAAGCAAACTTTGCTCGGACAGCACAAGCTTGACATGCCTTAGGAAGAAAAACAAGGTGGCCTTAAAATCATCTCTGTTTCTTACTTAGGGACGCATGGTGGATCACAGTGCAAGAAGGAAGAAGCGTAGCTGAATTAAAGGCGTAGAGATTGGGGTTCAGAGAGGGGAGCAGAAACAACTGAAAACTGTAGAAAAGATATGCAGAGAGAAGGGAGCAGCACACAGCGTTAGAGCCCTGCAGACCTGCAGAAGGGCATAGCTGGGGCCTTGCTGAGTGCTGACCGTGAACCCTGCCAGGCTGCCCACAGGACCAGGAGAATCCTGGATCTCTCAGAGCTGCACAGCGTGAGATTGAGCTGTACTGTAATTGATCTGTAATCTACCAGAGCGGGAAGTCTTAATCACATACAGAAACCAGTAGAGACTGGAGCAAGATTAAACAGCCTCATAGCCAAACTACTCCCAAAGACCAGGAAAGGCCTGCCAAAATTAAGTTTAAAAACAAACCTTGAAATAGCAAGCTAATTTGCAAGTAGCTTAACTTCCTGCCAGAACACACTTTAGAGAACAACAAGAGCTGGGCACTCAATAATGTTTCGCTAATAACATCCAGTGTCCAGTGAAAAATTCTAAATATGCCAAGAAGCAGGCAAACGTGACTCATAAAGGAGGAGAAAATTCAAGCGATAAAAAGTACTCAAAAATTACAAAATTAGCTGACAAGAACATTTAAGAAAGCTCTTACAGGGCCAGGGATTTAGCTTAGTGGTTCCACTGCCTGCCTCACAGGCTCCAAGACCCAAGTTTGATCCCTAGTACCAGAACAGAAACAAACAAACCTGTTAAAAAATTATAAGAGAAACAAAACATAAAAACAACAAAGTGGGAATTCTGGAGATGAAAAATGTGCACAATATTCCAGAGAAGCATGGCTTTCTAGATCTTCAAATTTTTTGGCATATGATGCTTTTTCGTGAATAGCTATAATGCTTTTTGTATTTCTCTTGTATCATATATAATGTCTTCCTTTTCACCTCTGATTTTATTTATCTTCCTTTTTTTCTTAGTTTGGCTAAAGGTCGGTAAATTTTGTTTATCTTTTCAAAAATAACTTCATTTTATTAATCTTTTACATTGATTTTAATTTTATTTACTTATGCTGTGATCTTTATTTATTTCCTTCTTCTATTGTTAAAGTACGGTTTCTTCTTAATTTTACAGTTGCCAATAGTAGAAATTTAGGTTGTTTACCTGAGATCTTTCTACTTTTTTTAATGTAGGCATTAATTATTATAAATTCCCCTCTTAGCACGCTTTTTCTGTTCCACAGGTTTTAGTATGCTAGGTTTTCATTATTATTTATTTCAAGAAAAATTTTAGCTTCCTTTTTAATTTTTGGATTGACCCATTTGTTATTGTAAATCAAATTGTTTAATTTCCTTAGATGTGCAAAGTTTATTAATTTATTTTATTACATGCCAATTAAAAATAAAAATGATGACTGTGTGTATGTTGTAGGCCTAGAGAACATCTCTAAAAGCAAAACTGTGCTTTAGATAAAAAAATAGTACAATAAAAATACTCAGTTAATAAGTAGAAAGAAAATGCAGGAGCAAGTAAAACAAAAAAAGAACAACGAGGTAAATTCAAGTATATCCATGTCAGCAATTGCATTGCATAAAAAGTTCTGAATCCCAGTTAAAAGGAAGAAATCTCGATTCTCATTTTTTCCCCTAAAATGTACCAATAAACTCAATTAAAGCTTTAAAAAAAAAAAGGAAGAAATCATTAGACTGCATGAAAGCAAGACCAAAGTGACATGCTGCATGGAAAGAATGCACAATTTGTATAAATAAACAGATACTCTAAAAGTAAGAAGGCTGAGTAAAAACTAGCATGCAAACACTACTCATAACAGTGGTGGATACAGACCTCATTCTATGAACTAGACCTCATTCCAAGAAAACCGAGAAAACAGAAGCATATTTTATAGATCCAAGAGAGGAAAACCTATGAGAACCCTAAATGCTTAGCTCTTCAATTAAAAAGCTTCAGACATTTTTGTGGCAAAAACTGACAGAACTGAAAAGGAAATAGAATTGTAGATTATAGAAAAAGAAAGAAAATTATTAAGACTACATCAAAACAAAACAAAGCAAAACAAACAAAAAACACAATGTCACCAGCAGCTAGACTCAATTAGCACTTCCTGAACCCTAAACTCAGCAACAGCATAAAGTGTGCCATTTTTAGGTGCACATGAAACCCATTCAACCCTCACCAAAATAGTCAATGTGGATGATGAAATGGGACATGATGAACTTAAAATTATATAGTGCAAATATCTGACCATAATAAAATTGAAATGGAAAGCAATCACAGAAAAGTATTTGAAAAAGCTACAAATTTTTGGATGTTAACAAACTTTCGAATAACCCATGGTTCAAAGAGAAAAGAGAATAGAAGCTATTTTGGACAGAATAAAAATGAAATACAACATGACAAAATTTGTGAGATGTATTAACGGTAATTCCTGAAAAGAAACTTGCACTTTAAATGATTATATTAATAAAGAAGTAAATTAATCTTTTAGTTAAGGCAAAAGATTAGCAAGATAAACTCAAAATATAGAGGCATAAAAAACAATAAAAAGGAGAAAATATTTTTAATCCAAAAAAGCAGATAAAAATCAATCAAATCAGAAACTATTTTTGCACATATTAATATAACTGATAAACCTCTCATAGACAGGCTAGCAAAAGTAAACAGGAAAGACAAATTACTAATATCCAACCAGTTAGTCAAAAATGCTTTCAGGAATTATTAGAAGAAGCCAACAGTAAGTTGATCCTGATGCCAGAGACATCCCAAGAAATTAAAGCACAGAGCAAATCTCCCTAATGCACAGAAAAAGATATTTCTTCAGAAGACACTGGCAAAAATAAAGATTTTAGGCAAAGATAACATATCATAAGTAGGAAATTATTCCCAGAATTTCAAGATTTGTTTAAATTCAGAATTGAGTTAGTATAACAATGTATTAACTGAACAAAGTATAGAAAACATAATTATCTTAATAAATGGAGAAAAGTTTTACAAAATTCAACCCTTCTTTATGACTTCAAACAAAATAAAACAAAACCTCTTGGCAGACTAATGATAAAAGGTAACCACTTCAATCTGAAAAAAAGAGCATTTGAGAGAAACTTATGGCTAATAAAATAATGATAATAATAGGCTGAAGCCTTTCTTTCCAAGATCGTGTCCAGGAAAAAAAAAAAACAAAAAAACAAGGGCATACAAATTGGAAAGGAAAAATAAAACATTATTAGAATCAGAAATTGAGTTTAATGAAAATCAATTATAATTCTGTTAATTATCAATACATGTGAAATGTCTACATTCAATTTTTCATAAAGTAATTAATGATGACAAATTTAATAAAATAAATGCAGGGCCAGTAAACTATCTACCTAATGTCTGTGTTTCCTCAAATTGCATTGCAAATGGATTGAAATTCAGTGATGCTGAAATTTTAAAAAGTGGCCAAAACATTTTTTTAAATGATGAATTATAGAACATGTCATTTTGTCACCCAGCCGTACATCAAATCCTATGCTTTTCTTACATATGCTTGGTTGACGAATCCTAGAGTTGAAAAAGGAGCAATTTATAAAATTTTACATCTAACCATTCCAAACATAACATCCTTGCCATGTCTTAGAACATATCTTACCTACATAAATTCCAGATACCTTATGGGTTTTATTTTCCATAATTTTTGCTCATTAAATAGTTTTGTGATGTAGTTACACTTGCAAATAAAATGCAAAGGAAGCATGATGTAAAAATTTTACAGTCCACTGGAGCAATCCCTTGTCTTTAATCTAAATCAGTGCTCAGTCCAGTTTAGTAAATAATTGCTAGGATTATTCACTGGGACAGAATTAGACAAGTGTGAGCATGCAGCACACAGGTCCTGTTGCTCCCTGTCTTCCGATGATATTCACCCCATTCATTAATTCTTTCAGCCTATATTTGCTGAAAGTGGGCAGACACTGTACACGTGCTTCTAAAGGCAGGATTTGTAACACCAAAGAGCTCCTGGTGTACACATTTGGAAAGTTACTTTATTTTTTGGTACCGGGGATTGAACTTGGGTCTTTGTGCTTGCAAGGCAGGGTGGCGGCACCACTGAGCTAAATCCCTGGCCCCTGGAACATCATTTTTTAGTTGAGTTTATTGGTACATTCTAGGTATACAGTACAGTTTGTAATAGCTAAAACAGTTGGAACATTATTTTTTGATTCTTGAAAAGTTTGTTACCACAAGCTTTTCAAGCACGTCGGTACTGTGCCCTCATACACACGAAGCACTTTATAGGGAACTAACATTATAGAAGAGCAGGAATTATAATAACTGAGTAGCTGAAAAGGTTTATTTTAATCTCCAATTATCGTCTCAATAAACTTAATCATGAGTGTGGGACTGTGGGTTTATAGGCTTTGTTCAGCACTGAGTTTACTTAGCTAGTCTGTAAATACCACCATCACACCTCACTGCCTAGGCTTCTCTATTCACTGTCAGTGGGAAACGTTACATGAATGAGGTATTTCCTTCCTTTCTGCCTGTCACCTCACGGTTTTGTTGTAACCACCTGGGAGTTGCCTAGCTCTTAAATAAAACATGTCAATAAAAGTAAAGCACAGTCGTAATAAGGAAGGAACAATCAACATCGTCAGGGAAAAAAGAGAACATCTGCAGGGAAGGCAGCACAGTTGTCTCCATTCACATGCAAAAGTGGCTAAAATCAAACTCAGACATTAATAATTGGCGCAGGATGTTGCAGAACTCAACCTCCGACTGTCAAAAATCACTGCTGTGACCCTAAAATATCAGAAATTGTGGTTGCACTGGTGAGGTGGGGACAGGGATGAGATTCCACAGCGATCCAGTGACTACACGAAAGGGCAGGAAAGCTGAAACTGAATCCGGGGGGAAAAACTAGGTCAAACACTGTATGCATTAAACTATCTTCTATTTGCAAGTTACTTGCACCAATTGTTTTTTTCTTTCAAAATGATTTGAAAGCATAAATAACTGTGGGAACATAACATGATTGTACCTTTTGTTTGTATTTATACAACAAGAATCAGATATGCAGTTCTTTAAAAAATACATAAAGGTCAAGAGGCATTTTGAAAGGCTGCCTGGAGACAGATCTTAGGGACCTCTTCCTCCCTCTTCCCGTACCTCTCACAAAGCCTTTCTTCCACTCTTCATGAAAGGGATGTCTTCAGACACACCTGATGATACTTTGGAAGTGATTTGTTAGGGTCCCTTTTTAAGCAGACAGGAAACCAAAATAGTTTATTCTAGTTTGGAGACAGTGTGATTACATAATAAACACTCAATCTAACATCTGCATGTCTCAAAACATTGCACATTTGATTTCTTTCCCTCCTGGGGAACAAATATCTCTGAAACTCTCTTACTCTCTCTTCTGGCCCCTCTCCCCATTTTGCTTCTTACCCTTAGCATATCTGCCATTCACCCAGATGAAGGAAGAACACTTCATCCAAAATGCCTTCGCTGTAGTTGTCATCCAGGTCCTCCCATGTTAAAAAGAAAAAATAAAATACCTTATTTCACAATTTTTCCAGGATCTGTTTCGTGCAAATAGAGGGCTTTTGTTGTTGTTGGGGAGTTTTTGCTTGTTTTCAGCAGTCCTACAGTTGCAGAGCTAGTGCTTACTGAAAGCCTGTGAATCTGCATTTTTCTATCTTCACATACAGCAAATTGTCAATGTGCTGCAACCCCAACCCCCAGGACTGCAAACACATTATCATCTCATCCAACATATAGAAAACGGAGGAATGGAGTTTGTGGTCCAGTCCAGAAGGAATCCCAAGTAATGCAGGCAGTGGATGGGTGGGTCGTCTCGGCTGTGTGGTGTCTTCACCAAAGCACTTTTGTTTGTGTGCTCTTGTTGGCCATGGCTCCTTTCTTCTACCCTCAGGAACCACTTGAACAGCTCATTAGAGGGGACTCATCGCAGACATAGTTTGTGTTCGTAAATGGCCACATTCCATCTGGCCAGAGTGCACTTCTCATCCTGCTCACCCGGTGCGCCCACCCCCTGCTCCCTGGCCACTGCCTGGACTTGGCCTCTGCAAGGCTTCGCTGCTGTCTCCATCCCCAGAATTTTGTTCACACTCTGCCCGATCTCAGTTTCCTAGGGGCCTGCTGAAAATGAATCTCTTCCGGGGAGTTTATCCAAATCTTCCTAGAGTTATCTTTCCTTCCTTAGTCTCATATATCACAGTTTATGTCTTTAAAATGATGATCAGTTTCCCAGGGGAAAACATAAAAATTATAAGAGAAAAGCTTTTCCTGGAGAATATTTAAAAACTCAAGGACAAGACCTGACCTCTCCATTCCTAGACCAGAGGGCTCTAGATAACCCCTCTTGGTGAAAAGCAAGTTAGCAAATTCTCACTACATATAGTTTTAATTTGCTTATCATTTTAGCCCAAAACTCTAGAAGTTTAACCCCAAATAAGGTGGAGTTGATATCTTTTTAACTTAATGTTCCACAAGCTGGTGGGATACTCAGAAGGTTGAATTATATTCTCCAGACTCTTCAAGTTAGCTCACATTTATAAAGTTAAAGTGGGAAGAAGAAAAAAGTGGTATTTGTACCTCTGATACCAACCCATCACCTCATCGCCCCATGTGAGCTCTCTTAAAAGCAGTCAGCTCAGAACAAAAAAAATCTTATAGTCCCATTAAGAAATCCCAAGATGTTAGAAAGGAGTTGAAAAGGAAAAAGAAAAAGGGGAATAAGGGAAAAGAAAAAAATGTGAGAAAATGAAAAAATAGAATGAAAGTGTTTGTAAATGGGGAGGGGAGAAGGGGGTGAAGGGAGGGTAGGGACAAGGGGAAAAAATGAGAACCAAGACCTGTCATGTAAAGGTACAAGAACCCAGTAATGAACATAACTGTACTGTATACCTAGAATGTACCAATACATTCAATAAAAAGAAAAAATTTTAAAAAAAGATAGGATGTCAGTGTGTGCTTTGGACGTGGGTGGAAATGATTGTTGTGATTATGATTGTCCATGAATCTCCAAGAGACTTCTTAACTCTGTGACAAAGGAGGTCAAGCCAAGAATCAGTAAGTACTGCAATCTGAGGTGTTCATGATTGTGTCCCATGCACTGTGCATTATTCTGAGCACTGAGGTGCTAGGGCACCTGCGCTTTACTGTAAGTCACTCACTTGACCTAACGAAGTGGAGTTAGCACAACCCCAGTATTTTGTCTGTTGGGTTTGTCTATGAGGCTGCGCAGAATAAAAGTCGAGTTTACCATTCTTCTCCTTTTTTATGGTTCTATATTTTGTGCATCAGAAAAGATCCTAAAGTCTCTCACTCCCTGTCATGGGTTCTTGAGCTACTTAAAAACCTTCGGCTACAAACTCAATGGCCCATTAGTAAAATGCAACGTAAGAAGTTTGCCATTCACAGTTTACCTAGCACACTCTTTCACATCTGCCTCCACAAGAGGGTGAAGACTTTCCTATTTTACGGATGAAGAAATTGAGGCCAGGAGAAATTAAGCCATGGAGCTTTGAGATCAAAACAGTCGAGTCTCTGTTACAATGACCTTGTTACAAGAACACATTGTGGGGTTTTATCCCCATGATTTCCGACTCATTAGGCCTTTGGGAGAGTCTGACACAGCATTTTTAGCAGCTTCTTAGGTGAAATGCTAAAGGTTTAAATAAAATGATGAGGACATGGAAGAGGAAGACCACCTCTACAAATCAGGAAAGCAGAGATATTAGACATGGAACGGACATGCGAGCCAGAGCCCTGAAAGACGACTGAGATGACTGATTCTCCTGGCAGAAGGAGACGTCTGAGGCAGCCCACGTGCATCATCCATGTGCCCTCCCAGGGCACTTTCTCAGGTGTGCAGTTATTCAGTGGTTATGTCTTCCCTGGAGAAAGAAGGGAACAAGAAAGTGGCAACTAAAGACAGAAACGAAATCAGGGCCAAGACGGAGGATGTTGAGATCATTCAAACCTGATAAAATCTAAGTTGCCAATCTGAATAGACAAGCTCAAGAAAGAGGTTTCAGGGTTATTTTCTCTCCACATTGTGACCTTCTTTTCTCTACACAAGGAGCTTTCACTTTCACATCTGTTCCTGAGGCGATTGTCGAGTCCATGGAAGATTTCTACTTTTCCTTATCATTTCTCCTCCACTCGAGCATCACTCACAAGGTAGAGTCTCGGAAATGCCCCTGGCTTCGTGGTTGCACTGTGTCGCACTGCTCCGCTCACAGGGATCCAAAGCACACACGTTAATGTGCACATTTCTTTGGTGCTAGTGCTGTTGTTTTTAATGAATCTGTGTTCATTTTTAAAATTGATGTTTATTAGTAGAGACAGTTAAATTTCCAGAGCTGTCACAATCTAATGCTGTGGTCCTTGTGGTTGTTTTGCAGTGCGGTATGTGCACATGGCGTGATGCTAAATCCAGCTGCTTGTCTTTTCCTGTACAGCACAGTTGATTTCTTTGGGAAGCCGGATATCTCGTTATTAGTATCTGTCCGTACTCTGGTTCCACTCTCTCAAACCAAGTCTTTGTCTGACAGATGTTTCTGCAAACTTCTCCAGACCATAACCACATCTGGCGCACAATGAAGGTCACTGTCAATATTGCAGAGGAGCCATTGTGTTTGCCCCAGATATTCTCGCAAATCATCAGCATTCTACTGGAGACAGAAGCAGAGACATTTCTTAGTCTAGAAAATATTTTTAAGGTACAATTTTCTCTGTGTAAGGGAGGACAGTATCATCAGAGTTTCCAGTATGCATTCCCACTGCTGACTTGAATAAATATCTGTGTGACACTGAAGAAGTTAATCACTCTGAGTCTCAGTTTCCCTATCTATTCCATGAGATTAGAAATTATACCAACCAGGCCACCCGATGGTGATCAACGATATGAAATTAGTTATCATAACTATCAGTACAGATAAAGAGCACTGCCTAATGGGCCGAATCTCAGTGTGAGTGCCAGAATTTATGGTTTTGAAAAAGCACAACAGATATATGTAGTCTCTTGTTTTCCAAAAGTTAAAAAAAAGTTGCAGAACTTTTGTATTCTACCAGTATGGGAGTGGTTTTATAAAGTTAAGGAACAACTCAGACTTGGACAGGATGTACATTTGTTTCCATTCTGGTTTGCTCTCCTGGGCATATTAGATTTGAGAATGGTTAAAAAACAAAACAAAACAAAAGATCCCTAGAGTTTATAGTCTATCAGGGAAAATGCAGAAGTTTTACATGAAGAATTAGGAACACAGATTTGGAAGTGAAAATTATTAGTTTTTGTAATCATAAGGCAATTGCATTCAAGATGTGTTCTTTCTACTAATATTTTTTCTTTATCTTGCCAAGATTTCTCCCTTTGAGACTTGTGAACCTTAAATGAAGAATAGAAAGATAGTCCCAGAATGTTTTTCTAATAGACTTTTTTTTTTTTGTACCAGGGATCGAACTTGGACCCTTGTGCTTGCGAGGCAGGTGGCGGAACCACTGAGCTAAATCCCCAGTTAGCCAGAATGTTTTTCTGTGACCAAATCCAAGATAGTTTCATTAAAATCTGCTTATTGGTGGTGATGGAACTTTTCAAGTTGATACAGTTGTGGTGGATACAGCCACTATGTATTTATCAAATCAACAGAGCTTTAGAGTACAAAAGATGAATTTTAATATGCTACAATAAGAGAAGGAATTTATGGATTTCTAGGTAGGAATGCAGATTGTGAAAAGAAAATCTAGTTGTTGTACAAATGCGTTGGGTAGGAGAGATTCATTGAAAGAGCTTCGGGAAAGGCACTTACCTAGGTAACATAATGTGTGGAATCGATGAAACTTAAAGCAAAACAATAAAAAACTGCACTTAACTAAGTACATTCTAGTTGTCAAGATGTGTTCTACATGGATGTGGGTTAATAATTCTGATACTAGTATATATATGGCCCAGAACTGAACAATTGAGCAAATAGACGGTAGAGGTTGAGAGCCAGGTTTCTCACTGATCTTTTAATGTGATTAATTTGCTTATTTATTATGCAGGCAGTTTGCCGTTGTCTTGGGAGTGGGTGCACGTACAGGACAGAACTTACTTCCTTTAAAAATCTCCTTCCCCTTCCCTCTCTGCTCTTCCTCCTCCTTTCCCCATTTTCATTCCTGTTGATATTATTCATCTAGCTCAGGTTATGCATATAATGTTTGCACCCATTGAGCTTATTTGGTTCCCTTATATGGTATATCCCTATTCTACTTATTTCCCCTGCCCCTCCTGCTCACCCTTCCCTCTCTGTCTCTTGCACCCTCTTCCCATTTGCAAGAGATCCATCCGTCCGTCTCTATTAATCCTTTACTAATCTCTTTGCTTGTACTTTCTCTTACTCAAATGAGACTTATCGTAAGCTACTTAAGCTGCTGTTTCTGGTTTATTTTAGTCAACATTACATTTTCCAGGGTGCATTATTTTCCTATAAAGGTCTCAAATCTGTTCTTCTTTATACCCATGTAATACCCCATTATGTACAAATACCACATCTTCTTTACCCAATCATCTGCTGATGGGTATACAGGTTACTTCCAGGATTTAGTTTTTACAAATTGTGCCTCTATAAACATTGGTGTGCATGTATTGCTATAGTATGATGTCTTAAGATCTTTGGAGAAGATACTTGGAAAGGAATTTTAGTTATTTGAGAAATCCCCACACGGATTTTCATGATGGTTATGCTAGTTTACATTTCCACCAACAGTGTAGGAGGGATATTTTTCACCACAGCCACAGGAGCATTTGTTACCTTTTGATTTCTCCATGACTGCCATTCTTTCTGGAGTAAGACGGAATCTTAGAATTATTTAAATTTGTATCTCTCTAAGGCCAGCGAAGCTCAACAGTTTTTCATATATTTGTTAGCCATTTGTACTTCTTCCTCTGTGAAGTATCTGTTCATTTAACTTCTCCATTTCCTTCCTTTTTTTTTGGTACCGGGGATCAAATTCAGGACCTTGCCTTTCAAGGCAGGCGATGGAACCACTGAGCTAAATCCTCAGCCCAAGTTTTCATTTCTTGACTTGGTATTTTATTTTAGGTGGTTTGCTTTTTTTTAGTTCTTTATATATTCTAGATATTAGTCCTCTGTCTGAGGAATAACTGGCAAAAATGTTTTTTCATTCTGTAGGTTGTTTCCTCACTCTAATTGATTGTTTTGCTGTACAGAAACTTTAAATACAGGAGTTTGGAAAGAAAAAGAAAAATAACTAACTTCATTGTGGAGAAGCCTGACCAACCCTACCTCAGCCAGCACTGGAGGTTACCATTAATGATGACAAGTTAAGTGGACACTCTGTGCTGTTCATACCATGGGGAGGAACTAGCTCTTAACCTCTGCAGCTCTCCTCCTCCAAACACAAAACCATAGTTAACAATCAGGTGGGGCAGGTTTCAGACAATTCCAAATAGAGAAATAGCCTGTGAAACACCTATTGCAATCGCCAACCTCAAGGACTGAGAAAATGTCCCTGCCGAGAGGACTCAAAATAGACAGGACAAGTACAAGAAACATGATCACCTGAAACCCTAGAACAGAAGAGGGACTTCCAAGAACATCTGAGGAAATCTAATTCACTATGAACTTCAGTTACTAATGCATAAATTTTGTATTATTTAAAAAATTTTCAAAGAACCCATCTATATAATGCTCATACAAGAAAAACAATAATACTAGTAAGAAAATAATAATACTAAGAAGAAAAATTTGTTTTGTTTCATTCAGGTTTTGTAAATCAAGAACAATTCTAAAAGATAACACCTTAAAAGATGCATTTATTAGGGTTAGCAAATGTGATAAGCTATAGAGTTCATTGATGTCTGGACTACTTTTCATATTAGTTTACTGGAGGGATGCAGTATGGCCAAGTGCATTGTACCAGTTTTGCCATGAGCTCCAGTTGTCATAGAACATGACAGAAGGGCAACTTTGAACATCTGATTATTCTGCTCACGTGTGGACATGGAAACAAGGAGTACAGACTTGGTGTGCTGGTGTTTCAACGACAGGGCAGACACAGAGGAGGGGACCAGCAAGTGGAATTCTTATTCTAATTATCCATCACTTTGATTCTATTTTTCCAAGTAGAACCTGAATGACAGATGTCACATCTCTTGTTTTCACCTCGCTGTTTTCATTCCAACATGCCTGAGTCAACATCTGAAGGGAACATTTTTGAAGTGAGCAAGAGAAATGATCAAAATGAATAATACTTTGACATCCATTGCTTAAATCCTAGCATGTGCAGAGTTACCATGAACTGACTGAATCCTGACATATAAGGTGCTTCACTGGCAATGACCCATTCGAGTTTTTTGGTTTAATTTTTAAAATTTCATTTAATATTTAATTTCTGCTTTTTGAAAATTTCCTAAAATAATAACTCAGAATGCCTTCGAGGTCATAGGAGACCCTGAAACATAGCTGCCAATCACATAATTGAAAGAAACACTGCCCTAAACAGAAAACCCACAAATGATTTTCAGATCTAAATTAGTCAAAAGACGAGCATACACCAGTGAATCAGATTCTTGTAGTAGATTTTATAACAGTTAGCAAAATGGAATCACTTTTGCTTCTCCTATTCCTCCTATTCTCTTAAGAAAGGAAATAAAGAGCACAGATCTGATAAAGCGTAAGGGAGCCAGAAATGAACTTTTCATGAAGTTGCTTATCAGCTACCACACAATAACAGTCAGATGCAACTAAACATGATATTCGAGTACTATTAAATCATAACAACACAACAGAACTCTTATTTTGTCAACCTGATTCTTTAATCTGGACTAGGCTATGATTAAACTAGACTAGCTGGTTTCATTGCATCCTTCGCTGATTTGATGCTGCTTACAATAAATTCTCACTTGCTTTAGCAATTCAATAGAAAAAAATATTTATTCACCAATTTCTTCCAGAGCAAATTTTCTTGTCTTGATGATGCGGTACAGAAAGGGAAACAGCTGCTTCCATGATAATCCTTCCCATTTCTCAAGGCTCCGCTCTATGAAGTGCTTACTTTGTGTCAGACACCACCAGAGGCTGGGGACACAAAAATGACCAAGACATCCCTGACCTAGAATATGTCAGCTGGTGGGTGAAGCCGATGTGACCAAAAGAATGCAGAAAGGCAGAGACACAAGTGCTCTCAAGGAACAACAGAGCCACCATCAGGAAGATGAATGGCAGCAGCTACAGGAAGACACTGGATTTGGTGACCTTGAGAAGAGTCAGGGAAATTTTAGAAAAATCATTGGACAAACATTGGTTTTCTGCGCATATATTTCAGTGTAGCAGTGGCTAAGTGTTGATGCTAGAGATTCAGGTAAGGATAACGTTGAAGAGAAAGTTACATGGAATGTGGAGGGGAGGACTTGATGATGCGTCCTTGAGAAGTCAGGAAGGGGACACCAAGGACAGACCTGCATTTCAGCCAGATCTTTCTGACGGCCATCTGTCACGTGGATCAGTGAGTCAGAGACTAGAGGCACAAAGACTAAGGAGATTGCTGTAATCCAGCAAGACACAGGCTGTGAAGAGGGACACGAGAAATATTACAGAGTAACTTGGGTGATTGGATGAAGGGGTAAAGGAGAAAGGGCCATCAAAGGTCATTTCCAAAATTCCAGCCCAAGGGACCAGCAGATGCTCACTGAAGGAGGAAATAGTTTAAAGTGACCCGTCCCTGTCTCTTTTTTAAATTAAAACTTCGAAGTGCTCCTGGCAGATGCACGCGACACTGTTGTCAGCTGTTCTGTGAGGGTGCAGCTCAGCAATGTGGCCACTATAAATCTGGTCAAAGTCACACAGAAGTGTGGAGATGAGGCTTTGATGGAGGAAACCTTACTTGGGAAAGAGGAGTCGGCCTGGATTTCAGGACACACGTGCACAGGCCAGGGTGACCTCTGGTATATTCAGAGAACAAAGAAAAAATCTGAGGCTTCTATTAGGACACAGAAATCTTGACAAGTAATTTCTAATGAAATTTCATTAGCCCATGCGAATTGTGAAGCGGCGCCTGGTGAAGGACAAAAGATCTCTTAAGGAAGGAAATATGTCGTACTCCACATCTTCCCCCAAAGGGCTGCTGAAGTACCCTTACCCTGCAAGGCGGAAAAGCGAGTTCCCCGTAATGGGTTCTCCATATTTATTGAACAAAACAAGCAAATAAAATATGTCCTGAGTCGACACTGATTAATAACAAATACTATACAAGCGTTGTATAAGTTTTATAATTTGCATTTGAATCTAAAATGCATTATTATGTGTTTAACAAGGATTATCATATCCCGTCGGTTTTAATGATAGCTATCTTTTTCCTTGTCTATTTTAACGTAGCAAAAAGACTCAGAGAAAGAGTAAATACAGATGGCTAATAAAGAGTGTTTAATATTGGTATAGATTATTTGCATCTCCACTATTTTGTATAATTCTACCCAAACTACAATTGTATAATTCTAATATTGACATATCTATTTCTGCACTAGACAATCCCAGTAGTCACATTACAGGGACTGTTCTCTTGAGAAGCTAAAACAATACAGTCCTGACATCAAAAGTTATATTTTAAAAATCTAGGCCACTTTGTTATCTCCTAGATACCGGAAATGGAATTTGAAGAATTGTAAAAATAGGCCCAGGGATTTCGCGCAGTGGTGCCTCTCCCTGCCTCAAAAGTGCAAGGTCTCAGTTCGATCCCCCATAGCAAAAAAAAAAAAAAAAAAAAAAAAAAAAAAAA
>NW_022900937.1:4731740-4904117 GCF_012274545.1 Fukomys damarensis
AAAAAAAAAAAAAAAAAGAATTGTAAAAATAAATAAAATTTTTGTAGATACTTTAATCATCGTTATCAAATAACTAAACTTTGTTCAGATTTAACTGTTGCTGGAGTTATCCCTAAGAGGTAAAAAAAGAAGTATGTCTGACTTACAAATTGGATTTTGCAGACCGCTCTTTAAAGAGAACTAAGCAAACATAAACAGAATTTAATTTGAGGATGTAGCTTAATTATCACCCACGTGGATAAACTGCTAACTGGAGACTTGAGCACACCAGTTATACAGTTATTAACCCTTTGAGCTCTTCGATTCGCTTTTCATAACTACTACTGAACCCATGATTTCAATGGAGTTAGATTCATTTTTATGAGATAACCCACCTGAGTATGTGTTCCTCTTATACAGTAATTTAGGTGACCCATAAGGCATCTTTTTGAAGACCAGAGGTGCAAAAGAAGCACCGCGTGCCTGCTTTGCAGGGGACCCCGAATGGAGCAGCCTGATGGACTTGACATTATTGCAACCCCTTTCCCTCCACAGTGTTCTCTCCCAATTTGGTGAAGTGGACAAAGAAGATAAATACACATTTATGTTTTACTTTCTAAATGCACCTCTATTTCTCAAGAAAGAAGCCCACATTGCCTGTGCCTCTCTCTGGAATGTGTACCCGACCTCTGAGCCTTCCACTGGTCTAACTGTAAGCTCTAAAATGAGTCCGGCGTTAGGGCTTCTTTTTTGAACCACTCCAGAACTTCCAGAACCTTCCATCCGCTGTGATTCCCATTCCTCCTGTACACATTCCTTTAATTTGTTGTACACAGTCTCTTCTGGGTAGTGTGCTAAGCCTGGAAGATACCAAACTGAGGCCCGATCTTCAGCTCACTAGAACCAGAATAGAGCAGCATGACAGAGAAGTCAATGGAGAAATAATTACAATGCCACGATAACCAAGAATGAGCCACTTTGTTGTGTTTGCCTGTGAGTGTGAGTAGGTGAAAGTAAGAGAAAAATTACTTCCAAAAGTCCACTGAGAGGTCACAAATGAGCTAACTGCTGAGATTTTTTTCTCTTGGATGGAGTTACAGTACTGCTGCTACAAATGATTAGTCAGATACAACAGATTAAACAACATAAAGACATTTTGATAATTATTAAGCATAACAAACTTTTGTTAGAAACAGAATTTGGTAAATATTTGTTTTCAATAGTATATGTATGTGAAAAATAAATCTCGCAAGATGAGATATGGCTTGGCTTCATTTCCACACTTACTTTTGTTTTTAGACATTTCAGTCAACACACAATCACATGAGTAAGTAGTCAGAAAAAGAGACTATTTTGTAATAGTGATGTTCAAATCTTTGAACTCTTTATAAGCTTCTGAGTCATATGTCAAAATCACCTAGTTATCTGTAAATAATTTTTTAAAAAATCAGCTGATAACTCCAGAATTTGTTCAAATTCATTAATAGCAAAGAATGAAGGAACAACCTGATTTAGAATTTGCTGTTAGTTACTAGATTAATAATGTCCCATGAGAATTTCAATATTTCTGCACAGGATGGGTTTTCTGAACAACCAATACCGGCAATCTGGGCAGAGTGATTAACTGACAAACAAGCCTTGGAGTTAGGACGGAGCTTCCAGAGTGACTCAGGGACATCTGTTCTGGATGTTTGCTTTCACAACAAGAGTTAGAAACCTAGCGATCACAGCCTCCTCTCCCCAGAGGGGATTGTTTATATCTAGAAGAAAAATGTTTATATTAGTCAGCTTTGTGTTACTATAACAAAGCACTCAAGGCAATGAACTTATGAAGAGAAAAGTGTACTTAGCTCACGTTCCTGGAAGTTCCAGCACTAAAGCAGTGGCTGCTTTGCTTTGAGTCCCTGGCGAGGACAGCACAGCATGGCAGGAGCTTGCAATGGAGTCAACTGCTCCACTCAGGAGCCAAGAAGCACAGAGTGACTCGGAGGCCGGGGCACTGCCTGCCTCTTCGAGGGCAGTCTCAGTGACTCAGATCTCTGTGAGACCCCACCACCAGGAGAAGCCCCGCCCTTGTGATCATGTGAGGGAAAAGCCATGGACCTGAACACCATTCTGAGGAGTTTCCTACGTCTATGGTTAAACCATTGAGAAAATTTAGGAAATCATAAACAAAAAATTTTGAGGAAGTGGAGAAATACAGTTATGAAGGGATAAATAGGAGGCTTTGAAGACAGTGGTGGATGTCCTACTGTCTACTTATTTAATCATTTTCTATAAACTATGCTGATATGAGTTCATATTTTTGCACGGCCAATAACCTGTAACTCAATTGTTTTAAAAGTAATTCTGATCTCAACTGAGCCGTAGTGGAGAGCCAGCTGGAGACATGATGAGAGCCTCTGTTACATCAGGCACAGCAAAGAGGGATGTTTCATTCATTCCCTCGTTTCACTCTTCATGGATTTATAGCGCACTCAGTGTGCACTGTTCCTTCAGGGGCTTGCTGAACAGTTAATAGCAGGATGAAATAAGAGGGCAGCGAGAGTGCCGTTGCAACAGTCCAGACGAAAGGCTCATGGTGGTAACGGAGCTAAGGCATCAGAAAATGGTCATGTTTTCGAATAGAAAAACCAACAGGATTTCCTGACAGGATAGAAGTGGGTGGTAAGGAAAAATAAGAAGTCTAATGTAATCCCAAAATTTTGACACAAGTCACTGGAAAGATGGAGCTTGCATATTGGGGATGGGAAGGGGTTTGATGGGAAAGAAAATATGGCGTCACTACAGGTATCCAGGCCTGGGTGCCTGGGTCAGCGGCCTGTGAGAACTGCAGAAACACCAGAGGGGCTGTTTAGCAAGTCCACCAGCCAAAAATGGCTTATTCCAACTTGCCATTTTTGTTCTTTGCTTACTTAGGGTAGTTCAGTTTAGCAATAGCAAAAGTTGCTTTTTGACTAAAGAAAAAGAGAGTTTTATTTGAAATGGGAAAGTGTATCATGTTCTACACCGTGCAAATCAGTAAATGACTGTGCATATCTGTGCACACCTGTGTACATTTCAATTTAGCAAAATGCTCATAGGGTTTGGGCCCTAATTTCCAAACTTTCTCACTCAGAAATGTTGAAACATTAGTCAGTCATAGCTGAGGAATATGTCTCTATCATTTTCTAGGTCTGTGTGGACTTTCCACTGATATCTGTTGTGACTCATGGCACTGGGGGCAGAAAAAGATTTTTTTCTATCATAATTTTTAATACTAATTAAAAATATTGTGGTCCTTCTGTGTGCAATTCTCTAAATGACATCAAGTAGAGATACAATTAATTAATTTCACCTCGAGATCTTAACTAAGGCAAAAACATCCCAAAATAGTTTTCTTTCATTACTACCTTGTCCCTTTTCTCTTTGGAGGTATGTTCTATCTATTGAAAGGATTGTGTAGTAAGAGAAGAAAGGAAAACATTGGTTTAAGCCTTGAGTAGTCTCTGAAAGTCTTTCAACAGGTTGGTAGCATGGCCATATTTTCATGTAGAAAGCTACGAGTACGATTTGTGAAGATGAAAAGGAAAGAAATAACTTAGAGGCAGAAGTTGAGGTCAGAGACTATTGTGTTCATTCTGGCAAGAGCTATTTATGGTCGGTAATAAGAAGCAGCGTGAAATAAGGGGTCAGGCCAGCTGTTTTGTGAGTGATAGACAAGATGAAATATTAGTTATTAAATATTTGGTGAGTATCTGTATTTTCACTCATCATTCTTTTTTTAAGACCAACATATGATAAAGAACAAAAAGAGAGAGAAAAAATCGGCTTTACCTAGAAAACCTATAATCATAAAAATTTCTATTTAGCATCTTTCGTATTTTCCCTGCACGTGCAGTGCTATCCTCCTCCTTTTCCAGGCCCTCTTGACTTTCTTCACAGCCCCTTTAAGGATGGAAAAAGCTGTGATCATTAAAACAAAATGACAAGTGAGTCTGAAAAGCAGAATGAAGTCTAGCAAAACAACAGAAAAGTGACACTCCTGTTGCCAATGAAATCACAACCTAAAAAAAAACATAACTGCTGGGCTGAAATGGGAAAAGCAGGGAGAAAGAAGCAAATAAAGATGGAAACGGGGGCAGAGGACAAACGAGAGGTGGCGTATGCCATGGAAGGGAAGACACAGGTCCTCAGACTTGCGGAACCCGGCAGCGACCTTGGTAAAGCTATTTAATTCTTGTCTGAAATGATATAGTGTTTTGATGTGTGGATGTGAGCTATTATGTGTGGTCCATATCAAAACAAAAAACAAAAGAGAAACTTTCATTATGTTTGAGGAGTACCTGGAGCCCGACCTTTGGACACTGGCAGCTCAAAGACACCCCGCTTGGAAGTATTCAAATAGAAGAAAATTGGAGCTCCCCTTCCCTCTTCAGTTTCTAGTTCTTTTAGAATTTCTGCCATAATTAAATGGGCAACTATAAAATCCAAAAGGAATTCTACTAGTGTTTGGCAGTATAAATACTGTGTGTACAGGGATGGTATTTTGTCAGCATTCTGCAATGCCCTGTTTTCAATTTCCTTCACTCTTTTACATAATAAAGTTTTGGTTATGCCTCCGGTTATGGGTAAACTAAGCAAAGTTTAAAGACTTGTTTTCCTAATGACTTTTCTTGTAAAATATACTGAAAAACCATATAACCAGTTCCTTCAGGAGCTTAAACAGAAGGGCAGTTACAACTTTACATGTGGCAAAATGTTGGACAAAACTTAGAAATCTTGAAATTATACCATACCTGGATGGTTTTACTTAGATTACTTATTTATTCAATCTATAATGACATGTATTTAGTTTTCTAATTTTGTTTTGATCCATATACCTAACGATCCACAAAAAAGGGCTTTTTGCAACATTCAGAGAAACTATTCTACCACCTATAAAATCATAGGAAATTTTCAAATTCTTCTTAAATCTGACTTTCTTTAACCTTCATGAAACTCTTTATTCACATTTTTATGATGTGTTAGCGACAACGGAAATACCACCTTTAAAAGATTTAAATAACAGATTAGCCAAAATGCCATCTATACCAATTATAGAACACTCTTCAGAATTTTTTTTTAAAAAGGAAATTCTACTAAAATTTCTGCTAGGACATGGCTGAAATGTAAAATCATTACGATAGTGGCCAGAGCCTGCCATGAGAAGACAAACTGTATGGTTCCAGGTAAATGAGGTACCTATAGCTATTGGATTTACAGAGACAGAAAGCAGAACTGTTGAAGGGTAAGAAGAAGATGGAATGGGGCATTGTTAGTAATGCTACAGAGTTTCTATTTTCGCGGTGAAGAGTTGTGCACATGGGTGGATACTAATGGTGGTTTCATCACAGTCTGGCTGTAACTGACTCTATTGGACTTACAAATGGTTAGAGTGACAAATATTACATAATGTGAGTTTGACCACAATTAAAAATTATTTTGGAAAAGATTTGCTCAAGCTTTCTTGATCTTACTGAGCACTTGGTATCTATTCATTGGTAAAAATGTACGTAAATGTAAGACAAAAAAAAACACTCTTCTAAAATCAAACAAGCAGATTCTGAGAGAAAGAAGTGGTAAATTACCCTTGATTTTTGTCCAACTTCTCCCTCCCACAAAGTTACAGCATTTTATTAATAAATAAATAGCCAAGATGATGTGACAGATATACAATTTAAGTTCTCACCCACAGGAAATTGTTTAGTCTTGCTGTGCAAATATAACTCTAAAAATGAGAAAAACTGAAAATAATAGAGGAATAAATTAGAGAATATAACAATCTATACCATTCAGTATAAAACAACCCAGTATAAAAATAATAATTAACACTTCTCTCACATTAGCCATTTGCATTGGTACTAATAATCAAAGTTCTGATAAAGTGAATGTTTTATAACTTTAAATATCAACAAAAATCTTCAGTAACATAAAATACTATGTCTTGAAAAAGCAAGAGAAATAAATGACATTTCTAGAAGAATTTTATCAAAAAATCATTTTAGGGCCAGGGATTTAGTTCACTGCCTGCCTTGCAAGTGCAAGGAGCCGTGCTCAATACCCAGTACCAAATAAATAAATAAATAACAACAATAATAATTTTAGCCCTCACCACAGATAAGCTTCAGCTGGAAAACTCACTCCCATGGGCCATTTCTGTCCACGTGTACCTAAAATACTAAGTGTCTATGACTACTAACTGGAACATTTAGTGTTCTTAATGATCGCTTGGACTTCCTCCGAGGTTCTGGGGGATAATAACTCTTGGCTTCTAACATCTAAGCCACAACCAGCTCTCCTTCGGGAATGCATGACCGGACTGAAGATGCCCATCCCTGTCCACTGTGCACCCACTGACCACAGTGCCACTCCGTGTCTGCAGAGCCCATGAAGATGGCACCTCCGGCTAACACCTCCAGCCCTTTGTCTTTGTCCACAGAAGCCCAGCCTCTGACATAAATCAAAGGGAATTCAAACAAATGTGCTGAGGACACTCTAGGAAGGGAACCATAAAACAAAACTTCTTTACACTCGATAAAGATGGGATGTGTTCATCCTCAATCAATATTGGCGACAGTGATATTGGACCTGTGGAAACTCTTCCTTCAACTTGATCAAAGTTTCATCTGGGAGGCAATGGGCCAATAGACTTTTGTAATTCAGATATCTTTGTTAAGACTTTTTAAACCATGCCTTTATAAACCGGGCTGGGGTAGATCTCACTGCAGTGACCTCTTCACTGCATCCCTCCACTGATCAGAGCCAAGGCGTCACACCACCTGCATGTGTTTATGTAAAGGCTCCCACCCTCGACCACTTTGTCTCCAGGCCACTAATCATCATCTCCTCAGTTCCTGATAGACCATTTGCCACTGCCTGTAAGTCAACCAAAAAAACAAAACAAAACAAAAAAACAAACAAACGTGTACACACCTCAGCAGTTCACTAACAAATGTCTGGAAGCTCATAGCCATCACTTCAAGCACCTTTTGTAATTGTAGAAGCCAAAGGTAACGTGTGAATCTCGTGATGTCTCAATAAATTTAACATTAAAATATTTGCATAAAACTTTTCTTTCCTTATAAATACAATTTGGCAGACTCTATATATTTTGTAGAGTATATTATATAGAATAACGTATATAGTCTAACCAGTTGCAATTCCAAAATCTATGCCTATTGGGAGAAATCTTGATCATCACTGTCTTTCAAGGCTACTCTTGGGTCAGGATGATGTGCTTTGTTTGTTTGTTTGTTTGTTTACTTAAAGCCACATTCATTCATTCCACTTTTATTGAATATCTGTTCTCTGTCAAATACTTTACTGGGGTTGGAGAATCAAAGAACAATAAAACAACATCAAGTCCAGAATTATTATCAAGACATTTTGTCTACCCCTGGCATGATGATCATTCAAAACCATCTAAAGGTGAGAAACATTTTGTGAAGTTGTCCCTAAAGGGTGAATGTTTTCTTGCTGAAAACTACCCAAGCACTATTTATATAGTTTACGCTGGTTCATGGTCAAATGTATGTCAGAAATAAATAAGGTGTGGTAAGACATAAAAAGCAGGAATATACTTTTAAGGAAATAGATATAAATGTTAGTTGTTTCAAAAATGAAAGTTACCCAGTAGCAGTAAGAGTAGCCCACAGAATGAACATGTATGAAGTCATAAAATTACATTTGTGAGCAAAAATGTCACACAGCCTGTGAATGAGGTTATCTGTCATGGACCTGATGCCTGGTACATACTTAGGGAAACTTTAAAACACTCTCTAATAATACTATAAATGCTTCTCATCAAATTCTGAGCTCTGAGATACAAACGTGTCTCAGCATGGTTTTGAAAGGCCACCATTGCTTGCCAAAATTAGATGGATTGCTGCTCTGGGAAGGTGAAGGAAGATAGTGCCAAAGGAGGCAAAGAAAGAAAGAAGAAAGACTGAGACATCAATGAAAAAGAAAGATGAAGTACCTCTAGAACGCTGTGCACCTAAACAATACACAAATAATTATCACCATTCAGCATCCATGTGGTTTCTGCAACAACTCAAAAGTAAATCACTGGATGTAGCAAATGTTCTCAGCATTGAAAGGAGATTGGTTAAGAGTCCAGAAAGGGAAATTAGGTTCTGAATGAGATTTTGAAAAGCCAAAAGGAAGAAAGTTAACAGTGTACTCCAAAGAGGATACTGTCTTGGTAATGCTAATAATTCTGGGATCATCAAAAATTCTAGGTATCAACCTAGGTCCCTAGGTAGAAATAAGGGAACTCAACCTAGAAGACTTCCTTCCATCCAGCCCAGTAAACTAGAACCCTGAACAGATAAGCCTGTCCTCAAATAGCTACATATTAACTCCCTGCCCCTAAGAGGTGTTTCTTGTTTTCTAAGTACAGAAAGACAAAAAAGGAAAAAGAAAATTCAGCTAACTATTGAAATTCTAACAGAAGAAGCATTGACACATTAGGACAGCTATTCATGTCTTTTAAAAGTCAAAAAGCTCTTCATTTTAACAATCTGGCCATGTTTATTACAGGAAGCACGGAATTAAGGTATTTCCAAACCTTCCCCGATTGAATCATAAAGCACCGCAGTCTCTTCCATGACTCAGCCGCCCTACAGCTGAGGAGGAGAATGGAAGTGTGTTTCTTGGTGGATTAGCTTATGGTATTCGAGTGAACAACAGGCAGGCCTGGAACTGTTATCAAGGCCCTGTGTCTGTCCTTGGCCTGACCATCCTGCAACAACTCTGACACAGAAAGTCATTTCATGAATGTTTTCTGTGACTCAATGAGTGAGTTCTTGCTGAAGACTGACAGTACTATTATGCCAAGCAAATAACAAATTATAAAAAGGTGTCAAACTGGAATCTTTTAAGCCCCTAAACTATCAACCTCCACAGGTAGTGATTTAGTAGCATAAAACATTCCATGCTTAAAAACACAACTGTGGATTCCTCCGAAGTAAGTACCACTGAGTAGCTATGGGCACTTCAGATACTAACTCTTCCACTGTAGAACACAGGTAAATTTGTCCCACACTAATACATTTAAATAATAATGCAATAGGTGCTAAATACACTAAAATTAATTTGAAACCAGTACAATGTAGCTGGTCCCTTAGATTCCTTCTTATTGTAATTGCCTATTTCATTTACGCCCTTCCTCTCAGCTCATCAATGCCAGACCTATGACCAGGTTTCTAAAACTTACTCATTTTGTAAAAGTTGTGTACTGATCCTATGGGCAACCAAGAGCATGTTCAAATAGCAGATGCTTTTTTTTTCCTTGAAGGTAAGGAGTGATTCATGAAATGATTTGTTTTAGCTAAATAGTTAAAAGCTGATTTTCTCATAGTCCTCACTAAAAATATTTTTAATTATACACCTTAAATGAAACAACATTAAAACCAGTATGTGGGCTTTTCATAAAATCTTGCCAAATGGAAAAATTTCTAAGGTAGAATAATGGGATTCTTTGCCAAGGAAGTAATTAAGAGACTGTGCTTTCTGTCTGTCTCAGACAGTACTTCCTGCGGCAAAGGAACCCCACTACCTGGACACAAGATCGCCTAGTGTAGGTTATTACCACAGACATAACCTTTTCACATTTACATGTTGCATTTTGAAATCCTGAGCTCTTACAAATTTTACAAGCCAAATGAATGCAAGAATATTAAGTAAGTTTATAAACTACCAGATTATGAGTCTAGGCACTTGGCAGTTACTATTTTTGGCTATAAGTAACAGAAACCCTAAGGAAATTTAAACAGCATGAAACTTTACTATCTGACATCACAGAAATGCAGAGAGAGTTCAGGTTTCACGGTAGGCTACTCAAGCATTCCAACAATGTCAGCAGAGCTCCAAGTTCTTGCCATCTCCTTCCTTTCACCTCCTCCACAGGCTGTTAGATCCAGGCTGCAGCAGAACCAAATGCTTGATCCAGACAAGGAAAGAGTCCAGACAAAAGACACAGACTATGGGTGTTTCTTAGTACTGAAGACGTTTTCCAGAAAATGCACCAGCAGATTTCATGTTAGATCTCCTTGGCAGGATTGGGGCATATTTTCATTCCTAGACCAAACATTCAACTTTCTTCCAGAACAACTAATTACTCTTCTGCAGCTGAAGGGGAAACATCTCACTGGGGCAAACAGCTACATACGGGAGCACGGTAAGCCTGAGTAAGACCATGGCTCTACTAGGGAGAACAGGAACAGGAAGGGAAGGGCAGGATCAATAACCAGAAGACTTATCTTATACTAAGTATAACTGCATTACAGTAGTAAGGCAAAAGTTTGGGAGTAGGGAAAGCCACTGTGATAAAAAGAAAAACAAACAAAAAACAAAACAAAACAAAAAACCAGCATGATACTGGCAAAGAAACAGACTCACAGATCAGTGGAACTGATCAGAAGATACAGAAACAACTCCAGACACACTCAGCCACCTCATCTTCAACAAACGAGCCAAACACCTTCACTAGAGGAAAGAGAACCTCTTCAGTAAATGGTGCTGGGAATACTGGGTTTCAGATTTCCAAAGATTAAAACTAGGCCTATATCTTTCACAATGAACTAAACTAAAAGTAGATCAAAGATCTAAATATTAAAACAAAAATACTAAACCTGCTAGAAGATAGGTTAGGTAGAACTCTTGAAGACACTGGCATAGGAAAAGACTTTATAAACAAACCTCAGTAGCACTGGAACTAGCATGAAGAATCAACAACTGGGATCTCATCTTATTAAAAAGCTTCTGCACCAAAAGAGAAAGCACCAACAGAGCTAAGAGACAACCTACAATGTGGGGGAAAAAACTTACTAGCTGTTCCTCAGACAAAGGACTACTATCTAGAATATATAAAGAATTTTTAAAAAATCAGAAATTCCAAACATAAAGACCCAATTCAAAGATGGGCATCTGAAATGAAACAGCAAATAAACATTAAAAAATGTTCAGCATCACTGGTCATTCTAGAGATGCAGATGATAACAACACTGAGACTCCACCTCACCCCACAAAGAACAGTTGCTATTAAGAAATCAACCAATAACAAATGCTGACAGGGTTGTGGGGAGAAAGGAACCCTTCTCCATTGTTGGTGGGAGTGCAGACTGGTGCAGCCACTGTGGAAATCAGTGTGAAGATTCCTCAAAAAACTAGGATTAGAGGTCTGACAATGTGAAATAGGAAGAAAAGGGCTTAAGATATAGGGGAAGTGGGAAGGGTAGGGGAAAGGAAATAAGGGAAAAGAAAAAATATGAGAAAAGGAAAAAATAGAAACAAAATCTTTGTAAATAGGGGAGGGGGTGAGGGTGAGGGGAGAGCAGGGATATGGCGAAAAAATGAGAATCAAGATCTCTCATGTAAGGGTATAAGATCCCAATGATAAATGTAACAGTACTGTATACTTAAAATGTACTAATAAACTCAATGAAAAAAAAAACAAACTAGGATTAGAGGTTCCATTTGACCCTACAATTCCAATGCTATGTATCTTCCCAAAGTAATTAAATACCACAGTGATATGTGTGCAACCAAGTTTATAGTGGCACAGTTTGTAATGTTATGGATGGATGAGTTCAAACAATAGAGATGCGTCCCTCTTCATGCCAAATTCAAGCCCTTTTATTATATAGCTGGTGGCCGAGGTAGCGCGTGATCAGAAATTTACTTGGCAATGAGAAAAGGTTTGATTTCTCCTTTTAATTCATGCTTTTGGTTGGGGAGGGCTAAAGGGAGAGCAAGCAGAATCTTACAGAAGCAGAGGCATGCCAGGTTAGTTGGGGGCGCAAGGAAGTTTCACATGTACTGGGTGAGCTACAAAACATCCAGCAACTGCAGTGAGTTTACTGACAAGGAGGATGTGGGGCTTGGGTGCTTTGTTCAAGCACAAGCACTTTGTTCTAAAGCAGGTACAGACTGGCGTTGAGGCACAAGATAGAGTCGGGCTGGCTGTCACATCCCCAACTTCTCCAAGCATGATGTCCAAGCATTGATTCAGTGAGAGCCTCTTGATTAGGCAGGGAGTCACACAAGTGACTGCATATCCAAGGGACTAATATCCTTCAGCATAACAGAGGCCATGCACTGTTTTACAAAGTTAGTTATCCAAATGAGGAAACTGGCCAATCAAGAGCCTGAGAAAAAGCAGGACAAGGACACCAGCCAGTTCAGTGCTGAGGGTAGTTACCCAAGCGCTCTGATTGAACAGGCTATGATACCATGAGGTTTGATTTTCCTTTCCTTCTGATGTCTGTCTAGAGTTTCCTTGACCTTTTGAAGGGTATTGTGGATTACACCAGACTCGTTGGCATAGAAACAACATGCCTCCCCTAGACGGGCACATTATCATCCTCGTGACAAGATCACGGGATGAAGCCCCCACTGATTCTGGAGGACCATCTCAGCCAGTGACTCAGCCAGTGAAGAGACTCAGTAGTGTATTGCAGGCTGCCTAGGTCAGTGTCTACCAGTATTGCTAAGGCTGAGAGTTCAAGTTCTCTTCTAGCCAATGCAGCAGCTCCAAGAGCCGCTGAGCCAGCTACCCCCAATCCCAACAAAGGTGGCACGACTATGTGGGCTGTTCGCTTCTGTCTGTATGGTAGTCATGGGGGTGCTATGAAATCCCAGCCTTGCACTCCTCCACACACATAAAGACTTGAGGGAGAACTCACATCAGCATGCTCAAGACTTCAGGTCTAGTATCTCCCTCAGGAATCCTGACACACCTGGAGTGCCCGAGGTAGAGTCTAGCCAAGTGCTGTCAGGGACAAAATAAGCCTTTAAAATATCCAGAGACACAGCATGGAAAGGGGAATTACTCATATCATAAGAAGTCACCAGACAGGTTGCATTTCCATAAACCTCACCAATTGTCAAGGGGGCCCCTGTAGAAATGCACACTAAGGCAGAACTTGAAGCTTTGATTGAGCCCAAGGCTCCCACACTCTCCTAGTAAGGAGACTTCTTTGCTTTTAAACAGAGCCAACAGTCCTGAGCCAGGTCTGGCTGAGTCAGGATTAACCTAGTGTGGATGGCTCCCAGCATGGAGAATAGGGAGGGAGGCAACATACGTGAGGGTTCTGCTCTGTTAGAGCAGACATTTTGAAGGAGGGATAGCAGGGTGAGGCCCAAGTAAGGGGTCCTTCACCTTCATTAAGGGTCCTATTGCCTATCTTGGTGCTTGGCTTAGCAACCGGATTTGAAAGGTAATGATTTCTCCTGGATCAGGAATTAGTCTTCCGGGGAACCAAAAGCAGAAGCCCCGATTCCATCCTGTGGTCTGTTTAGAGTCCTGGGGCCTTTGCATCAGAATTGTGACTTGGCACCCATGTTTCCAAACTGTGATATAATTAGTGACATTTGGTCCCCTACTATAGGACGCAATCTTTACACAGCCCTAGTTAAGGCAATAGAAACCAGTTGGGGCCCACAGCTCTTCTGTCTAAATGAATTAGATCCTGGGCACACATAAAAGTTATGGCTTCCCGGGTTTATGAACTGATAGTAGTAGCTTCCCCAATCACTTCTGACTAATTTACAGAGATTGACCTTGGGCCACCTAAGAGGTTGCTGGGCGCAGATGGTACCAAAAGTGACATTATCTAGAATTTCTCCTGAGCTAAATGAGACAAGAAGAAAGGAGTACAACTCTTCTTGTTGAATTTCCCCGGAGTTCAGCCTCATCAGCCCAAACACTAAAAGGATGATCATCACAATCATGATTGGAGTAGTCTTAGCTTTAAAGGATGAGGTCCCGGCTCAGCAGTCCACTGTTTCACGCACTTGATGTGTGAACGGTGAACCCATGTTGAGAATGCATCAACCTTGAGAGCTGAGGGCGTTGTGCGGATGACTATGTAGGGTCCCTTCCAGGCTGGAGCCAGTCCTTCACTCCGAAAGGCCTTGATGAAGACAGTATTCCTGGGCTGGAACAAGTGGCATGGTGTAGAGCTGGGCAGGGGCTGAGTAGCTCACACCCGGGAGTGAACAGTTTTCTGCACTTGTTGGAAAGACTGAAGGTACTTTAACAAGGACTCCTTAGAAAATTCTTCTAGTACCTCACTTTTAACCTTAGGGAGCAAACATAATTTCATAAGGAGTAAAACCTGCTTTATGAGGGGTGCGTCTGACTCTAAGGACAGCCAAAGGCAGCAGGTTGACCCACGCTTCACCAGTCTCCAATATCAATTTAATCAGAGTAGATTTTAGGGTCCGATCCATCCTTTCCACTTGCCCTGAGCTTTGAGATCAGTAGGCACAGTGGAGTTTACAATTTATACCCGGTGCCCTAATGACTGAATTATAGGGACAAGAAAAGTGGGATCATTGTCAAAGCCAATGGACACCGGCCGTCCAGATCTGGGAATTAATTCCTGAAGAAGTTTCTTTGTCACCACATCGGCAGTCTCCTGCCGAGCAGCATAGACCTCTGTCCATCCTGAGAAGGTATCTATGAAAACCAGGAGGTAGTGATAGCCACCTGCTGGTGGTTTAATCTCTGTGAAGTCCACTTCCCAGTGTTTAGGAAGACACAGCCCAGAGATTCTCTTTATAGAAGAGACGTCGCATGGCCTGGGGATCACAGGCACCCAATCTGTGGAGACAGAATGAGTGAATTCCACGAGTAAATGTGTGAAATGGGTGTCTGTGGTCTGTACTATGGAACTGATTGTTCCCTGACCAAGCCCCTATCTTCTCCCTAGGTCCATAGGCAGGTGCGTTTCCTAGATCCTTTTGCATTTAGGTAGAGCCAAGAAACTGCTTTTGAGCCAGACTCCAGCAAACAAGTGACATACTGCTCTTTAAGGCTTGCTCCACCCCATGAGCTGGATCACATCCGTTCCAGCTCCGGGTTGAAGCCTTCATTCCCGGGGCCTCAGAAAGTGACTGTATTTGGAGACGGGGTCTTGAAAAGGGTAATTTAAAATGGGGCCTTTCAGGTGGGCCCTAATCCAATCCAATGGCGCCTTAGAAGAGGAGAAGATCTTAGGAAGAGATGTCAGGGATGCGTCCACACAGAGAAGGAAACGTGAGGACACACACATGGGTGGGGGGAGAGAGAGTGAGAGAGAGAGAGAGATCATCTGTGAGCCAGCCAGAGGGGGCCTCAGAAGGAGGCACACTGGCCAACACCCTGTTCCCTAACGTTCAGCCTCTGGAACAGTGAGAACATACACTTCTGGGTCGAAGCTGTCCAGTCTACACTAAACAGCCCTAGTAACCAACACAGGCCCCGAAACCCGCCCTGTGCAGCGGCCCGGGAGCCCCCTGTTGGCTGCCTGGAGAGAGACAACCCTTGGGATGGGGCAGGATGTCATATGTGACTAAAGGCAACTTGACAAGCTCAGAAAATTCTGTTTTAAAGAAAACTGTCCAACTCAGGAACACCCACATTGTTCCAGTGCATGAGTGAAAATGAAGTTTTATTGTATCAATCTATCAAAACATGGGGGATGGTTACAGCTGTTACAACCCTCAAGTAATACACCCTAAAAGCTCGATGCTTCCCTCTTCCCTCCCAGCCCTCCTCTTAGTCACTGTTGGCTGGGTGGTATATACTTTCCACCTCTTAACAAGCTCGGTGGGACTGTGGCTGGCTTCTATTACACACTGCCTTCCAAAATAGAGTATTTAGCTCTTCTCATCCACCACTGGAGGCCTTAACCACAACTCTGGGATGCGGTGGATTTTCCACTCAATACCCTCCAACATTGTTTAAAAATAGATCACTGAAGGAAAAAGAAATGAATATTCACAAGCATATTAATAATCAAAATATATGCCAATTATGTGTTGATCAAATGGGAAATTTTCCATTATTTAGAAGGTAACAGGAGACTATACATTATTTTTAAGTACTACTCTGTCATAAAGAAACTCATTTATCTCTCTTATTTTTCAGAACTAAAATATAAAAATCACAGTGGAGCTGTGGGTAGTGTTAAGGACTTTGAGTTTAATAAATGGGATTCTTTCCTCTCATATCCTACCCATTCTCCTTAAAAATTAATGGAAGGGAAGGAGGGACAGAAACTATAAATTACTCTCTAAACAAATGATCCATTTAATAATACATTTATATAATGAATACCATGCTTCCTGCCTTATTATTAACTACTAAAAAGAAGACATACCTTGTATCTTTGAACTAACATATCAGATATCTTTTAAAAATTATAGTTAAATTCAGAGCATTTGCTTTAAATTATAGCTGGAGATTAGAACAAAGTTTTACCCTAATTAAAGATTCAATAAGCACTAATCTGGCATCAAAGGAAGGTTGGCAAAGCAAAATTACTCAGGGACTAAAGGAAAGAGGTGAAAGTGAAGCAACAGATAAACCTATAAAAATCTACAGAAAAACAGGCACCTGAGAATAGGCAATGGCCAATGGCCAATTTTTCCCCACCAGAGCACTAAGCTGGGACAGCGTGTGTTGGTCCTAAGTGAGCAGAGACTTAACATCTGACAGTTCTCCATCCTAGATGGTGGCAGATTACAGCTATAAAAGCTGTACTCATTTAGATGATGAATTTTGTGAACATCCTATTTGTAGGACAGACTCAATATACATACTGTAAATAGGACAGAGAAAGGGCTCCTTGTTAAACTCTTGAGGTGGTTTTAACCAGTTATGTTCCTTCCTCCTACAAGAGCCATCTTTTCTTTTCTTCGGTTCTTCTTTTTTAATTAAGTTTATTGGTACATTTTAGGTATACAGGACAGTGACGTTCATCACTGGGATCTTGCACCTTTACGTGACTTACCTGGGTTCTTATTTTTCCCCATTCCCCTGCCCTCCCTTCACCCCCTTCACCCTTCCCCCATTTACAAAGATATTGTTTCCATGCTTTTGCTTTTCACATATTTTTTTCTTTTCCCTTATTACCTTTCCCCTACCCCTCCCACTTCCTCTACACTTTTAGACCTTTTCTTCCTATTACAAAATATAAATTATGCATTTTGATCCTTATTTACACTTCTAGTTTTTCATACCAGAGAAACTATTTGGTACTTACAGATGTGTAATTTATTAATTTCACTTAAGAGTATGGCCTCAATGTGCATCCACTTAGCTATACATGTCTCTAGTCTCTCATTCTTTATGGCTGAGTAGTACTCCATTTTATAAAAAAAAAACACATCTTCTTTATGCAGTCTCCAACTGATGGGCTATCGGGCTGTTCCCAAGTTTTAGCTATTACAAACTGTGCCGCTATAAACATAGGGGAGCATATATCATTGTGGTATGATTATTTTAGTTCTTTTGGGAAGATACCCAGCAGGGGAATAGCTGGGTCAAATGGGACCTCTAATCCTAGTTCTTTGAGGTAACTCCTTACTGATTTCCACAGAGGTTGTACCAGTCTGCACTCCCACCAACAACGAAGAAGGGTTCCTATCTCCCTCGCCACAGCCCCGCCAGCATTTGTTATTGGTTGATTTTTTGATAGCAGCCATTCTTTGGTTCTTAAGACTGCTTGTATAGTCAGCTCAGATGCTGTAACAAAATACCACAGACTCAGGATCTTCAACAACAGAAATGTTTTCCTCACAGTTCTGGAGACAAGGCCCTGCTAAGTCCAGCTGTCAGCTCCTGGTGAGCCTCTCTTGCTGGTTACAGATAGCTGCCATCTTGCTAGGTCTTCACACAACTATCATGAGAGAGGGAGAGGGAGAGGGAGAGGATGGAGAAGGAGCGGGAGAGGGAGAGAGACTCCTCCTCTTATAAGGCCACTTATCCTTGGATTAGGTCCCCACACTTATGGCTTCATTTATGCATAATAACCTGCTACAGACCCTTACTGTAAAAGCAGCCACATCAGGGAATGAAACTTCAGTATGACAATTCAAAGTACAAAATTCAGTCCTGATGCCGATTATAGTTTTTGAGGCACTTTGAAATTTCTCTCTTACTATATTACCACAGCTTAAGGGGGAAAGACAGAGTTATATATAATTTTTTTAAAGTTGTCCCTTGGCAGCTGCCATTACATTTGATCATTCTGGATCAAAGAAAGCTACCAGTGTAAGCATGACCCTGTGTGTTTATGTTAGTGATGTTTTGTTATGAACCAGCAATCCGATCATCAGAACCCAAAGGTGGTAGACACTGGACTTTGTTTTGTAAAGTATAATCTAATGGGAGGGCTTCTTCAGGCTTTTAACAGGGTCACCTCAGAAAAACAAGGGTGACTTTCTGGGGATGTACACTGACTCATTTGAAGCAGAAAAATTACTTAAGATATAGTGCAGCCTGGGCATGATGATACATGCTTGTAACCCCAGCTCTGTGAGGCTGAGGTAGAGGGGTTGTGATTTCAAGCCCAGCCTGGGCAATTTAGCAAGACTCTGTCTAAACCAACAACAAAGAAAGCCCCAGTATCAACGTATGAAAAAGAGGGGGCTAGAGATTGAAAGAGAGAGGAAGAGGGAGAGGAAAAGGGAGAGAAAAGGAGGGAGGCAGGGAGGGAGAGACAGACAGACAGACGGAGAGACAGAGAGATGGAGACAGAGAGAGAGACTTACTCCTCACCGAAAGAGTTTCATAACTGATAATTGGATAAATCTGCATAGTTTAGAAAACTACTGTTTACTTACATTAAGCAAGTACTTGTGAACTACAGGATCAGAAAACATACAACATCCTTAAATGTTTCATCTTTCTTCACAAAGCAAATTTTCTTCCTTGGCACCTTACTTCTGAGGTCCTTTCTCAACTCTGCCTCGATTACCCCAGGATGGTAATCTCCAACTGACTCCAATAAAGGAAGTCTGAATACAGTGATTACAGAAACCAAAATTATGGCTTGCAAACCATGTATATGTTGAATTTCAAAAGCAAACTAAGAAGAGAGGAATTTGGACAAGTAAATTTTAAACTAATAATAAAATGAGACTTGGCTTTCATTGTGACGAGGCAGCAAACTGAGAGGATTCAAAACCCCGGGTGGTTGTGAATGCTGGATCATGTACATGTCAAGGATGGACACATCCAGACCTGGTGCTGCTGGGACGAGAGACAAGAGAAGAAAGCAATGTGGCTCGGAGGGAAAGGAGATCAAAGCGCAACAGGTACAGTTATTTTTACAGACAGACAATAGGGAAAGACAAAGCCAGTAAAGAAAACTGAGCTTTGTCTAATAACCTGCTGCTCACAGAATTAAAATATGGAATTCACAGGCAAGAAAACACGTCCAGGATTTTAAAATGAGTCAGAAATGCTGCAATAGGATGCTGCCAGTCATGCCCATTTCAATTTTTTCTCTTTAAAAAAAAATAAAATGCTCAATTGTTTTAAAATAGCCAACGTAATATAATTGTAATTATATTATAATTGAATTGCAATAAACTGCACATACAGAAAATGCACACTTGGATGGGTGCCGACCGCACCATTCCTGTCCTTACACCTTGCCAGTGGCTTCCAATTACAGATCTGCTACATCACAAGGAGCACGTCTTTGCTCCCTCAGATGTCCCCCACGCATTCTCAGCAGCCCTTTGCGCTGGCTGTTTCCTCGACAGGGAACACTCTTCCTGGTCCTTTCCTTAGCTGTTTGTCTTCTGCCAACTGCTGACTGAATACTTTCTCTTTGTAAATGACTTCTGTGGTCACCCAACATAGAGAACCCACTCCCAGACTCTCTCGCTCAAAGAAGTGGCCATGTCAGATGCTGATAACCACACTCCTCGTTCCCTTGGCAAAGCCCTTTGTCATCCAAAAAACTAGATGGACGGGTGGCAAACCCATGGCATGAAAGCTGCAGTGGGCATGCACAGCCCTCTGTAGGCACATGAGCCAAGTTGCCCCAGCAGCTGAGCATCAGATGTTCAGATTTAATTGCAGTGTTGGTGCTTTGTGAGAAATAAATGGGTCTGGGGCTATAGTTTGGGCACTTGGTCTCTAGAAGTTTCGCCATCACTGGACTACAATGTACATGGATTGATTCTGGGATGCATTTCTAATTTGGGATTATTTTTCAATTATCAAAATGTAACTAACTTCAATAGTGGTAGAAATTCTATATTCTCTATTAGTTGTGTTAGCAAATGCCTGTCTGTCTTTTGTGTACAAAGCAGTGTTCTGGGTGTAGTAGGTCTCACTCAAGGTGGTGCTGGGAAGAGATAGCCTTGTTCCTCCTCTCACCGAGGAACCACTGTGTAGGAATCATGATTAGTAGGACTGTCGGTGCACTGGTGAATCAGAAAATCTTCTTTTAGGATGATTATATTGTAGCAGATGAAAATATATTATAATCAAATAAATGAAGAAAGAATAAATGGGCAAACAACAAAAATATCAGGTAGAACTAAATTAGGCAATGCGACAAACTGATATCAACAAAACCCAACATTGTGTAAACAAAATCTCCAAATAGGTTGAACACAAAGGGAGAGAATTCCAGTGACCAACATCTCTTGTCATCCCTGCCTTTACACACACATAACCTAAATAGAACTTCCTTCCTTTAGTTTTCTTCGGACTCACTCTGGAGTATTTCAAGTGATAAGTCTGCCTGCTGGGCGGTAACTTCGACTACTGGGGTTCTCAAAATTGGACACTGCTAACAAAATCAATGTTGTATCTGTGTTGGCAACATATCTCACAGTGTTTACACACGCTTTCTTCAATATTAGATTTATTTAAACTACTTTATAAACTAAGCTGTCTTAGAAACTTTCCATTTATTTTATGCATATGCAGGGCACAGAAACAGCCAGCAACAACGGAAATAAAGTTTCAACTTGGAAAAAAATCTGTGGACTGATCTTTGAACCTCAAGTTCAGCAGAAATTCAGTTCAGGTTACCTTTCATCATCTTTCATGTTTATTTTGGGAATTCGATCATTACGAGTAACCCATGGCAGACTTAGAAACGTTGACACAGCAGAACTCAATTTTTCAAAAAACTAGAAAAAGAAACCCTCTAATGTGTTAAAATAGTGTCTGATCTCTAGGTGGGTATTTTAAATTATGAGCAGAGAACTTTCTAATGCAAGCTTTTTTGGCAGGAACTTTGAGGGCATATTTTTCAAGTTGTACAAACAATATGTGATATTTCCTCCCGTTACATATTTTGAAACTCTATATTGGGAGCACATACTCTTGAAGGGAGAAAGAATTGAGAATCTACCAGAAGCCAAAGCACCATCCTTAGTATGCACTATTCTGAATACATGAATATTTCAGGGTAATCACTTCCTGCATAGCAGAATAAAGAAAATCATCCATTGGGCTGGGGATTTAGCTCCTTGGCACCGTGCCTCGCAAGCACAAGGTCTTGAGCTTGATCCCTGGCACCAAAAACAAACAAAAAGAATATCTCCAGTTGAATATCAATGTGAGGCATCTGCTGACGTGTCCACACATTTTTCGGTTCATAGTTACATGTGCACCAACTGACTCCAATCTGAAGTATTCTCACTGGGAATACCTATTAGAAAGGTCAGGTCCTTTTAAAGTGAATTGAAATGAGAGGAGACACAATTTGTAGTTCTCAAGGTTATACCCAGATTTGTTAGGACTTTATAAACACATTTTTTAAACACAACTGACATTCCTTTTTGAGGAATTTCCTCCACTCTATTTCTCATAAAACAACTGGATATAATATGATCGAGCTTTTAGAGAAAGATTCTCTGTATTGAGCTGAAGTGCTATCTTCATCAGTGATAAGAAAATGTTAATTTTTTAATAGTAATCAGAAGAGAACATATCAGTCACAGAGAGAGCGGTCAGGCTTTTACCTCTAGTCACAGTAATGTGAATGTGGGCAAGATACCTACATGTGCCTCAAGATCCATATCTGAAAAATAAGGCTTGCTATGAAGGTTAACAGAGAAATACTTGTGACATGCTTAAAAGGGTGTTTGGCACTTAGTACTTGGTAAATGTGGGTCAATACCTATAAAATTGCAAGTAGTGAAAGTGCATAAGGAGCAGTTTAACAACAATAGTGTTGGAGGCAATCAGAAAGGAAGGGTTGGTTAGTTATATGTTGTCAATCACTGGCTTTGTTCAGAGTCCTTTCGATTTTTAGCTGTGTATTTACAGCTACATAACTTTTATTGAAATCCATGTAAGAAATGTAACATACAATTGCCAGGTAAAATCTTTCTAGCTCTAAGTTTGCCTTTTCATGTTGTAACAATTTTTATGCCAATTTAAGTGTTCTTTGGAATGCAATTACCTGTTTATAGTTCAATATCAGGTGCATAGTTTTATCCTTTTACAGGTTACAGATAAGAAAACTGTAGAACAGTAGAAGAGGATATTGAGAATAATTAAAAGCACCACAAAAAGGCATTTTGTACTAGATAGACACTTCAAAGCAGATCATTCCCTGCATCAATGTTTTAAACACTCTAGAAAATTTCCTTTGAAAGATTTGAACCACCTGGTTTGGTATAAGATATGGGTGTCTTATTTAGTTACTTTTCTCATTGTTGAGACAAAATATCTGACACACAAAGTTAAAGGAAGAAAGGTTTATTTTGCTCACAGTTTGTAGAGGTTTCAGTCCACGGTTGGCTGGCTCTGAATCAGGTTGGCATGGTGGAGAGGCACAGAAGAGAAGTAGCTCATAGCTCAGCAGCTCAGGCAGAAGGCAGAAGGCAGAGGGCAGCAAGCAGCAAGCAACAGCAGCAGCAGGAGCCTTCTTCTGTCCCTTTCTGTTCCATCCTGTCTACCTTGCCACCCACACCCAGGGTGGGGCACCCTTAATCCCAGCATCACACATCCTAATCCAGCCACCTTCACAACTCTCCACCTATGACTGCATAGGGATTTGGGGGGACACCTAGGTACGAGCTATAACTATGGACTGGTAGATCAATTCTCAAAGTTTAAGAAGCACAGCATTTCCAGTCCAGTAATAATAGTGTGAATGAATTCAGCTAGAAAGCCATTATTACCCATGTTTTAGTAACAGTCTACTACATAAGTGATGGCCCAGTGGCCAAAATTCACATGCCCAGTCCTGCTATGGGCCAGCAAACTGCCCTTTCTGGTTCCAAGGTCACAAATCTATAACTCCAATCCTGATTAGTGATGTGAAAATCCAATTGTCCTTCTAAAGTATAAAATTAAATTGGCATTTAGCCTTCTAGTCTTGCCTTAAATGACTACTTCTGTGGAAAAGCCTTCCTTTAATACCTTCCCTAAGTGGGCCCTCCCTGGTTAATGTGTGTAGAGCAACTGCCCCTGGTTACTCTCTGTTGTATGCTGTTATCACCCTGAGCAACTCTATTTTACTAAGCAGCAATTTGTTCCTTTTTGAGTGCGAGTGCTGAGGTAGCATGACTTGATAACATGTCTGTGAAAGCAGGTAATGACCATATGTTGATCACACCAAACTTATTTAAAAGAACAGCCCCAGCTGCACAGCACAGTCATAAGGCAGCCACTGATGAATAATCATGCTAACAAAAATTACTCCTGTAAATGTACCAAATTAAATAAAAAATACATGGACATGGGATACACCAAAGCCCTAACTGAGAAAACTGCCCTTATCAAATATACCAGACCAAGAAAAACTAGAACCTTCTCACCTGGACCATATAAATGAAGGGACACTGAACACTGGGGTAGGATCTTCACACACAGAACTCATAATCTCATGAGGCCACCCAATGAATTCACAGGCAATGAACTTAAGTTCTCTGTCCCCTAGTTCGGCCCCACTCCATCTCTACTTGACATGGCCACCCTGAGCTGCCTGCCACTGGACTTGGGCATGGAACCAGCTCTCTGCTCTCAACAAGCCCACACTTAAAACAAGCTCTGCCCAGCCCATAGGAATATCTGGACACCTACAGTGACTTTTTACATCACATCTGGTTCTCTGCTTTTGCTCTCAGATATGCCTCTTTCAGATATGCTTTCTTCAGACCCTGTAGGCCCTGTTAGCATTATCTTAGTTATTCTCTAATATGTGTGTGTGTGTGTGTGTGTGTGTGTGTGACTGTGACTTAAGAGTTATAGATTGTGTTAGTATTAGTCAGTTTCTCTCACTAGAAGAACCCAACAACCAGAAAATAAAGAAGAAAAGGTTTATTTTGGCTCATGGTTTCAGTGGGTGTAGTCCTTGGTTGGCTAGCTCCAAGGCAGAAATAAAATGGCAGAATGGTGTGATGTAGGACAGATGCTCAGCCTATGGCAGCCAGGAAGCAAAGAAAAAAGGGTAAAGACAGGGACAATACATCCTTCATAACATTCTTCCCCTGGCCCCCAAGACTCGTGTCTATCTCACTGTGAAAAATGCATTTAGTCCATTTCTAAGGTCATTGAAGTCTTAGCAGTTTCAGCACTGCTGAAAAGTACAGTCTATGACTCAAGGAAAACGCTTTAGCTATGTGCTCCTGAGCGGGGGGAAAAAGGTTAAAAACTTCCAAAATACAATGGCACAAAGTAAACATACCCATCCTCAAAATGGAAGAATGGAGGAATAGAAAGGAATCAGACCAAGGCAAGACCCAAACCCAGCAAGGCAAACATTAAAGCCAATAAAAAGCTCTATGCTCATCACCAAGCGCAGCCTGTGTGACATCTGAGCATCAAAGAGATTGGTAGCCTTCCCTGATGGCCTTGTCAGTTACAGCCCACATGAGCTTTCCTTGGGAAGATTCTTCTTGCTACCAGTGGCTTTCTTCAGCAAAGTGCCATGTTTCTGGCATCTCCAACTTCCCGGAGTTTCTATTACAGTTTTGGCTTCACTCTCACTGTTTCAAGAACCACCCTCTCAGAGTCTCTGGGCAAGGACTGGGACCCTGTAACACATTTTTTCCCAGCCTTTCAGGCCTTATGAAATCTGGGTGGAAGTCTCTGTGACCTCACAGCTGTTTCATTCTGCCTGCGTGCAAACCAGTGCATGATGTAGATGGGGCCAGTTTCTATGCCACCTCGAGCTGTAGATTGGCCCTTAGGAGCATGGTTATAGTGGTCTCTTGAGTGCTTAAATGGCTGGACCCAGGGAAATACTTCCTTCTGTGGCCCTTACTGAGCAGAATTTCTCAAAGAAAAATCAAAGGAATTTACCTTTCTATACTTTTGAAACTGGTGTGGATGGGATCTGGCCATTTCCTGAGATGCCATCAAGTTATCATTTGTATCATCTTGGTGAAAAAAATACTAGGTTTCTTTATAATGATAATCTTTTTAGCAACCATGCTCTTTTTGGCCTCAAATTTAGAGTGTCTTATTTCTGATGAAACTACTAATTTTCCTGTCTTTGGCTCTACTATTTTGCTCCTGAGTCTCATTGTAAATCTGGCTAAAAGCAGCCAGAAGTACCCATGCAACTGCCTAAACACTGTGCTGCTTTGGAATTTTCTTCACCAGCTCCATTAGTTCATCACTTTTAAATTTAGCCTCATACAAAATCTTAGAATAAGAATAGACCTAAGCAAAGTTTTCTAGAATGAAAAACATACAGAATTTAGTTTACTTTCCAATACAGCCCTCATCTGCATCTGAACCTCAAGAGCTTACCCTTTTCATAAATTATCCTTGCTTCATGCTTGCCACCCAAATCCATGGGCACTGTCACATATGTGCTTGGTTTCCATATTAAGTATGCCCTACAGTAACTGGCACACAGCAAATACTAAACCGATTCTCATGTAGCAAATGAACATGGATAACAATTCTATCAGAGGCTTATGTGCACAAATTTGACAATACCACAGTTTTATAGACATCACATCTTACTGTTGAAAAAAAGGATATTAGTAGCACAAACTACTAAATCATTTCTTTTACCTTTTTGTCAGTGTAGATTTAAAAACATCTGTTTAGCTTAGTGGTTTCACTGCCTGCCTCACAAGCACAAGGACCGGAGTTCGATCCCCGATACCAAAAAAAAAAACAAAAAAATCAGAGCTGGGAATTTAGCTCAGTGATTCTGCCATCTGTCTGGCAAGCACAAGGTCCTCAGTTCGATCCCCAGCACCAAAAACAAACAAACAAAAAAACCATCTAGAATGCCAGTGATTGTGCAGTAGTTTTGTATAAGTTATTATTAAAGGACTTCAGAAAAGCATTTCCTTACTATCTATGGGAAGAGAAAAGTATGAACTTCCAATGAGGAATGAACTTCAACTTTATTTTTCCTTCAGCAGATCAGCAAGATGTGAAGGTAAAACTTTGGTGTTGGATTAGTCTTAACCACAAACAAAACACTTTCACTGAGGTACCCTACACCATCAGATGAATTCATATTTCAAGTTAGGTATTTGTCTTTTTAGTTTCTTGTGCTGAAAAAGTGTTAACATACTAAAGCAAAATATCTCCAGCTGCTGGCATCCAACTACTGAAAGTGAACAGAAAGAAATATAATTTATGCAGAAACAAAATGGATGAATAACAACCCAAACTCAAAATATAGGGTAAAAGAATTTCCCAGTAGTTTACAAAGCATTGCCAAAGTCCTTTCTTGCAAATGGCAATCATAAGCAATGGGCTAAGGCCTTGGTTGGAAAGGAGCATCATAGAAACTAATATCCCAATGCTATTTGAACTCAAAATGAGTTTTAAGCAATCGTCTTGGGATTAATAAATCATGTCCTGAACAACAACTTACAATCTATTTGCCAATATGTTTTGTGAAAATTTGTAGTTGTAATTGATGAGTAAAACTTGGGAAGTTGTAGCAGATTGGGTTTTCTTCAAAACTTTTATGTTCCTAAAGAGAAAGGTCACTGACAATAATTTTTGGTAGTAATCTTATACTACAGTACTGCTTGGGAGTTATGGAAATTGATACTTGCTAAATGGATGCTTAAGCTGCTTTTTTCCCAGTTCAATTTCCTCTAATTCTCTAGGGAAGTCATAAAATCTAGTATGTTATTGCTTTCATGGGTGAATAAATTCCTGTCATATTAGATGAGTAATGACAAAGATGTCTATAATTTCATTTGCCCACTTTAGCATACCAGGAAGGATTTTATGTAACATAAATAAAATTCAAAATAGAATTTATTTTAAAATTTTATCCATGGAGTTACAGTGTCTAGAACTATAACAATTATTTAAGGAGATACTTCAGACTCCTAAAAAGTCACTAAGAATTTATTGTCCTATTTAATTCCTTTCACACCACTTTTCATTCTTTGAAATGATCATGCTTTTTGGTTGGTTGTTTCCATGCTGCACTTTCCCATCTCTTTCCCTCCCAACAAGTATTACAAGCTCTGAGAGTGTGGAGTCTTTGTCCTGTTATCTGTGGTAGCCTGGATACAGATGAGGCTTCTAAGTCAATATTTGTGGAATTAATGAATTCAGTAAAATAAAAGCATGAGGTACATATCTCAATAATCAAAATGTTTTATCTGATAAAGCTGTAGTAGGCTGAATAATGTCCCCTAAATAGGAGAACTCAAATCCAATCTCTAATACCTATAGTTGTCACTTTATTTGCATATCAGTCTTTGCAAAGGAGTTTGCATCAGGAACTCACATGGGATTACTGCAGATTGAAGAAGGACTCTAAAGTCCACAAGAGGTATTCATATAAGGAGAGAACAGGAGGTTTGCACCCAAGACACCTGGGAGAGGATTGTATGAAGATGGCACAATCAATTGGAATGATGCATCTACAAATGAAGGAGTGGTGAGGATTCCTCAGAGCCACCAACAGCGAGGAGAGAGCTGCGATTCTCCCCCAGTGCTCCAGAAAGAACAGAACATGGCAACAATTTGACTCTGGGATTCCAGCCTGCAGGACTGGGAGAGAACAGCTGTCTGTTGTTTTAAGCCACAGAGTTTTTGGTAATTTGTGGCATGAGCCCTAAGAAAATCAATAGAACGGCAAACTGTAGTCATCATTACTTAACTTTTTCTTTGTAGGAGGGGCAAGAAAGGAAAGACAAGCTCTTAACCAGCTACTCAGCGTGTGGTGGAAAGAGATGTTATCAGGAGCTTTCATTAGTAACACTTTCTAATAAATGGTAATGAGAAGCCCTCAAGTGAAGGAAGTAGCTTGGTTAGGTAGCAGCTAAGTGGGACAGTGTGGGCTAGTGATTCCAGGCACCTCAGTCTCCCACATACTAGCACTGTGCCCTGGGATGAGTACTTGAACTCTTGGACTCTGAGAATGAGAGTGATATTCATATCTACCTCTTAAGGCTGGGGGAGGAATACAAGTCCAGCAATGCGGCACTGTCTGCACTGTGGTGCTCAGGGAGTGCTGCAGATTATTTATGGGCCTCTCAGTCCTAGTTTAGGGGAACACAAAGCTATGCAAATAGAGCACGGGATTAATGCTGGTTGGGAGCATAAAAGGGTGCACCGAAATATGTTCTCAGATTTAAAAGCTTTCCAAATTGAAACCACGGCTTTTTAAATCCTGTGGCTTAGGATTTCTTTCTCTTTCCCCCTCATTCTCTCTCTAGCATTTCTTTCTGTCTGAAAGAAAGCATTCTCTCTATTGTTTTTATTCAAGTCTCCGATGCTCTGGGGAGAAGGGAGGAATAGAAGAGCAGAAAGCGTAGAAACCACAGCCCCTCACCCATGAAGGCTCATGGCAGACATTAGAAGCACTCCATTTCAGAGCTTGAAGGTACATTTAAAACCATCTGGTTCAACTCTCCTGTTTGCAGATGTCCAGAGTTTATGAAACTCATCCAGGATTATTAGGCTCTGTGAGGTCAGAGAGCATGACCATCTTATTAATTACTATAGATGTATATGTTCCATGGGTCCTAACAGGGAAGAACATATAGATACAGGGATGACAGACAACCTAGTTAGTGCCATATCCCGGGCTCTGTATTAGTCCCACAACTCATCATGGGAGAGAATGAAATGTACGGTGAATAGTGGTGAAAGACATTGCATTGACCTAAGTTTCTGCTCAGCTGAATGGTATAATTTTATTGATCTTTCTGTTGGAATGACAAATCTTGCTTTTATTTCCTAGGACCACTTGGAGTAATAAATGGCTTATAATATTTATTCCCTATCATTTTTTTCTCTGTAAGATTTCTGCCAGGGAGGTATTAGAGTAGGATTACCTCCTTCCAGGGATCTCGGAGCCCATATTTATTCCATCTGTATGTGTAGCCATCCTCCTCCTCCTCCTTGTCCTCTCCCACTGTTTCCTCTCCTCCTTCTCCCTCTTCTCCTTCTTTTTCTTCCCCTTCTTCATCTTTGCCTTCCAGAGAGAATAACCCTGTATCCATGCATCAGAAAGTAAATTTGGTAGGAGAGTCAGCTAAAAGAAAGAATTTCAACTGTCTTCTCTTTGTCAGTGTGGTAGCTGAGACCCAAACAGTGTCGGCTTATCTGCCATTGATCCGTTTTCCCAAGGCTTATCTCTGACTAATCCTCGATTCAAGAGTATCACTTGCAAGTTTTTACCATTCAGAATATCCCGTAGAGGATCCCTCTCTCTCTCTCTCTGGGTCCTCCTAAAGGATACCAAGGAAAACTTTACCGCAGTATGTTTAAAATGCAAGCCGCTGCTCTTTGTTGATTGACCCAACATTTATTCCACTTTGGACTCACCATCATTTTATAACAACACCCTGTGATGAGGGTGCTTTCACCCAAGGAGTAAAGTTTGTAGATGGGGACAAGATTAGGTATCTATATTTAAAAAGGAAAATGTAGTGCTTATACCCAGGGGAATACTATTGGGCCATAAAACAGCACGGGATCCTGTCATTTACAAGAGCATGGATACATGTGAAGGATGTTATGTTAAAGGAAAGGAGTCAGGCACGGAAAGATCAACATCACATGGTCTCACTCATAAATGGAATCTACAAAAAATTGATATCATAGAAATTTGGAGTAAATGGTGCTTAGCAGAGGCTGGAAAGAACAGGGAGAAGGGGAGATGTAAAGGGGTTCACCAACAAGTACAGCGGAAAGGTTTGATAGGAGGAATCAGCTCTAGTCTTCTGTGGCCCAGCAAAGAAAACATAGTAAAGGATAATGCATACGAGGTCTCAAAACATTTAACAGAGGGAATTTTGAATGTACTCACCATGAAAGGTGATAAAATGTTAAGATGCTAATTACCCTGAGTTGATCACTGACCGATACACACGAGTCAAAACATCGCATTACACTTCATAAATACAGCTATGATGTGTCAATGAAAAAGTACTTTAAAATAACATTTTAAATTATGAATTTTTACTTAAAATTCATAATATCAAAATTTCTTCCTTAATGTTTATTTATTAATTATTATTATTATTTTTTTTTTTTTGGTACTGGGGATTGAACTCGGGTCCTTGTGCTTGCAAGGCAGGCCACCGAACTGACTTCCTTAATGCTTCATTCTTTTTAATCTGTTTGCAGGAGGGAGAATGACCCAATCTTGACTCGTGGGAATTCTGGATTCAGATACTGCAATATCATGAGTACTGCTGGAAGAATATTTCTCAAGGAGTAATAAATAATTTGTGAATTTAAACTATTTTCACTATGTCAAGAGATACCTTCTTGCCCACAGTATTCCCTCAAACTGTTATAAAGAAAATTCATTGGATTTGCTAAAATGTTGCCTTTATTCTCCAATCTGAGACATCTTGCAGGGGAATTGCTTGCTTGTTTTTATTTTAATTGAGGAGAAAAGTCATTGGCTTCCAAGCCGTGCGCAAATTATAACCTTAGATATGTTTCCCCAAGAAAGCTCCTCCATACCCACATTTCTTGGCCAGAAGAAACAGAAAGTAAGACTTTGAACATAGACGTTAGCTTTCTCAGAGCACAGTCAGCACCAGCTGGCTGTGAAGCCTCTGAGTAAACCCAACCCTCTTCATTCTTTGGCCTCTGCCATTCAACACTCGGTGAGTATCTCCCAGCAGAGACCTTGCCGTATTACAGAGATCTGGTCCCAGACCACCACCGGCTCAAGATTAAGTCATTCTTCCTCTACAGTAAAACCAGAGGCTTGGGTTTCCCTTCAAGGAGTAGAACTACAGAATCAGTAGAACACGTGCTTTTGAAACGTTTTGCCCTGGTGCTAGTGACAACCTTCATACTGTCATTCATCGCTCTCACTCTGCTGTGTGGCTGTGTTATAAGGTGCAGGTGAGTATTCGTGATTTTCTGGTCGAAACAAATTCATTTTGTGGCCAGTGGACAGAGTTTCCTTTTGATCAAGTTCATTTAGACCTTGGTCTTTTGAGTCCTATAAAGTCACCAGAGATTTCGTCTCCATTTGTAACATCTTTGCTCATTTTTCCTTTGTAAACATTTGTCCCTATCACATCTTCTGCTGACATTTAATTTACTTCCTATGAGATTTACTTGTTTTTCCTCTTTCGTTCTTATTTACCTCTTCAACAGCTCTTTGAAATAACAAGCCTAACCAAAGAAATAACAAGGAACAAATGTCATTAAAACAAACATTAAGCCCTAGCCTTAGAGAGAATAATAATGTTTATTACGGATTAGATTTTGCTGCTTTGTTCAAAGGACTGGTTTAGGTACCTTATTATGCATCCTTACTTCCTATAACTGTAGAGCTACATTGCAATGCAATCTTACTATCAAAAAATTCAGAAATGTAGTGGTCCCGATTTCCATAACTGTTGCTTCTATCCAGACTATCAAACCCCTTAAGAAGTTGATTATTGTGGAAGAGTTAATGTAGTGTTTTGTATTTTAAATGAAGTCCACTGAAAAGGTTAATCATATTTCAAAACATCTGTGAGAGATAACAACTGAGGAAGTCACCTGATTTCACAGACTCTCTTCTCTCCGAAAAACGAGGGGCTTGGAGTAGCTTTACTCTGAGTTCTCTCCTAATGTTAAAAATCTACTACTGTAGATTGTTGCTTCTTCCTTAAGTTTTCTAGGTTCTAGAAAAGTTTCTCTTTTAGTCAGCTTCTCATAACTGTGATAAAATACTTGAGAATATCTACTGAAGAGAGGGAAGATTCATGGTAGTTCACGGCTTGTGGCTTCACGGGTTCAGTCCATGGCTGTTGGGCTGGGGGTGCAGCACAGAATCATGGGAGGTGCGTGTAGTAAATCACAAAGGATACGTCACGGCAGACAGGAGGCCGGGAGGTGAGTGAGTGCCTGTGCTGGCGAGCTTCATTTGTCTGCCTTTGTTCCATCAGGACCCCCACCCTCTTGGCTGGCACTACCCCCGTTCAGGACAGATTTCCCCCTTCACTTTCCTCATATGCCAGGCAGCTCCAGAAGTCCCCTCACAGACCCACCCAGAAATGCTTCACCAACTTCCTAGGGCTTTCTCAACCCAACGAAGCTGAGATTAGCCATCACAACACCTAGCACAGAATCTGGAATCTAAGCTAGATTTTAAATACGACTTTATCTGTCCCCTCTCATCTAAGTCAGAATGTGTATGTGGACGTGTTTATGATGCCAAGCAAACTTGAAATGTAAGCCGCTGGTGGCTACTAAGGTAAGTGTTCTGTGCCTACCTCCACTTGCTTTGCTTAACTAATCCTGTGAAGATAGCATCACTGATCTACGGATAAAGGTAGGAAGTACATGTCAGCATACACAAGCAAAGATCATATTTAAACATAAGACCAACTATGGGTTAAAGCATAAACAATTGCTGAAAATAAATGATAGAATGCAAAAAAAAAAGAGCTACTGCATAAAATTTTATCCCCAAATGTCATTTATGAAATTAAACTAATTAAAAAAGAAAAAAGAAACTCCTCTTAAAGAAAGAACTCTCTTGCTTGCACACAAATTTAAATAATAACAAAATAGAACTACATGGATGGGAGACTTTTGTCTGTGTATGCGTATAACATTTTAAAAAATGAAATTTATAGCAAGTGAAAGAGAAACTTTAAAAGCATTCCTTCAGGTTAACAAATCTAACTCAGGGCACAATTCTGCCTTAGTTCCGTAGCATGTCAGGAGACTTCAGTGGCTCATTGTTTTTGCTGTGCGATTTTCAGCAGTGTACTTAGCATGTAACCTTTCTGTGGCTGCAGTTTCCCCAACTGTACTCCTAGCTCATAAAGTGCTTAGGAAGTGTTTATAAAAATCGCTCATAGAAATTGAGCAAAGAACACGAACTTCATGGTTCTCCACAGCCCAGCTTTAATTTACAAGGAAGGAATTTTTTTTTTATTATTGTAAATGCAATTGTAACATCTGTATTTCAGGTTCTCTTGGAAGAACAAGGAGGAGCAGTCCTGCCCATTGTGTATTATTTGGCCACTGTTCTGAAATATGTGATGCTCCAGTTACTCTTCTCATGAAATCATGCACACAAATGAATTCTCCCTCTCCCTCTAACCTCGCCCTCCCCATGTTGGTCACTTTCAGTTACATGACCATCGTGGAAACATATTAGGTCATGAGCATCAGAGTAACATGTGCAAAGAATCGCTTTAGAATCCATCACATGGCCTGCCAGAATCCAAGCGTCCTCTTAGAGTTGAAGGCCCCTGGTTCCCCTTCTTACAAGGTCTGACCTTTGCCCTATAAGATTTAAATTTTCTTTTCTATATAGGCTGCTAGGGGATACATGGCCAGAGAAGCATCCCAAATGAGACTTGAGTTTATAGCTGTCTGGAGAATCACTGAGCAGAGCAAGAGCATCCATTGTAAGTATCGAGTTGCCTTTTCTATTAGGTCTTGGTGTTTCACAGGAGGAAGGGTGGACCTGGAAAATTTGAGTTTAATTGAATGTCTAATCTTCACTCTGAAAGGCTAGTTTGGAGCTGCACATTTTAGTCTTTTCCCAAACTTCAAACAATATAACTGTCAGCAGCAGAGCCCCATAAATGCACAACGTATTAGGTGTGTATGTGTGTGAGTCCGTTACTATGGCCCTGCACAGGAAGCTGTCACTCCAGCCCAACAGCTCCCATCCTTCAAGACCAAGCTCCTGGCAAAGATTCCATAGGGAACTCAATATCCAATCTTTCCTCCTCCATGAGTTTTTAATCAAGCTATTGTTGTGCATATTTCCCTTTAACCATTCTAAGTCAACAATTTAGAAAGAAAATAAAAAGAAATCTGAAAATATAAAAATATCCTCATTATAGGGAAAAAGATTACAATTTGAGCTTAACAGTTAGTTCAACGGTTGTGTGTGGGTAACATATGGACTTTTATGAGAAGGCACTTGTGACCCTCCTGTTTCGCATATGTAACCCAAAGGAGAATTCCAGCAGAGAGCATTTTCCCAGTTATTTGCCTTGAAATAAGACAATGAACCCTGTCAACATGTAGGAGGTTTCTTTCTTCTAAAATGATTCACTCGAAGAACTAAACAATTAGAAGTAGGTGATACGTTGGAGCCAAGGATCGGTCACAGGTTCCAACTGCGTGCTGTCTATATGAGATCAACTGTAGACCTTGGAGTCTGGACTCGGTCAGGGCTCATTACCACATGCTTGCTGGAATTTGCCCTAAGGGGGAAAATCTTTTTTTCAAAATCTTTTCAGGCACATGCTGTGCTTCCATTCTCCCAAGGAAAGCTGAAGCTAGCTGCCCTTCACTCTCACATCCTCAAAGCCCTCATGATCATGACGCTTAAGTTACCTCCAAAAATTTGAGGGAAAGAATGTAGGCATTTCAGCAAACGAGGTTAGATGTGAAAAGTGTAATCAAGGAGGCCTATTCGTAGAGACAAACAGCAAAAGGAAGAACGAACTCAATCTGTGATGTGAAAAACACTTGACTTGTGGGATATACTCTTGATTAATTTTCCCCAAGATGAGCTTTATCATAATTTATGTAAGAAGAGATTCTGTGTACCTCTTGAAAAGTAAACAAGTAATAATGCACCAAAAGTCAGCTAGACTTTTCTAACTCACTAAAACATTTGGGAAAACACAATGCAAATCCAAACCCATGCCTTAATTTTTTTTCCCATTTCATGACTTGGTTATCACTGCTTGGAACAAGACAGAGCAAAGAAAGCTGAGCCTGTTTCCAGAAAAAGCCACCGTCAGGGGCTGTGCTTAGCTTACAGCCATGGTCACAGTTTTGGTCTACAGAGATAAGCACAGCAGGACTGACAGGCACTCAGAGGAGCCTATGTATGGGCCATGCACTGCCTCAAAGTACCACATGGGAGGAAGCTCGTAAAAGAAAAAGCCTTAGGGATAGATAACCAAGGTGTCCATATCAACTTTCAAAATGTTCTGAGTCTTCACAAGTGGTGCCAATGGGGATAAAGGGAAAAGGAAAATAATATTGGGTGGGCTGTGTCTCCAGGGGGTTTGGAAAGGAACAGGAAGCTATGGGAGTCTCCCAAAAGAGCACTGGTGTGCTATAGAGAAGGATATAATGTGAGTGATTTGTAGGAAAATGCATGCACCTTGAGACCATAATGTTGTGAAATAAATCAGATGCGTGAATTTACATATTGCATGGTTTCTCTTACGTGAGAAACACAAAGTATAAATAAGTTGAAGAGTAAAATAAAAGCTAGATACTGGAAATAGATTTGCAAAAGGGAAGGGGGCAAAGAGATGGAGAGAAGGTAATGGAGGGAGGGTAAATAAAAAGACTTAAGATGTGTTGTATAGACATATGCCCACTGCTCATGTGGTATGTAATCATTATGTCCTACAAACGTGCTATAAAAATGTTTTAAATTTTCAAATTAAAAAAAAAAGAAGAATGGTCTTCCAATCAGCCAGTGTGAGTTCCATCTTGTTTGTTGGACTGAGGAACACTGACTGCTTGCTAACCTTTTGCCCCAGGATAAGAAAGCAGCAGCCTCGAAGGTGGCCCAAGGGTGACGCAAAGGCAGATCACTTTAGCTTGCTGTAGACATCTTTCCTGCCGTGGCATTATTCTTATGAACAAGGAGAAAGAATATCCCAGGAGCCATATGAGCTAGTATTAGTTTAATAGGATTTGTCTTCCTGTAGCAGCATGGCCAAAGAATATAAATGAATGAGAGAAAATGAAAAGAAGGGGTAAGGAACTAGGCTAGGGACAAAACCAGGTGAGAAGAGGCAAGATAGCCAAGCATACTCCAGAAAGAAGACTGAGGTGCAGACTGGCGGGATGGCACACACCTGTAATCCCAGCTACCCAGGGGATGTGGCAGGAGGGTTGCACGTTCAAGACCAGCCTGGGAAACTTGCCAAGACCCTGTCTCGAAGTACAATTTTTCAAAGGGGTGGGATGCAGCTCAGTGGTAAGGAACTTGCCTAGCCTACATGAAGACTTGCGTTTCATCTTCAGTACTGCAACCAAAGCAACAAAAATCAAGGCACAAACCAGCCCGTGGGGAGGGTCAATATCGGCATGATAACAGTTGCTGGAAAGTGGAAACTAATTTTCTCATGCATAAAATATGATGTAAACATCATTTATCCAATTTAAGAACTCTACATCTTTTCTTCACCTAGGTTCTATAATTATTTCTTTGCCATCTTCTTTTCTCCTAGGCCATATCTCTCTGACTCATATCCTCCATCTCAGTTCCTTTTCCATCTCATTGTTTTTGTCTTCATTCTATCCTCATTTTTACCTGATCCCAGGGAGTATTGTTGTGAAGGCTGAAATTCATAGAATTACCCAGGACTATATCTTTGATACTTCCAGTACATTACTTTCAGTTGCTAGAATAATGTAAGAAATAATAAAGCATAACACTTTAAGGTGTGTTTTTTTTTTCTTTCACATTGTATCTTGGAGAGTTTTTCTGGCCTCAAGTGTGAAGCAATGTTGGTGTGTGGCTGGGAATCACTTTAATATTTTACCTGATCGACATGATTTACGTTCTGTTTTGGTTTCGGAAGAGCACCTTCTCCACTCCACGAATTCCTAGAGGAGCCGTCAGTCGTGTGCTTCCCGTCCCTTTCCCAGAGGGGTGAGCAAATGACAAGTCTGGTGCACTCCTGATACATTGTAGGCACCCATCACCATGACAGGCTCAGCGTAGATCCCGGACACAAGTTTCGCCCATCACAATCCTCTTGGGGATTCCTTAGCCGCAGCTACTACAGGATTCTTTATTTGGACCACAAAGTCTAATGACCCAGACCTGAGGTTGCTTTTCTGCCTCGCAGTGAGAGCCCCTCCATGCAAGTGAAGCCAGCACACATGTATAAGCAGGGAGGAGCAGAACCGAAGGAGAAAGACAGCTGAAGCCGTGAGCACGTCCCCCGAGTCTAGGTTCCAGTCTTGACCTGCCAGTTGCATCAGCCAATAAAGATTGCTCTTTGCTTAAGAGAGTTTAAATTGGGTTCCAGTCACTTACAACTGAAAGAGCCCTGGGGTATATAAATGTCAAACACCATTAACAGGAACACAGCTGAAAGTAATACAAAGCCTCCATGGCTTCATGATGGATGACTAATGTACGCTGCTCACATTTTCCAGAAATTCCTGATGCCCATGCCAGGACTGTTGCACATGCTTTCAGCCTGGTGAGCACATCGTTACTACTATTTATACAAGAATTTCCAGGTCACTGATGTCTTGATTTTCTGCTATTCTAAGCAGGGTTCAAGATTACGGATTTGGGACATAAGATGTTGCATATCTTCTCGACTCCAGGAGGCTATCCGCATGGACGCGGCATGAGTAATTCACAGAAACTGTACTGGGCCAAAGCCAGGGGCAAAATCTTCTTGCCATCTCATGAGAAGTATCTTTTCTTATGTCTTCGGTACAATGTGAGGAGCATCTCTGAGTTCAGGTTCAATCAGGTTCATCCCCAAAGGTAAATATAGTATATAAAAAACAATGTGCTATTATGACTGTATTTCCACAATCAAGTATGGTACATTCATTCATTAACAAAAACATTGATGGCTTACTGTATACCGGGCAGAGACTCACACGCTCCAGACTGCATTTCAGAGGATAGAGTGGTGAAGTCAAGTGCTAAGCCCGTTATTCAGTAATTAGTGTGGAGGCAATTATAAATGCTATAAAGAAAATAAGTCAGGTAAGGAAATAGGGAGCTAATAGATGCCCTACATAGGCAATGTTTAAGAAGTTACCTGAAGTGCTTGAAGGAGGAACATGGGGGAGGAAAGAACATTACAAATTCTAAAATCTCAGGGAAAGAATGAGCTCAGTATATTCAAGGAACCCGAGGAAGCCCAGAACAGAAGAGGCAAAGTGAATAGGGCCTGGCCGGCGTTCATAAGAAGCCTGGGTTTTGGTCCTCACCTGATACTAAATGGTCAGAGGCTTTCAAGCAGAAGAGGAGCATGATTTGACCTCAGTTTCAGCAGGTTCCCATAGGCTGGAGAAATACAGCCATCATAAAATGGGGAATTGATAAAGTTTAGTTAAGGAGTCATTACTGAAAACCAGTAAGACCAATTGCAGACCTCAATTAAGAAAGGGATGAGGAGAAATTACCAATGGGTGCAATTTAAAGACAGAGTTGAAAAGGCTTTCTAAGAGATTGGATAGAGATAGGAGAGGAAAAGAAGAATCCAGGGTCCCTCTAAGTTTTGGGTATGAGTGATCATTAGTGATGGTGGCATTTCCCAAGGCAGAGAAGGCCAAGAAGGGACTGTGCTCACAGTAGGGATCCAGACGGGGTCTCAACCTTCTATTTCTGAATGAGCCCTGTCAGGGTGGCTGGACTGGAGGGATCCCTGTGCCCAGTACAACCGAGTGCCAGAAGAGCTGTGTTCTGTCATCTGGCAGGAAGGCTTGAAACAACCCGTAGAGCTGTCCATGTTCAGATGTGCTGTTTGACCAAGTAAATATTTTCCCTACATCCAAAGACAATATTGACATGGCACAGAAGATCAGAAACATCACACCCTGGTGATGTTAGGAAGGAAAAATGTATCCCGCCCCCCTCTAAGCAGAAGCCAGGGCAAGTCAAGGATAACAACTTAGGTACAACATGGCATTTGCTTCCCCTGGTGACTGCTCATTCCTAGAAATGCTATAAGCCTGAATTCCCATGCACCCCCACTGGAGAACCCAGACAGATTTCTCAGATTGCTTCAAACAATTAATTTCATGGGCCAGAGAAGAAGGGGTAAGGAACTAGGCTAGGGACAAAACCAGGTGAGAAGAGGCAAGATAGCCAAGCATACTCCAGAAAGAAGACTGAGGTGCAGACTGGTGGGATGGCACACACCTGTAATCCCAGCTACCCAGGGGATGTGGCAGGAGGATTGCACATTCAAGACCAGCCTGGGAAACTTGCCAAGACCCTGTCTCGAAGCACAATTTTTCAAAGGGGTGGGATGCAGCTCAGTGGTAAGGAACTTGCCTAGCCTACATGAAGACTTGCATTTCATCTTCAGTACTGCAACCAAAGCAACAAAAATCAAGGCACAAACCAGCCCGTGGGGAGGGTCAATATCAGCATGATAACAGTTGCTGGAAAGTGGAAACTAATTTTAAGAAATGAATATCACCTGGTGACTTAAATAACTTTAGTGCAGTTCTTATAATAATGCATTTTAAAACTCATCATGGTAAGTATAGCCAATAACTTTTATTTTTCACCTTCCTTCTTTAATTTATGGTTGAAATAACCCTCTCATTTATTTTGGGGGAGCTATCTTTCTGTCAAATCTTAATAACTTAAGCAAAATACTGAAGGACACCCCACTACCTATTCCCATTTCTGCCCCAGTATGTGGGAAGTACCTGGATCTTCTATGTCCTAAAGCCTGGTTGTTCAATTTAGGCTTGAGAATCTAAATTTCTGAATAGTCCCTAGACTATACCATATGTTTTCCATAAGTTCCCTTTTTCTTTTTCTTTTATAGCATAAACTCAGAGTGACTCCAATGGACACATCAGTCAATATTTGAAATCACCTTGGATATCATGCTGGCCACTTATGAGTATTAACTATGCACGACACAGCCCTCTGAGCTGGGTGGGCCATACACATTTGGATGGAGTAATGCTCCTGGGTTTCAGAGACTGCTGCTGCCAGAGCAAGGTGTTGAAATGCAGAAACTCACTTGTTGTTCTTCTGAAACATGCATTTTCTCTGTTCGCTGTCTGACAAGCTACAAACAACTTTTATATTAGAAAATGCTCTTCTCATTTTTCTTAGATGATACAGGCCCATTTGCTATTTCTCAGGCCATTACAATCATGAAGTTTTGTTCCGTCAAGAGACATTGCAATAATGCCTATAGTAATCTGTTTTACTTGCTGTTGTGTAAGAAAATTTTGAATATCATACAGATGAGAAAACTCAAGTTTAGGATTAATGCATTTCCTGATCACACAGTTGGTAAATGTCAGAACTAGAAGCAGAAACCAAGTTTTCTGATTTCAAATCTGAAGTTACTGCCTTCATGTCACAATAGACTCCATCTAAAGGATTGTAAGTGTTACACAAGTGGTCCTCATAAAGTGCCATTTAAAACACAGCCCCTGTTGAAGAGTTGGTGCACAACTCTCACGCATGGAACACAAGCTGCAAATAATCAGTCAAAGTGCAGTTAAGATGTGGTGCATAATTTCTGTTTGTAAACCTCAGCTTCTGAAGAGTGATTATAAGTGTGGACGAGAAGTCTGCTTTTAATGACTTCACCAGCTCTCACAGGGGTGCAGTGTAGTCCTGTGTGTTCTGTCCCCCAGAGAGGGGATGAGAGCCCTCGGCCTGCTGCCCTTGTCTGAAGGGATGGGTGGTCACCAGTGTCACCATGAAGAATCCTCACAAGCTCAAGGCCAAAGAAATTTGTGTTGTGGGGAGGGTGGCCAGAGCAGTGAACCAAAGCAATGAAATTGAAGCAGGGTCCTGGATTTATGGAGAAAATACACTAAAGAACAGAAACTAAGTTCTACTACTTAGCATTGTGGTGTGGATGCCAAGGCCTCCCAGTTTTCTCTCAATGAGATCTCAGATGGTTTCCTCAGAGATGGTCCAGTGGCAGAAAAATAGGCAAAGGACTAACACATGGTCCGTCTGCTAGACCTAAATTAATTGGAGGTGATTTCAATGAAATTCAGAAAAAAATACCAAGCCTCACCAGAACACCTTGAGGGTCCTATAGAAATTCTGTAGATATTCTCCTGCTCCTCATGTGGTCAGGCTGAAATGCACTTATTTATAAGACTCAGAAGCCACAATCAGAAGATACACTAAAACGTCTAAGTCTGACACAATACGGCACATTTTTATGTCTTCTTTATTTTCCAAATCCATTTCTTGCCCTTCAAGTATCTGTCTTACTGTTACCTAAACTATGTATAGGAAGCTCTTCCAGCAGTTCTTGCCACTTTCTGAGGCAGCTCTGGAGTCCTCTTTCTCGAGTGTTTAAAGTACCGCTATGGCTGCTTCAAGGTCTTGACTTGATTGAAAACATTTCCCCTTCACGGCCATTTTGACTTTCAGGAAGAGCTGGAAGTCACACCACAGTGCCAGATCTGGTGCATGAGATGGGTGGGGACACAGCACCGTGTTTTTATGAGCTGCCTCTCTGGCGATGGCATTCGGCAGCAGAATCGCTGCAAATGAGTCGTGGTGGGTCACAGAAGTGGCCGTGAATAATCTTCCTTTCCCTGTGGGCTGGTCCTGAGACGTGGTTGGTCCAAGGCGACATGAACAAACATGACTCTGCCCTTGGAATCCTGTGGCAGAGCAAACGCTCGTGTGAAGGGGTGTTCAAAGGAAGGGGAGGACTGTGAGGAGGATTCATGACACTGTGTCTTTTCCCACAATATTTTAAATTTAAACATACAAAGTATTTTTCCAGAACAGCTTATACGTCTTCTGTGCCATTTTGAGTCGACGTGTTCATGTAATTTACATTAAATGTGAAAGTTGCAAGAGTTAAGTCAACTCTTTGTAAACTATCAGTTTAAATTCAAATCCAATGGAAAATTAAATGGGTGGATTCTAATGCTTTTAAAAGTCTCTAAGTTCACTAATACAATGTGACTGCATCACTTTTTCCATGAAAGGAAATATGCTGCCCTGTTCTCTGCACAGACTAAGACTACTTCCAAAATTCACGTTCCGTTTTTTTAAATTTATCCAAAAATTTCTATTTTCTGGTAAAAACAAACACTTCAATTAATTTCATCCTTTATATTCTTGTCCATCATGAAAACTAGCAATTGGGTTTCTTTTCAGGACCATTTTTACACATGTGCGTGCACACACACAAACACACCCACACCACAAATCTATACCACTGTTCTCACTTCATTTCACTTGGATTACCTCACAGAGCTGAGGAGAGAAAAACACAACACCACAACAAAATAAGGAAGTCCGGTGATCAGGAGTCTCATTCACTAGACCAGTCCCTCTCCTGTACCTGGGGTCCAAGCGTACATTTCACTGAAGGGCCCAGACAAGTCCCTGGCTGCTTCATGAACTTTCTTGGATTTCACAGCAATCATCGAATTTTAACATCGAAGGATGTTAAATTCGTGACTAATAAGATTATGTAGTATCATATTTCTCATAATCAAGAAAATTTTGAAATATGTATATTTTATGTTTATATTTATTTACATTTTACATAAAGGGAAGTTGTATTATATAGCTTGTTTTTAACAATTCCAACATAATCTAAAACCTCCCAAAAGTTGATGCTTAGGAGGAACTTGGTTCTGCAACTGTCACCAAGAAATGCCCTGCAGAGCTATGCATCCCTTTCATAATTCCCAGCCCTGGCAGTGGGCGGGCCTGGTCATACAGGTCCGTGTGGCCCTTGTGCCACCCTCAGGCTCACCCTCACGACAATATTTTGAGTGTTCTTGGTAAACGCCCATACCACTCTAATCTACATTAATTCTCCAGTTAAAATGTTTGTTCTCAGAAAGAACCAAGCTACTTATTCAGCTAAAAGCGGGGTGGCATTTTTCTCTCCCACATTAAAAATAATTTCAGATTCCACCATCAGACAAAATGAACACAGAGGACCCAAAAAGCAGGTTTGTTGGCCCACAGAGGCATCACACAGGAAGCGCTTTGATCTCTGTGAGATGTGCTGTTCTGGTTAGCATAGGGTGCACCTGCTCTGGAAACTTCTCCGAATTGTCCTGGTCACACGACTGGGTATGTTTGCTGGGAAATCCGAGCTAAGCCCGTTGTGTTTTCCTTTTTTCTGTACACCACGAGACTGTCTGCTTTCCAATGCGCTTGAGGTACTGCACCTTCCTCAGCAAGTTCCTAGCGACCCATGACCAGCTTCTTGAATTATGGTCACACTTCTACACCCTGTTATTCCATAAAGACAATGGAGAGACCCTGTGATGGGCTAACGTGGACAGCCTTCTTGGTGAGACAGAACTGAGGTCAGGAGAGGAAGAGCATCGATCTGCAGTGACAGTGAGAGGACAAAATTCAAATAAAAACTTAACAGCAAATCATCCGCAATGGAGTAGTCAGGTGGCAGAGTAGGACCTGTCAGGCTGTGGCTGCAGGAAGGAGGTTCAGGCCAGGCTTGGAGAATAGAGCTGTCAACGTGTCCCGGTCAACCATGCACACAGGGTCACCCATGGACTGAGGTGCGACTCTCCAGCACACCAATACTATTCCACATACTTATTTGTACTCTGTGTGTGTGTGTGTGTGTGTGTGTGTGTCTTTGTCTTTCTCTCCAGTCTTTATTCCCCAATCTGGTTTTTGTCTGATATACAGTAGAAAGATAGCAGGGTAGACAGATAGCAGGTAGATACATGTATACATGGAAAATAATCAAACAAGCCAACAGAACGAGTGCTAGCCCTCTTTTTCTGCTTGTTTTTAAGCCTCCCCTTTAAACTGCAAAGCCCTGGGAAGCAGACACAGCAAGTGTCTTCCCATTTGTACGCTCCTGTGCTCAGTTTATTAGGTGGCTGCTGAGAAATACTTTTGCAGTGTCTGATTAAATGGTTCAAGAGTTTTAAAATTCTTTTACAAAACATAATTGAAAATACATATGTACCAGAATATATATAAGGACAACCAAGCACTTTTGAATGTTTTCTGGAAGAAAACAAAAAAGACAAACTGGCAAACTCTGCTCGGCAAAGACATCTGCCTTTATTTTATTTCAGCTGCACTTCAGCAGACAGGGGAGGCCAAAACTTAATGTTTTAAAACTACAGAAAAATACTCAAGACCACCAGTTTATTTCTGTTGTTCTGAGCTCTACATTTTGGGACTGGGGAAATTTTATTTCTAGGGCAAGAAGATTATCCTTGCATGATTCTGCAGCACATAATTTGAAGATTTCACAACACTGACTCATAGCAAAGCATCTGACTCAGTTAAGGCTCAGAGAGCTCCAGTTAAGCCAAGAATTCAGCTGACCTAAATCAGACTGGGGAAGAACTTAGCGGAGGACCAGGGAAAGATCCGCAACGCTGTATGTGAAACTGTCCAGTCTGCTCAGGAGGTGGCATCCCAGGACGGATGTGTGGCTGACTCCAGGGGCAGGTGCCAGGCTCATCTGCAAAGGTAGAGCGACAGCAGGCACCTGGACCAGGACTACTTCTTAAGCTCTTTGCAAGCCTGGACCTCGGCTCTCGTACAGAGGGCTCTTATCCCTCTCCTCTACGTCGTTCCCATGGCACCGCCATCTGCCTCTCATGCACCCACTGCGAAAGTGAGAACCCCCACCCGTACACGTCAAGATTGCCCTCTCCTGCCTCCAAGATATCTAGACCACCCCTTTCAGGGAATGGCTACAACACAGGGCATGCAAACACCTGTGAGTTACCCACATTGAACACGTGCAATTTAAGGGAGACCTGAAGGACGACCCCTTTTAATTAGGAATGACTCAATAAAAGAATAAGAAAATACTTTACATAGGTCGGAGGAACGCATTTACTTTTGCTTGTAGTTTCAGATAATACACGAATTCACTTAGGCATGCCTGTTTTAATTGTTGATGTAGTCTCAGGAGATGATAGGATGTGTTTCTGGATAGCGGGAAGGTGTTTACACGTAATCAACTCAACGTCCCAGCGACAACAGGCCTCTGGTTTCCATGCCCCGAGTAATGTGAAACAGCTACTTCTTCTCCAGGGCCGCTGAGAGCCCGGCGCGGGGGTCACTGCACTGCACTCGCTTGCACTTCTGGGCCTCGAGACAGTGGCCATAAAACCGCAAGTATTTGGATGAGCAGCATCTGACGCCGAGTGCTTTTCACCAAAGAGGATGAGTCACGGGCTTTTACGAGGGGCTCTGCCTCTAGCAGAGAGCAGGAAACCTGGAGCGAAACGGTCCCTCTGCCGGGAGAGGGTCAGGAGTAGCAGCTGTAGACCGCACCTGAATCCAAGCAGGTTTCACTGTGCAGGACGAAGCACCACTTGGCGAGGGAGGAAGTGGGCTGTGGCGGCCCCTTCTTTATCGTCCACAGCGACAACAGCAAGAACCAGAATGCCTGCTCTGAAGCTCACAATATTTGCATAACCCCGTGTTCTTGGCGTATTTCACCCCTCTGGGCATCATCGGGACTTTGTTTCATCGGAGCTGAGAACGACAGAAACATTTTCCTTAAATATCATTCCCATACCCGTATCTAATCACATTTAAATGTGGTTCCACACTAAGGCCATGTTGAATTGGAGCCTTGAATCCATGGAGTGGCAGGGGCTTGGAGAGCATCATTTATCTCTTCTCCGTGTGCTCGGCTTTCTCCTGCCAGCGTGTGTTTCACAGAAGCTATAGAATCGTGGCAACTTTGAAGGAGTATTCAAACAAATACTGAAATTCTGGAAGCAAAAACATTTTATTTCTTTAAGGTACCATGTTTGGGGAATTGATGAAAATTAAATAATGACATTTTTCCCAAAAAGATGTTTTTAAAAGACTTTTTAGGTTCTAGATTTCCTAAATAAATTTCCACCAATGATACTATTTTTAACTTTACTTGGAAATTTTGCCATTGTACATATTGTTTCGAAGCAATCAAATTGAGACTGAAACTATGAGGAGTACATCAAATAGTAAATTATTTCACTCTTTTGCTTTTTTGTATTTTAATTTAAATACGAATGTCTTCCATTTCTTCGGCTAGTACATAATGTTTTGACAAAGAAGAATGACAAAGAAGAAATACAGAAAAAGGAAAAATCTCTAAGCACTGAAAAAAACAGTATTTTTTAGCACAATATTCCCTCCAGATTTTCTGTCAGCATTTATGAAAGTAAAAGTAAAGCATGTAGGCTGTAAGAGAGCACATGTACGTGACTTTAAGTTCACAAAGAAAATGGTTTCTACGAAGAGATGGAAGAGCTGGTCTTTTCCACTTTAAATCAGACTTTGTGGCATTGTTCCATTCACTGCACCTTCTGTGTTCTTTGAAAGGACCAGGTCTGGGTGCAGCCAGTTCCCACTTAGGAAAGCTGCCCTTGGTAAACACCTTTCCTTCTCAGGATCTCTTTCTTGAAAGAGCCTCAGCTGATCTTCAGACTTAACTTGTCCCTGTTGAACTCGGAAGGTTGCACAGCTGACCACATCCACCCCTGGAAGGCATGGAAAGGCTTAGTTTCCATCCATCCCCAAATCTTGGTCTTAGAAGTCAATGTCTTCATGGATCTTTGGAAGGATAAATTTACCAAATGGATGGCAGAGTCTTTATCAGCTTTTAGCCAGGGACCACAAAAATGGGAATGAGTTTATACAAACCTGAAAAGAAAATATTGACCACAACCTGAAATGATTCTCCCATGCACCGACTCACTCCTACACCATACACACACACACACACACACACACACACACACACACACACACACACACACGCTGCCCTCCTTAGAAACTCTATAAAGTACCTTCATTTTGTGACATAAATTGATCACTCCCACCACACACACACACACACACACACACACACACACACACACACACACACACACACGCTGCCATCTCCAAACGGCCAGCAATAAGAGAGATAGAGCTTGTAATGCCGATAATGCTGGTGTTGTTTTGGAGGGAAATGCAGCCACGTAGTACTTTCCATTTATCTCCCCAGTATCCCCCCCTCATTTCACATTCACAGAGGAAACTTCACCCTTCCAACCCACTTCACTTCCCATCCTCAAATGGCTGTGTACGCCCCGGGTCCTTCCCCTCTTCCTGGGTACAAAGCTACACTGCATTTGCTACATCCCCTGTGATTTTGTGTTTTTCTTTTTACTTCTGCTTAGAGACAGTGAAGATACAGGTGTCTCTCCCCCACTTTAATGTTCTTCCTTTTTTGGCAGTGCATGTTTGTGGCACATAATGGTTACATTTGTAGCAGACTCCTCTGCCCAATATTAGCAGGCTGTAGTGGCACGAGCTTCTTCCCCTTTCCTAATTCGTCTGTGTTACACTGGAAGTAATCCAATCAGCTAAGTTCACTTCCAGCCAAGATCAACTGACTCTAGCTAAATTCCTTCCTTCTGAATTAACTGTTTGCTCTCTTCAGCAATGATACGTTTTGCCCTCATTCTACGGTCCTGCTTGCTACTTGTTACCAGCAGCTGTCCCAAGGCCTGCCCGGTTTCCCCTTGCCACACTTGTAATGAATAGACACTGGATATTCTGGGAGTTCTCGGTCTTTGCAGCCCAGAGCAGCTTAGTTCAGCCCAAGACTCAGTTTCTTTCCACTCTCTGTCTCTGCCTCTTTTTGATTCCCACTTTCCCGTCTCACAGATGTTGTACTGGCTTACAGGAGACAGGGACAGGTCTTGCAGGAATCTCCGGCAACGCCCATTCCCCTTGCCCTATATGCATTCATTGTGGGGAGATGGTACATGCAAACAACACATCTTAATACTTTTCTTCATCCCTTTTCCTTCCCTCCCTCCAACTCCCTCCATCTCTCCGCCCTCTTCTCATTTGAGAAAGATCCAGCTTCCTATTTCTTATCATATATCTGTTACTTTGCTCTTTATTTACATGTCAGGTTTCTCATATAAGAAAAACCGTATGATACATTGCAAATGGATGAGACCAAGAAAATTGCTAGCCAGAGTGGGACATGTGAAGCCACAGTGCAGAAGGAAATCAGGTCCCAGAGGCTGCATGGGGCTGGGTCTCTGTCCCTCCGACCTGCACTGAACTTCAACAACAGCACAAAAGTAGATCTCAATCGTGTTAAGGGTCTCAGTACACAGGCAGCTTGTCATAGCATTTGACCTGTCCTGATTAGTAAACTATCCCTTTTCCATTTAATTCTCTCCTTTCTTCACCACGCAGAAATTCTATCCAACACCAAACTAAAGTGCAGATAGGAACAGGAACTCCAAATAAGATGCCATGAAAGGAGTGTCCATTAGATGAAAAAATATCCTCACTTGTTTCATTTATTTGAATACCTAAGGCGTTATCCCAGTGACATTGATACCTATTGGCAAGTGAGTAACAATCAAGCAATCTATTATTCTTCGGATGTCTAGAAAGACAGGCAAAGCTATTTTATTCCTGAGGTAGTCTATCACAGCCAAGCCGGTAGGCGCATTCTAAAGCGTTTCTCAGCTGGAGTTATACTTTACATTGTCTTTGCTCATGACTCATCCAATGACCATTGTAAAACTACTTCCTTTTTTGCTACTATAATTCACTTATGAGAATGGAGACACTTCTGCACTAGGATAATGACCTCAGCCTTCCACAGAGAAGAGAGAAAGGAGATGAGATCATCTACCAAAAGTACATAACCATAATTTCAGAACCACAGAAGTGTTAAATCATGTTAGACCACTCACTTTAGTCTTGCTAGAAATTTCCACTGCTCTACAGGATAATAAACTATTCCACAAACCAGAGATATGTGGGAAAAGAAGGAAATTCAAGTAGCCAAGTGGAATTAGCCTTATCTTGTAGATATTACTAAATTTTCTACATTTAACCTTTGTGAGCAGCATACTACAACTCTTTGGGGATGAAAAACACAGGGAACTCATTAGAAACTTAAACACTGTTGAACACACTGGAATTTTCAACCATTGTTTTTAGCTAGAAAAGTATAAAATAATAAACTTAGATGTTCCAAGTGTGGCCTTTGGAACTCTCTTTGTTGATGCTATCGTGAACACACATATTAAAAGTGAAATGGAAGGTGAATAGTTTACAGGGTAAAGAAATATTTTCCATCTTCACAATCTATGGTTTCAGGACTCCCTTAAGGCCTTAAAATGAAGTCTACTCGGTGGTCTCAACTCTAACCCCTGGAGAATTGTACTCCACATCTCCAACACAAAACACCTGATTCTGCAGAATTTGACACTTCTCTGCAGCCTCCACACAGAAGAAATGGAGGACTTGACATGCATGGAAATTAAATCATCTCCCACCCCTGGAGACATGCTGTCCTTCCAGGTCAGGGTCACTTGAAGGTCAAATGATGGAGTTCACATTTCAACGAAGTCTGTCCTAGCTGTGAGTCAACAGAAATCACATCTTCCTGAGCTTGGGAAAGTGTGTGACATTTTATGTGATCCATCAAAAGCACAAATAGAATAAACACATGAAGGAAATCAGCTTAAAGGAAAACATGGCTTTGTGTTATCAGACTAGGTGATTACAATTCGAGTTTCCTCTGAAGGGTAAGTTTCTCATGAATTCACAGATGCATAAATAAATTCTCTGGCAGTCATAAAGAGTCAGCCTGTGGTGGCAAAGATTTACTCTTACCTTTCCATATAATCCTCACCGAAACGTAGGAGTCATTTGCTTTGTTTTGTTCATTAGTAACTCCCAACCGCAAATGAGGTTAGAATGGCTTTACCTGCAGTGAAAACCAGGAAGACAGTCAGGATTCACTATGATAGAAATATAGAAGTTCCTTAAAAATGAGATGATCTGGGTTAATTATTGTTATTCATGGGTGTCCAGTCAATCCATCATTACATTGGGTACTTAAATGTTGCATATTTTCAAAGAGAGCTTATCGCTAAACATAGGCTTTTTCCTGTCCACCTTAGCAAAATCTCTTTCTCCTTTGACATATCCCAGCCACCTTCAGCTAAAGCAAGAAAGTTAAAAACAGATATAATCCTTGCACACCAGGATGTTTTCATCTCATTCAGAATATGTTACATTCCCCACAGTAGGCAAAGCTTGGGGCACTTCATGAGTTTAGGAAATTATGCCTAGAAACAGAGGGGTTTATTTCAGGGCCTTTGAAGACCCCCAACTCTGAGTGCAGATTAGCAAAGTCTTCAGAATTTCTTTTCTATTCTACTTAGTCCTCTGAGCAGCTTACTCTGTGCCTCCGTTCTTACTCAAGAGAAAAGCTTTCTTCTCTCTGTGGAGTTTAGAGAACACGAATCTGCGAACCCACAGCCCCCACGGAAGAACCAGAAGTGAAGTAAATGGAACATTCTTTGAGTAACAGCAAACAGACAAGATGAGATCTGTGCTTCTTTAGAACTTGAACTACTCTTCCAATAATGTGTAAGTAGGGTTAAAACCATGTCCTTCTCACCAAGGGCTTTGGTCAACAGCACTCATATTTAATTATCTGCCAAAAGAAACTGTCAAAATTCTTGTCACAAGAATTTTACGACTTGGGCCTCCCTAGTCAACACACATGACTATGTAAGACTTCTTACTTTTAGAATTCACTAGACAAAACTAGTCTCCTAAGAAAATAAGATACAAAGAAAAGAAAAAAAAATTCCACAAACACATTAACAAAGGCAGTATAAAGACAACACCTAAGGTTGCCTAATTATCTCCTAATAAGTTCTCTTTTCTGCTGACTAAATGAAAATGCATTTTGACCAGTAGACACATAATATACATTAATATATTAATATATTATAATTAATATATTATAAATATGTCATAAAATGACTAATATTTGAAATTGTTGATTTCAAAGAGAAAGCTTATATTATAATTAATATATTATAAATATGTCATAAAATGACTAATATTTGAAATTGTTGATTTCAAAGAGAAAGCTTATATTATAATTAATATATTATAAATATGTCATAAAATGACTAATATTTGAAATTGTTGATTTCAAAGAGAAAGCTTATATTATAATTAATATATTATAAATATGTCATAAAATGACTAATATTTGAAATTGTTGATTTCAAAGAGAAAGCTTATATTATAATTAATATATTATAAATATGTCATAAAATGACTAATATTTGAAATTGTTGATTTCAAAGAGAAAGCTTCTCTTTTTCACATCTGTAGCTCAGCAGCACATTGGATCAAAGGTGATTTTTTCTCATCTTCTTCCAAGCAGGGTTTCCAAACAACCTGTTTTTGGGATTTCTTTCTATAGCAAGTTTTTCCTAGAATAGGTTTAGGTCCCAGCCCTAATCTACCTCACTGGAGAATCTGAAAATCATTATCCTCATGGCTTCTTGGGCTACAGAACATTGCCCAAATGTGTGCAGGGATAAGCAAGCCCTTTCCAGTAAAGATTGCAAAATCCTCCCAACACACAGCGAAAATCTGTCTAGGCAGAAGCAGCCTTGCAAAACTGTGCCAAGCAGAGAGCCTAATCTCTCTAGGAGGACCGGGTGAGCTGACATTCTGTGCTTTAAATGAGATGAAATCTTGTCAAAGTGCACAACCACAGAAAGTTTGTGTTATCGAAAGAAACCAAATAAAACATATTACTTCCTCCCTTCTTTTAGTTGAAAAGTAATAACAAGTAATAAGTGCTGATAATCAAAAATAGAGAAATAGTTACCTTTCCATATCCCCCAGCCCTCACTGGAGGCAACCCACCCAAAGCATTTCTATGCATTGATAAAGAGGAGTAACATCTTACTGCATTTGAATTTTACAACAAAGTGCCGTGGACTGAACAGCCTAGAAATGTAAATTCCAGCAGCCAGAGGTTGGCACTTCCAGAGCCCAACAAGGACATGTTTACTGATTCACATACAGCACCTTCTCCCTGTGTCCTCCCGACATGAAAAGGACAAGGAAAATCTCTGAGACTTTCATAAAAGGGCCAGTGATTTTGGAGGCATTAATCTAAAAACTCGTACTATGAAAAAAATCATTAATCCCACTCATGAGGACTCTCCCTTCATGACATAATCAGCTAATATCATCACCTTCAGGGTGACTATTTCAATCCATACCTTTGAAGGGGATATTTGTTTGAACCATAGAAGATATAAAAATAATAACAGAAGTTTCTATAGCACTTGCCATGTGTCAGGATTTGTAACTCTTTCATCTATCCTAAGCTATTTAGAACCTACACTCATGACTTGCTTTTATGAGACACAATTTTTAATCTGACAACATATTTTAGACATATTTCTATGGCAATGGTAAAGGTAGAAGGAATGCCAATAATTCTATAAAATGTGGTGTATATTAGTTAAACCATGACTTATATTTATCACATTTCTAAACTTTACGTTAGAAATGGGAGAACAGACCAGACTTACACAATCATCTGTTTAGATTCCCTTTGAAAATGTGTAGCAGATGCAACCAAGAGCAGGTGTGGACCACACAACCTTTCTCCAAAAGATTACTGAGTACCAGGAAGGCTAACATCTGTTGACTCCCACCCTCTGACCTTTTGAGAAACAAAACAGGTCGGGTTGTTAATGAAAATTGGTAAAAATGAGTTGAGTCGAGAGAGAAAGAAGAAAAAAGCAATAAAAGCACTGTAAATTAATTTGCAGGGTATTTCCAGACTACAAAAATAAGTTCACTAGATGTGGTGAAGAACAAATCAACCGAAGCTCAGGGCAGATCTGAAAACAGTGACAGAACAGCCAGACTGCAAAGGACTTGGGTAACTTCAGGGGAGATTTTCATCTCTGTAGCTTCCTGATGCTAAACAATGGAAAATGTGAATAATATGCTTAGCACAGACGACCATGACCCTCAAATATCAGACTTAATAGTCTCATTTCATATTTCATATGCTTTCACAAGGTTCCAAAGAACAGCAAGTACATTTTTCCTACAGATGAATTTTTTGGCACACTCGCAATGAATAGAGGAATCCACAAGCCACGCTCACTCACACATGGAAAGAGGAAAAGCTAAGGTCATTGGCTAACAGGTTGACAAACTGTAGTGCTGCCAGGAGCTGGTTTTCATGGAATTGCCTTGCTGTGTATTGAAAGGCCAGAGAAAAATGTGTGTGTGGTTTCTCTCTGTGGATCGCATCCACTGGAGTATAGGATTTCAGAAAACAGTGCTATCTTATTTTAAAATCTGTTATGCTTATTCCTTGTGTTTAATTACATATATCAGCTTAATCTGATGGTGGAAAGCTCACCTGGGTATTCCTGAAAGGACTGTAGAGCTTTAGGCTCACAGGTGTACTGCAAGGTAGCAGAGCATGTGCTAAGTGGGCACAGGGTCTGGTTCCAAAATGCATCCTTCACAAGAAGCACTTGAGAGCCAAGGAGTCCAAGAGTCACCTTGCCAGGGGCCTCTTAATAGAAGGGGTGTGTGTTACATACTCTCCCAGTGACCACTTGAGAGAGCACCCGCTCCTATCCAGGAGGTTTGCAGAGGAGAAGGCTGCTTCTTTTACCCAATGGCTTGGCTTCCTTATTCTATTTCTTTTTCTGTCAAATTTGGTCTACCACAGCAACCAAGGAAGAATAATTCCAATCCTCTTCTCATAGTTTGTTTCTATTAAAAAAAAGACTGCTCTAAGTATTGCCTACTGTGTTAGAGGCTTAGAAAGCCTAGCCCACATTTGTAGTCAAAGAGAAAATGGCAACTATTAAATACAAGTACCTGTGTTCATGCCTAAATTGGCCTCAGAGTACTCCTGCTTTGGGCTACTGTATGCAACCATCCTGGTCAAATAGAGAGGCTGTGGATTTCCCAACATTCAGCCCACTTCGACAACTACAGCCTTGGTGGGTGTCGGGACACATGCTTGAAATCCCAGCACTCAGCAGGCTGAGACAGGAGGATTGCCATGAGTTTGAGGCCAGCCTGGGCTACACAGTGAGCTCAAGGCCAGCTTGAACTACATAGCAAGACCCTGTCTCAAAAAGAAGAAAGAAAAAGAACAAACAAGTCCAGTCTTTAAGGTCAGTGCAGCAGAATGATTGAGGAACACAGTGTGAATGTCTTGGCTACATTCAGGTTATCATCATTGTATCCTCGTTACATGGGCAGGATTGGATATTAGAACATCTATCTGACATGAGAAGACAGGATTTATAAATTTGGTCAGCAGATTCAAATGAAGAAATAATTTAAAAACAAAAATCTCAAAGCTCATGTAGGAGGGCAATCGCAGTATATGGACTAGAATATGTGCTGTCAAAGCGAGCACAATATCAGCTAGAATTATACAGTAGATGCTAAGGAAGCGATATCTAACTATTGCTTTTGTTTTCTACTGGCTTGAAAACATGCTAGCAATTAATATCCACAAAAACCTCATCACATAGGTAGTAATACTCTGTTTACAGAACAAAATTGAGTCTCAGAGAGGTTCAGAAGCCTCACCGAGAGCAATTACTTTTGAGTAAGAATACTAGGAGTGGAAACACATCTTCTATATTTTACTCCAGTGATCCTCTGCCCCCTATGTCACTCAGTTTGCGGTGAAACTGTGAAAAGCACAGAAGGTTAATTCAGGAGAAGGTTGGGATTTGTGGCGCTCCAGTGATTTGTCTAAACTAGGTATTAAAAATGGCTGTCTGAGATGCTGAAGCCACTAATGACTTGATTTATTAATACTGGACTCTCTTTATCTTCCTTGAAATTCCCCAGGTTGTACCATGTGGAATAGCCCAGAACCTGAAATAGGATCTCTCTCAATTTCATATATAGGAATGAGAAATGAGTCATTGCCTGTTGTTGACACCAGAGATCTCGGGACTTTTGTTAGCCTCTGGAGATAATCTGCTTCCCAGTGTTGAAAATGTTCAACAAAAAGAATTCAACTTCCCGGAAGAAAACACTGATTTTCTTTATATATTTATTAGAGGTATTTAGACTGATTAGTATTTAAATTCCTATTAAATTCCAATCAAAACTTACACATAAATGCCCAAGGTCAGAAGAAAATTAGATTACTATCCAAAAGCAAAAATAAAACCCCCCAAAATACTTCATAATCATATCAAATAACATTTTACAACTCTGATCATTAGTGAAAGCATTTTTGGTATTCTGTGTTTGAGTTCATAAAGGTATTCATACAACTCTTGCTCTTTGGAATAAAGTGTTTCCGATTCTTTAAGATGATACTTTCTGTAGTTTGGATCTATCGCATCCCCCAAATGTGGCACCGTTGCAAGTGCGGCATCCTCAAGGGTCTTTAGGGCATTAGGGCACACCCAGAAAGGGACTCTGCAGCCCCAACCCTTCCTCTCTCTTTCTTTGTTTCCTGGGCATTAGCTAAGGCTTTGCTCCACTCCACCGATCTGCCACAATGTGCTACCTTAGGCCACCAGAGCAACAGCACCAACTGACTATGGACCAAGACCCCCAAAACTCTGAGCCCACAGTTTCTGAAGCAACTACTTCTCTTCCCAAGCTCCTTATCCCAAGTGTTGGTTATAGTCATGAGTAGCTGACTAGTGTGGTGTCAGACCAGGGGGTCAGACAAGGGGTTTTCTGCAATTTACTGAGAGAATGTGTGTTTTGTTCCCAATGGATGGTGAAAATTTATGTGCTATCAACATTCGTGTTCACTACTTCTCAATTTTGTCAATTTAATAAAATAAAATGTCACCTTAGGCTGGAGGTGACACTTTCTTAAAATTTCTTTTGCAAAATTTAAGCAAATAAAATCCCACATTCATTAATTTGGTCAATAATGTCTATATGAATATATATATATATATATATATACACACACACATATACACATACATATACATATATATATATAATTTTCATAGTCTAAAGATAGATAAGTCTAAAGATGTGTCCTCTTCGTTTTGCTTTTTCTTTTTTTAAGTGTTGCCCATGAGCAGCATAGAAAAATGAGATTCATACACAGCTAGTACCTATTTTGATGATTTTCATCCCCTACCTCCTCCTCTCCCTTCACCACCATTTCCCTCACCATCAGTAGAAGACCGCCTTCCCCTCCCTTCTTCTCTCTCCTTCGTTTATGTATTTATTTTATTTGTATATTTTTTAGATTTCTTATATAAGAGCAAGCATGTGATTTTTAAACTTTCTGAAACGGCATTATCTTGCTTAACATGATGGTCTCTGGTTCCCTTCATTTTCCTGCAGATGATTTATTTTATTTTTCTTTGTGGCTGAGTAATGCTTCCTTGTGTATAGATGCCACATTTTCTGTGTCCATTCATGTTGACGGGCGTCTAGCCTGTGTTACTCTTGTGAATTGTGACTGTAAGCACTGTAAGCTTGGGTGTGCTGTGCTCAATGTCATGCTGACTAATTCTGTGGGGAAAATACTACGGAGAGATGTAGCTGGATCTAATGATATACCTGCTTTTAGTTTTTTGAGGTACCTCCACGCTGATTTCCGTAGTGGTTGTGTATTCTCACAAAAGTGTAGAAGGGCTCCTTTTGGCTCACTCTCACCAGCATTCTTTTTTTTTTTTTATACCGGGGATTGAACTCGGGTCCTTATGCTTGCAAGGCAGGCCACCGAAACGCTGAGCTAAATCCCCAGCCCTCGCCAGCATTTTTGGCAATAGCCACCCTCGCTGAAGTGAGGCAACATTTCAATGTAGTTCTGAGTTGCATGTCCTTAAGATGTTGACCATTTTTCATATACTTATTAGCCATTTTTAATTCTTCTTTTGAAAACGTTCTATTCTGATCACTTGCCCGTTTATTGATTGGGTTGATAGGGTATTTTGTTGTTAAGTTTTCTGAGTTCTATGTATATATGCTAGATACTAATCTTATATAAAAAGTGTAGCTACGAACATTTCTCTCCCATTCTGTAGGCTGTCTTTTCATTCTGTTGATTGTTCCCTTTATAATGCAGACAACCTTAAACTCCATGTGATCTTATTTGTTGATTCTGCTATTATTTCCTGTAGTCTGGGAGATCAGTTCAGGAAGTCCTGAGTGTGCCTAGGGCTTTGAGTGTTTCCCCTGTTTTCTTCTAGGAGCTGCAGAGTTTCCAGAGTTCTATCAAGGTGTTGGATCCATTTTTGATCTAATTTTCATGAGAGGGTGAGAGATGAAGACCCACTTTCACTCTTCCGTGTGTGATGCCCAGTTTTCCTAGCACCATTTGTAAAAGAACCTGACTTTTCTGCAGTATATGTTTTTGGACCCTGTGTCTGCTTTGGTTCCCTTCTGTGTCTTCTGTTCTGTTCCTCTATTGTGTCTGGTTTTGTGTCATAGCCATGTTGCATTTCTTACTGTGGCTTTGTAGTATAAGTGAAATCCAGTATCGTAATGCCTCAGTGTTGCTTTTCCTACCCAGAACTGCGTTTTATTCAGGACCTTCTTTTCCAGGTCTTTTGTGCTTACATATAAATCTTACAACTTTTTTTTCTGATTCAGTGGAAAATGTTGGTATTTTGATAGGTAGCTCATTCATTCTATAAATCGGTGGGGAAAAGCCCAGGTTTTTCACCAAAACCTTTAAACGTACTCATTCCAAGATTCACATTAGAAGCTAGTTTTATGACGGAGGTAACCCTATTTAATTTCTTCTTTCAAAATTGTGTACATTGTTCAAATCATGTTTGTAGTGAACTTTAAAACATCACCAATGGATTCTCTCAGTGTCAGGGCAACAGTAGGGCAAAGTGAGAACAGACTCAAAAGAAACAAATGCTGTAATTCAGCTAAGAGACCAGCTTTGGTAGAAGTTTTCCTTCTCCTCAAGGTTCCTCTGTTTCTGTTGTCACCACATGGCCCTGAGTTTATGAGATAAATATTTAACTGCAGCCTCTACATAGCGGGTACCTTCATTCAACTAAATCTAGACTTGCTGAAGAGTGGATCACCAATTTTATTTAGCCTCAAATCACCTAAAAGAAGTTTCTATAACGAGATGGTGCTTAAAATAGTAGAATTTTGTCAATTAATTCTGATGCCTTATACTTGATTTCAATGAAACAAAATCTTCTCCTGAAGTTCAGGGCACTCAGCCATCCTCCGAGTCATTGGATTATGGTAAGCATTACATACAATCCCAAATGCTGAAATCCTTCCGACACTCTGCTTTTGGCAATTTAGCCTTATGGTGAGTGTAAGGACCACTTGATGGATGGTCCTGAACAGGAGTTATGTGATCTCTGGCCTCTGTGTGATAGAAAGCATTTTTTGGAAAAACAATGTCTTGGATAATCCATCATGAAATGATCTTTCAATTGATCTGTTGTGACTCCAGTCTTCCTGCACCAGCATAAATGTGCTTCAGATCATGTTAGTCCTAGCTCAGATTCTGCTTTTGGAAATCACCCTTCCTTGCCAGCTGGAACAAGGCCTCCTCGAGTTAACACACACACACACTGAAAAGCCAGGACCAGATACGGACGAGCTATTTGTTGAACACAGATCATGTGTGTGGATGCAGCAGATGTGGAAATGCTCCTACAGCCAGATCCAGAGTGCAGGCGGGAAGGACCCAGAGGGCTTGCTGTGACCCAACCAGGCTATGGGAGTCTGAGGCCAGCTGTTCTCGGTACCAACAGTTAGCGCTGAGGGGTCGTGTAAGTGGGAGCTCTGTTTCATTTTTGTTTAAAGGCAACACATCACTGGCCAAATAGCTAACAAACATGCCCTAACAGTGTTTGTGTAGGTGAAAATCAGCAGGAGAAAGATCTTGGAAAGTTAGAAAATAGAAAACCTATTGCCACTCGAATTGCTTTTTGGCATAGAGAAGTCTTCATTTCTCTTTTGGCTGTGGTTTCACCATCTTGAAGAAGCCAAATTGTCAGTGTGCGAGTTACTTAATTACTTAGAACACAATTTTCAAGTCACTTACTGCTTCTCTGCTTCAAATACTGCTCAGTGCACAATCTGTTTGCAGTAATAATAGGAATAAAAGTTCTGTGCGTCTCGCTAGCTAAATGGGTGCTGATACGAGTCCTGCTGTATTTACTTTGCACCTGAATTCCACTGTGGTGAGGGTATAAGAGAGTCATATTCCAAGAAAGGGTTCCAAATAGCATTCTGGCAGATGAAAAACAGTGCAAATCTAGTTCATTTTTATATTAATTTATAGGCAGACTTGTCCCAAGCCCCTTGGGCATCTTAGCAAAATTAGGAAAGAGAAAAATAACTACAGACACATCCAAGAGAAACATATCCAAATGCAACCAAGATCAGGAGCTCAAAATAAATAGTGCTATAATGAATACTGCAAACTACAAGAGAAAGACAAAGCTTTAAATTATTCAGAACCCTTGAGGCTGAAGATGTGATTAACTAATTAAGAGTTGCAGAGAACTTTGAAACTTTAAGGCTTCTCTGAAGGGCAGTGTTTGGAGTAGAGCAGGATTTGGCAGAAGCTTCCTTCACAGCCTGCCCTCTCCTGGTTACAGCCAGCAGGAATAATTTCAGAGCTTCAAGTTGCTCCCAGAGACTAGAACAGGACTCACAGAAGAACATATAGTGTTTATTTCAAATATTTTCAAAATAATTAATACATGGGCTGGGGATTTAGCTCAGAGGTTCTACCACCTGCTTCGCAAGCTCAAGGCCCCAAGTTCGATCCCAGGTACCAAAAATAATAATAATAATAATAATTATAATAATAATTAATACAAATCAGCAGATCTATTCTGCAGGCAAAAGTAAATACAGAATTTCATCCTTAATACAAAGAAGCTAATGGTCTTAGACAGGGAAGTGAGAAGGGTGAAAATCATGACAATAAATGAAAAGAAGAAAAAAGTTTTAGTCTATTAGAAACTAATCTATCACTTACACTGATCAACTGAAAATGGAAGCAGGAAAAGGCTTTTTCATGGTAGTGTAAGCGTATAAGTCATCTTAATCTCATAATTTATCTACAAGGAATCTTTGATTCAAACTCATTTCCTGGTGTTCCAGTCTGAATTTAAGCACTAAAGCCCTCTTTACATGAGGTGAAAGAAGACAAAAGAATAAGCCAGCAAATTGCTTAATATTTTTTATGTGTTGTCCACCATGAAAATCATTGATTGAGTCTTCTTCTGTTCCCAAGCTCTTAGACTACCTAAGAAATCAGTGCTTGATTTGGAGTAAAACCAAGAAGGTGGCACTGCCCTCGGTGCCATACATAAAAGATGTCATGAGGGAAACCTAGGGCCTTGCCAAAGAGTCCATCGACAGCCACGTGGTAGGGACCACAGCCCAGGCACAGCTGCTGATTTGCCACCACCATGGGGAGAGCACAGAGCAGCAATTTCAACAAGCTTAGCCTTCTGTGCATGGCAGAGATTTGATTGTGGAATCCAAGGGGAACAAAACTCAAAATGTGGCATGTGCAGACCTGCCCAAGACTTAACTGAAAAGACTGGGACCTTGGCTAACACCAGAAAGTAGTATTTCTGGCTTTTTCATACTTAAATTTAACTTGCCTGTTTTATAAATATATTTATAGAGAGATTACGTTGTTTATATAATAGCCCTCCAGCATATCTAAATAGAAGAGCCACATGTGCACAGCTATGCTTCTCAATGAAATCTTGAAGCAAAATTATCAAAACTTTAATCTCTGAAGCAGATTCCAGGACTTTCTGGCCCAGCTTCTCCTGCTCACATCATGTTATAATTAGAAGCGTCTGTTTTAGCCTCCGTGTAGTTGTAAGTTCCAGGAAGGTGGAAGTCATGCCTCTCTCACTCCTTTTTATGTTTTGAGTACCATGCACAGTGCCTGACCATAGTTTTAATAAATAAAATTTGGAGGAAAAAATTAGGAGAGAAAAGGGAGCAAAAATAATCAAAAGCTTAGGACTGAAACGTGCCATTCACTACCCGTGGCCATCATGTGAGTGTGGGGTGCTCTGGGCATCGAGAGCTCCGGGCGGGCTTTGAGTGGCAAGAACAAAACCTTCACAAGGTGCCCTTTGAGCCTCATCATTTCTTTATTATAACTCCCACCACGTTTTATTTCCATGCCTGTTCGCATATGAACATCACTCCACCGAGACTATGTGTCACAAAGGGGCTCACTACTGCTTACTCGGATGGCGTTCTGTGTCACTTTGTAGGGACCCTAGAATACAGATGGTGCTCAGTGAACAGTGAGTGAGGGATTTCTATTGCTGTACAAGGTTTTGTGGAAAAAGGCTGCATTTATTTGTCAAATTTTCATCCCAGATATAAATATAAATATATATCCTTCTGGACAAATTGACAAATGTACAGAGAGAACTCCTATATATAGAAAAGCATGGACGACTGGATTTATTATGAATTGATCAGTTTATACATTACATTACTCAATATAATATTTAATGGAATAATAATCTAATTAATTCAAAAATGCTTAATTCTCAAATGTCTTATAATTGTGAGAAATTTGAAACCATCTAAATGCAAAGCAATCAGATAATGGCCAAAATGACCCTAAACAGTTACTTGAAGGAAAAAAAAAATATATATATATATATATATTATGCATGCATACACACCCACACACAGACACACAGATAGAATTTTGAAAGCCACTCAGAAATGCTCAAAATAGTAAAGAATCTTCTTTGATAAAAGGATATATATTCTAATGTGTGATAATGTAATATCTGAGTGATTTGGGCTATATCATAATTTTTCCATAATTACAATTTGGCTCTTTCATAATTTCACCTATAGAATGGGAAACAGAGCTTCCTTTCCAGTGGTATAAACTTATTTATAGATGAAAATAAATTTTGTCCTCATAATCTGTAAACTCAGTTATTTGAGGTACTTTAGCTTCTGATTTATAAGAACACCTATTTCCTCTTAGTAGGGATTAAATAATGCTTATTTATTCAGAAAGTATAGAAGGGAAGGAAACTAATGTTTTGAAGACTGCAATGTGACTAGCATTTTGTTTGTTCTGTTTTCTGAGTATTGGATTAGATCTTGTTCTTTTTCCTTATTCTCTGTATGAGTAGAAAACAATGAACAAAGTCATCTCCCCAGGGCATCCTGCAGAATGACACAGTGATCCTGTAACTTCCCACCCTGTCACTGGCACCCAAGCCACATCTGTTGATCAGGGACTTGGAGTGGTTTGCACATCGTACAATATACCTTAGAGTTGTTTTAACACAGAAAAGTGAGAAGGATGCCTAGCTCCCTTCTCGACAAACTGAAATAACATCACATTCTTGGCAGGGAGGCAGTCAGGAGAGAAAAACAAATACCTGCCAAGAATTCAAGCTGGGAAGAGTGGCTTTGCCGCAGGGCTAAGAGGTGCCCTGTGGTTAGGACTGAACATGAGTCAGCACCGCTCCGCTATTATTTTTAAAACTAGCAAGCTAAAGGAATGCACTAACAAGAACATAACAGGCAAGAACCGTGAAGCAATGGTCCCACCAGGCATTGAGCAGGCACTTGCTAGAGGACCTATATGTAGTTTGGAGTCCACAAACTAAAGAAGGATAAGAAAACTTGGAGAGGAATGAGAGAAAAACAACAAAAGAGATTAAAAGTTCAAATAAAGGGCCCTATGAGGAATTGTAATTCATGGAAAAGAGCCTGCAAACTGTGTCCTTCCTGATTGCTCCTATAGTGACCAGTTCCCCCCATAAACTCAGCACGTGTTGAGCAGATTTTGCAATTGTGCTTTGGGCTCCTCGAAGCCTTTAAAGACAAAGGAGTACAACATACTTCAGGTTGGCAGAGATAGGTCAGAGAAAAATATTAGATCTAATTCTTCTGTTAGTTTGCTGAAAAAAATAAAGCTTTGCATAACCATCTACAGAACATCCATTACTGGGTACCTTAAATGTAAGATAAATTTCCTGTCAACTCTTTCTCAGATCTTTCTTGTCTTATTTGCCAGCATCACTGTCCCGTCACCCAAGGCCGTGGCAAGCCTCCCTTTACTTCCCCTCTCCCTTACTGAGTGTATCAACGAACCATGAAGTTCCAACCATGTGACCACTGGCAGCTCTGTGCCACCTCTCTGTTCCCTGTGCTCCTGCTTCTATCTTCGTCAGGACCTCTGCATCTCTTCCTTGCAGGATCGCCCTCATCCTAACTGCTTGTACTAACATCGTTCTTCCTGTCTTCAAACTCCTTCTCCATGCTTCCCTTCTAAAATAACACGTTCAATTACATCTCTCCCTGATTTAAGATTTCCACTGGTTCTCTGCTTCTTAAGGGGTAAAACCAAAGCTGTGTGGCATGACGCGTAATACCCTTTTTGTCCCTAAACCAGCTGCTGGCCTCAACCCCTTTACTTGGCTTTCAGAGTCCTGTATTCCAGCCCTAAGGAAACTCCTTGCCACTTCCTGCTCCTGTTCTGCTCTCTGTTTGTGTCTTCATAATTTTCTAGTGACTTTTTTTTAATGTCTGTCCCTTTTCTGCCTTCTAGATTTCTGTACACTGGCATTTTTCTCAAAACTCAGGTCAAATGTTACGTGTCTTCAAGGAATCTCATAAAACTCATGCCCCAAATCTAGATTAGATTCCTTGCCTGTGTGCACCTAGTGGTTGTGTCCTTCAAGACACTTTGCTATCCCACTTTCTGTCCTATGAGTGTCTCGCCATTCAACCTGCAGGCCCTTGAGATGAGATAAGACATCTGGTAATTATTATACCTCTGTTACCTCAATGTCCTTTAATAAAATTCTCCCCAGTAGACTCTAAGTGTCTTAAGTGAATCACTATTTTATTATCCACCTTTGTATTTTGTTGAATAAAACTTGGAAGAATAAGCAAATTAGCATCCATAAATTGTGATACTTGTAAACTGTTCAGATCTCTCACAAGTTCTTATTTGTGAGCTGAGTTTAAAATCCACTATTAACATGAAGATTGGACTCCACGTAAACTACAGCATACCTCAGAAACATAATCCAACCTGCACTGGCTCTCACCTGCAGGGCAGCAACTCAGCCTAGAAAAGTTATCATCAACCCAAACACATCTGTGAAGCTGGCACAAGTGGTACAAGGAACAGTTAGACTCAAAATATGTGTACTGCTTTCTTAGCAAAACATAAGACAAACATTGGCAGCAGTTAGGCTGCTAGCGGCCAGATAACCCGGGGAAATACGCACACCTTCAACCATTCATCCACAGGTAAATAAATTATATTCTTTAGAAGTTTTCTCACTGATGTACAAAAATACCACTACAAATCAATATTATTCCAGAAATTGAAAATTCAAGATATAGAACAATATAAAAAACCAGTCCATTCGGGGACTGAGGATACAGCGCCACGCTGAAACACCTGCATAGTATACATAAGGCCCTGAATCCAAACCCCAGCACCAACTGATTAATTAAAAAATCCACTAAAAAAAAATCCAAAAAGAAAAAAGAAAAAACATTTTTCATCACATCCATCAATTATGAAAAAAATTATAAATGAACTTATTTAAATATTGACCTAATTTATAATTTACTAGTAATTCTATGATAATAAAAATATTATTGTTTGTATAACAACTCCAGATCTGCTGAACATTTGATTCTCTTCAATTAATACTAACTGATAGATTTAATTTGCATATAAATGAGCTTATGCTCATATTTCCAATTTGGAAAATAATCTATGCTGGTAATTCTTAGAAAATACTTCCAGTTTCCTTCTTGCCTGCATGCTTCCTTTGAAGATAAGTAACTAAACATTCATGAAGAAATTATATTTCCTACTCATTACATTACATATCAAGTTTTAAAATATAATTTAAATTGTAGGTAATAAAGATTTTCAATTTCAGCCATTGCCCAAAGTTTTAACAGAGGTATCATGAACCTGCAGTGCATTGTACAAATCCTGTATATAGTTTCAAGAGTTTTGAAAAATAGCCAAACCTATTTAGCTACCCTCAGACCATTGCTGTGGTATATATTTCTACATTGATTTCTATTTCATTGCTTTCAAAAATGTTTCATAGTTTAATTAAAGAAGTTTTCTACATATTTTATTAAGTTTTTCCCCACTTTGCATTTTAGGATGATATTGCTAATGTCATTTCAAAATCTGATTCTCTAGTTGCTTGTTACTGGTGTTCACAAACGTGATTTGTTCGATTATATTTGCATCCCATGCATTGCTAGGTTCATTTATTAGCTTTCAGCTTAAAGTATGGCTGTCGGTGTCACATGAGGTGGCTAAAATTTGAGTAAAAACCCACAGACTTATTTGTGTGAAGAATCAAAAGACAGAATTCAAGAGATCAAAGCAGCTGGAAAAAGAAGAAGGGAGTTTGGGAAGGAGAGAGCCAGGGACTGGAGGCTTCGAATTCTGTGGATAATTCTCCTCCAAATTCCTAAATTATGCAGATTCCAAACAGACCAGCTAGAAACTGGAGAGAGTTCAGTGGCTGGCCATTACAGGGAAGCCAGAGTTTGGAGTTGGACTCCAGCCATGCCAGCCTTCTGCTAACCCAAGAAGAAATCGATATTCTTTGAGGAACATAGGATCTCCACAATCTCATGATATACTCTTTGACTTACACATGGAGCTTTTTTCTGTTAGGTCAACTCCAAAGAGGAAGTTCAGGTCTCCAAATAAGAGAAATAGATGTAATTTTTATCACTATTTTCAAATTTCTCACATCTAAAAACATATGTGTAACAATTGAGCAAAACAATGTCTGGATCCCCTACTCAGCAGCTGACACTAAGCTTTTTTATCTGTCCCACCCCAATAAAGCAGGATTGAGGTTGGCCTTTGGGAATCCTAAAACCTATGACATAATGCAAGGAGGGACTTACTCTGGAATGGCCAGAGAAACAGTGCAGGCAACATATTATTAAATCTTAAGTAAATGATAAAATAATTCCATTAAAAATCCTTTCTAACAAATATTTTTCATTAAAATTTAATTATATCATAACTTTTAATGAGGAATAGGCAAGGAAAGTTTCCCACAGTATGTGTCCCATATACCTTAAATCTCCTATAGTATAAGTCAACATTTAAAATACAAGTCTATGGGAGAAAGGCCTATTTTAGTCTACTTGTTCCATTTTAACAGAATATTAAAGCAGTGGATTAACTGAAGCACTGCTTGCTAGATGGAGATGGCTTTCTTTCTGTAGCACACCACATAATGAGCAAAGAATCAGTCCATTTGGTTCACAGTCAACCACTTTTCTCCAGAACCAGGTATTTCCCCAAATAGATAGGTTAAGAACACGATTCCATTACTATTCCTTATGTTCCGTTTTATCCTCAGAAGTTGTCTGCTCTCAAGTGCCCCTACATATCCATCATTCTTTTTAGTCTTCAGTGTTTCTAGTCACCTAAGAAAACTACATTTGTCCTTTTTCAATTCTTTAACTTCAAAATCACAACCAAGTGGGAGTGCCGGCACACACCTGTAATCCTAGCAACTTTGGAGGCCGAGTCAGGAGAATCACAAGTCCAAGGCCAGCCTGGGCAACTTAGTGAAACCCTGTCTGAAAAATTTAAAATAATAATAATAAAAGGGCTGAGAACATAGCTCAAACGTAGAGTGCTTGCCTAGCATTCACCAGGCCCTGGATTCAACCCCCAATATTGAAAAAGAAAAGCAACAAAAAATGTTATTGAAATCAATATTTATTTACTGGATGCAGATGCTATACGATAGTTTACAAATTTTGTAATATAAGTTATCCTCTGCCTGCAGGGAGATCACGTAGGCTAAATAGGATATTGAACAAGTAACTAAAATCATGGTGATATATGTTAAGTAGGTTGAAGGGACACAATGTAGAAGTGTGCAAAAAAAGACAATAACAAGAATAACCAGTATTTACAGAGCGCTTCCCACAGGCCAGTCGAGCTGTAAGTGCTTTACATTTATCACCTCATGTAAGCCCCAAAGTAACCCCCTGAGATGCTTAGTAATCTCTCTATTTTGCCTTTTAGATGAGTACAGCCTGGCATAGATGAAGAACCAAGTCTAGGATCACACAGATGGGAATTGTCGGAGCAGGAGGCCAGGACAATAACAATTCACTACATAAAGCAAAGGAAAAATCCATAAACTTTGATGTCAAATTAGACACAGAAAAGGGGCAGTGTCATTAATCTCTAAAAACATAGTGCTGGGAATTTTTTAAAAGCTTTTTTGCATTTCAACTGCTAAACATTAAATGCAGTTTATGATTCAATTTTATTTTTCCACACTTTCATTATGACTTTCACAGTAGTATTGGTTTTACTTTTTTCCTTTGTGATCAGAAGTATTTTAGACAATGGAGAAAGCAGACATTTATAGGCCAGCCTGGAAATCTAATAATCAGATTTCTAAACATCAATTTACGAGCAAGACTTTGCTGTGAACTGTGGAGATGTAAGTTCCTCCATGGGGACCCCATGAAGAAATAAGAATTACTGCATTCTAGGAGGTTTTAACTTCATCTCTGGAATACACTCTTCCCTCTAAGAGTCTTTATTTTTTCCATGTATGCTTCTCTGTAATTAGCATATTAACATATACAAAGTGATGGGTATAAATAAGTACATCACGAATCGGTCACATCCTCCCTCCCCTGGCCCCTTCCTTTTCTTTCCCCTCCACCCTTTTCCACTCTGGAATGGTTCCCTCTCAGAGTCTTGAGTATATGAAACAAGATATAAGACAAGCAAACAAGTAATTATAATATAAAATAAGCGGATTAAGTGCCATTCAAGAGAAACAGAAAATCTGCTGCGTCAATTTGGAGAAATTTCGTGTTGGGCATCATATGTCAAAGACCTTCAGCAGTATGCCAAGGACACACTTCTATGAAATTTGGTATTGCGAGAGCAAATACTCCTGCTGATAAATAATTAACACTGATTTCATTTAAGTCACCAAAAAGAGGAGTTCCTCAAAAAATTATAAAGAAACAAAACACAGGGAGACCGCATGCAGCACTGTGCTCAGGGTTAATGAAGAAGTTTTCTTACTGGGCAGCAGCAGCCTTGGAAGAAGGCTCAGGTCTCTCACTACTTCCCCCAGGACAAGCGGAGTCACACATCCACATCCATACAGTAGTTACATAACTTTTATAGATACACTTACTGAGAATAATTGTAAAGGATCTTCCTTTCTTTCTTAATCAAAGATGCCACTTTTAAAAGCCTATTGTTTAGACATTTCTAAACTTAGCACCTGAAATGGGAAAGTGAGATCACAATACCAGTCTATTAAGTGATCACATCTCGGAAATGAGTACTATATCGTAAAGAGAGACCCAAGTAGTTGAAATATTTTTTCCATTGACTCCAGCAGATTTTGTAATTTCCAAGACTTAACCAACTTACTGGAAAGAGTTATTTTTGCTTCTTGATTATTGTCCATAAAGAAATCACCATATTGAACTAAAAGAATATTTTTAAACTAGTTCTTCCATTTACAACATTGGAAGATTTTCTTTCCTTGCCTATCGAACCTCACTGGAAAATGTAGCTTGAAAGCAATCTTTCATATATAACCTGAGGATTACAGAAAACTTGTGATTTAGAAGCTAAATGATTTTAATCAAGATCTCATTCTAAAGTAACAAGAAATAGGAGACTGTCCCTCTACCAAAGTCAGCACGTTTACTTGTACTTCTGTACGTATTAATCATTATTCAAAATCCTGTGAGCTCTAACAAGAAAATGACTATCCACTTCCAAGTTAAATCACTCAGAATCAAATTAAATTTACTCTAACTACAGCTAGTTGTACATATTTTGACCAAATACGCTACAGTTTCACAAAACTTCTAGTACCTTTTCTTTGTGGCAGATGAATTTGCACTGATCATAAACACATCATTATCAGCCAGCGTCCCTAGTTCACACTAGCATTGGTGAGCAGGTTGTGTACCTTCTATGGGCATGGAGAAATGAGAGAGGAGACAGAATTTTTCACTGCCTTAAATGTCCTCTGTGCTCAGCCTTTTTGTCCACCTCTCCTCCCCAAGCCCTAGCAACCCCTGATCTTTTTCCTGTCTCCATATTTTGCCTTTCCCAGAATGCCATTATAGATGGACTCGTACGGTATGTAGTCCCTTCATGTTGGTGTCTCTCCCTTCTATTTTAAGTCACTATTTTTCAAAGGAAATTTGATTCTGGACATTTCTCAGGGTAAGAAGAATTTTCTGTTCAAACAAACATCCAAAATTATTCTAAGTAGGGGATGACGTCAGTGAGATGGCTGTCTAGGTTGCCTGGCATGCTTCTCTCCACAAAAAGAGAACCAAAACAAAGAATAATCAACCACAGCTTCACTGGAATGTTTGAGGCAGAGCCGAATGCTGTGGGATGTGGCCAAGATGTCGCAGAGCACAGAGACTCTCACAAATAAAGAACCTTGGCACACAGCCTTTACCAACCTCTTTCCAGTCAGGGCCACTCGGTAACCAAGATGGACCTTGCACAGTGAGAAAAAGAAGCAAGAGGCTCCCGCGGTGTTCTCTGATACTATGCATGCCAAGTATTTGCTGCCGAAGAAGTGTGCAGCCCTCCAGACCCTGAGCCTACATGGGAGTGGTGCTAACACAGGTGCCCGGCCTGTGTTCCTCTGCACCGTGGCATCCTGAAACTTTGGCCATGTGGGGTCCTGTAAAGCATGTTTACATAGAAGATTGAAACTAAAACCTGATCATTTACTCTGAACAATAATGAATTCAAATTGGGTCAAAGACCTAGGAACCAGACCCGTATCTTTGAAAGTGCTAAATAAACATAGAGGAAATACTTGAAGCCATAGGCATGGGAAAAGACTCCCAGAATACGATTATAGTAGCGTGGGAAGTCATAGAAAGAATTAACAATTGGGATGACATCAAACTAAAAAGTTTCTGCAATGCAAGAGAAATAACTAACAGAGAGGAAGACAGCCTACAGAATGGGAGAAAATCTTTATGAATTATTTTTCTGACAGGGGATTCGTGTCTGGAATATACATAATACTAAAAAAAATCAAACAACAGGCAACAAAAATGAGCAGATACTTCTGAAAAAGTACAAAAGATGAATAAATTTATGAAATCCTGATTGACATCTTTAGCTTTTAAAAATGTACCAAAAACTAAATGGAGAGTCCATCTCACATCCGTCAGAGTGGCTATCATCAAGAATATCAAACACAGTGGGTGATAGCAAGGATGTAGGTAAGGGGCAAGGAACTCTTTTACACTGCTGGTGGAAATGTCAGTACAGCCTTATAGCAATCGGAGTGGAGGTTCCTCAAAAGCTAAAATGGAGCTGCCTTTTGGTCCAGCCATGCCACTCCTGGGTATACACCAAAAGGAAGCACAGTCAGCATACTACACTCAAGCTGCCTACCGTGTATATTGCAGCACAATTCACAATAGCCAAGTTACTATATGGAACCCACCAACAGACGAATGGATAAAGAGGATGCAGTACACAGAGGCATATTATTCAACCTTAGAGAAGAATCGACTTTTGTCACTTGCGGAGAAAAAGGGTGGAACTGGAGTCCATCTTGCTGAGAAATAGACCAGACTCAGAAAAACAAATAGTAAGTATTTCCCCTACTACAAGGAATCTTTAAAAAATGACAAGTTGAAGAAAGACTATTACTCGACAAGGGGAGGGGAGTAAGGGGGATGGAGTGTAAGGGACAACAATAGATGGAATGGATATGATAAAAAAAATATGCATTGAAATGCAATTGTAAAACTGTGCCAATAACAAAAGAAAAATCTTGATCAGTTCTTTATGGATAGATGGCCTTGATACCTAAAGTAATTGTGATGAAAGCGTTAATAGTATTTGGCTTCTATTCATGCGGATTTGTTCCCAGAAAGCGTGTTAAGAAGGATTGAAGAAACAATGGTCCTTGACTACAATCCAGTTGTGCTAGCCGGGCTTGACAGTTCCAGGGTGAATAATTTCTCATTTGTGATGGGGGTATCTTGGGGAACGCACTAATTAATGGAGACACCATTTAATAGTGACTGCTTCCCTTCAGGTTTCTCTCTGGCTTTCTTACACGTGGGCTTTGATTTATTTTGCCACTATGAAACTAAAGCACATTTATTTATGTGATGAATGTTTTGTTCAGTTGTAAATCATCAGGCTTTCTTGAAATGATCTCACCAGCATACTCTGATACAGAGTATACAAGCAGGTCTTTCTCTGTAAGAAATAGATTTGGAACATTTTTTTATTATCCCAGTTTGTAAAATGTGAAGTTTATTTCCAAAAGGTCTTATCTGGCAAGGCTCAGAACTGCATTTACTAAGTTTCCCTGTTTTACTGAAGCATAACATACATATATATTCTAAAGTGCAAGGATCTTAAATGAACAGCTGTACAAATTTTTATACAGTGACCACACCTGTAGAACTACCATCCATATCAGCACAGGTAACATTACTACATCCACTCATTACCAACAACAATGAAGGTAAGAACTTTCATATCTGGAATGTATTTTTAACATTTCGGTGAGATTTACTTTTGTTGTCACATATCCAGAAATTCGTTATTTTTCAACATGATACCACATTCTGCTGTGAATTATTTATCGATTCTAATTTTAAAGGTATTTGAGTTATTTCCAGTAGGCTATTTTGAGGCTTGTGGTCATAAATGTTCTTAAATGTTGGTGTAACTATGCATTCATTTCTGCTAAGTGCAGTGTGTACTCTGTCAAGAAATGAAATTACTGGATTATAGAGTACATGGGAGTTTGGATTTAGCAGATGTTGCCAGGAATTTTTTCACAAATGCTCAAGGCGCTGCATGAAATTACCAGATGCAACAAGTTATTGTAAGAGTAGAAATATATTATTAAAAATTCTTCACCACTTTGGTGGGATTGTAATAGTATCACTAAGTGTATTTTAAGTTGCATTTTACTGATGAATAATGAGCCCTGCTTCTCACACATAACTTGTACACAAACGGGTTTTTTGAGGTGACTTTTCAGATTTTTTTTTTTTTTACTGATTTGTAGAAGTATTTCTGTTCTTGATTTTCCAAATAAATGCGTATATCTTCTCAATTCTGTTGGAATTTTGTGCTCTTACCGCTGTCTTTTTTTTTGTACCAGAGATTGAACTCAGGACCTTGAGGCAGGAGGTGGAACCGCTAAGCTAAATCTTTGGCCTTACTCCTGTCTTTTGATGAACAAAGTTGTTTACTTTAATAAAGTCCGATGAGTAATTTTCCGTCATTGTTTCATGGATTTACACTCTATTTAAGAAGTTTTTGCCTACCCTTCATATCATGATAAAATTCTCCTATACTAGCTATTAACACTGTACACTCTGTTGTCTCACCGTTCACGTATTTATGTATGCTTTCAAGGATACAATCAAGGTTCACCTCTAGCAGAGCTCTTGTATGGAAAATCAGGTGTACATGGTGGTCTGTCTATACTCTGCCCTATTGCTCTATCTGTAAATTTATTATTAGTTCCATACTGTGTCTTAATTGCTATAGTCTTAAATCTTGAAATCTAGTGATTCAAACTCTTGGCTCCTGTTCGACATTTTCAAGATTGTCTTCACTATTCTTGACTCTGTGTATTTCCATGTGAGTTCGGAAATCACCTTAAATTTTTCTTGGAGCACTTTGATGTGATTCACTGGGATTACATTGAATCTTTGGGCCCATTTGGGGGAAACTGATATCTATACAGCATTAACTTTCCCAATCTGTTGTGTTACACATTGGTATACACAAACCACCCCCCAAAAAAGTGAAAAAAATGATTTCTTAAATTGTGCATTTTTAAAAAGAATCTGGGAATCTTAAGTGTGAAGTGTCCTCCAGAAGACTTGCGCTCTGAGGGAGTGATTTCCAGGGCAGCGATGCTCAGAGACAGGCCTTACAGCGATGATCAGGTTTTGAGGTTCCAAACTCCCCAGTGGGTTCATCCCTGGTGAGGTCAGCTAGCTGTGTGGCTGTTAGGCCCAGCTGGAGGAGGTGGATGCCAGGGAGGTATAAACTGTCTGCGGCCCTGGGGCCCCCTCCCTTCTCCTCCCTCCCCCTTCCTTTCTGACTGTCCTGAAATGAACTAATGAGCTTTCACCATGATGTTTCTGCCTCACCAGAGGCTTCACAGCAATGGCACCAAGCTCACCACAGGCTGAAAAAATGAGTCAAAATCAACTTTTCTTCCTTTAAGTTGATTTTTTTCAAGTATTTTTGTCACCTTGTCCAAAAGCACACCGATACAACTGGGCTCGGGAGGGCAGTTCCCTTTCCATTTTCCATCCATTCGCTGTCAGCGGTCGAATGGGGAGGGGTCATCTTCACAGTATTCTTTTACTAAACTGTCTGACGTCCTGGTCGGGCAGAAACAAGCACACGTGCAACTGAACATAACTCCTAATATTGCTTTCCATCTATCTACATTTGTTCTCTATGAACAAGTTTATGACTTCATTCTTACTGGTTTTTTTAAATTTTTCTTTACTTTCTCTTAACTATTGACAGTCATGCAATTGATTTTTCAGTGTCTTTTGTACTAATATGTGCATTTAAGTTTATAATTTCCACTGAATACTTGCACTCCACAATTTTTAATGTATCACATTTTCATTATAACTCTTCAGCCCAGATTATTTTCTCATCTCTACCTTGATTTCTTTTTTAATCTGTTACAATTTATAAGAGCAGTGATTAATTTTTAATTATTCTTGAGTTTTGAAATTTTCTTATGAACTAGTATGTAATTTATTTTGACAAATGTTCTGTGTGCACCTGGAAAGAGTGTATAATTTGCCAATGTTGTATGCCTGGCCCATAAGTCACTTAGATAAAGTTGCACTAATCAAATCTTTCTGCATCTCCACTGGTAGTTTTCTTGTCCTGTCATTTACTGAGAAAGGCTGTTTAAGTATTTGGGTAAATGGTGCTGTGCCTGCCTGGCAAGCACAAGGTCTTGAGTTCAATCCCCATTTTGTTTATTTGCTTGGATTATTTATTTATTTATTTATTTATTTATTTTCCTGAGATGGGCATCAAACTCCTGGGCACTGGGGTTACAGGCACATTGGCTGCATCTGATGATAATATTTTTGTATTAATACAGCTACATGCCTGCTTTATATTTTATAGTATATATAATCATTTATTCAAACTTTGGCATCCTTTAAGATATGAAATTTGAAAAACGTTTTACAGTTGGATTTTGCTTCATCATAAATATCTCAATTGGAGGGCCTAGGATTCAGCTCAGTGGCGCCACACCTGCCTCGAAATAACAAGGTCCTGAGTTCCATCCCTGCTACAAAAAAATAAATAAAAATTCAACTGTAATATTAAATTCATTTACATTTGTTTTAATTACAAAGATACTTAGGTTTAAATCCATGACTTTCCTCTTTTCTATTTGTCTCCTCTGTTCTCTTATTTTTACTTTTATATTGGTCAAGTATTTTTATCATTCATGCATTATTTTTATCTTATAGAATGCATTCTTCTATTCTTATTGATACCCCTAGTAATTTAAGCATCTTTAAGGTGGAGGGCATAGGGTTGTTGCATAGAATTCATGGGCTTGTACTTGACATGTTCGAGAGGCCCTTTTGCAACATGAAATCTGCCATCCCACCATGTTGCCAATTTCCTTTCCCTAGTTTCTCCTGTCCTCCAACTATGAAATTTCTATTTGTTTACATGTTTATTTGTTATATGACAAGGGCCAATGTGTTTATTCCACACATTCTATTAATTTCATTACCCACAGCTACTCAGCTCTACTCAAATAAGGTCATTTTTCTTGAGCGAATTGCCAGAGCCAGCTACTATGATCTTGCTGATGCATGTTTGTCTACATGTATTTATTTTTAATAGATAATAGCAAGTCATCAGGAGCTCTAAATGCATCATCCTTATAATCATAATACATTTTTAATTTCTTGAATAGTTCTGCTGTTCTCTCCTTCTGGAGGAATTGTTTTTCTTTTGGGGGCTGAGGATCATATTTCCTCAAATTCTATATCAACAAACTAGATTGGCTGAATTTTTTCTATCTTAACTTTGATAAACAAGCACAAGATTTAGAGGTGAAATTATTGCTACTGCACTGAATCCCTTCAAATTGTGGTTAATTTCTTGATCTGACACCTCTGTCTCCCAGTTGTTCCCATGGCATCAATATCTAGTCTGCGAATATCTTTTCAGAATAACCCAAACACATTTCCTGTTCTGAACCACAGGCTTATGAGTACAGAGTTTCAATAATAAATCCAAGGAAAACTGCAAACTTATCTATAAACCATTGTGACAATTTGCTGTAATAAGCAAAATATCACAGATGTTTTTCCATAAGGTTGGTAGAATATTTATTTGGAAGTGACCTTGTGAATCTTGTTTTTCTATTGTGATTTCTCTAAGACAGATGTGGCAATTTTTAGCAAAAGATTCTATGATTCTCTTTAAAATGTGCTTGTGTGTTTTTACTTTATAAATGTCTATATTACCCCTATTTTATATAAACATAATTTTTTTCCTTCAAATTATTTTTCAAGTCAGTGTTTGGGGGTTTTTCTGATTACATTCTCTTTTGCTGTATAAACACATGCTTTTATTCATCCCCATTTGAGTCTTTTCTCAAAATACACCTACTGCTGATCATGCAGCAAACACCTCATTGGTAAGAAATTTCAAAGCAATCTAAAAATTAGTTTTGAAAATAATCTGCTGTGCTAGAAGTATTAGTTATCCTTCAAATTCATCTTGGTCCTGCATCCCTTTCACTTTATTTTTCCTGTTAATTCATCACCAGGCTTGCAGGTACTCTAGGTGCCTAAGAACATGCTTGCAAATGCCTATTCTAGCACAAGGGCTACTTAAGGCTTCCTTGGAAATATATCTTCACAGACTGTTCATACAAAGTTGCTGCACAGTGGTCCATTGGAGATACAGCTTGGTCCCTGGGATGCTGGATGGGGTCCACCAGACAGCTTTATCTCCCTGGAAGGGGCCCTGGTGTGAGATATCACACTGACTTTCCTCCCACACACCTTCTCACCATCACCAACACCACACGCCCACAGCAGAACTGTACCAATGCAGACACAGGTGAACCTCTACAACTGCAAGTTAAATGAAACCTTTTTCTTTACAAATAACCTGTATTGAGTATTTCATTACTAATAGGAAAGATAATTATGAAATGATACAGACTGAGGAATAAGTGACTTCCAGCTGATAGACAAGAGATGACTCGACCTTAATTGTTTCTCCATGTCTCCCTATCAAGCTGGCAGGATTCACACAGATGACTGTGATCAGTTCATCTAATGGTCTGTTAATACCTTCTAATTTGTCACCTTTAGTTTCCTGCAATGTGGGTCAGAGCTGATCAATCAGTTTAAAAAATTTTTGTTTAGTTAAAGTAAATGTGTAAGATTCTTTTCATTCTCCTCCTTCTACCCTCCTCTTCCTTCTCTTCTTCTTTTCTTTTGGCCATATTAGAGGGACAATATGACTGAATTTGTCTGATTGCCTCAAAGAAAAGCAAAATAGAAGCAACCATCATTAAGAATTTGGAATCTGGGGCGCTGATAGTATACTGGTTAGCATAGCTGCCTTCCAAGAAGTTGACCTGGGTTTGATTCCTGGCCAACGCATGTAATTTTTGGGCTGGGGATTTAGCTCAGTGGCTCAGTGGCCTGCCTTGCAAGTGCAAGGACCCAAATTCAATCCCTGGTACCAAAAAAAAAGAATTTGGACATTCGGCAAGGAAGATGGCTACCTGAGTACCTGAAAGATGACAAATAAGGAGATGAGCCCTTGAATTATTCCAAGATGTTACCTGGAAAGAACCTTCACACTGAAGGGCAATAAAGGCAGAGAAGACGGAGCTCCTATTCTCTCTCAGTGGAGGATTTGGGGTTAGAAATTCATGGAGGTTGAAACAACTATGATTAGGAGGATGCAGGAGGAGAGAGGAAGAGTTATACAGAGAGAGGCTCCCCAAGATGGAGTATTCAGCTGAGCTCTGGTCAGCACAGCCATGGAGAAAAGCACTCAGGATTCAAAAGGTGATGCAAGACAACCTAGGAGTCTCTGGGGACTGGAGAAGGCTTCATTCCAATCTCATAGGGGAAATCTATTCCTATACATTGCACAGAGTACTGTATTTAAATAGTTCACCTGTGTGAAACAGTTTGCCCCAACCTATATTTCTCTGATACACTGAATATAACTCATATGCCTGATCAGAAAATATCAGAGTATTTCTAAGTAATCTCATTGTATTTCAGGAAAATACTCAAAAGGAAATATCTATCCAACACCCACAAAAGGTAAAATCTACAAGTTTTAAAATTGAATTTTTGGCCTCAGCAGAGGAACAGTGAGAGGCGCAGCTGAGTGGAGCTAGTGTTGGACCCCAGCAACATCCACTGAGCCTTGGCAGAGAAAGGTGAGAAGCACCACCATGTGGCTGCCTACAGGCCCCCCACCCCTCATGTCTTCAACTTTTGTATGAGCTGGTACCTGGATTCACACCAAAGAGACACAGGGCCATTTTTATGAGATCCAGCCTTGATTATCCTTTAATTCACATGGATAAAGGTGATAGATTAATATCTACCACAGAATGTCATTTTCTAAGCTGTGCTTGATGCTATTGTGTTGCTGATTGTATCACTTAGGCTAACGTGTTGCAACTGATTTAATCAGTTGTCCTCCATGGAGTAATAAAAATGAGATTGCCTCAGAGTCATTAGAGATTCAAAGCCTAAAGACAAGTTATAACTGGAAGATCTCAGTATTAACCCAGGAATTAAACCAAGGACAGTAACAAAAACAAAAATAAAAATGGGAAGACATTCAAGCAAGGCACAAGCACAAATACAGGCTGCCTTTTCTTCAAAGGCAAATTCTTGGGGAAATGAGGAAGAAAAGTCAACAATCAAACACCTGGGCACCCTGAACTGATAGCACAGGAAGTAACAAAACAGATTAATGAGGCTGTACAAAAATTCAAAACAGAAATAATTTCCAAGATAATTACAGGTATGCTGAGCAGAATGAAAGACTTGATTAGAGTCTCTAGAAGAGAAACAGATAAAAATACATGAGCTCAGGAACATGAGAGAAGCCATGAATGCCCAACATAGGAAAGAAATGGAATCCATGAAACAGATTCAAACAGATATGCAGGAGATTGAAAACTCTGTTGAAGGGCTGGGGATTTAGCTCAGCGGTTCGGTGGCCTGCCTTGCAAGCACAAGGACCTGAGTTCAATCCCTGGTACCAAAAGAAAAAAAAAAAGAAAACTCTGTTGAAAGTATACAAAACAGATTGAAGTATACAAAACAATCTGAAGACAGGATATCAGCTATAGAAGACGAAGACAGGATGGCAGTCAGTGACCATAAAAAGATGGATCTCCTAAAAAAAAAGTAAGAGAACATGAAAAATCAACACAACAGCTCAAAGATAATGCAAAAAAGAATAATATAAGACTGAGAGGAGTCCATGAAAAAGCAGGAGAAAGTACAAGTGACATAAAGAAACTGCTCAAAGAATTAATGACACAAAAATTCCCAAAGAGAGCAAAAGAATTTGACATACAGATGAGTGAGGCTTATAGGATGCCAACTAGTCATGATCACAAAAAAATTTACACATAGCCATGTAATAAAGAAGAGCCCAGAAACACAACAGAAGAACAGCATACTACAAGCAGTTAGAGAAATCAATCACATGCAAAGGAAAGCCCATCAGAATCACAAGAGACATTTCAATACAAACCCTTAAATCAAGGAGAGCCTGGAGTGTGGTATTTCAAGTCCTAAAAGAAAACAACCTCCAACCTACATATCCTGCAAAACTATCTTCCAAAATTGATGGGAAAATAGGATACTTCCATTCCAAAGGACACCTGAGAAACTTCATGAACACCAAACCAGCACTCCAAACAGCTCTAAATAATATCCTAGAAAAAGACAATGAATATCACAACTCCATGAGGCCCAACACAGCAAATTCAGCAGACAAGGCAGGAAATTAATGGGGGGGGGATTAAAAAGAGCCAACAACAGTAAAATAACATGATGATGATAAGTCAATACATATCAGTTATCACCATCAATGTTAATGGCCTTAATTCACCAATCAAAAGAAATAATCTGGCAGAATGGATTAAGAAGCAAAATCCAACAATATGCTGTGTACAAGAAATGCACCTAGTTTAAAAAGAAACTCATAGACTGAAATGAAAACATTTCTCCATGCGACAGGAACCCAGAAAACAGCAGGGATAGCTATTTTATTTGCAGACAAAGTAAATTTCAAACCAAAACTATTCAAGAAAGACAAAGAAAGTCACTATATCCTTGTAAAGAGAACAATCCAAGAGGAAGAGATGACAGTCATAAATATATATGCACCAAATACTAATGCTCCAACTATACAAAACAAATGTTAAGGGACATGAAAAATCAAATGAGTACTAATACAATTGTAGTGGGGGACCTTAACACCCCGCTGTCACAAATAGATCATTTAGACAAAAAAATCAACAAAATACCAGAACTAAACCAAGATTTTGAACAAATAGATTTAATAGACACAAAAATCCACCTCACAAAATCAGAATATACATTCTTTTCTGCTACACACAGGTCATTCTCCAAAACAGACCACCTACTAGCTCATAGAACATGTTTCAGTAAATACAAAGGAATTTAAGTTATCCAGTGTATATTGTCAGACCATAATACAATTAAACTGGAAATCAATAGCAAAAGAATCCACAAGAACTTCACAAACACATGGAAATTGAATAACACTCTCCCGAACAACCAATGGGTCACAGAGGAAATTAAAGAAGAAATTAGACAGGTTTTACAAATAAATGACAATGCCAATATAACATACAGGAATCTACATGACACAATGAAAGAAATTCTATGAGGGAAATTTATAGCAGTGATTGCACACACTAGAAAAACAGAGCGAGCACAAATAAACAACCCAATGTTAATTCTTAAGCTTCTAGAAAAAGAGAAAGACAAACCCAAAGCTCATACAAGGGAGGAAATTATAAAGATCAGAGCAGAAATCAATGCAATGGAGATTAAGAGAATGATACAAAAAATCAACCAATTGAAAAGTTGCTTTTATGAAAGAATAAGTAAAATTGATAAATCCTTAACCAGCTTTATCAAAAAAGGAAAGAAAAGATTAAAACCCATGCAATTAGGAATGAAAATGTGAAAGTCACAACAAGTCCAGCAGAAATCCAGAATATCATCAGCACCTACTTTGAGAAATTCTACTCTAATAAATGGAAAATATTGAATAAATGGACAGATTTCTAGAAACATATGAGTTACCAAAGTTGAATGAAGAAAATATAAAAATTTTAAACACTCCAATTACAGTCAGTGAAATTGAAAATGTAATTAAAAGTTTACCAACAATGAAAAGCCCAGGTCCTAATGGCTTTGCTGCTGAATATTATGAAACATTTAGAGAAGAACTACTGCCACTGCTTTAGAAACTTTTCAGTGAAGTTGAAAGGGAAGTAATACATCCAAATTCATTCTTAGAGGCAACTATTACTTTGATTCCAAACCCAGGGAAAGACCCAACCAAGAAAGAACTACAGGCCAATCTTCCTAATGAATATAGATGCAAAAATCCTAAATAAGATACTGGCAAACAGAATACAGAAGGTTGTCAAAAAAATAATATACTCTGACCAAATCAAATTTATCCCAGGGATGCAAGGATGGTTCAACATATGTATATCAATATGCATGTAATACACTATATTAACAGAGTCAAGGACAAAAACCATATGATCATCTCGATAGATGCAGAAAAACCATTTAACAAAATTCAACACTCATTCATGATAAAACCCTGCAGAACAATGGAATAGAGTGGTCTTTATCTCAACTTGATAAAGGCTATCTATGAAAAGCTAACAGCCAACATCACTAAATTTTCAAAAACTGAAAACCTTCACACTAAAATCAGGAACAAGACAAGGATGTCCACAGTCACTACTCCTAATATTACTCACTAATATTTTGGAAATATTAGCCACATCAATCAGAAATAAAAGCAATAAAGATAGGAAAGGAAGAAGTTAAACTGTCATTATTTGTAGATGATATGATACTTTACATAGAAGACCAAAAAAACTCCACCAAAAGACTTCTATACTTAATTGACAGATTCAGTAGAGTAGCTGGATACAGAAATCAATAGCTTCATTGTTGGTGGGAGTGCAGACTTATGCAACCACTGTGGAAATCAATATGGAGATACCTCAAACAACTAGGATTAGGAGTTCCATTTGACCCAGGTATTCCCATGCTGGGTATCTTCCCAAAAGAATTAAAATAATCATCCCACAGTGATATGTGCTCCCCCATGTTTATAGTGGCACAGTTTGTAATAGCTAAACTAGCCTAATTGTCCATCAACTGGAGACAGGATGAACAAGATGAGTTGTTTTGTTTTGTTTTGGTTTTTACAAAATATAAAATGCTACAAAATCTTCCTTGAAAAGCTATTAGAATTAATCAGTGAGATTAGCAAGATTGCAAACTCACATTGAGGCCATACTCGTAAGTGAAATTAACAGGACATACATGTGTAAATACTGAATAGTTTCTCTGGTGTGAGAAACTGGAAGTGTAAATAAGGATCAAAATATATAATAGATAACATCAAATAGGAAGAAAATGTCTAAAGGAGTAAGAGAAGTGGGAGGGGTAGGGGAAGGGAGAGGAATAAATATGAGAAAAGGAAAAAATGGAAACAAAGTCCTTGTAAGTAGGGAGGGGTAGAGGAGTTGAAGGAAGGGCAGGGGAATGGGAAAAAAATAAGAACCAAGATATATCATGTAAAGGTACAAATTCCCAATGATGAATGTCATTATACTGTATATCTAAAAAGTACCAATAAACTTAATGAATAAAATAAGATTTTTAAACACACTATGGCAACATCAAAACAGTTTTATTTATCTATCTTAGTATCAATCAGAAATTAAAATTGTAAAAGCTACAATATACAAGCCCACAAAAACTATTCAAAATCAAGGATAAATCTGATACGTGCTTCATGAAAGATGTATAAATGTCAGATAAATACGTGTAAAGTTATCCAGCAGCAGTCAGTAAGCAGGAGGAAATGAAAGCCACTTGAGAAACCATCATCCATCCACTAGACTGTCTGAAATTGAAAGGAAAAATAGCACCAAGTGTCTTAGATGTTCAGGCTTCCTTAATGAAGTACTGTACACTGAGAGACACAGACAACAGATACAGTATTTATTTTCTCGGACTTCTAGAGAGTGGGAGTTTGGGTCAGGAAGCCAGTATGGGCTGGTGACAGTTCTCTTCCTGGATGTAGAGGGCCACTTACTCTGTGTCCTTGCAAAGAAGGGAACAGAGAGGGGGGAGGACAGAAGAAGGGGAGCGGGAGAGGGAGGCCATGAGCTCTTGGTGTTACTTCTTATAAAGGGCCCTAATCCTGTCTTGAGGGCCCCGCCCTCAGGACTTCATCTGCACCTAATTTTCAACATGCAAATTTGAGGAAAACACAACTCAGTCCACAGCACCCAGTATAGAAAAGGTCGTGAAACCTCCTGAACTCCCACAGCTGATAAGAATATGAAATGGGAGGAAGCAACTCACCCTTATCCTCAGTGGTAAATTCCAAGACTCTGCTGGACTCCTGAAACCACAGATAGTACTAAAATCTGTATGCATCGTGCCTTTGCTCACACACATACATATGTGAAAGTTTAATTTATAGGTTAGGCACAACAATTTACTGTTAAATTGTATTTTAAGATTTAATTGACCTTAATAGTAACTAATAATTAAATAGAATAATTATTACAATATACTGTAATAAGTTGTGTGATTGTGGTCTCTATCTTCTCTCTCTCTCTCTCTCTCTCTCTCTGTCTCAAAATATTGTGTGTGCTCTATGAAAGTTTCTGTATCTGGGGGGAGGGACCTACTCTACTTGGGATTGGATCAAACCCGGGGCCTCGTGCATACTAGGACAGTGCTCTGTGACTGGAGCTACGCCTTCAGCCCACGCACTGGAATCTTCTATTTACTATTTTCTGGCTGCAGTTGATTGCAAATAACTGAGGAAAATAAAATCACCTTGGAAAACAAAAAGAAAACCAAAGAGAATTTTCGGTCTTGCGGCTAAGATAAGATATCTTCCTTCCCAGATAAGGAAGAACTCCTGTACTATTGCATGAAAACAAGACAAAGGAGACTCGCAGGTTTGTGAATCTGTTCCCTGCTTTTGTATAGCAGTGGACCTCAGATGGCATTGCCAGCAACATGGTTGAGTGCAAAGGAACAGAAACCCGATGAAGGGTGCAGGAGCTCCCAGGAGCGGGGGGCAGATTGGCACACTATGTGGATGCAACGATGGTTTGTGGTAGTCACTTCTTGAAATGTTGTACATGTTAAATGTGTGCAACTTATTATATGTTATTTATATCTCATTTAGCTGTTTTTTTTTTTAATATAAGGACACTTCAAAAATTTCCTGAGCTTTTTCATGATGATGATCTCTCAAAAAGGAAACTCATATGGGAGAGGAAACCTCACATTTACCAAAGGCAAGTATAAATAAAGTGGGGGTATTCGGTGGGCTCAAATATAAGATCAAACCAGCTAATGTTTCAGGGTCTTGAAATTAAATCGTAGGTTTGCTAAGCATAAAACCTTAGTACCAAAATAGGCATCTTAAAAGCTTTTATAACATCTGCTACAGCAAGCAGTACATATTTCTCACAAAGGAATATTCTATAAATTTGTGAAAAATTTAAAAAATGGGGATTCTGCTCCTCTAATACACACAGGGGACTTAGAGAGGTGTGCAAACTGGTGGGATTTACTTTATGATATTTCGCTGTGTGCTTTAGATTTGATGACACCAAGTGCCGAGTTACAGCAAATAGAGCTGTTTTCATCCAATTCAGCAATGTTATAGAAATAAAATGTTTTCACTAACTCCTTTGAATAGAGAAGGGCATACTGAAAAAAGATGCGATTTTTCAGTTATGGGAACAAACTGATTGGATTGATGCATCTTTGAATTGAGTTAATCACTTGGCCTATGTTACATTTACCTTCTATGGAATGAGCTGCAAGACCGAAAATTCTCTTTGGTGAAAGGAAAACAATGAGCCACCTCCTTTCCGCCAACAGATATCCCTATTCTTCTAGTGCATCATGCGAAACCACACTGACACCAAAGGACAATCCAGAGCGGCACTTATCTCAATTCTGGCAGCAACTGTGGCCAGAACATTCAGTTTTCATGGCTTAAGCATTGTGTCCACTGCTCTGCGTCTGAGGTCAGGGCTGGTATGTAATTGTTCAGATGATTCTATATCCATCTGTACGGCTGAACGCGTGCTGCATCTTTATCAAGTTCCTATTTGACACACTCTTAGAGGCAGTCAAGGAACCTGACAGGTGGGAAGAGAATTAAACTTTGAATCAGAAAACATGGATTTGGAGTCCAGTTCTGCTGGTTTCTCACTTTGCAACCTTGAAAGTGAACAAAAGTTGTGTTTCAGTTTCCCTCACCAGGAAATGAGGATGATTAACTCATATCATAACTTGTACATAATTAATTTGAAAATGTGCTGATGAAAAGGTTTCTAGCCACCTGTTAATTGTTCGAGACAGTGCCTTACGTTGCAGTCCAGGCTGGCCCTGAGTTTGGTGCCCTCCTGCTTCAGAGTACTGAGATTCCAGGCATGTACTGCCTTGTGCAGCTTAAAGTGGTTTTTAGATAATAAAGCACCATGCCTATACATATAAAAGGTATTGTTTTCTGAGTAGTAAGGAAACCGGAGAGCGTGGATTCCTGCTCGGGGTCTTTCTCACCTATTCCCAGTGGTAGATCCATGAATCGTTTCATTTTTCTTAATAGTTCCCTTAAAAAGTGGCACAGTTGCCTCCGTTTTGTGATGCTTCTCTCGCAATTCAAATTTGAAGGGATAATCAACACTTCAAACCGATGTGGGAAATAAGTGTCTGCAGTAAAACCGGAGACCCGGTCTCCTGGGTCACGGTCCATATACTTCACAACAGCTTTTGTGCCCGGATCCCATTAAGCTCTATAACCGACTGGCACGACGTTATATTGACAAAACTCCCTGAAAAGGAGGACAGGCAAATTAACGCTGCTTGCTCCAGTTACCTTGGAACCAATCGCCGCGTGGAATGCATCACGGATGGTGCCAGACCGTTTTCAGAAGAATATTAATTAAACATTCTGACGGGTTTCTCCCATTTGAAAATAATTAAAGAGCCAATTTATTCTATTGTTTGAACTGGTCTCATATACTCATTTCCTCACCCAATTTGTCATTAGGCTAGCACTGGCCTTCACCCGAATGACAGGACATGTCAGCACAAACATTAAGATTTCTGCAAATAACATTAGTACTTCGTCATCTGCTGAAGCCCAAATAATTCTGGATATCTGAAGTTAACGGGCCTGAGCCACGGGGTAACCATCATGGAGGGTTCCAGGCAAAGGCAGAAACAGCGCCTCCTTTCCCCACCGTCGGACCTCCCCTTGTCACACACGGAAATGCAGAAGACAAGAAATCGGGGAGCACAGCACTGTTTCCTCACCGACAATGGCCCAAAGAATAAGGAGAAAATGTAATAAGTAGGCGTTTTGAAGTTATCGCCTTTTGGCATCATTTTATGTTTTCAAGACTGAATCTACCTTTAAATCTAGGAAGTGCTTTTACTCTAGGAAATCAGAAAAAAATACACAGAAAGTTCTGACTGATTCTCATCAGTGCGAGAGGACAGGAGACAGAGCCACAGATCTGAGGGCGCACTGCCCACGTGGAAGCCGGCCTGCTCTGGCTCTCCTGTGACACTGTCAGGTGCCCACGGTACACAGTCACGGGACCGGGCCACAGCGGCCTGGGCACGGGGATTCTTGCCTCTGCCGAATCCACGCGTGATGCCATTTCTCAGTGATTTGCAATGAGTTCTTTCTCCTTGAAGGTCTACTCTTCCCTCCTTTGGCATTAATTTGACAGGGGAATAGTAAGTCTTTATTTTACTGAAGTCAGAGAAATTGCAAATGTTGAACTCCACGTTTCTGATGCCATACTTGGGGAATCACTCAGCATCAAGGCAGTGCCAAACAATAAGGATCCTATTTGCTTTTTCTTACTTCATTCCATCTTAGAGTCTTCAAGTTACTACAGGCTCTCTTCTAATAGGCTTGTCCTCTGAAATTACATTCTTTAAAACTGTATTCCTATCAATAATCTAAATAATTCCCTTATGATGTAAAAAGTTTAAAAAATAAATGTCTGTTTTTATGTTTCATAAATACTGACAAAATTACTCTTTTACTGTGGACAGCAAGTAAACTGATACAAAATAATAAATTATAACCATTGAATCAGGCACTCAGGGAGGCTGAGGCAGGAGGACTGCTGCTAGTTCAGGGCAAACCTGGGCAAGGAAGTGAGTTTAGGGCCAGCCTGAGCTATGTAGTCAGATCCTAGCTCAAAACACCAAAAAGAAATAAAAAATCATAATAGTTGTTTCCAATATTCAGGAAGGGCAAAGCTACAATAATGAAGCAAAAGATTAAGTCATTTACCCAAAAAGTATTTATTGAGCATCACCATTATTTACCTGCAGACTGATAAGGAGAATCTTGGTGAGCCTGTGCTCCACGGCAAAATTGGTCAGTTCCACAGTTTCTACTACTGAAGCCTTAGTTGTCTCTGTCATTTGTCAGAATGATTGACTCCTGTAAAAATTACTTAACCTCTCAAAAATCAATCCCTTGATCTCTATCAAGGAAGTAACAATATTAGTAGCTGTATCATATATTATGTCAATCACTTAACCCATATAAAAAATAGAAATCTCTAAAATATCAAAATGACATTAAAATAGCACTGCAAAAAAATTCAAACAGTATTGAAGGAAAGACAATGAGGTTCACAACTCCAGGAAGTGAAGCAGAATTAATTCATCAGGTGTGACAAGAAATTAAATGCAAAGGGGGAGAATCCAACAAAAAGAAAAAATCATGACAAGAACAAGTCAATACATATCAGTTATAGCCATCAGTGTTAATGGTCTCAGTTCAACAATCAAAAGAAATAGACTGGTAGAATGAGTCAAGAAGCAAGATCCAACAATATGCTGCATAAAAGAAATGAATTTATTTAAAAATGATACTCATAGACTGAATGTTAAAGGGTGGAAAACAATATTCCATGTGACAGAAACCTGAAAAAAAGTAGGGGTAGCTATCCTCTTTGCAGATCAAGTGGATTTCAAACCAACAGTGATTGAGAGAGACAAAGAAGGATACTACACTACATTCTTGTAAAGGGAACAATCCAAGAAGAAGAAATGATGTTCATTAATATATATGCACCAAACATTACTACGCACAACTATATAAGAGAAATACTAATGGACATAAAAAAATCAAATAAGCACTAATACAATAGTAGTGGGAGACCTCAATACCTCACTGTCACAAATAGATCAACCAGACAAAAAATAAACAATGAAATACTGGAACTCAATCAAACTCTTCAACAAATGAACTTAACAGATACTTACAGAGTGTTCCACCCCACAAAACCAGAATACACATTATTTTCAGCTGCACATGTATAGTTATCCAAAATAAACCACATACTCACTCATTGGACATGTTTAAGTAAGAAAAGGAATTGAGGTTATCCTTTGTATATCATCAGACCCTAGTGAGATGAAATTGGAGATCAATAGCAAAAGAAACCAAAAGAATTTCATAAACAATGGAAAATGAACAACACACTTCTGAATAATCAATGGGTCACAGAGGAAATTAAAGAAGATATCGGACAGTTCCTACAATTAAATAACGATGACAAATACAACGGATCAGAATCTATGGGACACAATGAAAGCAGTCTTACAAGGGAAATTCATAGCAGTGAATACTCATACTAGGAAAACAGAGTTACATAACTTGATGCTGAACTTTATGCTTCTAGAAAAAAGAAGAGCAGGACAAACCCAAAGCTCATACAAAGGAGAAAATTATAAAGATCAGAGCAGAAATCAATGCAATGGAGACTAAGAGAACAATGCAAAAAATCAATGAAGCCAAGAATTGATTCTTCAAAAGAATAAAAAAATAATTGACAAACCCTTAGCCAACCTTACCAAAAAAGGAAAGAAAACGAACACATACATGTTTTAGTAGTAAAAAGGGTGAAATTACAATGGACCCAGCAGAAATCCAGAGTATCATCAATACCTATTTCGAGAACCTATATGTCAATAAGTTGGAAAATATAGAAGAAATAGAAAGATTCCTAGATATGTATAAATTACCAAAATTGAACAAAGCTGACCTAAAAATTCTAAGTGACCCAATATCAATCAATTAAATTGAAAATTTAATAAAAAACTTACCAAGAAAAAACTGTGTCCTGATAGCTTTATTGCCTAATTCTACAATATATTTAGAGAAGAACTACTGCTACTACTGTTTAACCTCCTCAAAGAAATTGAAAGGGAAGCAATACTCCTGAATTCTTTCCTGAAAGCAGGCATCACCTTGATTTCAAAAGCAGAGAAAACCCCAAATGAAAAAGAGAACTATAGGCCAATCTCTCTAATGAACACAGATGCAAAAATCCTCAGAAGATACTGTCAAATAAAATGCAGAAGATCATCAAAAAGATCATACACCCTGACCAAGTGGGATTCATCCCAGGGATACAGAGATGGTTGAAAATATGCAAATCAATAAATGTAATAACACTATTTCAATAGAACCAAGGACAAAAATCATATGATCATCTCAATAGATGCATAAAAAGCATTTGAAAAAACCCAACATCCATATATGATAAAAAAACCCTCCAAAAAATTGGATGGTATTTACCTCAATCTGATAAAAGCCATCTATGAAAAACCAACAGCCAATATCATACTAAATGATCAAAAGCTGAAATCAGGAACAAGACAAGGATTCCATTATCACCACTCCTGTTCCATATAGTTTTGGAAACACTAGTAACAGCAATTAGACAGGAGAAATAAATAAAAGGAATAAAGGTAGGAAATGAAGAAGTCAAATTGTCATTAGTTGCACATGACATATACAGAAGACCCCAAGAAGTCCACCAAAAGTCTTTTAGACTTAATAGCCAAATTCAGCAACGTAGCTGTATACAAGATCAACATACAAAAATCAATAGCTCTCCTATACATGAAAAACAGACTCACTGACAGAGAAATAGGGCAAACAATTCCTTTCACAATAAAATCAAAAAAATTCACATACCTAGGAATCAACCTAATAAAAGAAATCAAAGACCTCTACTCTGAAAACTACAGCACCCAGAAAAAAGAGATTGAAGAAGATATTAGAAAATGGAAAGACACCCCTTGCTCCTGGGTAGGAAGAATCAACATGGTGAAAATAATCATACTTCAAAAACTGCTATATAGATTCTATGCAATCCCTTTGAAATCCCAGCAGCACACTTCACAGACCTTGAGAAAAAAATCCAAAAATTCATTTGGAACAAGAAGAGACCTAGAATAGCAAAAGCAATTCTAAGCAATAATGAAAAGGTAGGGGGTATCACAACCCCCAACTTGAAATTATACTACAAAGCCACAGTGATAAAAACAACACGGTACTGGCAAAAAAAAAAAAGCAGACCCAAGGACCAGTGGAACAGATTGTACGATTCAGGAACAACTCCAGACACACTCAGCTACCTCATCTTTGACAAAGGAGCCAAACACCCTCACTGCAGGAATGATAGCCTCTTTAATAAATGGTGCTGGAAAATTTGGATTTCAAGTTGCCAAAGATTAAAAACAGACCTATATCTCGCAAATGCACTAAACTAAAATCAAAATTCATTAAAGATCTAAATTTTGAAACAGAAACATTAAACTGTCTGGAAGAGAAGCTAGATAGAACTCTTGAGACATTGTGTAGGAAAAGATTTTATGAATAAAACCTCAGTTGTCTATGAACTAGCACAAACAATCAACAAGTGGGATGCCTTCTTACTAAAAAGCTTTTGCACAGCAAGAAAAATGACCAATAGTGAAAACCCACAATGTGGGAAAATTTTTCAGCAGCTCTTCCTCAAACACAAGTCTACTATCTAGAATATATAAAGAACTTGAAAAAAATCAGACCTTCCAAATTTAAAGACCCAGTCCAAAAATGGGCATCTGAAATGTGCAGACATTTCTCAGAAAAAGAAGTAAAAATAAATAAACATATGAAAAAATGTTCAACATCACTAGTCATTCTAGAGATGCAAATGAAAACAACCATGAGATTCCACCTCACCCCAGAAACAAATGGCTGCTAACAAGAAATCAAACAATAACAAATGCTTCAGGGGTTGTGGGAAAAGAGGAACCCTGCTCCACTGCTGGTGGGACTGTAGACTGGTGCAACTGTTGTGGGAATCAGTATGGAGATACCCCCAAAGAACTAGAATTAGAGGTCCCATTTGACCCTGCTAGCCCCCTGCTGGGTATCTTCCCAAAGAATTCAAAGAATCACACCACAGTGATATATGTGTACTCATGTTCAGAGCAGCACAGTTCATGCTAGCTAAAACTTGGAAACAGCCCAATTGCCCATTAATTGGAGACTAGATAAGGAAAATTTGTTTTTTTTTATAAAATGGAGTACTACTCAGACATAATGAATGAGAAACTAGAGACATTCATAGCTACATGATGATGTACATGGAAGGGATACTCTTGACTGAAATAAATAGAACACACACGCGTAAATACTAAATAGTTTCTCCAGTGTGAGAAACTGAACGTGTAAATAAGGACTAAAAGTTATGATAGATAATATGAAATAGAAGGAAAAATAGCAAAGGGGAAGTGGGAGGGGGAGGGTAGAATAAAGAAGGAAGCGGAAGTGATATGAGAAAAATTCAAAGAAAGTCTTTGTAGATAGGGAGGGTTGGGGTGGTTTAAGGGGGGGCAGGGGAATGGGGAAGAAATAAGAACCAAGATGGATTATGTAACGGTGCAAATTTTCAGTGACAAATGTCATTATATTTTGTACCTTAATTGTACCAATAAAATTAATTTCAAAAAAGAATATTAGACTCATGGACCAGGTATTTAGCTCAGTGGTTCCTCTGCCTGCCTTGCAAAAACAAGGACCTGAGTTCAATCCCCAGTACTAAAATAATAATAATGATATGAGATTCAGAAAGGTTCATTAAATGTCTTTTAGGTTCAACAATGTCTTTTAGTGGTTCAATATCTTAAGTCAGGTCCTTTTCTAATATCTCCTTTTTCTGAAGAATATACTCACATTACACTGATATGAGTTCACAATTTTGGTTACCCCTTTTAAACTTTCTCAATAATTCACAGCTTCTAAATTCCACAATCTTACAAGAGGGCAATGAATCATTGTGTGTGTGGACTCAGTGTGTTATTTCACTTCCCACAGAGAGAAAGAAAATGTCACACAGAACATTCTAAATGAAAGAACCGAACTTAAGCCCACACTATTCCGAAAGGATGACTCGCTCAAAGACTTCTGTTAGTCTTACTCATAAAGACAAATTTTGCAAGAGTTGGCTAAGGGAGGACAGATAATATAATATAGAGGTCTCTTGCATGATTATTGCATTTCTCTTGAGCGTAATTATTGTTAATATATGACTTTGCACCTCCCACCAAAACTGATGGGAAGAAATTCTTCTAAGCACATTTAATCTTTGGAATGTAAGTGCATGAATAAAACATCATATTCCAGGAAAAATTATAGACCAATATGTAGTCACTAAATTAACCCCTAGATTCCCATTGACTTCAAAAGGGTAAAGGGTCAGTAACAGGAGGGGTAAATGTTGTTGAATCAGAAAAAAAGCACTCTATGGAACTCACTCTTCCATGTTTACAGCATAAAACCACAGAATTCAAAAGAATGAGCATCTACAGGGAGTCAAAAGAAACTGTATGTATTAGTATTGAGCTACAAGACCTCTGGGATGTAGAATTCACACTTTTACTTGGTGCACATAATCTCTCACACATCAAAAAATTATCCTTATCCACGATTAATCTGAACTAAAAATAGCTTGTAGCATAATTAATAAAAGGTGACTCATCACCAGAGAAGAATGCTAAAATTGTGTTTTCTGCTCTGGACCTGATACCAAACCTCACCAAACAATCACAAAGTCTCTAGGTCTTGCTATGGTCAACTCATCTGGAAATAATTGGAAAATCACAACACAGTGCTAAACTCCATGTTGGACCTTAAGAAGGCTGGTTGTTTGCTTCAATTACAGCAACTGGAAATCTAACTCCAGAACTCTTAGGAAAGACTACTTTTTTCATCTTAAAGGAGCAAAGAGTAGAGTTCAGGCAGAGTGGTGTTCAAAAGATACTCGTGTTTGTCTTCTAAGTTCTCCATGAGTGTTAAGAAATATGGCATTATTTTGTCATTTATTATGTATGCTTATATGCCACTCACAATCCTTTTCTGGCACATTGAATCCTATTCCATTTAAACTGATTGACTGGTTGTGTTTTTGGAGGCAAATAAATCTGAGTTTCAATCCCAATGTTTTCACTTAATAGCTGTAGATTCAAACAAATTACACAAAATATTTTAGATGTCAGTTTCCTCATCTGTTAAGCAAGAATACGTTTATATGTGCTGTAATATTATTACAAATGTGTAAAATGTAAATGTAAAATAAAAACTAGCCAATCGAGTCGATACTAGCTAAAACAAATTATTTCTTATAGTCTTTCCACTCTGTTGTTGAACATAAAAGACAACTTGAGAAACTGAAAAAACATAAATCGTATCCATCATGCAGCACTAAAACTTTACTATGGAGCATTTGCAAAATTGCTGAAGATAGAGCCTAAAGAAAAGTTTGAGCAGTGATCATTGATTAGGAAATATCTGAGTAGCAGAAGAAACATAAAGCAAGAAAGAATGGGAAAAAAATATGTGACACATTACCCAAGGCTCTCTCATTATCCAAGTGCAAACTATCTCTCTGTTACAAGCAATATCAACAGACAGGCTGTAGAGAAACAGCTTACCCCGGGAAGCACACACAGGGGAAATTCGGGGGACTTGGTCTCCTTCCACTGTCTTCTTCTAGATGGCACGTGGAGGTCCAGTGTATTTCTCACAGTTCCGACAGTGGAACTGCCCCGACACCCTTCAAGAGTGGGTCCCCTCCAGCACCAGCTGGAAGTGAGGAAAGGAGTAAGAGCTCCGGAGACAGGCTAAACCAGAAACATCTGAAGCAGCACATAAGTGCCTCCGCAGTTGCTGTCAATTTTCCTCATCAGATTTTGCCTGTCCCGTGATACCACGTTCTGTTTCTTGAGCCCTTTAAACTTTTACTGTTGGGATGTAAACCGATGGAAATGGACGTTTTGAGACATCAGAAATACCTGTGCAGAGATGGCATTCAGTGACCTGGAACATTCCCTGGCAGGTGGCAGGGAACATCACTTAGATACGGGTCTTCCGGTCCTGTCCAGCCCAGTTACAGGCTCTGGGCAATAGGTTCCATCACTGAACACCTGGCAATACAGGATGCTGTTTGTCCTGAACTTGGAGAAATTTACAGAGTATAAATTGGAAATTTTAGCCCAAAGCCATGCCGCAGAAATTCTCCATTCCTAGAAAAATAGGAAATGCCTCAGCTTCATTTTGTCCCCAGTTCCAGGTGAGTAATAAACAGCTGGGGCCTCAGTATCTTTGGGTGTTGTACAATTCTGAACAACAGTAAGAAAGTGTGGTCACTGGAACTCTAAATCAGGGTCTGCTCCCATGTCATGCCTCAAGCACCTTTCTACAGTAGAGAAAGGAAATGTGTAATAGTCACATATTGGGAAAGAAAGGAAAGGCACAATAGAAGGAATCATGAGAAAATTCTATTTTATTTTTGGCCTAAATTGTTGAGTTTTCTTTAAAAACCTATTCTCCACAGCCAGAGTTGCAGCAACATGAAGATTTACACCAGAAGTTCTAATTCCCTGTGTTCAATGCATTCAAGTGTTGTAAGACTTACAAACTTTTAAATAAATTCAACTCTATGTTTTATAGCATAGCTATTTAGTTTGATAAAATGGTATGAATGTTCATTTAATGAACTACCTGGTCATCCCACCTCCACCACTAATTAGTTGTGAGATTCTCAGTACATTACCTAACCTCTGTTTCTCAGTTTCCTCATCTGTAAGATGAAGATGACAACAGCAATTATGATGGTTAAGTGAGTTAAATGTGGAGTAGTTAGAAGGCTGCTGGGCATTTGTCAGTGCCCAGGAAAAGCTGAGTATCGATTTTACTATGGTTTAGTAATATTAGTGGTAGTATACCACACATTGTATAGAATGGCTCTAGAGTACCATAAATCCACCACACACAATCATCATTAATAATAATTTAACATTATTTTGGTATCTCTCTACACATCTACAATAAATACACTGATCATCAAACTAATCTTCCAAAATTAAAATAGCACCATTTGCTGTTCTCAGCTAAAAATATAAAATTTAACTCTACTTAAATGTACTGCAACTGAGAACTGAGGATTCAGGGGACTGCTGAACTGGAAACCTGCTCTTGTCCACAGGCCTCAGATCTTGATAGAGGCCTCTGATACATTACAGAAACTGCTAAGTGCTGGAGTCGTGAGTTTTCTCTAACATTTATTTTTGCTTTGAGAAATTATGAGCTATCTCCATAGGTAAAGAAATACACCTACAAGTTCTCCCAACTTCTTTCCCCATTCCCTTTTTAAAGATACATTACTGTATATTGTAAGGTATAAAGCATTTCTGTTTGATCTTAATCTGTAATTCCTCCACTTCAAAACAAAATTGTGTGTTCCATGCTTAAATCAACTCAGGCTTTTCATCGCTGTTTCAGCTCAGGTTTTCTGTCATTTTGTTTTTTGTTTTACCATTTGTGTTGTCCCTGCTGTTCAGTCCTCTGTTTTAAATCATGGCTTCTTTAAGTGAGAGTGCTGTTTCCAATCGTCTGTTGGCTGTCTGCATTTTGTCATTAAGCAAATGTGTTCGAGAAGGGCTCAGCCTTATGATGTTCCCGGTGCCTGCCTGGGATGTTTGTCTCTTGCCTTTATCCTCAAAAGACAACTTGGCTCGGTATAAAATTCGTGGGTCTGGCTCCCATTTGTCCATCCCCACTTTCGTAACCATGGCTCCGATGCCTTCTCGCCTTGAGCTTTGCATGAGTCAGACCACAACTTCCCAGTTTGACCTCGCTTTCCTGTGTTCAGTCACTAGTGCTCTTTTTCAACAAGGCTCCTAAGCACTCCACCCTCTGAGTCTTCCCTGCTTAGGAATGTCTGCCAGGCCCTTGTACACTTGCATGATGACTTGTGTGGGGTACGATTCAGTCACACTTTCTTTCACACAATACTAAATTCGTATTGCTTTATTATCTTTTGGCATTAGCTACTGTGGATGAATCAAAGTTGAGGCTCTAGGTGGGGGGTACGAGTAACTAAGGAATTATTTCTTCACCTTTGGGGTCCAATGATTCAACCATGGTAAAGCAAGGATATTTGCCTGAGCCATGAGGTGCACTATCATCTGGAAGTTTGTTTCTTCTTCATTGTAAGGAAATTGTCTTTAATTGTATCAAATACTTCTGCCCTCCTTTTATTGATTACCCAAAACAGGTACAGCTTTCCTAATGTTGGACAGTTGTGTTTGTATTTCTTTTCTCTTTTCCTTTTTAAAAACCTCCCTCTGTTTTAATAGATTTTAATCTATATTTATTGTAATTATATTAAGCCTTTTTTCTATGCAATTACTTCAGTTATCAGCATCATCAACTATGTCTAACTAATTGGTAATGATAGTATTGCTTTTAGTTCCAATATTTTTTTCTTCTTGAAATCTACATTTTCATCCCTATTTTCTGTTTTATCATTTTATCTTTGAAGCTATATTTGACTGGGTCTATGTTCCTATTACAGTGTTCTATAAAAATAAAACATCTATTCGAAATGTTTTTCTCTCCTATATGATGTTATTGAAAACTCAGGTCTTTCTCGTTTTATGTTATGCTCCTTATTTTATTTTCTGTCAATAGTGTGTTTTGACATCTGACAATTTCTTTCTGTCTTGCTGTGCTTAATCCTGAGGGCTTTGCCAAGCTTTTTACTTTGTCTGATACAGCATTAACCCTTCCCATGCTATATGAATGCCGATTTGGTACACACAAGCAGAAGAAGGAAGAGTAAGATGATGGAGGAGAAAGGGAAAATCATTGAGGCCACTAACCACCTTTGTTAAGTAATGCGAATTCTTTTCCTTGTCCTAGAACTTGGTAAAAAAATACTTTGTTCCTAAGCCCTTTTTACTTGGTCCATGTGTCCCACTCCTGTTGTAAAGGATAACCACGTGCTTAGAATATTCCTCCAGTGCCAGGCATAGTGGTGCATGCCTATAATCCTAGGTCTCCAAGAGGCTGAGGCAGGAGGATCTCAAATTTGAGCCCAGCCTGGGCAATCTAGCAAGATCTTGTCTCTAAATAAAAAATAAAAAGCATTGAGGATGTAGCTTATTGTGAAGGCCATTAATTCAATCTTCAATACAACAAACAGTAAAAATCCACCAATTAAATATGGGTCCCATCAGAAAGAGTAGAGCACTATAATTCATATATGCATTTCACACACTCGCATATTCTGTACCTGTTCCCATCTCCTCACCCCTCTTCACTTTATGAGAAGGAAGCTTTCGCTGTGATTCCAGGGAACCGAGCTGCCCCACGTGCTCCTGTGCTGTCTATGGTTTTTCTCTTCGGCTGCCTTCCAACCTCGTCTACTCACATCTCCATCATCAGGGGCTCATTATAACATGGAAGTAACCCTTAGACATGAAGCGCTTCCAAGCTGGGGCAACGCAGTACCAGGAAGTCGGCTCTGCCTGCGATGTGAGGGAAGCTGCTCAGTTCCAGTAGACAAGAACGGGCAGGCAGAGCAGCCACCGGGACACTCACCGAACTCAATGGCACACGAGGCTCTGCAGCCCCTGACCTTACTACAGAGCTGGACTTTGGCCACCCAGTGGACGGGCTGACCAGGGACCTCAGGGGCCAGCAGTCCCAGCCAAGAGGAAATTGTCCATGTTTGTAACATGCAAGATAAGACACAGAGAATTTGGTGCATTGAGTAGAAAAGGGAGGTGAGGAAGAGGCAGCGCTTGGTAAAACAGTTACCCAAGAGTGTGCCAGCCGGCCATCCAGCAGTGTGAAAAGCACAGGTTAAAGAGGAAGCCTTTGTTTTCGCTCACGGTTTGGGGAGGTTTCAGTCTGTGGCTGGCTAACTCCAAGGCACAAGCTCCCAGGAAGGGCGTGGTGGAAGTGAAAGGGGAATTTTGTCTCCATGGTTCAAGCTGGACTTACTATGGGGAAATTCCCTACTTGAAATTTCCTTTGCACAACATATCTGGGTCTGTCCTGCCTCACATGCCTGGGTGCAGCTGAGCAGGCCCGCTAAAAATATTCAAACTCTGTAACCAATAAATGTATGTCAGATGCGCCTTATGTGCAGCCTCACCCTCCCAAAGAATACATCCTCCTTCACCGAGCGCCGGACCGGGCCAGTCCCCCACGTGTGAACACAGCCTGGTCTGCCAGTGTTAAATAAAGCTTTGTCTCCGCCGCTCCTGTTGTGCTTTCCATCCTCCCGAGCTAGCGGCAAGGAACCACATCAATTGAAGGGAAAGTCTGCTGTTTCAGGACAAAGCTGCTTAGCTCACAGCAGCCAGGAGACAGAGAAAGAGGGAGAGGGGAGTCCGCCTGACCCACTTGCTCTGCCCTGCACTCTCTGAGCCCACTGGGCCATGGAAGCCTCCACTGGGAAGTCAGGGCCTCCCGACCCCAGCCTCCCTGGCCCCATCACTGGCTGGTGCTGCACTGGAGCTCAAACCCTTGATGCACAAGTCCTTGGCTGACGCTGCATTTTCAAACCATAGTAAACTATGATCAGTAGGATCCAACTGGCAGGATGAAATTGGGGACAGGATTCTAGGAAAGTGCAGGCGGCAGAAGGGCCAGGCTCATAGGGTAATGCAGAACATCTACCAAAGCCTATCAGCGAACTATGGTTCTCACAGGCAGGGAGAGTCGGGCCTGGGGAAGGGTGCCAGAAGGTCCTTACCCCTGTCCTGAGTTTCTGTAGGCTCCGGCTCAATCCGTTACCATAAGGAAGCAATGCTGGCTGCATCACTTGGCATTGGCCTGAGAGCTGGGAATGTGTGACAGCCATGTGTGTCTCCCACTGAAAACGGCGGAGGCAGAGCAAGCCAGCGGGGTGAGTTTGTGCACCGTAAAGTCCTGACAAGAATGCTCCCCAGGGAGAAGAAATTACCCACAGATGGAAGACTTAGAGCACTGGAGGCGTGAATGTGGGTAGGTTTTTCTTAGAGCTTATAATTTTTATGAAGTCTCACCTTGCCCCGAGGTTTTAGGTTAAACACAACTGCAATAATCCCAGTGTGATTTGCTTAAAGACCTCTATTTGCTCAAATGTAGTTGAGATATACAGATTTCCTACCCAGCACTACCTGGACTATTGCCTCCCCTAGCAAAAGGTGTTTGGTTTTTTTTCATTTTTTTGGTTTTTGGGGGATTTTGGGGGGGTACTGGAGATCAAACTCAGGTCTTTGCAAAGCAGGCAACAGAACCACTGAACTAAATCCCTGGCCTTTTTTTTTTTTAATTTAATACCTAGAAATGTATTTTTTTTCCATCTTCAACGTACCACATACAAAAATATTGAAAACAAGCAACCTGGTAAAAATATTGCTAAAATACTTGTCCACCAAATATTTATTTTCATCAATGTATAAAATGTTTTTTAAAAACAAGCCTATAGAAAAATAGAAAACTGGCAAAAAGTAAGTCACCAAAAAATATAATATTAAGAAATACACACCAATGTGATCAATCCAATTACATTTGTATTTCTTAGCACAAGGAGATACCACCTGCCCACAATGAATCAGGCCGTTTTATGAAAGTGAATGAGAAGGAAATAATATTCTCAAAAATGACCACTGGAAAAAATGACTACTGATACATTCATTAATATGTATCTGGATGTTAGGATGGGAATATTCATAAAAATACTTGTAAATATAGATACACTTGAACCCACCTATTTTATTTCCAACAACTTATTTGTTTAATCATGCTGCAAAATTCTACCCTCTTTTACTTATGGTAATGCGAAAGTAAAGACCGGTCAGAAAATAAAAGCTACGTTGTTTTAAATCTTTTATGAGAATGAAATGTCATTCTTAGTTTTCATTCTCAGCTCCGAGTTATTTGGGAATCTTTCTAAGCACTTCCCAAACTGGTTTTGTGCAGCCGTTTATCTCTCTCAGACACAGATTCCATACATTTATTAAAATAGTTTGGGTTTTCCCCAGAAGTTTTGGGGCAGACACTTACTTGTGATGACAGATAGACAATTCTTTGTGGGAGGGGCTACAGTGCATGTTCCCAGCACAATTTCCCAAAATATCCTCTAGGTATTCATTATAATAAAAATAGCTTTTTAAAAGACTTAAATGTAGAAAATCTATGAAGTTTTGTTTATTTTACCTTAACATAAAATCATAAATAGCATGTGTAAAATAGCAATTAATTTAAACTAAAAATGAAAAATTATCTGTATTAATAATCAAGAAATATAGATTATTTCCATTACCTCCCATATACATCATTTTATACCTTAGTTTACATAATTGAGAAGATGACTTAAAGGCCATACCTTATCCACAGCAATAAAAAGGGTAAATGCTCAGTAGTGACTATGGGCATATAGATCATTAAATTGTCTAAAATTATTTATACAAGAATATGTGGGCATTTTTTTCTGGGAAAATGAGTCATAACACTCATCAGACTCTCAGAATAGTTTCAGACAGAAAATATTCCTAACATGCTATTTATAACTATATTTTTAAATGGCTATGCGTGTGTACTGAATGAATGCTTTTAAACATTGAAATGAGGTCCAACTCTAAGAAATGATCCTTGGCTTTCATCTATCATATATCATATATAATGTATATAGGTCCATAAGAGGTTACAGAAATGTCATTAGAAATGTCTCACATGATTCATTTTAAAGAATGTTTGAATTTCAGAGATTCATCAATGTTTCCAAATAAACAAGATAAGTGAACAGTGGATACTGTTTAATTGAGGGTAAGTCACCTTCTTTTATTGTTTACCTTATAGGAAAATCTTTTAAGACAATAAAGAAAGTAGCTGATTAAATGAATAACATTTATGATAATGTGCATCTCATTAAAGACAGTATTCTTTTATTAAACTTTGTATGTGTCTTCTAAACTCAAAATAGGGCATTTCCTGTCCTTTTCAGCTTCAGGCTCATGCTCTTCTATGTTTTGCTTTAGTGGAAAAATTATCAACCGGAATGCACAAAAGGACATTTTGAACACAGAATAATCAGACATTAGACAAAATGAATTTATTTCACAAACTAAATTTTTTATAACAGTACGTGAATACCACTTTAAATCTTTGTATAATATCATTCATGCTAAAGATAATGAATTGGGAAATAGTATACTGTATTTAACTTTGTCAATCTATGCCATAGAATGCTGTAACGAACTAAGAAAAACCTTACAGTATTAGATGATATATTTTTCAACTATGGGGTCAACGTATTACAGAACATTTCAAATACGGGGGACTGAAATTAGGACTTTTTTTTTTTTTGCTCTCCTGTGCAGAAGAAACCCAGAGACGGGCAATCCAGCCCAGCGAACTGACCCGGTATGAATTCTGCTTCTTCTAGCTTCCCATGACTGTCCCCATGGGTCTCTTATTCCAAGGATGTCTGCCTGCAGGACACGCAGAGAATGAGGACAGAGAGGCGAAGGCACCTGTCTCATGAGACCTACTCACAAGTCCTATAACCCAGCTCTAATTCCAGTTTGTCAGCTGTAAACGGAACAGCTTTTCTCCACCGGGCTTTTCTGCCACGATGCTCCTACCTTAGAGCCACCACGCCACGAACTGAGCCCTCTGAAACTTCAGCCCAATAAATCTCTCCTCCCTGAAGGTGCAGGTGCCAGGCATTTTATTCCTTACTGGGAAAGCTGATCTGTACAAAGCTATCCGAGTGCAGAGACTTTGCTTTCGATTACAGGAAGACATGTAGGCATACTACAGTGTCGTGGCTCTTGGGCTCTCCAAGAGCTGCAGGAGTAAGTCAGGATATCTGCAGTGGGAATAGGGCAGCCTTAAAGGGTGGAGGGCCAGGTACAAGAAATAGGAAAAGGAGATGTATAATTTTTTCACTTTTTGTGTAGGAAAGCATAACAAAACAGCGAATTATATCTCTAGCTTTATAGCTAATCTGGCTGTATTAAAACCATTCAGCTAACACTTTTCTCAGCCATTTCTCCTCACACTCAAAAAGCTGGAAGACCTGAAGAAAGTGAACTCATCCCTCTGCCCCTTCCTTCTGAAATCGGTTATATGCTGTGAGACCCAGCAGTCAAGAAGTTGCTCAGAGCCCTGGAAGTTGCAGGAGAAAGCAGGAAGGATACAAGGCCCCTGTTTCGAAAAGTGGCACGAAGTGGGAGGGAGGGGTGTGAATATCTACTTCCTAAGTTTTATAAGCTTCTATCCTGTAAAACGGGAAGTCTGGTGGAAATTTCTGCAAAAGGAAAATAAACATTACTTTCTAGTAAAATAAGTTCAAAGGCTTATCTTCACAAACTAAACTTTTTCTAGTGGAGAATTTCAGTTATATCTCAATCTCCCAAAGTGGTTCCACACTGTAATATAAGTTGTCATTTTCATTTTTGGGGTGATTTGTTTCTAGCAACTGAGGTTGATGATTCTCTCCTCAGTTGAATGGTTTTAATTCCTCTAATTTAACTTATTTACAAAATGTAAATTATTTAACATGGAAAAAAATTTTTTAAATTATCTATAACTTATACTAATCTGAAGAGAATATTTTTCTCTTAAATTTCCTTTCCCAGTTTCAGCTATGTGTCTGCAGGGTATTGTTTACATGTGCAGGATTATGTAAACACAATGTATACTTTGATTACGTTAATTTTTATATTTGAAAGTATGTGGTGTACATTCCTCTATGTTTGTTAGTTTTCATAATTACCATTTGGAAATTCTGCTTTAAGCAAAGATGCACTTCATGATAGAAATGAAATTCTCTGCGGCAAGGCCTCTGATGTCTTATTACAAAAAATAGGCAATGATTACTAGGTATACACAGGGAATAACTGCATGGCAAACTTGTAGTTTGCAGTGAGATTTCCTGAGTCCAAAAGCTATGCAGCTTTGGGGATCTTGCTTAACCTATTTGATCATTTGATAGCTTGTTTTCTGAATTTAAGTCACGGAAAAATGCAAAAATGAAGTCAAATAATGCATCTAAAGCACTTGGCACAGTGTAGCATTTAAGAAATGATAGTTCCATAAGATAATTCATATATGTACAGTTTAAGCACAATTCACCCTGCAATTCTCACATTTATAGTATTTCATAACTTAAAAATTAAACCTGGTAGGAGAAGAAAGACTCAAATCAAATTCCACTCGCTTCCTAAGCTGCTGCAACCGCTGAGCCCTTTACACCATACACCTGCTTCCTGCCTCACTGGCCCTGCCCCTGCTCTCTTGCATGATTATTTATCTCTCTGCAGGAAATCCACCAACCGCCCAGACCAGGATTCCCCTTTATGGTGCACACAGGAAGATATCATCACTTTTGGTTTGTCCCATCTCCAAAGCGAGGTCTTCTTTGCCGAGGATTTTCAAGTTGTACTGGCCATGGGCATTGTTTCCAATTTAACTGACCCTCGTTAATCTCCTTAACCTTGGTTTCATGGTTTTTGTCCCACCTTCCTTGGTCTGCTGTTACACATCTTCTGAATTAATGTTGAGAACCATGACATTTCAAAAAAAAACAGATTGTTGAAGAAAATGTAGCTTTGGGTGGAGGATAGAGTATTTCAAACACTAAGTGGATAAACTTAAAATCTTTCTCTAAACATATTTTCTATTGTATTTATTTTCTGTTGTAAATCCTCTGCTGAAGGAATTCAAAATAGAAACATATTTGACAGAAGAGGCTTTTCAGACAAATGTGCAGGCATTATTCAAATCTATGCAATAAAACTTAGCCCCAGAATCAGCCAGTGTCTCTAAATTTGGCAGGTTTCAAAACTGATCTTTATGATAAGGCCGAGTGAAACACCAAACTCTGCTACATTTCACAGATTTATCACTCAGGGCCCACACAAATCTACTGACACAAAGATAGAAACTCATTTCACAACCACAGGAAAGGCGTATGAACCTCATAAAGAGCAACCCCTCTGTACTTTCCTACCTGCAATGTGAGAATCCTCTGTCAACCATCTGGCCAAATCAGTGCTGGCAATGGTTTCAGCTTGCCACATTTTATTATGCTGTTGCCAAGTCCAAATATAATACTTTTCAGCATTCTGAGTCCCTACCACACATACCACAGATTACATGGGGAACTACACAGCTGACCACTATTTAGGGAATAGAGGCATCGAACATAAAATCCTAAGTGTTGAACTGGGACAGTGAGAAATCTCAGCATCATTTAAAACCTAATTACCATATGACTTACAGGTGTTTTCTAAACCAATGAAAGCTTTATTTGTGATACTTAGGATAAAAAATAATGCCTGGTTGAAATTGCATTTGGAAAGCTCACCTCATGAGCGTAATACTATGGTAAACCACAGACCAAAGAAATTCACTGAAATGAAGGCTCTACACCTTTGAGGCTGGAGCACAGAAGACAGTGCAGAGATTTATGCAAGGGGTCTGTGTCCTGCTGGTTATACCAGAGCTCGATTCAGGGAGACGATTCTTCTGACAAGGATTAATGAAAGATTCAGTCAGTGGAGAAGAACAGCTGTCAACTGAGGAAGGGAGGCTAGGAGAATGGGGAAAATATAAGAACCAAGATCTGTCATCTAAAGATGCAAGATCTCAATGGTGAATTTAACTGTATTGTATATCTAAAATGTACCAAAAAAAATTTTTTTAAGTAGGTGTTCATAATGACAGTTTATAGCAATGAAAAATATTCCCTCTGAAAATAAGAGAAAATGTTTTCAAACATAGAGACAACTGAAATGCCCATCACATGCAAAACTGACTAGTATGTGTGCCTTTAAAAAGTGTATTTGTATTGTCCAATGCTAGATAATACCCAAAATTTCCTCAGGAAAAGAAAACCTTGTTACATTTGCAGATCTAATTTTATCATATCAATATAAAATCAGAGAGAAGGACATTTCTAGAATGTTCAACAAAATAATAAAGAAGTCTTCATGTTGGTGAGAATTCAAATGGTTGTTTTCTGCTCTACACCAGTGGTGGCCAAGCCTCGGCACGCATGCCACAGTGGACTGCTCTGTTCATTATCACTGAAAGCTCTAAAAGGTTCACCATCACTGTGCTATACTTTTCTGTGTTTCTTGCATCACCTCCAATATTAGCTTTACAAACAATCATTATGCAAAGGCAATGAATGATTTCTACTAGGACTAACTCCAGTCAGAGGCCAAGGATGTCCCCAAGGCAGAGACAGGGTACCTAGACCCACACCACCTGCAGAACAAGTTCCCTGACTCCCATCCCAGAAGAGTAATTTTTAGGGCTCTTTGGTAAGAGGCACAGGCAAAATTTGTTTAGGAAACAAAAGTCCATACTCAAGAGTGGAGTACAGGCATTCGGAGGACAAGATGCATTAGAGTCTGGGAGATATATATGGACTCTGGGGTGGGAATTTACAAAACCTGTAAATTGATAAAAAGAGGAGATGACATCCATCACAGGTAAATGAACAATAGCCATCCACAAAGGGATTGGTCCATTTTACAGGTAAAAGGAATGACTACGGCCCTTTTACAGGTACAAATGGAATGGCCCATGCTTACTATATCTTGGGGAAAAATTAAACAGAGTTTGCATCCTGAAGCTACTATTTTAATTCAAAGTACAATTTAAAATTATGATTTCTTTGTCTCCTTTCTACCTATCTTTATTTCTACTATCCTACCTCTTCCTCCCCAATCCCCCTGAGCCTGTCCCTCATCTATATGGAATGAGAGACACTGAAAATTTATCTTCCTATAGCTGCTTCAGGCTGAAGAAGAGAGTTGTCCCTGCCTAGCCAGGATTCAAAAATACCATCCCAACTGATCTGAAGAGGGCTTGGGAATTGCAAGTTGCATTGCTCACAGAACCACCATTTTTTGATAGTCTGAAAAAGAGGACAAGAGAATATGAGATGTTAACCCACGACAACTGCAGAACGGGCAATGGAAAAGAATTCCTATACGCAGTATCATGGTCAGAAGAAGATATTTTCCCCCACTTTTCCTGGAGGATGAGACTATATTGATAGGGCATTGAAGCTAAAGGCAGGGTCTTAAATTGCACTAATATATCCAAACATCTTGGGCTGCGTAAGACACACTGGTGGAGTTGTCAGGGATGAACACACAGCATTCTGTTTTGATAATATCACAGGTTCTGCCTTGGGCTACAGTTAGAATACATATGTTGGGCCATTCAGTTTGGTAAGTGGCTTTTCTAATTGTTTTTACTTTAGAATTTAGTAATCAAGTACTCACTGCAGTGTCATTCAGAGCCTTTTGTGCATGTCTGGTGAAAGACTGAATATGCCATGTGACATCTTCAAATCCTAAGTAATGATGGGGACTAAATGATCACACCATGAAAACAAGATCTGATCTGTGACGCCGTGAGGCTGAGAGATCAGCTGCTTGATCTGAGGTTTTAATTCAGCATCCTTGCACTCAAGGATATCTTGATGTACATGTTCTTATCCACCCCAGAGGAAGTCATGGCCTTGCGTTTGTGTCTCAGAACCACTGGGTGTCATTTAAGTGATCAGTTTATCCCAGATCTTGTTTCCCAGTCAGCAGCAAACAAATCATCATCCCTTAACACAAGGAGTGCGACTAGAGCTTGGTGTAGGAACCCATTCCACATTTGGGGTGGCATTGCCCTAGTTATCACAAGTGTGGTTTTGTTGTTCCCTCCAAAGAGGCGGTAGCTGGCTGGGTTATCCTACTGTAGGTGCCTGCCAGTTATGCTCATTTCAAACATGAAAATATCTACCCACAAGCTGTGGTTGTCATCTTTATAACAGGAGTTTTAGGAGCCTGGAATAGATCGGGATTTGCATACTGCCCACATCTGAGTATTAGTTTTGGCAGGAGGAGATTTTTTTTCCCATGGCCCTTTTGATGGAGGATTTCATTTGTAGGCCATTGACAGACACTAGATCGAGTAGCAAGCCTCAAAACCATAGTCGTGCTTTGTTGTTGCTCTATAAAGTTTTGACACTTTATCCAATCATTTTTCTGCAGGGCAGATAGCTAAGTTGGTAACCTAGATGCACTAAAAGTGGGCAACATTTCAAAAATATACTATGCAGCTTTATTAAAGTCTTCGGCATACTGCTGAGCCCAGGCAAAGAAAAAAAATAGTTCTTCCTTTGGAGAATGGTATGAGGGGTAGGAGAGAAATGACTTGGCATATTTCAGTTTGAGTAGACATAGTATAATTATGAGAAGAAATATATTTAATTGGAATAGACTTATCTAAATTAATTCTGAATCTCTTTTGTTCTTTTAAAAATTTTTTTTCATTAGTACCTGCTTGCTCCCTGCAAATATATACTTTCATGGTGGGGAGCTGATACATACACAAAACACAACTTAATCCCTTTGGCTTCCCCTTCCTTTCTCTCTCCTCTCTCTCCATCCTTAATAGCATTTGCAAGTCCTCCAAAGGCATGAGAATGTGGATCACAGATTCCATCTCATCGATTTCTTGTTGCTGTGAAGTCTCAAAAGGAGCAGATTGATTTTTGATAAATGAATCCATGATACATGCCCTTCTAACTCAATAGCTATAGGAGTGCCTTACAACTTGGTAGGAGTCTCTCCATTTAGAGAGGAGCTGACTTGAAGGTGACTTTTTTTCCAAACTTGAAGTAACATACAAAATCACTAGGTTGAACTTTAGGGATATGGGTTGAAGAGTTTGATGCTGGAAGGACTTCATTACCATATTCTAATAAAGTTCTGTACTTGACCTAGATGGACTGTGTATTTAACCATTTCCTGTTTTAGTGTCGGTGACTAGATCTGTGGTCAGAAACGGCCTCCAGAGAGCTTTTCATGTGGACACTGTTGGAGGGAAGCCCCAGGGGGAATTCTGATCCTTAGCAAAGCTACAGCTAATAGTAGGTAGTAGTCATAGCCAAGACTCTGAGGTCTCTTGTCATAATATTGCCAAGGTTTTTCATATGTAAATCAGGCCCTTCGGATCCTCCTGATGCCTGAAGGTGCTAAGATGTGTGAAGATAATGAGTTTTTCCTAAAGCTTGTGAGACTACCTGTGTCACTTTGGGGAAAAAAAGGAAGGCTCATTGTCACTCTGAAGTGATTTGGGAAGTCTGAACCCAGAAATGATTTCTTTTAACAGGGTTTTAGTGACTTCTTGGACCTTCAGTCTGGATGGGTTATGGCTTCTATCCATCCAGAGAAGTTTTCAGCAAAAACTAAAAAGTTTTTGAACCTCTGGCACAAAGACGTCCAGGTAAAGTGTAGTTGCCAGTGTTTTCCAGGTAAGGTACTTCACCTTTGCACTGGGTAAGGCAACAGTGGAGAGTTGGCTGCTGTATTGTTGTGGGGCAAAAAGGGCAAGTCCTCAAGACTTTTCAAATTGGGATCTGAGGCTTTTTCCCCCAAATAGTTGACCAGGGTTGTCAGTGCTTTACTCCTTAAATAGCATGAATCATGAGTTCCTTCAAATATTTTCCAATAATTTTGATCAGTCTGATAAGCATTAAAACTTTATGATTTTCCACTTTTTCACCACGATTTTCCACCAGCCATGTTTTGCTGGTTTATATTCCCACAGCCTTGCCAAATCCTTTTCAATTTCTGAACAGGAAGAACTTGTACTTAGTTTGGGGCTCAAGGTTTTCAAAGCCTTCTATAAGACAGAGAGCACGGACTTTCCTCACTCACATCTGCCCTCCCCATAGAACCCACATTGCTATTGAAACAGGAGTGGCACTCTCCTGTGGCTGGGTGGGCAGCACACCTTGCCTGGCACCCTGGGAATGGACCTCCCCTCTTACAAGTGGAACCCAGAAAAAAATCATGTCCACACACTTCTTTCGTGGCTACTGGTGTGGGGTAGCAGCTATGGCACATGCATGTCCTAGGCCTGGAACAAGTTCTTGGTTGGGTGGACATGGAATGCTCACTTCCAGTGTGGTGTTGCTGGTCAGGGAGGAGAGATGGGAAGGATTTGGGCCTTTGTCAACTTTGAAGTTTGAGAATGATTTATTTACCTCCCCAATCAGTATCAACACACAGCTGGACACACAGGACAGACTCCTCTCTTCCTCTCCCAGGCAGAGGAATAGTCACTCTCACCCAGAACCTGGTGAAAACTCACAGCTCTCGAGCCCTCACTCACCCACTCCATCCCCTAGCTCCCTGGATCTCCCTGCTAGCTGCCTTCAGAAAACATAAAAGGATTTGGGTTTCCCAACAGATGAAATTTGGTGCAAAAGAGGAGAAAGGACAGGGTGAGAAATGAAGATTTGGAGGGTAAAAGAAAAGGAAAAGAAAACCAGGGGGCTCCTTCTTGATTTGAGCACATAGACTCTACCGGGACCCAAAGACAATGATAGCTATCACCTAGATGGCCACTTGAATCCACATGGCTTAGGATGCTTTCCCAGCCTCCCAAAAAGAGAAAACTTGGCAGACCAAGCTAACTCCTTTCTGTTTTGACAGTGAGAGGTGAGAGAGGTGAGAGAAGAAAAGATAAATAGTATTACAGAAACAAGTTAGAGGATCTCCTTTCATCTAAAGTGCTCGAGACACAAAGATATGCATGATTTTGTGGAGATAAATCCATAAATCCTCAGATGCCATCCTGAGGCTGGTCTCTCCACTGTGCCTCGGGTCTAGGTTTTACACCCTGGATACATGAGAAACTTTTCTGAAGACATTAGATGGGTCTACCCTTATCTGTCCCTCCACAGTGAGCAAGTTTTAGTTCCATCCAAGCAAGGAGTGGGGTATATTGACCTAAAGGGATGTCTAAGGAGGCTGCTCAGAGGAAGCAAGTGCCTCATATCTTCAGTGATTTTATATGTAGGCATTCATTTTCCAGGGATTTAAGGGCATCTAGATATTAAAAAGAAGAAAAAAAAAACCCAAAGCTGCAAATGTTTGCATGAAAAGAGAGAAGGATAGAGAGAGCATAGGAGAAGAGCACAAAAGAATGAGAGGAGAGGGAGAGGGAGGGGAGAGAAAGGAGGTGGAAAAGAACATTAAAAACTAAGAAGCTATGCACCAGAGGGCCAGGAGTCAGGAAAGCGAGAAAGAAGGGGGAAAAATGAAATGTCTTTGGCTGGACTTACCGAGCTCAGAGTCCCACTGTCTCCTTACCTCCTGCCTGGCTCGCCAAAAGAAATGCCACTGCAACTGAGGAAGTCCCCAAAGTGAAATGGGAACTTAGACTCATGCTCCCCACAGAATAAGTTCATTGCCTTCCTTTGTAGAAAAAGAACTTTCAGAACTTATTGGTAGAAGGCACGGAAAATATTTATTTAGGAAAGAAAAGCACACACTTAAGAGTGGAGTAAGGTGCCTTCAGAGAATGAGACACATTATAATCCAGGGCTGAGTATACTTATGGGGACTTGTGGCTGGAAATCTGTGAAACTTGTAAATCTATGGAAAGAGGAGAAGAGAGGCAATGGCCCTTTCTGCAGGGAAAAGGTGATGACCAGTTCACAGGTGACAGCCAACTCGGGGGATGGAGATGTAGCCACCTACAAGGGGAAAGGCTGACCTCATTGTCTTGGGAAAAAATTACACTGGGTTTGTGTCCTGAAGCCACTGGTTTTGTTCAAAGTACGCCTTTGAACAAAAATTATTTTTCCTTATTTCCTTTCTACCTTACTTTATTTCTTGTATCCTCACTGCCACCACACATAGACCTAGAATACTAATTGCTGGCCTTCATTCTATCACTGTCTCATAGTAGAGTCATCTGTTTTAGTACTTATTTCATTGTGTAAAAGATTATAAAGATTCATTACCCTAGAGTGTGGTTGACTAATTCAGTGCTTGCAAGCAAGTTTAGAAGAATGATGGTAATCATTTTGAAGATTTTTTAAAATTCAAAGATTAAAATCTGTTCTTCAAAAAATTTAGAACTTCAGAGCCTTTGAGCTCCAAAAGCCAAACTCTTCTCTCGGTTATGTGTGTGCAATTAGTTGTCTGTGCATAACTGCAGGCAGAGTTTGGCCCATAAAATTTGGAATAATCTGGAAATTCTTACAATCTGGGAAAAATTAAAATCTCTTTGATAAAATGAATTACGAAGTGTCCCAATTCCAAAGGGCTTTGATGTGTAAAGAAATGGTGTTTTCACTTATGTGAGAAAGTTAAAAGAAAAATCATTTAGCTCAATCAGGAACAGACAACCCTGAAACATCAGGGAGAGGCAGGTATCTGTGCTGACCTTTCCCCAGGGTTCTAAAGGCCATGCCTATGAGAAATGGGTTTATGTGTTCTTCTACAGACAAGTAATTCACACCACAAAGGACAAGGCAGAGCAGGAAGGAGGGGAGAGGCAGACATTCCTCACCAACTGTGTGTGCACCTTGTGTGCTTTTAATGCCTCCAAACCCTTGTGTCCTGAAAGGTCTGCTCAGTCTTCCAGCAAGTACTTCTGCGAACACAGCCTTCCCAAACTCAGCTGTCAAGTGTAAAACCAGCCCAAGCAAAGCAAACTTTCTTCTTGGCTTTTACTTGTAGTTCAGTTTTCCTTCCACATGTCACCTAAGCCAGACCACCAAAGTGTTTTGCTTCCAATAATTTCTGAGGCCACTTTCAATTTTTCATTTTAAAAAGGAAATGGTGTCGGGGGGTAAATTAAGCTCCATACCTAGATCCTTATCATCATCTAAACTCTTCTCTTTCAATGTCACATTTTACATTCTGACATATCCTTTTACCCTTGCCATGTCACTGAGTGAGTGATCATAACAGAAACCACGACTTCTCTCCCTGCTTTCTGTCTTAAAAAAAAAAAAAATTCATTATCCATGCACCGTGCAGAACGTTTCTCCTGGCTGGGTGAGCAGAACTATTTATCAACCCACAAAGTATGATCTGTTTCTTCTTTATGGTTCTTTCAGCACAGAGAAAAACTGGCATTGCTTCTCCATGCCCCCCAAGAGGCTCATCTGAATTACAGCCACACCACCCACGGGACCAAACCACTTGTAAAGAAGTGGAGTCCTCTGCGTTTGGATCTCGCAAGTTTGAAAACAACCTTAAGCTATCCTCCTAAAAACACTAAAAAAGGCATTTTTGTGTGCTTTTCAGGCATGTTTACAAGTTCTTGTGAAAGAATAAAATTGGCCAGTTGGCCTTTTATATGTTCATTATTTCTAAATAACCTTGCCTATCACAAGGTATGGTTATAAAAACCAGAGGAGAAAAGCCAAGGTCTTTCTAAATGGCCTTTGTTCCTTGGTCTATGCACCAAAGGCAAAAAACCATTTCACCACTAAATATTAATAGGGTTTCTGTCCCCTGTTTAATAAAAATTAGTGTGATTGATTAGAGATACTGTTGTGGGCCAGCCTCCTTTCCACCGTGCCTTCAAGTATGGCCTCCATCTTAGCTACCAGAGGTCAGAACCTTGGCATCAGCCTGTAGGGAGGGGACACAATCCAGCCCTTCACATGTAGTTTAACATCCCCAAATTCCCACCCGAAGAGCACGGCCAGGCAATCACCTGGCCAGGTACATCTCAGTGCACTTTACATTTTTAAAATTTGCAAGGGTCTGTGAATTGTTCATTAATAATACTTTCAAAATGTTACTTTCCATTGATATGTAGAGTTCTTGTCTTGAACGGGTTATTAAATGAATAGTAGTTGTCAAATAATTATATACTAATTCATGAAGAAACAAACTGAGTGTGTGAATCTCTCACCAGAATGACAATTGTCAAACTGCAACACCCAGCCATGCCTGAAGTTGCAATGAGGTTTTAGAACTAAATGAGCTTCTTAGAATTCTGTCAACACGAAGTTCTATTGATCAATTTACTGCCAGTTCTCTCTGAGATTATTTTCATCACAAGTAACTTTTGTCTGGGGTTAAAAAAAATATGTGTAATCCTATACAATATTAGGTCTTAGTGACTTAGTCATTTATGGACTGAGTGCCCCTGACCAATCCATGGCAGTGTCTCCTGGGGGCCTGTCCTCTGCCCTGGTCCTCAGCTCACTGCCGCCTTCTCCTGACCACTGCAGTCTCCCGGCAGAGGACACCCAAGCCTGCACTTCCAGCTGCCTGGTGGATCTCTGCAGTTTTGCCAGCACTTCACATGGAAACCATCTTCTCTGAAGAATACGATTGCCCTGTGCATATAGAGAACATGATCTCCAGGATCGGCCTGGTCCGGTTCCACTCTGTGTGCCTGCCCTTGCTGGTAGGTGCCATTGGACCTGCCACTCGGCTCTCCGAGCCATGAATTAGTTGATCAGTTGAGTAAAATCTGCCCCCTTCACAGGGCACAATGCAGATGAACTGAGATAAAGAACTACAAGCACGTCTGCTGCAGGTGCTCAATAGATTCGATTGCTGTAAAACTAAGAGAAGAAAAGGAGGGAAGGGAGAAAAGAAGAAGCAAAGGAGGAAGTAAGGGAGGGGCAAAGGGAGAAGGAAGGAAGGAAGGAAGGAAGGAAGGAAGCAAGGAAGGAAGGAAGCAAGGAAGGAAGGAAGGAAGGAAATAAGAATTAGTGAAAGAAAGGGAATGGGGAGGGAAAAATAAAGAAACCAAAGTGGTGGCCCGCACCTGTAATCCCAGTGCTCTGGGAGGCTGAGGCAGGACGAGTACAAATTCGAGTGCAGCCCAGGCAACTTAATGAAACCTTATCTCCAAATTAAAAATTTAAAAATAGACTGGGGTTGTAGCTCAGTGTGCAGGTCCTGGTTTCAATTTTCCGCACCATCTGAAAAAAAGCAAAAGAAATAATTATAAGTACATGTTTTTACTTAAGAAAGATGTCATTCTCCCATTTCCTGTAACTTGACACATTATATTCTCCTTCTTTTCTCAACTTCCACAACCCATCAACACCTAATTCTGGCTGATTTTACCTTAAAATATGTGCACCTAAAATACATTTCCCCTAAAATGAAATGCATCCCTTTCTATAGCAATTGTTTCAGCTCAGCCTGCCGTTGGCCCTCGCTGGGCCGCAAGCTGCTCTAATTTTCCTCCTGTGTTTCCTCCCTATAACCTCCTATTCTCCTCTCAGCACTCAGCTTTCCTTCACATTACCCAGACCCTTTTGTCACTGTCGTATCTTCCATGTCAGGCAAACGTTCTCTCTTGCATAGAGTATCAGCCAGCATATTTCTTCCCACCCTACCTTACCGGGTCCTTCTTTCCTCCAAAGCTCCACAGTGTTCCAAGCTGCAGCCATAAAAGCCCATCTTCATAAGTCCAAGCTGCAGAAGTGGCTTCACCCATGGCTGCACCTGGAACACCTGCTTCCTAGACCCACCTCCTGAGTTGCACCTCCCTCTGCCCCGGGAACCACCAGTTGTCCAATGCCAAGCTCTCCTCCCTGAGATGAACTTACTGGAAGACACGCAGCATTCACTCACACATACATTTAGCCAAGGTGAAGCAGGACTTAAAGGAAAACAAGTTCTTCCCAGCCTTGAGCAGCCCCCCTCACCTCCTCAGGTCACCCCCTGTCCCCTGTAGCTGGAACTCCTTGTTCTAATAATATCAGTTTGTTCTCACGAGATTCACAAGGTTCTGTCTTTTTTCAAGGCTAAGCCACAGGCTGTTACTGCATGACACAGGACCAAGCCATTCCTCCACTTTCATGTCGCCAGAAAGACCTTCCCGCTTCCCACCAAATGTATAAAAACTGGAGCTCCTTTCTGTCTGTCACTCTTTCTTTGGACAGGAGTCTGTTGAGCCAGTGTTCACCTAAAACCTGAAATAAACCCTCCTGGTTCCCATTGGTCTCTCCTGTCCCCTGGAATTCTGCAACAAGACTACAGTCAGACCTTGTCCAAGTATCAGTTCAGCAGCAGCAGTAATTTGGAGCTGTAGAATGCAGACTGATCTAGAAAGAATTGGGCTTTTTTCAAACTTTCTTTTCTCCAAATCTACAAACCAAGACCGTTCTTCCAAAGGCAACTGGTGCTACAGAGCAGAAATGTGTACTCACAATGCCCAGGGCTGGGGACTTCAGTGGCTCAGGAAAGCAAGTGCTCGTCTCAGACCCCGAACCAGGGTCACTTAGGAGGAAGTGGTAGAGGAAACTATGGGATGCACACTGTCATTTCCTCAAAGCAAGAAGGAGAAGAAAGATGTCAAGCAACTGTAAAGATCTCCTCCCAAACTGTAAAGATCTCCTCCCAAACAGCAAACAGTTCACCTTCACCAGGAATGAGGATTAGGCAAGGGGAAGAAAGGACCAACACTACTTTCCATTTCTCACTGAGGGCTAAAATTTTCCATTTCTCGAGTCCAAGCAGGATCACTGAGAGAGAAAGTGTGGTCCTGCCCAGGCCCTGCTATGCCTTTGAGGCCCTAAAATTGGAATAAATGAGATAAGCATAAATAGTGCATTAAAATTATGAGTGCTGAAGTGAAAGGATCTGATCAAGAAGAAAAAACATGAAAAGGTTGACAGGCCAAGACAGGATTAGGAAAGAACAAAAAATACCTGTAGGAAATATTTTTTTTAATTATTAAGGCTCATGTGGCCAAACGTTAAATATAAAACTTTGAATATGTGTAAATATGTGTGCATTCCTTTTTTCTCTGTGGTGCGTAATATCCTGAGGCACATTGTTATTTAGCAACAGTGTTTGAATTTCCTAAAAAAGAAAACAAAGACTGATTGATGTGAACAAAAATATTTGAGTTTTCCCAATATATTATAAATGTGGGGTTATAAAACCATTTGGTTTTATTGCTGGCGGGACTGTAGTGTGCTGTTACTACTATGGTTGAGAAAGAATTTGAATAAGTGTCTCAAAGCATGTACAGTATTTAATTTTCTTTCCTAAGAGAAAATAAACATACCTTTTGGACTGAAATTTCTCCTTATCATTTTTCTTTAAAGGTAAAAATCTTTGCTAGAAAGTATGGAAAGACTCCACTTAATCCTTTATGATTTACCTGAACACTTTACCCATAAATTTTACACTAAAAATAGATTTAATGTGCATTTTTTCATATGTGAATGAGTCCAAATTATGCTTTTTTTGGCAGCGCTAGGGATCAAGCTCAGGTCCCCAAGCATCCTAGGCAGGAACTTTACTACTGAAGAATAATCTCACCCTCCAAATCATACTTTTGAAAGAAAACTTTGAATTTGACATGGATTAAAAGCTCCTTAAGTATTTAAGGGAGAAAATATGTAAACTAACATTAAAAATAGCCATATCAAAAACCTTAAAGTTATATACAAATGACTCAACCACTGAATTTCTGTAAAACTCAGGGGAAATGGAATAATCCAAATTCTGAACGTTAGTTGAAATTCATTTATTCATTATTCATAAAATACTTATTTGCTGTCTCCCCTGTACTAGTCCAGTTTTAAATATCTTTCATTGTAATAAACAAAAAGAGTTAGTGTGTGAGCCCTCATGGACCTTACAGTTTAAGACAGTGGCATGCTATAAACAAGGTAAGTACAAGATAGAGTATGTTACTGAATGCTAAGCATAGTCTATTGTCTTAGTCACTTAGATACAATATGTAGCACCTGCACCTTAAAGGAGGAGAGGTTTCTTTTGGCTCGTGTTTTCAGTCCATAGGTGCACGGCTCCCAGGAAGAAAGGCCAAAGCAGAGCAGAGCTGCCCAAGGCATGGTGGTCCAGGATGCAAATATACAGTCTTCTAGGCCTTTCCTTAGGAGTGACCGGTGTCTCCTCACCAGATCCCACCTCCTAACACAAAATGAGCTAGCCAGCTCCCCTAGTCCAGTCGCCTTCCACGAGCCCCTTCTCTGGGTGCATGGCTTTGAGGGGACAGCCATAGATAAACTGTATCAACTTTAAATCAGGCAAGCAGACACTTCTCAGAGAAGTGAGAGGTAACCAGTATGTTAGAACCAAGAGCCTCTGTTCTCAGAGCAGTAAGCAGTCTGTTTTCTGGCATGCAGTGGGCTTTCTCTCAGAACAACAAGGAACAGAACTTAGTAAGTCCGTTGCAGGTGAGCTGTGGGTGAGACGGAGCCCTTGAACCTGACCTTAGTTCCTCTCGTCTGTGCCGACTGAACGTAACCAAGAACGCAGTAGGGCGGTCTCGGTACCCTGCTGCGTTCGGATCGCCTCTGCAGCCAACATATGACCAAGAGGACAGCAGGGGGATTAAAGCAGGTTCACCAGGTTCGGTAGTGGCAGACAAGTGATGAAAAGGTGCTGTCCCAAGTGTGGTTTTCCGGCAGCCCATTGGTTCAGAGGTTCTCTTTTACCCATTCTCAGCGAGAGAAGTAGAGTTTAAGAAAATCGCCCTTGTAGCAATTTTAAAGAAAAGTTTTGTGTCTATTTCATCTAACAATAAAAATAAAAAGTTGGAGCTTGCGTGTTTGAGTTTGGTATTTACATCTTATTTCTTAGCAATTTGTTGGATTTTATTAAGGAATCAATGTGAGAGAGTTTGGAAAGTTAATAAACAAGCGGTTCTTCTCTGGTTATTCTGAGAAACACTGTACCAACGTACTGATCTTTTGACTTTAAAGTCCTTCCAAAAACAGCCACAAGCCATCTGGAGTGCCTGCTGCTGCTGGCCACACCGTCAGGGACCCAATTCAGACCCAGCCTACACCTCGTGAGCTTGGAGCGGGACGAGGAGAGCAGAGACAAGCTCTGGGCAGAAAAGAGCCCAGCGTCTGCCTTCAAATTCGCTGCCCCGCATGGTGGGACGCATGCAGAAGCCGCAGTCCGTGGCTGCCCGCGGTCGCTAGCACCGGCTCGGCAGAGCTGCACGCTGAGTTCCACTTGAGTTGGAACCAGAGCCTGTCCGTCTGTCAGCACAAGGGTCTGAAAGGATAAGGCTGGGCCATTTCTTCTCATAAGCCACCTTCCCAGAATCTTGGTAAGTATATTGGGTACATTCTAAAATGTGGGAATGGGATATTTGATCTGTAAACCTCAAATCATGATTTCTGCCCTTAGACGGCCAAAGAAAATCACTCGTGGCTTTGCATCAGCCTTGTCACTTACTATAAGCTTAATATATTTCTTAATTTTTTGTTTCTATAGTGAGTTTAAAACCCTTGGGTTAAGAGTATAATGAGTGATTAGAACAAAATTCCTTTAAGCCTACTTTTGGGAGTCAAGTGTGTTCGCTTTGAGTGCACTTTAGGTGAAAGCAGAGATTTAGCTTCTGGATGATGACATTTCTCTTGGTGCATTATTTTTTTCTAGCAATACAAGGGATCAAACCCAGGCACACTCTAGCCCTGAGCTACATCCCCAGCCCTTTGTACTTTAAGACTGGGTTTTGCTAAGTTGCTCAGGAAAAACTCAAACCTGTCATCCTCCGGCCTCAGGCTTCCTCAGAGTAGGGATTATGGGCATGCACCACTGCACCCCCTTAGTTTTGGTTAATCAACAGTTTGTACACAAGGAAATGATAGAACGTTGAAATAAAAGAGATCAGGATGTGGTGGGAGAGATTGTGAGATTTCTAATCAGTTCCCTTTTGTGAAGAAAGCTACATTCTCCTAGCAGTAAAAGTCAGTGCTAATCGACACCATCTAGAAAAATGGCAGAAGTGTTTAAAAGGGGAATTAAGTTGACATTAGATAGGTAGGAGAAAACAAAAAAAGTACTGGTGTGGAGCAGAATGGGTTGGGTAACATGGCGCAGTGTGTCAGTATTTTTCAGGGCAAACAGCAGGACAGTCAAGCTACTTTGGGCTTAACTGTCTCCAGCTACAGAGGAAGCGTGAAGTAAAGGGTGGCAGTGTGTTAATAAGATCTGACAACGTACTGCAAGATGCCAGTCATCTGAGAGATGTCTAATTCCTTCAAAAGAAAAATGCTCGACAGATGTGACTGGAACTGAAATTCACATCTCCCAAAAAATTGATAAAGTAATGAAAAAAATTCCAAGCTACGGGGCCCAATAAAAGTCATTTAGAGTTCTAAAACCTTCAGATACCCAAAGTTGTTGGCTGAGTCAAACACAGAGCAAGGACCGCTGTGGTTGTCTTTGTTTCCTTCCCAGGTAGAGCCGCCACCTAGGAAAAAATGGGCTGGGATGAAAGGTAAGAAGAGTGTGCATCTGAGGATGTGGTCCAACCCACTGCTGCCTCACGCTATCCTGTTTGTCCCTGCGTGCTTCCTGTCAGAATTTGTGGCCGGATGCCGAGTGCTCTACATAGGAATTGAAGACAGTTAATGTGCTTAGAAGAATTCCCCCCTGTAATGTATGGATTATTGCTACTGCTTTAGGATAACACAAGGAAAGAGAAAATCAGCATCTCCCTTTGAGGGTGAGGAAACTGATGATCATAAATATTAACTCGTTATCCCAAATGACTGGATTTTATCTAACTCGAAAGACCTTGTCTTTCCCACTATCCGAGTCTGTCTTCTATGACACTTTACTCTTAAGGTAAGATGGACCCAAAATAAAACACAGGCTTCCCAGTTATCTTGTCTCTCGTGTTTTTGACCTCTCACATGAGGCCCTGTCTCTCTCTCTGAACTTCCCACGGGGAGAGGGTCCACAGAGAGGAATGTCCCCTTCCACATCTGTCCCATCCTCAGTGTCCCACTGCCTGCACCGCTCCTGCCCAGAACCAACAGGGCAAAGGCCTTCACGGAAGTCATCCTGGCTTGTTGCCTTTTTCATCTGCATCATGATCACATCTGAGTTTCTAAAGGAAAGGGACAGACTCACATGTTTACTTATTAGTCACTGCTTCCTGAATGCCCACTGTGTGCCAGGTGATGGATATGCAGTAGGACGTAAGACTTCCAGTGTGAGGGAAAAAAGATACAGGCCTATAAGGACTTAATAAATACTGGAAGACTCTCTTTTATATATATATATATAGTTTTCCAAAATTGCAGGCTGCAATCTAAAGACACCTAGAACAGGCGCTGTGTCTGTGCGTGCATGCGTGCGTGTTATGACAGTGCAGCCAAAAGCTCCATTATGTTTCTGATGCGATTCCTATACATTTTTTGGACTTTTTATGTGCAACAGTTGAGTTTTATTTCTCCTTATCCTTCAGATTCCTCCATATTCTTCTCTCACAGCAGAAGTCCTTGGGAGAAATGCAGCAACATCTCCATGATGGGGCCTCGCAAATGCCTTTTCTAGGTGTGGAAAGAGCTCTTCGTATGAGACCCAACAGATGCGCTTTGGAGAATTCCAGACAGCATGGCTTCCCCAGACTGAGAGAAGCAGCTGGACGTAAATTCCTTTGGCATTACCTCCTCTGGGCGCTGGTCATCCACCCACTTGCTCAAAGTCAGGAGACATTTGATTCATTGGAAGCTCGCTCGGCTATGTTATTACTATTCCTCCCCAGACCGCGTTATCTTGTTTTAGCACAAGGCCAAGCCTTTTTGTCACATAATTCATAGCCTTTCCTCCATTACACCATGAGGATTAGACCTCCCTCCCTCACCCAGAATACTTTGGAATGTGAAGAGTATGTCATTGTTTTCTGTGAGTCATTAAAGCACCGAGGTTTATTTGGGTACCTATTTAATGCAGAATGTTGTATATCACTTGAACTCAATCTGGCTATCCTTCGTTAGTTCCTCCAACAAAACTTAGAAACAAATTAGACATTCATTTCTAATTCTATTCAAATAAGTCGTTGAAACTTTTCTCTAAGTTTCCTCGGCAGCCTGCCAAAATTCAGAGTGCTGCGAAGAGCTCCTCCTCGCCAAGAGCAGATTTAGGACCTGGACTACATTTCTTCTCTGGACAAAGCAAGGGAACCTTCCCAGGCGTTAGTCCGAGAGGTGAGGCAGCCAGGTTTGAAGATCTCTTCAGGAGATCTGCATTCTCACTTTCCAGGGGTTCCGCAGGTGGCTGGCATGAACGCTGTCTCTCTCGCGGTCCGAAGACTTCATCCCCTCATCCGGACACCTGCACAGCCACCCCTCGCTCCCCAAGCTCCAGTCGCCGGGCCTGCTTTCTGCTCCGTGCCTCTGCCGACCTCGGTCCCACATCCAGGCCACTGAACTCTGCTCCCTTGACCCGGAGCTCTCCGTGGCCCCTTCCTGCTGCCTCCCCTCTCTTCGTCCAGTTACTCTACCCCATTCCTTCATTTTAAGTCAATAACTACATATTTATTTACAAAGGAGACCAAGCACTGCCTGCAGTAAAATGGAAGAAAGGATGTACGGACGGGCGCCTCCCCCCGGCATTGCTGGGTACATAACCAGTGCCGTACCCAGCAAATCTCAACCCTGCAGGTAACCTGCCTCCCTCTTGTCCTTTTGGGGTTAAGGGAGACATGGGATGTGGGTTCTCACCTCCTGTCACTTCCTAAGTGGCTTCTCAATTTTTCTCAAGCTCGTATAGCACTATCCTTGAAAAGACTTTAGATCTATAATGTTTTCCACTCTCATATATTTTTGTGGACATTTTAGCAATCCATTTAGACTCTTTGAGTGACTAGATTTTCCCCATTGGGAAGGCCTTCAGTCTAGAACCGAGTGACCAATAGCTTGGACCTCTTCCTATAGTTTGGAAGATCTTACTCTTCCTCAAGTGCTTAGGAAACAGAAGATACGGTGTCCCAGACACCTTTCCAGGTCATCAGATCATGAATAAGAAAGCCTGAAAAGTGTTCAGAGGATTTAAAACATCTCCTGTTATGTAATTCACATTCTAATAGAAATAATCAGACAAGGAATGAGATAATTTGAAGTGAGTTTATATGCACAGTGCATTAAGTGCTACTGAGAAAAATATACCAGGATATGGGGGTAAGAAATGCATCAGGGAAGGGGTTACAGTTTGAGTAGGATAGTAACAGAAGGCTTTTCTGAAGAGGCTTGCAGTAGACTTGAGATGGAGGAGAAAGTCATGGGAGGAGAATGTTCTGGGCAGGAGCAACAAAGAATAAAAGGAATCACGAAAGGCTAATATGGCTGGAGTGAAGAGAGCAAGGCTGTAAGGGCAGGAGGTGGGATAAGAAAGTTGTCAGAGAGATGAGAGGGCCCACGTCATAGGACTGCATGGAGCATGGTGGTAGGGAGAGTTCGTACCTGAGAGAGGTGGAGCTCTTTGGAAGGTTCAGGGGAAAAAGGGAGGAGCTCGATCGATCTCATGTTTTAATGGGATCATTCTGCCTGCCGATTCACAATCAACCATAGGAGAGCAACAGCAGGAAGCCAAGAAGTTAGAGCAGTGTTCCTGGAAACAGTTGATGGACTTTGGATGAGTGTGAAAACATGTGGTGCCAGCAGTGTTTGGATTCAGGATGCCTGTTGACACATCCTTCGGCTCACATAGAAAGGAGGAGCGATTCACTGTGGCAGATAAGAAGAGCACAACCAACATGCAGTGGTTAGAGGCACAAATCCTGACTCTGACACCTGGAGGCTTGAATTTGTACAAGTTACTAGTCCTCCCTAAACCTCAGCTTGCCTTTTATTAAAAAGGAGACTCAAAACCTCAAAATGGCTCTAAGATGTCAGAGATTTATTTCTCAACCATACAGTGTCTGATGTGCTTTGGAGTCTCTCCCATAAGAAGTGATTCAGAAGCCCAAGCTGCTTCCAACTCATGGATCTTCTGGTTTTCAATACTTAGCTCTGAGGTCTCCATGGCTATGGCTTTCCAGCTGGCAAATTGGAATAAAACAGTAGGCTCGCAGCTTCCAGTGGCCTGGGCTGGGGAGCCGCACAGTCACTGCTGCCCTCATATTCCAGACCGGGGAACTCGGGGCCCTGTCTCACAGTCCCTCCAAATTCAGGATCTCACTCTGTGCCTGGGCAGAAGAGGAAATGGGCTGGCAGGTCATCGGCCTTCACGGCTCTCAGTCCCCATCAGAGGACCACTGGCATCCCGGGAAAGGTGACATCTGTGAAACACTCGCCCCAGGGACTCAGGGGCCTGGTTATTATCATTAATTCAGGAATACTGCTGCTTCTTCCACTATCCGATTTACAGGGACTTCTGCACTTTTAGTTGGATGAAAGTTAATCTTTCAACCCATACAATGTGCCCATTTTGTTTGTAATTCAATGAATTTGAGTAAACATAGAGTTTCACAACCACCACCACAGTCCAATTTTGGAACATTTCTGTCAGTTAAAAACATTCCCTCATCCCCATTTCCAGTCACCTCTGCCTCTTCACAACCAGCCCTAGGTAACCACTGCTCTGCTTTGTTCCTCCATAAATTTGCCTTCTTTAAAATAAATGGAACCACACAGTAAATACATTGTCCTTTGGAACTTCCTTTTCTCACTTAGCATAGCATTTTAGAGGTGCACCCATGCCCTAGAATGTATCAGTGGCCTGTGCCATTTGTTTGGTAAACAGTGTTCTATTGTGTGGAAATGACAAACTCTTGTTCACCCACTTGATGACTGACAGTCATTTGGGCTATTTCCAGGATCTGGCTATGAAGAATCATTTACGGCAAGACCATCCATCCTTACAGTGGTAGACAGTGCCATCCTCCAGGAGACTTTGTCCAGAGTGGTAGGGGCATTTATAGACATTTTTCTATTTGAGCTGCCTGGCCTTGGCGAATAACCTCAAATTTGCCAGTGATAAGAGGCTGCATCACACCTGATGCCCTTCCTATACAAATTTCCCCTCCCTTGTCTCACATCCTTCTCTGTAATAAATGCAGCACAAGTTGTACCCAAAATTCCCGTATTAATGTGGGTTCTTTTACCAATGCTAGAGTGCCTTGGTGTGTATGTCGGGGAAAGTCATTTCACTGGTCCACAGATAGAACCTCTTCTCTATCCGAATGGTGGCTTAGAAACATCTACCTCTCCTCTCTCGCATGGATTTTCACAGGAGGAACAGATCTATCTGTACGATGTGGTGAGGAGTCTGATGCCCAGAGGTCCACATTTCCCTCTTGGTCAGGGGTAACACATAAATCTCCTCAAACAGGTGGTCTCCTCCCTCATGAACCTCCATCTTGGGCTCTCTGGCCCGACATGGAGAGACTTGCCAGTTGCAGAAATAACTGTTGCCCAAGTAACTCCAATTATAACTCTGGAAAAAACTATTAGGAAGTCCAAATGGACCACCTTGAAGCTCCATTTACCAATCCTAGCTTTGCTATCCATAAAGCAGACGTTTCAGTCTGATTGCTGGACCTTTTCTCAGCCAACTGCCATTTTGAGAGTAAGGGTGGGGCTAATTCCCTCAAGCCAACAAAATGGAGGTTATTTGTCTTTTTCAGAAAGACATGCTGGGAATATATGTGAGCAGGCCAACTTTCATAGTCCTTTTGTTCTTCCATGTGTAGTAGACTCTCCTTAGGACTAACTACCCTATAATGTAATATTATTGTCCTATCATCTAACACAAGTTTATCCAGTCCTTCTTGGGTTTCACCAAAGAATTTGTTAGTTTCCTTTCTCTGAGGTTACAAATGACAGTCTGAGCCTGACTCACTAACCACATCAGTCACTTTTTCGGTCCCTAAGATTGCTACATGGTCTGCCCAGTTGGGTAGTTTTAGTTGTCCAATCATTTGAGTTTGAGGTGTTAAAGCAACTGAAGTGGTCTGACCACTTGGACTTTAAATGCCTGACGTAACCATGATGAAGACATAAACATCAAATTTAACTGGAAAACAAACTTGCAGAATCTTTCAGATGTGTTCACATATGTGCAAAATCTCCAAAATGCCTGGGGTTCTCTTCCTCTCCCCTCTCCACTCTTTCTCTCTCCTCCTCTCCCCTGTCTTCTCCTCCCCTCTCCTTTTGTCCCTCCTCTTCGTCTTTACTCTGTGTCTCCCTCTTCTGACTCTCCCCTCCGTCCCACTATCCTTCCATCCCATGTTTCTCAACCTCACTCCTTTTCTCCTTCTTTGCATCTTTGCCTCCCTCCTTGCTTCTGTTTCCCTTGCAGTTAGCAAATATTCATAAAACGCATTTTTATCAGCAGTAGCTCAAGATCAGCAGTCACACAAGATCAGAATCTATAAAAGACAACAGAAAGGTCCCATGTGTTCCTTGAATGTTGAGATGAGCCAGTGAGTTAGCGCATCCTGCATAGGGAGAGAATTGATCTGAGCAGGAAATGTTGAGTGCAATGGAGCTCTCAGGGAATACAGGTGGGCCCAGCAAGCTACTAACATGGGGAAGGCCCCTGCTTAACTCCATCTGAGTCTTTAAATAGCAACCTGAAGGCTGGTTGCCCCGTGTGCTTCCATCTCCGTGTTATTTTGGGCATGCATCCTTACCCCGCACCTCTCTTCCTCTGTGAGTACTTTGGCATGAACACCTGGACCAGATTCCTCAGGGAGAAGCAAATCACTAACCCTGGGAAGATTCAAGAACCATGGATGAAAGTGAAACGAAAGCAGCAGGAGACATACTAAACTTTTAGAAGAGAAAGGTCGCCCCCTTCTAGGCTCCAAGTCACCCGCTGCTATGGTACTCCTATGGTACTCCTATGGTACCCGCTGCTATGGTACTCCTACTATGCTACTCCTGCTCAGACACTGGGAGATGGACATGGTCAGTGTCCTTCCCTCCCCACTTCAGCCTATCCTGGGAGTGTCCCATCAGCATGAGAGCCAGGTGTCCCAAGGGGCATGATGCCTTGTCATTGACAAAGCAGGAGTTCGGTGAATCTCATAAGCAGTTCCCCAACTTGAGGCTTTTGGTCACCATCCCTGATTACAAAATCCTCATTCTGAAAACAACTCTGACCCAGCTTTTGAGATGTTCGCTCATCAAACATACTCCCCTCAGCTGTACTGAAAATAACCTTGTTCAGCACACCACGGTGCCCTGCCCAAAAGAGAATAGAGTCCCGTAAAATTCTCCCTAATGTGTACAAAGGAAAAGGCACAAAAAGTCTTAATTAAAACACTCTGATATTTGGGAAACACTTTCTATTACACAACAAATTGCTCAGTACATCAAATGTTTTTTTGTGTGTGTGTGAAAAATGGAACAATTTAATCATAAGATCATTAATGCATTACAAATTGATTTTGTTTGAGTTTCTTTTGATTTCTTTTAAAATAAACTATTGTTTTGCTGTCAAGACTCACTCTGAGGCACCATATGGTTTAAATATTTATCCTCAATTTTACTTAGACCTGAAAAACTACATAAAATATAAAAAAGAGATGGGAAATCTTGTAGTAATTTATTAGATTTGTACGTTTCATTTTAATGCTTATTAATAGCAGCCTACCCAGTATAGGAAGGTACAATGATGAATAACTATCATAATATGGAAAATTAAACATTTTAAAATACTCTAAAATTGCTCAACAATAACAACTGACCCCCAAATTTATTCACAATCTGTAAGGATTCCATATCTATGAACATTAAAGTATTTTGGTCTCTGTTTACATCCTTCAAAATTTATTCAAACCACTTTCACTTAATACAGTGAGGTCATATAATAATCATCACAATTTAGGTCTGTCATGAAAATGCTCACTGTGTTTAGCATTTAAATGTGAAAATCCATATGGTGATGGTATGTACTGTAAACAACTACTCTGGGACCAGTGCTCCTGCCCCGCACTCTTCCTGCTGGGCTGACACTGCTGGTGATTTTCTTCCTGCAAAGCCCATTAGGGGAGGAAAATTCGCTGACTACGTAGAACACATTTGAAAGTTGTGCTCATGTAGCCAGGCTAGAGGAGCCCACCCTAGTTCGCTCCCTTACAGGTGTGGGGGGATGTTTTACAACAGATTTCCTCATCATTGGTTTTCAGTATGGAAAATTACAAAGAGTAACATTGAAAAAAACCCACGTCTACCATATACAAGGAGCAAATGGTAACAGCTGAATGTGTTTGCTTCCGCTCTATGTTAACCTTTTTGTTTATTGTTTGTTTCTTATTGGGAAATAACTCATTACTAACAATTTTTTTTTATCATTACCTTGGCATTTTCCACTCTCTGCATCTCCATCGGAGATCTATCTTGCACTTAACATTTCTTGATTCCTTGTCTCCGTAGAGATATGATGGCATCAGGCCCAATATATTAGAATATTTTATCATGGTGTATACTTGCTTCTTGCTTTTAATCTTTAGATGTTTTTCATCTATCAGTGTCACTACATATAGCTATAGTTAATTTCAACTATTTATCATCTATTTCATTATGTAAATATACCACAGTTTATTTAGCTAGGCTCTATTAACATGTATTTGGATTATTTCCAGTCTTCACTATTAAAAATGTCTCCTTGTACTCCTGAGACTGATGTTTTTTAAAAAGGCTATTTGTGGTTTGTAATATAATTTATACATGTCCCAATGACAACTTCTGCACCCACATCCTTAAAGCAAAGTAAAGCATTTATTTATTCAGTGTAATGTGTGAACTTGATCATTTGCATTTGTCCAGCAGAGGAAGTGAGTACCCGTCCACACTACCCATTTTTTGTTTGATTGTCTTTTCCCAACTGGTATTATTTTTCTCTATGTCATAAAGCTTCTATTGCTTACCTCATCTTTTTGCCTAGAAATTTATTTAATATCATTAAATGTATTAGTAACCTCCGTTCTGATTGATCCTTTTTTGTATGTGACTTGTTGAAGGTGTCTTCTCTATCCCAAAGGACTGAAGATATTTTGTATATTCTTCAAAAACTTGTAAGGCCTTAAACAAATGGGATTGAATGTGTGTGTTTGTCCTTTATTTTTCCCCACATTTGGGTACGCAGTTGTTCTAGCACCCCTTAGTGTAGTTGAGTATATTACAATGATATTTCTCTCATAAATTGAAATCCCTTATATATGCTGAAATGTTTTGTTTTAGATTTTGTTTGTTCATTTTGGATTTTGCTTTCATCTTTTGATGGACATGCTCCTCCATGAGCGAATACCACGGTATTTCACAATCTCTAAGTGTAAAGTCATGATAACAAGTATGACAAATGGCCTCTCTCTCTCTCTCTCCCTCCCTCCTTTTTTCCTCTTCAAAATTAATTCAGCTTGTTTTTTGTTTTTTTTTTTTTTTTGGACTCAATTTCATTTTATTTTATTCTTGTGAAGAAGGCAGTGGCACCACTGAGCTAAATCCCTGGCCCTTGTATTATTTTTAAATCACATTCTCAAACCCCTTGGAAAAAAAAAAAACTATTGAAATTTTACTAGAATCATACTGAAGTTTTAAATACTTTTGAGTGACCTGAAATCTGTATGATGTTGAATCTGCCCACCTATGTATAAAAGTAGTTTGTTTCAATTTAATCTAGTTTCTTTTTCAAAGTTTTAAAGCCACCATTTACATTTACTCATGTAGAACTTGAATATCTGTTTTCAACTTATCTGTAGGTGTCTTAGATGTTTAATTACATTGCAATTACTGTTTTTAAAAATGTATTTTCTAAGTGTTTATTGCTGACACATAGGATCTCTACTATTCCAGCTGAACTATTTTATTATTTCTAATTATTTGTAGCTTTTTTACACAGTTTTTCATGGAAAATCATATTATCTGAATTGATTTTTCATTTTCTATTTATCCATACATCTTTCATGTCCTTTTCTTATTATAAATTAAAACTACCAACACAACATGAATAGTATCAGAGATAAAAGTGATGTTAAGGAAAGCAAGTTATATTTTCCTAGTTTACTAATAATTTGTTAATCTTCGTTGCATGTTTTTTTACACTCATTGAGATGGTTGTGTGTTTTGTCACTTTTTATCTATTAAGTATGTATTTCCATTGTTGAATAATTAATTTACACTAAAGTAAGCACCATTTGGTAAAAGTGTTGCTGGAATCAACTTAGCTAAGAAATATCTAATAAAATTGGCACAGAGAAAGAGACAAAACAGATTTGTAATTTTGCATCCATTTATAAATGAAGTTCATCTTTATTTTCTTGTTACATTATTTAGCTTTCCTGTCTCTAAGACATAACATCCCACACCCACAATTTAAAGGAGACAAAGTTCATGGTTTCAGGAGGTTCAGTCTATGGTCTGATGATGCTAAGGTACAATTCTCACAGTGGAAGGGCCTGGTGGAACAAAACTGCTTATTTCATGGAAGCCAGGAAGCAGAGCAGGGAACAGTACCAAAGAGAAGTGGACAAGGGATCCACTATCATAGCCAAGGTCACATCGCCATGCCCCACCCAGACATACCCAGGAGCATGCTCTACTAATCTGGAAGAGCTTTCTTAATCCAGTGAAGTTGACATAGGAGGAGTAATGGTCACAGTTATTATGCTCTCTTTATACAGCCTGACATCAAAAATATCAAGTTGCAGAAGCTTTAAAATGGGTAAAGTATCTTTCATCCTTCTATACTCCAGAAACATCGTATAAAGTCAGAATTACCTGCAAGTTATGAGCTTGCTAAAATTCCCTAGTAGAATTCTGTGGCACCTCTGCAGGGTGAAGATAGGTCAGCGTGAGTCGTGATGGCCACTTAAATGTTTTCATAGTTATTGGTCTTTTCAAACTTACCATTTTATCATGCATTGATTTTGTTAATCTTAAAGCAATCTAACTTACCTAAGTTTAATCTTAAAATTGATCATAATGTTCTCTCTGAACTTAGGGTTGTAAAGAAGATGGTGTCTGGATGGGAGTGTAGCTCAGTGGTATAGTGTCTGCTTAGCATGAACATTCAAGGCCCTGGCTTTGATGTCCCGTGTAAGAGAAAGAAAGATGGAAAGAGGGAGGGGTGAAGAGAGGGAGGAGGGATAAAAAGATGCGACCCTAAGTGTGACCCCATTTTCCTCATGGTATTTATTTTTGCCTTCTCTGTCTTTTACTTTGTCAGTTTTCCAGCTGGTTATCTCATTTATTTGTACTTTTTCTTTCTCTACTCTAGATATCTGTCATTATAATTACTTGATATTTCTTTAATTTCTTCTATTATTTTTCATTATTTCCATCTTTCTGCTTTTATCATGATTTTTTTTCTTTTACTTTTTCTTCTACTAGGTTATAGAGAAAAAAATTGGTTTGGTTTTTTTAAACTCATTTTACTTTATGATATACATAAAGTCACTTCTGACTACCAAGTTATGCCATTTTATAAAATTTTCTAACAATTTAAACCTTACAAGCTTTGATTTATGGTGCATTATTTTTTATAATTCCTTGATTTCTTCTTCAATTACTTAATTTTTCAGAAGGTTTTTCTTTTTACTGTGTAAATAAGGGATTTTTTAGTACTTTTTTTACTAGTTCAATTTTACTGCTTTATCCTCAGGAAATTAGAATTTAATTTCATTAATTACTTGAAATTCATTGAGAATTTCTTCAGCCTAATATGAGATCAACTTTTGTAAATATACCACATGTGCCTGAAAGGAGTGGTTTCACTACTTTTCTGATTGTAGGTGCATATAATCCTTGTGTGTGTGTGTCCTGAAATATATATAATCATATGTCATATATATAATTAAACTTGTTACATCAGTCTGCTCCATATAGCTGCTCAGTTTTATGAAACATATTTTTAAAAATTAAATAGTTATAGGGCTGGGGATTTAGCTCAGCGGTTCGGTGACTTGCTTTGCAAGTGCAAGGACCCGAGTTCAATCCCAGGAACCCCCCCCCAAAATTAAATAGTTATACCTCAAAACTCAGATTACGTACCAAAAGTGTTTCATTCACAAGAAAGCTGTATTGAGCTACTGCCTCTTGGGCACAGCGTGAAGTACCAGGAAAACACAGGAACTGTCACAGAAATCTCTGGTATCACGAAGCTAGAACACAGCTCTCTTCTCAGCAGCCCATAATTATGTCACAAAAACTGATAGTAACCATAACAATGATGCTCTGACTATGTGACAACTACTGTATTGAGCATTCTCCTGTTTTAACTCAGCGAATCCTTGGATAGATGTATGAAGTGAACCTCCATTTAGAGGTGAGGCACTCAGGAAAGAGCTCAGCGCACTCACAAATGCCCTGGCAGTGCAGCTGCTGTTCACAGGGCCCTGAACATGGCCCCTGGGACCCTGAGCTTTGGTTCTCAGTGACAGATTCTGAACTGAAGTTCTGAGACCATCAAACCCTACTGGGTTTGCAACACCAAGCTGCAGGACTTTGAATGACAGTGGCCACACGGTGCTCACTTGGGCAGCACATACACTAAAATTGGAGCGACAGTGGCCATATCATAGCTGCAGCCTTCCTCCAGGACAATCAAGAATAAAGAATTTCTTTTCCCTAGCTCACCTCACCTCCGTATGCTTCTCCTGGAAATTAAAAGTCAGCCTCAATTGGGTTCCTTTTAAAGACTTTAAAAATCTGATATGCTGGTTGACTCAAGTTCATTTTTAATAATCCTTTTCCTAAAGAGCATATGAGCTCATAACTTTTAAGAAAGTTGTATGTGAGTGCCGGGATTTAGCTCATTGGTACCGCCAAATTACGTCACAAGCACAAGGTCCCTAGTTCAATCCCCAGTACACTGCACCCGCCAAAAAAACTATTCTCAGAATCACTTTCTTTGGCTGGGTATTTGGCTCAGTGGTTCCACCACCTGCGTCGCAAGCACATGGGCCCAAGTTTGATCCACAGTACCACGAAAGAAAGAAAGAAAGAGAGAAAGAAAGAAAGAAAGAAAGAAAGAAAGAAAGAAAGAAAGAAAGAAGAAAAAAGAAAGTTGTATGTAAAGTCTATATGATCTTCTGTGATTACATTAGCAAGCCAAAGGCCCAGAGGCTGTATAAGGGGTAGTGTTCAAAGCCCCAGCCCACTCGGAGGTGGACCTGCACCTTGGGAGGATTTCTAATCTCCTTGCTAGAGCATCCAGGAGACACAGATGGAGACCGGACACCTCAATGATGCTGATGATTAGCTTAAATTAAGCTTATCAGGTAATACAGGAATATTAGTGCTTCAAAAGGAGGTTAAACTGACAGATTTTTTTAAAGGGATCTAACCTGATTCCTTATTTAACAACACAAACCATCAATTTGGGAATACATAGATCTAGTTAGAGTCCTAAATAAAGTCACACTAAAGTTTTATCTTCTTTAAAGAAGATAAGTTTATATCTTATTAAATGGTATAACCTTCTTAAGTTATCTTTGATTTTGTTTCCATGCATTTTTTATGGTTGGAATTCCAGAACGGTGGCTTTTACATTAGGAGTGGGGAGCCCCAGACCCTAGTGCTGGAGCCCCTGAATGAACAAGCCCAGGCCCCATCTCTCCTCTCCCGCACCACTCTGCTTTCTGTGAGCTAAGCTAAGACCGCTTCCACCAGAGCATTCTGCCCACTGTCTCCAGCTATGTAATCAGCATATTTAAGCATGCTCTTTTCACTGTGAGTCATGCCGTACAGGTCAAGTTTAAACCAATACACCACAACCCGATGTCAAATGTAAGAGGCTTGCTCCCCTGGAAGAAAACCATTTCCCAGACAATACAGGCTGTGCAGTGCTACATTTATTTATTTCATGACTTATATAGAGTTTATTGCCTTGAGAGCTGGACTGGAAACATCCCCCTGTAAATACCCCAGAGTGCCCTAAAGAATCAGGTCATTCATTCTGAGCTTTTAGTTATTTCTGACATCTTCAATTTACTTGGCTTTTGTCCTGATACTTAATACTCGGTTCTATTTCTGGCTGACACAAATCATATATAAACACTCACAAACACGCACAAGTTATTTTAAATCCACATTAGACCTGTGAATCAGTTCAACAAAAGCAACATTTTGTGGCATCTTGCCTTTAAGTGCTTTTATTGTGCCATGTATTAAATCACCACGCATTTCGCATTCGTAGAAGATATGAGCCCAGAATCAGACCTCGCTCTGGTAATAGTGCTGAGGTCAGAACTGGAAAAGAGTTATAGACGTGAGCTCTGGAGTTTGAACTTTTACCCCTTCACTTGCTAGCTGTGAGCCCAGAGCAAACAAGTTCAATTCCCTGTACCCTGGAGACGGTAACGATACCTGCCTCACAAGGCTGTCCTCACACCCCAAAGCAGATCTATGTATAAAAGTTGGAGACGGGCCGGGGATTTAGCTCAGTGGTTCAGGGGCCTTGCAAGCACAAGGACCTGAGTTCAATCCCTGGTACAAAAAAAAAGTTGGAGACAACATCCTTTATCCTGCACATGGTATGGGCTTCAGTTCACATCAAGCTATAACACGGGAGTCACAAACTATGGAATACTAGTCTTGTAGTGTCTGTTGTTCCTAAGAGTAAGATACAGAATTATCTGAAATACCGCTAAATCTGTGCCATAGTAGGTGACACTTTATAGACACAAATGGATGAGGTGGCCCATTTAGCACCAGAAATTTTAATGTAAGAAATGTCCCCAAAGGCCTACGTATGAAGACTTGATGCCCACCTGTGAGATTTTTGAGAGGGGAAGAACTTTTTAGACAGGGGACCCGGTGTTTGGTCTTCCTGTCACTGGGAAGACCTTCACAGGTCAGTGTCCCCAGCCCTCCTTCTTGTTTTGTGTTCCTGAGTTCAGTAGTTTTGCTCTGCCACCTGCTTCCACCAGGATATGCTGCCTCTCTTCACACTCAAGGCTGAAATCTCTGAAACGGTGAGGTCAAAGAGGCTTTTGTTCTTAGGAGAAGTTGATGTCTCAGAAATATGTTACAGTGATGGAAAGCTAACAGTTCAAAATCATTTGGGAACAACCTAACCACCCACATAAAAGGCAGCAAGACTGGATGCTTAAAAAAACACGGTGTCTTCTGCCAGCCCTGTTACCATACCAGCCTTGGAAACCTGATTTAGCCTCACCTTCAAACAAGGTTTCCGGGCCTTCGCCCTGCACACGTTGGAACCCATGGAGACACCAACGTGTAAAGAGCAACTTCCATCCCTGGTCACACTGTGTGATGGAGGGTGACAGTTCAGTGTGCAAGGACTCCTGCGAGCCCTCTGAGCTCACCTTCCCTATGTCCCACCAGATGTCCCACTTCCATAATCGAGGAAGTTTATACTGATGGGCATGTTATCTGTACAAGACCTGTCTTCTTGGAAATCTCCTCCTCCCAGATAAAATTTTTAAATAATACTGAACAATTCTTGTTATATATGTTGTCCTGGCATCATTAATAGTCCTTTGTCACCTTCAGATGGCATCGCAGTTTGGATGAAAAATTAGATAGTCACAGTTACCTAGCACTTACGAGGCGGCCTGTGGAATTTGCATATATGAACTCATTTAATTTTCACAATAGTTTAATAGGTTAGGTGCTGTTCTTATTCCATTATACACAGTAGGAAATTAAGGCTCGGAGTGAGTAGGTCAATTGTCAAATACCAAGCAGAAATACACAGAAAGGAAGGAATTTGAATCCCCAATTTCTGCTTCCATACCTTTACAGTCTTAGCCCCTGTATATTTTGGACTCCATGGAGTTTGTTTTTCTCTTCTCTCCTTGTCATTGATTTAAGTAACCCTCTCATTATGACAACAGACTTTGGGTGTTCTCTAGAAACAACTTCTACCCAAACTTAGGTCTCCGCAGGTTCTGATGCCCAGGGTCTTTCAATCCAAAGCTTCAGAATCGGTCATCGGGGTGAAGATTCTGGAAGATGGGGGGAAGGGGAGAAGAAGGAAGGCTCAGTGACCACGATCAGACGGCACTGCAGGAATCCAGGGCTCTGTCCTCCCTGGGTCCTCACTGTACAAAACGGTGGTAAAATGAGAGGAGAGGGTGAGTTAACATTTGGCTCTGGAGGTGCTGAATCGCACGACAAAGAGAAAGATGTATTCTCAGGTTTGGGTAAGGATTATGATGTCTGAATTGGGAGAACACACTTTATAAAAGTGACTTCCAAAACAAAGATTGTGCTCAGCTCGCTCTCCCGGCACTGGAGGCCAAAGTCATATTTCTCCCTTGCTGGCAAGATCCACCCAACAGGTCAGGCCTGAGATCTTCAGTCACTTAAATCTGCTGTGGGAAGATGGATTCACATCCAGGGACTTGTGTTAAAAGGACTTTTCGGTTTCTTTACACTCAGTCCAACCAAGGATGACTGCTATTTTGTTTCACTGAAATTCTTATCTTAACCATTCCAGCTCACATTTCCAGACCCAGCTGGAAGTCTTCCTGTGGACATCAAAGGCCTGAAGTCCTCTGTTTTTCACCACATTGTATCTTCCTTCTAATACAAATGTACCATGGGGATTCAAAACACTCCTAATTAATACAAGCAAAATCACTCAATTATACCTTAACTATACCAGACCTAATTCACTCAAGTATATATAGCTTGTTACTTTCATGTTAATTTCGAAAGTGAATTTTGTTTGATTTTTTTTTCTTCCTTTCCAGGTTAATTCCAGTTAATATTAATTGTCCAGTATCTGGCACTGTGTTTGGATTCCAACTTGTTTTACCCTTTCAACATAGTTCTGAAGGACCCCAAGACCAGCCACAGGTGTGGTGATTTGCTAGAAGGCCCCAGGACTCAGCATGTTCATACACTTAGCCGTGATTTATCACTGTAAAAGGGTACAAGCACAATCAGCAAAGGAGGAGGAAGAGTCCAGAAGACACCAGGCATGAGCTTCCAGGGTCATCTCCCAGGAATGACACAGAATACGCTGCCTTCCCCCAGCTGTAAGAAGTGCAGGGTCTGCCAGGGATGCTCATCAGAAACCCAGAGTTTAGGTTTTTACTGCAGGTCAGTTATGTAGGCACCTCTGCTGGGCACGCACACGAATTCTCGGCTCCCAGAAGGACAGCGGGTGTTCAGCATGAACCATATCATTTGTGCTCACAGTTTGGCATGGTGAGCCACTCTTAAGATGCAGTGATGAGGTTATCCTAAAATCCACGTTTCCAGGTGCCAGCCAAGGGCCAACCTTGTAGAAAGCCCTTTCTGAGAATAGTTGTCAACCTTGCTGTGCTAACACTTCTCTGAACCAGTCGCACAGCTTCATTTTCCATAAGAAAAAATAAAAGTCAGTTAATTTTCTTCTCACCAGCACGAGTTTATTGTGAGAAGGAACTCCAGCCATCCCAACTCCCGGCACAATATCTTTCCAGAAGATTACACAGCTGTCTAGAAATCATCCCATACCTAAGTAATTAAGACTGATTTAAACAGATTAAAGAGATGAACAATCAAGGGCACAGTTCTAGCTTCTTGTCCTTCACATATGCTCCAGAAATGCTAAAATCACCTAGATTGGCCTTTTCCTTTACAACTTTCTGCAGTGGTGGAAACCTGTACTCTCTGCTGCGCATTAAAATAGCCACTAACAGAGTGTGACAGTGGAACATGTGAAATGTGGCTAGTGAGACCAAGGAACTGGTTAATTTTCTTTCATTTTAATTTCAATACCCACCCTACATATTATACACACAACCACAGGTAATTTAAGACACTTCATTAAAACAAACTATACTGAGATTCTTAGGTTTGGTGACCCCCACAACACCAGAACTGCTGATTTCCTGAGGGCCAAACCAGTACCACAACAAGGTCTCACAAATATCTTGATTTCTTGTGGTTTAAACCAAATTTATAAGGTTTACCTAGAATAAAGTACATTCCATCATCAGCTAAAGTGTGTGTGTGTGTGTGTGTGTGTGTGTTTGTGTGTGTGTAAGAAAGAATTATATAAAACACCCTGGTGCCCACTACTGGCAGAGTTGCTTGGAACAATGGTGCTGTGTAGGACCCTCAGGAAAAAGAACTCCCTCTCACTTTGTAAGACCAGGCATCAAGGGCCACGAAATCAGACAATGAATCTTGATGTGTAAACACTACTTCTCAAGCCTTTAGAGTTTTTGGTAGTTGTGCGGGAAAAGAAAGAAGGAAAAGGGAGGGCATCAAACCCCCGAAAAATACCTCATGAAAGGGATTATAAAATTCAATTTTTTCTGGATATTATTTTTGGCAAATAATTCTTCACAATATTATATCCCAAAAATCCAGGAGAAAAACTGTAGATTTCATTTTATCTTCTCAGCTTACCCTTCATTTTACATAATTTTGTTTTTGTGTAAAAGAAGGGAGTATACCATGAAAACAAGGTTATTTTTAAATATATCAAAGCTCTATTTTTGTTTTCTAGGCTGGTAAAAAAAATCAGAAATTTTTAAAGTTAAGAACTAAAAATAAATTTGTGTCAGCCGGTAAGGTACCTACCTAACGCTCTTGCCTGATATCATAAACTGCCCCTACCTTCCCCAAAAGACTTTCCCACCCTCACTAGAAATGCTTCTGACCCTGACCACAGAATGTTTGCTGGAGTAATCAGAACTAAAGCAACCTTCCCTTGCTAGTTCCCTTGTCAGTTTCCTACTGCTCAGACCCTGCTGTCCCACTGTGACCCTGAATTTCGAAAGGGCAGCATCACTGGATTCAGAGACGCCTGGCACACTAGTACGCTGTGAGCCTGGGTCATGGAAGCGTGACTTTGGGTGCAATGTGCGGGCCCTTGCTGGTCCCTTTCTGGCACTCTTCCCCCGCTGCATTTCCCAGTGCTATTTCTGGCTGACACAAATCACTCACGAACACGCACAAGTTATGTTAAATCCACATTAAACCTGTGAATCAGTTGAACAAAAGCAACGTTCTGTGGCATCTTGCCTTTAAGTGCTTTTATTGTGCTATGTATTAAATCACCACACATCTCATATTCACCTAAGAGACGAGTTCAGAATCAGAATGGTGCCAAGGTTGGAACTGGAAAAGAGTTACAGACGTGAGCTCTGGAGTTTGAACTTTTACCCTTTCACTTGCTAGCTGTGAGCCCAGAGCAAACAAATTCCTTACACCCTGGGGACAATAACGATACCTCATAAGGCTGTCCTGACTCCCCAAAGCATAGATGCGAGAGACATGGAGAAGCATGCATCATTTATCCTGAATGTAGCAAGTACTCAATCCGATTTGGTACCTGGTTCAGCTTCAGAATACAGAAAAGAAAAAGAAAAAATTAAATGGAAATCAAGGAACAGAAGAAAGATCCAAGGATTCTTTTCCTGTAGACAAGTGAACCCAGAAAGAAAGGATTAGGTAAAAAATTGAGAAATGCAGTAGGAGAAAAACAGGCATCAAAAATTCACAAAGTAAACTTGGCAGCCTAAGGAGAAAATCAGGTCTACATAAAGCAAGATATCAAAAAAAAAAAGGAAAAACTACACCAATTAATGGCCACTTTTTAATGCTAAGGTTGCTGCTGTCAGAGGGAATAAAAACAAAAAGGGAAAACATGGTGGAATCCATTTGATCCTGTTTTTTAAGTGATAAAATAGCATTAATATGTAAAGTGGAGTTAGGTGGGATCTGACCACAGATGTATCCCAATACAAGTGTGTGAGCAAAATATATGGTGACTACTTAGAGAAAAGTAAAATATTACAGCAAAAGACACATTGCCGTGAGTCACCCTCCAACTCCTCCCCTCCCCACTTCAGACACCTTTACCGCCATCATTCCTGCCACTCTGAAGCAGTCCCTGAGACTCTCTTTCCTGAGTGTCTTTATGAGATGTGATCAAAACCGTAGTGAATGCTGCTGTCCATGCCATACTAGAGAAAGCCAGGCTTGTAAAAATGTACAGTGTCCTCATCCACCTCAGTCACTGTATCTGGCACCATGTGACTTCTGGCTCTTCTCCAAAGTCACAGTGTTCATGAAAGGGAAACATTTTGAATCAATTCAAAGGCAGCCACGACAGAGCAACTGAAGACCCTCACGAAAGAGGACTTCCAGAACTATTTCAGGAGGTGGCATGAATGACAGCATAAGTGTGTTCAAGGCAAGGGAAATTATTTTGAAAGGGAATTGTGGAAATGAGTCTTTCACTGTGATACCCTTCTTTTAATGTATACAGTCACTGTGCTTTTCAATCATGCTGCACATCCGGTACTAAAACACACAGAGATGCATGACAAGTGTCAGGAAAGATGAGGTCAAAACCAAAGGGTTCTTTATGGCAGGATTGTTTAGAATCTTAATATCTTCATATGTATTGTGAACACTCCAGAGAGATCTGAGTTTCATTCTTCCCTGGACTTTTATGAGTGAAGAACAACTTTTTCTCTTTGGAGCATATCCAAGGACTAGTGCTCTAAAGAAACACTTTAGGAAACATTGCTCATGTATGTATGGTGGTTCCAAATCGTTTCCCACTGAGGAAGGCTTTCAGCATCCTTCTCCTCTTGCTCTGTCTGGACACATCCTCCTCACAGAAGTGAAGTATGTATAGGTGAGGAATCACCTGGATTCCTGCATGGAAAAGTTCAGTCCTTGCTACAGGTTGCACATTACTTAATATTATCAACATAGACAATAACTTATTGTAGAACATTTACAGCAGAACAAATCTTCTATTCATAGTTCTTAAAGCTTCTGACAAAGTCTTTTGCCCAAACAACTTGCAGATTCAAGCAAGAAAGCATCAGTTGCTGATAAAAATAAAAACTATAGGTAAGATCGATTCACTATGTAGAGAGGTCTTGGTGGATACAAGACAGAGAGTATGGAGCTATTTACCAAATCATCTCCCTTTCTCCTGTGTATGGGGGGTTAGCCAACCCCTGATGGTTGTGTCTATGATGAACACATACAGACTCTTTTCTTGTTATATTCCCTATGAAATGCCCTATAATGACTATTTATATGGCATCAAATATTATAAGTGATCTATGGATGACCAAAGTATATGAGTTGGTATGCATAGCTCACATGCAAAAACCAAGTCATCTATATAAAGGACTTGAGCATCATGGGTTTTGGCGTCCCTGGGAAATCCTAGAAATAAACCTTCCATTGGGCAGAGATGTAGCTCATTGGCCCTGCACCTGCCTGGCAAGTGCAAGGCCCTGAGTTTGATTCCTGTTACTGGGAGGGGGATTTCTATTCCAAGGGGCGATTATATCATCTGGTTAATTTCTGATCAATGGCATGTGGGTGAAGTAATATACATAACTTTCCAGGTCAGTCCATAAAAAACTCCCAGGTGATCCTACGCTTTCTTTTCAGATTCACCAAGCAGCAGTGACACCCCTGAGTCCCTGCATGCCTCCCCCTACCTCTGCATAGGATAGAGGACACTTCCCACTGCTGCAAGAATGAGGTTGCACTCTGAATGACCAAGGGACAATAAGTGTCCTGATTCACTGAAGTTTCAGCCCTATGCTGGTCAGAAAACCAAGCTCTACTTCAGCTACCAAAGAAGTTGCATGGGGTTGTTTGGTCAGATTCAAACAGTGGTTAAATAAAGTTGGTTACATTTATTTTCTTGGTTTCTTCTTTTTCATGGTGAATCATATCTCTATTTATTTTCCTTGTATTTGGAGCAGAAATGATAAAAACATGATGCACATATAATTTAAAAAGTCAGTCTTTTAACATCATCTGCTCACTAGCCACGTGAGCCGTTAACCATCATGGAGCCAAACTAGAAATCAAACACTGAATATGAGCAGGAAGATCTCCTAAAACTTGGAAATTAAATACACATTAAGTAGGCTATAATCGGAGTATCAAAGGAAAATTTTTGAGATGTATGTAGTACTGAATGAAAATGAAAATACTACATGTCAAAATATTAGAATGCAGCTAAAGCCTTAAATACAGTAAAAGCAAGAGGTCACAAGCCAACAAGCTGAGTTTTTAATTCAAAAATTAGAAAAGGAAAAGTAAAGTTGAAACAAACAAATGAAAAGAAATAATAAAGAAAGCGTACAAATAAATGAAAATGAAAATAAATACAAAAGATAATCTATGAAATAAAGAACTGATCCTTTAATAAAAATAATAAAATTGATAAGTCCCTAAAAAGAATGACAAAATAAGAAGAGAGGAGATAAATATCACCAATATAAAAGTTAAATTCTAGCTATCACTACAGATCTTACAGCCACTAAGAAAATAAAAAGAAAATGCCATGAATGATTTTATGATTACAAATTTGACACAAGAAATGCACTAATTCCTTGAAAACCACAAACTACCAAAATTCAACCAAGAAAAAAATATTCTGAATGGCCCTATTACCCTTAGGTAAATTGAATATGTACTTTTCTTTTATCAAAAGTAAAAGAAAGTAAACTACAGTCCTATCAACACCTAAAGAAAAACTGACAGCTATTTTACACAATCTCTTCCAGAAAATAGAAGAGAAGACTACTTCATAACTCATTTTTGAGGCAATATTACTGTGATACAAAAAAACAAACCAAACAAAGGAGAGGAAAAAAAAGAAAAAAGTTATTGACCAATATTTCTTGTAAACCTACACATGAAAACATTGAACAATTAGCCCATAGAACCTGATAATATATAGAAAAAAATACACATGAGGACCAAATAGGGTATATTCCAGGTGTGCAAGTTCAGCATTCACAAATTATTCAGTCATCTACCTTAACAGCAAAGTAAATAAAAATGTCACATGTTCATGTAAAATTAATACTGCATCAAAATAGCATTTGACAAAATCCAGCACCTAGGAAGCGTAAAAACTGCCCCCAAGTCAGGAATAAAGGAAATCTCTTGACCTGATAAAGAGAATCTTTAAAAATCTGCATCACCCATACTTAATGATGAAAGACTAAATGATTTCCCTCTAAGATCAGGAGCAAGGAGTTTGCTTCATCACTAATACTAAAAATAATAGTACAAATTCTTTCTACTACAGCAAGAAAAAAATGTATAAATGTTATTAAAATTGGAAAGGAAGGGGGCCTGGGATTTGGCTCAGTGGCACTGTGCCTGCCTTTCAAGCACAAGGTCCTAAATTTGTTCCCCAGTACCAAAGAAAAAAACAAAAAACAGATGAATTGAATTTTAAAATTAACTAAATTGAAAAGGAAAACAAAATTTTCACAACGTAAACTTCATACCTATTAAAATTACTTAAAGTGAATAATGGTCTACTATTTTAAGTGTAAAAACTATAAAACTTTTAGAAAAATCACTAGAGATTTAGGGTTTAGAAGTAGGCAGAGAGTTCTTGGACTTTACAACAAAAAAATACAATCGAAAAAGGAAAAACTGATAAGTGAGATCTCACCATAATTAAAATGTTTGTTTTGTAAAAGCTTGTCTAAAGACCAAAAACAAAAACAAAAACAAAACAAAACCTCACAGTGCAGGCCGGTAGAAATCATTTGTAAACTATGTGTCTGACAAAGGACTAGTATCTGAAATATATAAAGAATTCTGCAAACTGAATTGCAAAGGTACAAAAATAATAGACTTAGAAAAAATACTAAAGATATGAATACGCATTCTATCACAGAGGATTTATAGATGAAAAATAGACACATGAAAAGCTATTCAATATCATTAGCCATTAGGAAAATCCAAATTAAAGCTACAATGAAATATCACTGTACACCTACCATAATAACTAAAATAAAAAACAAGGACTCAATTCTAGAAAGGATGCAGGCAAACTGCATCCCTCAGACATTGTTAGTAGGGGCTTAAAATAGCAGAGCTACCCTGACAAGCAATTCCTCGTAAAATGAAATATGCAGCTGATAGGACCCCAGGTTTCACTCTTCATGATAAAATTCTAGAGAAGGGAAATCAATGAACAGTTGGCACAATTTACAGACAAGATGAGGGCTGGAGGGAGAGGCTGAATCCATGAGGATGAGGGCAGGGAAATGTGGTCCTTGGCAGGCCAAGCAGTTGGAGAGGCCCTACGGGGAATGAGACCGATCTGTGTTGAGTGCGGTGAAGGGTAGGTGAACCCGCGCAGGTGGTGAAATACACAGGAGCCCACACATGCACGCATGCACACAGCTACAAGTAAAACTAGTCTTACCGAGGTCACTAAATTGCATCCATATCAATATACGCCTTAGAACATAATTTTGCGAGATGTTATTGCTGGATGCAAGGCACGTGGCATTGCTAAATATTATTTCCATGTCCATGTCCAGATTTCTCACTAAAATTTTTGATCTATAGTAAATACTGTCTTGCTATTAAAAGTCACTCTTTCTGTACCTTCATACACAGTGTGATTGAAATGTATGGTGAATTAAAATGTTTAAAAAGTTTACTCTGGTTAAAGACACATTGCCATTAATCCCCTCACTCCCCAGAGGTCTGAATATCCTTATCCTGGTCCTGTTTTCTGCCTTTAGAAGGTGGATCAAAGACACAGTGAATGCTGTTCCTAGGTGCCATCCATCAGAAAGGCAGGCTTATAAATACACGGCGCGTGTTCTCATCCAACTTACTCACTGGATTTGTCACCGTGTGACTTCCAGCTCCTCCCCAAGGTCAAAGTGACCATGAAAGGCAAAGCTTTGAATCCATGCAGGACATCCAGGCAGCTAGGACAGCACAGCCAGTGACACTGGGGAAAGAGGGCTCCAGAACTGCTGCAGAAAGGGGAGAGGCCCATGCAGTACATGGGGTCCTAGAGAGGGGGTCTATTGTGAACAAGATGCTTTTACTGTAATTCTTTTTCTAAATTTAAGTAGTCACCATATTTTCTGATCACCTCCAGTAACGCTAACACCTCCTGACCAACCATGTCAGTGTGAAGTATCAACTGGAATGAAATGAAATGTTATGAAACTCGTATAATTCCTAGGTAGGAAAACTGAAAGACTATTTAAAAACTATTAGTCAATCTTAAAACATGATTCAGGTGTTAAATTTAATGTTATGTGTTTTTTGCTGCAATTTTTAAAAACCAAGTAAAAGCTAGGATGGTCTAGGCAAAAATGGAAGAAGCTGCTCATTGTGTGCATCCGAGGACACTGCTCCTGTTCAAACCTGAACGGGACAGGCTTTCTATTCTCCCAGGGATGGTGGGACACAGCTGAAAGAGTAGTGCCAACTTTACTGAGGCTTAGATCAAACACTGAAACTGCACAGCTCTCTCCCTGGAGAAGTAAGGACAGGACAGGCACAGAGCTCCCAACACGGAGGCTGCCTAATGAAACACAACGCTGGTCATGCCCTGGTTTTATTTATTTTTATTTATTTTCATGCTCCAGTTTTAAAGGCCATTATCATTACAGGCTTCAGCAGAGTCTTTTAAGTTAGGCTGTGTGGTGTCTGCAGGGATGTGGGGAATTAAGAGTCCACAGTAGGGCCTGGGAGTTTAGAGAGACACAGAGCTCTTTTGTGAAAGCTCACCCACATTAAAGGTGAATCCTTTGGGCAAAACTGGAGATCCAGCCACAGCTTCCCAAGTTGGGATTCTCACTCTGTTCTTGGGAACCTCCTTGATTATGTTCTCTGATTTAATACCTAACAAACTTTAAGACTGACCCGAGGCTTCCCTGCTGTGCTACCTTCCAGCCCCAACTCCTGTCCATGCAGAACTGGGAGATCCTCCTACCTCCCTGTGCCTGGAGCAGGGGGATGTGGTAGCACTGTTGTTTTAAAGGAAACAGACAGATTTCTCACTGGGCTATGAATCCTTAGAAGAAGAAGATTCTTTCTTGCCCGTATTTTTGTTCCCAGGCCAGATCAATGATTGTTGAATGAATGAATGAATTAGGAATCCAGTTAGACCCAAAGAACTAGTGATTAGGGACATTTTCTTCATAGTTCCCGCATCTGTCTCTAGATATAGCAGTTGCACTTCCATCCTGCTCCACCCCTTTTACTGCAGTTAAGATCAGCAGATCTCAAAGCTAATTTTCCAAGGTGAGTGGCACAGGGACACACACATGACCACACGGCCTGGTCTCCTGCCTCCCTTGCCCATCGGGCAACGAGACTGTAACTGCTCTTGACAAACTGCACCCTGGTCCACGTTTTCTTTCTTCATACCTGAAAATAATTGGACTGCAATGTGAGTGAGTCACTTGCTAAACTTCCTCTTCATGTTAGTAAAATGTGTGCTTTTAATTAGAAAGTACAGAAGAGAAAAAAATCTTATTATTTGCAAGTTTGATGACTCGAGAGTTCCTCGTGATTTAATCTCTAGCAGGAAAATCGATCCTTCAGGACTGGTGTTCTGTACCCTCCGAACCAGGTTAGCACTAAATAATGGCCTATGTCTTTTCTTAACCCTATGGAATTATTTTTTTTTAAACTCAAGTGATATTAACCAGCAAGATCCCAAGTGCGGAGTTTTTAAATTTTACATTCTTGATAAAGAACATTCAATCAGAGTTGATTTAAATAAGTCCATTCAAATATAGCAAAAGCTATTTTCCCTTGTTAAACTTCAGAAACTATACTATTTTGATTGAAATGTTACATAATGAAAAGAACAGAGTCAACGGGGTCAGAGCAATAAAATCATAAACCCCAAATTCCAAATCTACCACTAATTGGCAATGGACCCCCAAAGCCTTTCATTAAAACTATTGGAGCTTCTCTTTCTTCATCAATAAAATGTATTTGATAACAGACTTCATACTATTATTATGTAAGCAGAATATTTAACTACTTATGGGGTATGTCGTAGGCTGCCTACTTTAACAGCTACATCGAATTTTACTGAAAGTCATGTATTAAGCATTACATTTCCCAATAAGAAAATGATTAACAGAAAGCAGCTAAAATGAGGATAAATGTCTTATTTGTCATTTTTCTTGTACTGTTTTGATGTGAACTGACTGACACACCGCCATGCAGCCAGTACCAATGTTTTTATTACATCTTTCTTACAAATAGCTGACAGAGCGTCTTCATTTATATGTCCAGAAGGAGGAATTCATCTGGCTTTTCAAAGAGACTCTGTCATGCTTCCAATCCATATTTGAAATGCCTGTTCAATTGGAAATTGCATCTTCTGCATTTTGTTTTTTATGGTACCAGGGATCGAACTCAGGCTTTCAGGTTGGTGCTTGCACTTACGAGACAGGCATGGTGCCACTGAGCCAAATCCCCAGCCCCTGCATTTTGTTTTATAGAAGAAAAGAGTTGTAATATATACATAAAAAAAACAACAACATTCCTTTGAGCCCCAAATGACTAACCATTACCTTTTCATATTATAGGAAAACCTCATTAACTTCATAGACTTTCAAGCACAATATTTGTATTACCAATACTGACCTTAAAATTAAGCTATATCAGTAGATAGATGGATTCTGATCCAACTCATGATGATTAATCAAGAGAGGATGGGCAAGAGGGAGAGAGAGCTGGCTGGCTGGATGGACGGATGGATGGACGGACAGAAGAAGAGGCAGATGGCACTGGACGGACCTGGTGGATCTCTAAAGCTATCTTAGCATCTCAGAAAGAAAGCCTGAGATGTGTGAGGTCGTCACCTCAGGGAATGTAACAAGTGCTGTGCAGAGTCAGACACTGAGCTTCAAGTCATCTCTTGCGGTACTTCAACATCTCTTGCTCCTTCACAGGAAGGCAGCTTTTCAAAGTCAAGCAGGACAGCTGGGCGTAGTGGTGCACGCCTGTCATCCCAGCACTCAGGAGGCTGAGGCAGGAGGATCGCTGTGAGTTCGAGACCAGCCTGGGCTAGACAGTGAGTTCCAGGTCAGTCTCAACTACATAGTGAGACCCTGTCTCAAACAAACAAACAAACAAACAAACAAAAAAGTCAAGCAGTACAATTCATCCTAGCTAAACCTAGGAACTTGCCTATATGTCTACCAACAGGTGGATGGACCCCCAAAAATGTGGTATTTACACATGATCGAGTACTACTCTGCCATAAAGAAGACAATTTGAGTCATCTGTAGGAAAATGCTCAGTGAAATAGATCAGACATACAAGCTTAAATTTTGCATAGTTTTTCTTAAGTAAGAAACTCAAATTATAAATAAAGAGCAAAAAATAAAAGATAGATAATAGGAAACAGGAAGACAGACCTTTTGCAAACAGGAAGCAGATGAAGAGATGGAGGGAGAGGAAGGTAGGAGAGGGGAGGGGAAGAAAAGAATGAAGATGGGTTATGTACATGCGCCACTTCCACCCCTGCATTCCTGAATGAATGAATTTGCCTGGAGAGACACAGGAGCACGTAGTGCACATGGATTCAAAGTGTATACATCCCTTTGAAGAACCCTGCCCCAGCCCTGTAAGGTATTGCCACATAGCTAATGCTGTAACTGCATCTCCAAAAGGCTGTTCCACCCTCCTGTCAGTCCAGCTGCTTGTGCAGAGTGAAGCACATGGAAAGGCCTGTGGATCCCATGAGCACGAGCCCATTGCTTCACTTCTTCGGCCATGAAATCTGTTCCTTGGCCAGAAACGATGCTGTGTGGTACACCGTGAGGGTGGATAAGACATTCTTACATCCATAGATAGTGCTTTTAGCAGAGGCATTACATGTAGGGAAGGCAAATGCATACCCAAAATAAGTGTCTGTTTCAGTAAGGACAGAGCACTGCCCTTTCCATGATGGAAGTGGTCCAACATCATCAACCTGCCACCAGCTTGCAGGCTGATCGCCCTGGGAATGGTGCCAAAACAGGGACTCAGTATTGGTCTCTGCTGTTGGCATTTTAAGTATTCGCCAGTGGCTGTAGCCTTGTTGTTGAACCCATGCATAACATCTAGCCCTGCCACCATGGGGCCTCTTTGTTCCTGGGGCCCCTTGGACAGTGAGAGGTTGCTGAAAACAAGGTCGACTGTGGAGTCAGGGGTGAAAGAATGCAAAAGCGCCACATGCACATGGGAGAGCAGGAGGTTGCAGTCAGAATTCCTAGTCCTGGAGCTCATTGCAGAGTCCTGTGCAAGCCGGTGTCTGGAAGCCAGCAGGGAAGACTGCGGAGTTCACTCTGAAAACTGGAGATAGACGTTCAAAGGCGATGGGGAAGCCTGGGGCTCCTCCAAAGAAGCGAAAGTGAGACTTCCTTCTTTTTTTTCCTTTTCTAGTCCATCCAGGATACAAGCCTATTGGTTGGTGCTGCCACACCCAGGGTGGGTCTTCCCTCGAGTAAATCCATCATCCAGACACAGCCAGAGTCCTGCTAAACTCTTCCACTAGGTGTCTCTTATTCAGTTTGACCCTTGCTTGGTCAATGCTTACTTTAGGAGCGAAACCCAGAATGAAGCCAATTTTGCTGTTCCTTTTATCTGCCCCCTTTACAAACGCATTTCAGTTTATGCTGTCTTAATTCTGTCTCTTCCCATTGCCTTTTTATGCGGGGTAAAGAAATTAGTAGAATAAGCCTCCTCCAGTAAGACAGAATTAATAGTAGTTAAATTATTTCTGCTTTTCAGGACCCACCTCCTCTCCAACTAAAGCACAGCCAGTCACCCTGGAAAAGAGTACCTGCAAAGATATAGAAAGAAGTGATTCGGACCAGATGGTAACATTTGGCAGTTGCCAACAGATTCTCGTGGCCAGAGATTTAGGCCCAATCGATTCAAAGGTGCACACCTTTGCTTAGAGATGGGCTCAAAACAAAAACACAGTCAATTCCCAAGGCCTTTATTATTTCTTTGATGTAGATTCTCACCCATTAGGGACACCGTGTGGAACATGGATCAAAATAATTGGTCTTTATTATCGTTTATCTGTTCCCTCTGACACTGTTTGTTGAAAAGAAAGGAGGTGAATGATTTCCAGCTTGGGTTCAGCACTCCTGAGAAGCTTGTGATTTCATGAGCCTAAAAGAGCACAATCGATCCCAGTATGACTTTATCCCTCAGTGTTCATCGATCCCCCGCTCCCAAAGCAAGGCTCTAAAAGCTGTTTCTTCCTGGACAGCCAGCTCACCCAGCAGCCAAGAGTCAACCTTGATAAATACGATTTTAATAAGTGCTAGAAAAATCAGGAAATTGCAAGCTTTTGGCTTTTGTGATTTTTATCGTACTGAGTTCCCTACAGAGAGATGAAGAGGAGCCAGTAATGTGTCATTCTTTCCATCGGAGTCCTGCAAGAAGTCAGCGTGGAAGAGACATTTTCCTGTCAGGTACTACTGTGTATCAGATGCAGCCCCCTTTCAGAGAAAAAGGTGAATTAACTTGAAAATAAAGAGAAGAGTCTGCAGCAATCCTGACAGCAGACGAGGTTTGCAAGCCAGCCCGAGAGGGCTCCAAATCGACCATACGGGCAACATCTGACAGAGAAAAATGTGTGCGGGCCATTTGTTTGATTGTAACTTCAATGGAAAATTGAAGCCATACTCGCATGGGATTAGGCTCCCCTCGGTCACTGGAAGGAGGTCCCTGTTAACAAACGGGGACCACGTTAGCATCTCTCACTCTTCTGCTTCGAGGCTGCTGGCCCACGAGTGCACATTGGGAGTGCTGGATCCCATGACAGGGAAGAAAACTCAGTGTGGCCATGAGCGCCACAGTTGGTTTCTAATGCACTGGGGGCTAAAGCAGTGGCCACAGTGGCAAAAGTGGACTCGCGCCTTGCAGACGTAATGTTCACCGCAGGAATAAATAAATCCAAAGAGTGATCCTTCCTAAGAGATAATAAGGCGCTCCCTGCGGTGTGCAAAAGAAGCCAGAGGTCTCCCATGCTGGAGTAACAGTGCTCAACCAAGGAAAAGCACTCTCATTTATTTTCCCCGAGAGGTGCACAGGCCGCTTTTCGTCCTACATGAGAGAATGGTACGAGGAAAACGGTCATGTTCATGTTTGGCAGATGAACAAATGTTTGGTAAGGAAAAACAATGTACTAGAACCCAAGGGGTCTACCACATTGTATTTGCAAAGAATAGCAGGAGTGTTTACAGCATGTAAATATCCCAAAGAGTCAGTCAACACAATGACAGTTAATGTGTTTACAGATTGACGAGCTCAAGACCAGTATATGGAAAATACAGCTGATGATTCAGCAATACGAGGGCTAGAAAAAGGGATTATTTTGTCTGTGTTCTTATTTATTCCCTTTTAGCAGCCTGTCCTGCATTAAGGTCCCCATTTGCCTTTGTGCCAAGCATCTAATCTTCTACAGAAATGCACAGATATTAACTGCCTGTCACAGGTGTTTCATAGAAGTCAATCCTTGTGACAGAAAAAGAATTCTTCATTCCAAGGGAGTTACTTCACAGGATACAGAACCAAATAATTTGAGAGTCTTTGCAAGAGAGACACGCAGCTGGTGGGTAAGGAGAATTTATCTGGAGGTCAAGCCCTCATGAAAGGCCCTCAGCCAAAGGATCTTCTATAGGCTGTAATGAAATACACTTTCCCTAGGTAGCTCCCAACATGTGGAAAAATATTTACTGTCACCCATACCTGCACTTTAAGTACATCTCTAGAGAACAGGAGCAATGTCTTCTTTTAAACACTAGGTGTGTGATTGTAACTTAGCTAATGGCATCAAACACAGTGGTACTTTGCTTCACGAATTTAATTTTTTCCACAAGTCTGGTTGCAAACCAAATTGGATGAGATCCGAATCAAATTTCCTCATAAGATCAACATTGAAGCTAATCATTGAATTTGATTCAGTTCTAGTCCAATTTGGTTTGTGGCCAGAATCATGAAACGAATGAAGTTCATGAACTGAGGTACCACTGTAAAATACCCTTATATAAACTCTGCTTTTATACAATTCAAAAGATAACAAGGAAACTCTGGACCCAAGAGACTTTTTGACATGAAAATTGGCAGTACTCCTCACTATAAGCAAAAAGAATGTAGGTGCTGCTTTAAGACTATCTCCACCAGTGTCAGTCCAAGCTTGACTTATCTTCATGCACTTACTCTGCCTTGAAATGATCACTTTATTTCCAAAGAGATTAAGCTATTCTAAGTGTGGGCGAGAGGAATCATTTCAGTGATGCAGTGACTCCCACGGTTATCTATCTCCATATAAAATGCCACCTGTCCCTAGTGGCGACAGTAAATCGTTCATCACCAATTCCTGAATATACAGAGATAAGTCATGGAAGGCACCAAAGCTTCTCTACATTTCTGGCTACGTCACCTTATTTCATTTAAGAACTGTTCTGCGAGAAGAGGAGAATTGTTCTTCCATGTCTTTCTTGGCCCTGAAAGGCACAGCACAAGCCATGATAGGACAGGCTGATATCAGAAGTGGACTGAGGAAGAATTTCTTTCCTCTGTGAATAACATTACAGCTGGTCAGGACGATGATGCTGTTTGGGAGTTATCAGATAAATGAAAACTTGGTTACTTTAGACAAAGCCAAGAGAGGAGAGTTGTGTTTTATGTTTTGCTGTCTTTCCAGTCTACCACATGGCCAGCTGAAGAAATGGAAATAACCGGAAGTGCAGAGTACAAGTTCTCAAAAGTGTCTGTCCTGTAACTGCGCCACTGGCCTCAGGCCACCATCATCAAAGGGGAGCAGCTTGAAAAGCAACTCTTGTCTTCTCCAGACCCACTGAGCCGTGAAGGTGACAAGCAAGCTCTATTTTGTCAAGCCATCCAGGTGATTCAGAAGCTTGCTTTAAAATTCGAGAACCATTGGTGTAGACTAAGGAGATACAAAGAGCAAGAAGTTGAGGAAAAAAATCCCTGTCCAATGAAGATTTGAGAAAATGGCAATAACCACACACACACACACACACACACACACACACACACACACACAAAAGAAATTTAATAGTTGTAGACAATGGATTGACTAATACAATAATATTTATAAAATTATAATCCTTAAGTAGTTATCCAATTTGATCTATAAAGCTAGGGTCTTTGCATTCAATGCTTTTGGAGCTTCTACTTTAATACTGAGGAAAATGTAAAGTTTTAGAATTAAAAGGAAGCTTGATGTTTCATTTATTTGGATATCTAGCTATATAAGTTCCAGGCACGGAAAGCAAAATAACGACCAAGAACCTAAAGAATAATTTGGGGTAAATTTGACAAAGATTTTTTTTCTTAACAGATTCTAGAAGACAGTAATCAAAATTCCTCTTCACATAAATAGTTTTGAATCATAATAAAGAATTTAAATTAGTTGAGTAATTGAAAGGTTGATGCAAACCAGATGCATATCTTTTTTAAAGATCCTAAAATCATTTTCTAAATATTCTGTATAGTTTAAAAGCAATCTACTCAGAAAGAATGCCAGCATCAAGAAATCACATAATAACAAATTCTGATAGGAATGTGGAAAAAAAAGAAAACTTCTACATTGTTGCTGGGAGTGTAAACTAGTAAAACCACCACAAAAATCAGCGTGGCAACTCCTCAAAAAGCTAAATCTAGAAATTCCATTTGACCCTGTATTCCCCTTCTAGGTGTCTTTCCAAGAGTTAAAGACATCATATTACAATGATCCATGCACATCTGTGTTTATACCAGCACAACTCATAATAGCTGAATGCTTAAAGCAGACTATGTATCTATCAACAGATGACTGTATAATGAAAATGTAATATTTATACACAATGGAATACTACTCTGCTAATAAAGAAAGACAAACTTGAATAATTTAAAAGAAAATGGATGTACCTTGAGGCCGTTCTGTTAAATGAAATGAACCAGACACGTACTCTTAAATATTGCATGGTTTCTCCTGTATTTAAAAAAAAGCTACACTATAAATCAAGAGCAAAATAAGACACATCATAGGAAATCGTGAGACAGATCCTTCTCAAATGGGAGGGGGATCAAGAGATGGAGGGAGGAGGGAAAAGAGATGGGAAAAGGAATCGAGATGTGTTGTGCACGTGTACCAACCCCGCTCAAGGGATGTAACCCTTATGTGCTGCAAACATGGGATAACAAAACGCAAATTAAAGAGTCATCCAGCCCCATGCCAAAGAGTTACATTAGATTCAAGTTTATATTCTATTTTCAGTCTGTAAATTCAGAAATACATTTTCCATAAAAATAATTACTTCTCAACCCTATATAATTTAGAAATAGGCCTTTTCCTTCTGGAAAGAACCCAGAGAGGATAAAGTGGCAGCTAAGGTATCAATAAGACACAATACATTAGACAATATGTTTTTAAATAGTTTCGATGTAAATGCTTGAATTAAATGTCTTACCCTGTTTCTTCTTTGTTGTTTGTCTCAAAGCAGCATAAATCTTTCTGACAAACAGCTCTCCCTGGTAATATTCATAAAATCCTACTTTTCTAATGTGGTTATAAGCATAGCTGGGATGACACGTGGAGAGGTCTTGATAAAATTCATTTGCGTGCTGTATAAACAAAAGAGGTGGCTTTTAGAAACCTAGAATTGTTATATGCCTTAAAAGTGCTCTTTCAGAACCATTTAACATTAGGATCTTTGAACTATAATATTGCCAAAACCCTACAACATTCCCCGAGGAATTTTTAATTGTTTATCAGTAAATGTAAAAATTTCACCCCCTGTTTAACATAGTGACAAATTCTGTTTCTTTGAACTGCCATTGTGAACTTTTTGTTTTTCTGCATTAAAAGGATTATTGAATTTAAATTAATGACCCCGGTAAGCTTTATTTTGGCTTGTTTTAATACAGGGAGCCATCGTACAGGGAAATCCTTGGCCTTCCATGTTCACTTAGCAATTTACAAACCGAAAATAGAGCTGCTCTGAGAGCTGTTTTGAAATCTCTCCGTCCTTCCAACATGTCAGAGGGCCAGGACGCTGGAGCCTCTGGGAGAAGGAGGCACTTTGGGAGCTGTAAACAGAGCAGCAGTCCCAGGGCTCAGGTGACCTGGAACCATGGCCAGGTCATCACGCCGATCAGCCAAGCAAGAGCAGAGTTCTGAAGATACAAAGACAGCTGAGATGGGAGCTAACCTGATGAACTTTCACATGATTCTTGGTCGGAAAACACTGAAATATCCGGAGGCCTGAGAGATTCACTGAAATTCTCCTAAACCTTTACCACCCTTTATTCCCCGGGAATCTTATTATCTGAAAAACGAAGTATGCAGTCTGGTTCTTTCCCCCATCGACACTAATCCAACTTCTAGGAGAAACACTGCCCCTACTCACTCGGCTGGTGGCACCATGTGATGAAACGTCCTCTGATAGGAAGAGGTGCTGGTAGAAGGGAATTTTCCTCCAGTAACCCAATGATTCTATGAAACCCTGGCCTAGTATTCTGTGCTGTTGAATTCTTACAGGGACGTGCAATTTTTACTTTGGGAGAAAATCCAAACTAAGAAGACTTGGGAAATTAAGACTTGCCTCGCTCGGCAGGGACAACGGGAAGCTTCACGTTTTGCTGGGCGTGAACTTCCTTAAGTAGTTACATATGGCTCGGGTCTGTTAATCTCTTGAGCACCCTATATCTTTAGCATTTGGCTGCTTAGTGGGTTTCCCATTAGTTTTAATTATATAAGGAAATCACCCTTCCAAAATGGCACCTTTTAAATTGTGAGGCCTCCATCCTCCACTGAGGTAAACAACTTTGCGGTTGTTTCATTTCCTAGTAGCAAACTTCTGAAAACGACACAAATCATTTCACCCCCTTCGTTTCACACAGGAAGTGTTGTACTGTGAGTACAATAGGTAGTAGATACTGGATATCTCTTCTTGGTTCTTCTGTGAATTACCATTGCTTTATGAAATACTTTATGTGTTGACATCCCTTTGACTATTCAAATTTTCAAAGACAATCAATTTTTATTTAAAATATTTCTATTTATTTATGTGCCAGGAGTGGAAACAACCTGGGACAGAGAGTGCTCAGCTAGCAGTTCTGCCACCAAAGTTTTGGGTGATCTAATACAAGTCCTTAAAGCTTTGTGGTCCTAGGTTTCCTCCGCGGCAAAGAAAATGGTTGGAGTTAAAAACCGCCGAGGTCCTTTCGGTTAGGCATGAGCTCCTCACAGAGCAAGGCTCTGGCTTGTTGGGCCTTGAAATCCCCAATTCTAACAGCAACTATGCTCCTGACAATATCTGCGTAGTGTTTTTATTTCAGCCTTATGATGGGGAGCAGGCAAGGACCCCTTGGAGTGAACGCCAAGACCGCAGATTCAGAAATTAATTTCGTCATAAACTACGACGACTACTTCCTCTATGCTCAGCGTCAACTCGGTTTCTTACCTGAAGTTTAACTGTTCTGTGGCCTCACTGTCAGCTGCACACAGCCTGGCTGGACCTCTGCTGGCTGTAGCTGCTGGCAGAGAAGCCAGTTAGGAAATATCTGGATCCTGCACATTGACTCGGGGGCTTTGAGATCCGGAGGGAGGTATCACGTATTGTGTGGCTCAAGCCCGAAAGCCCTTCCCAGCACCGTCAGGTTTCCACTGTAACTGTGATGCCATAAACTGAGTAGTAGCTGCCTTGGTGCTGTGAACCTCAGAGCAGAAATTTCGAAGCTCAGCATGGTCCCAGGGGAGCCAACTTTTGGGGGTCTCCCAAACTGAGAGCTCAGGGCCACCCCACCTCCACCCCGCTCCCTACAGCGGCCAGAGGCAGCCTGTCTGCGCTGAACCTTTCCTGACATCTGTGTAAGTCAGCTGCTCTTGGATTTGTGGGGCCAGAGGGAACTTGAGAAGGGGACACAGGTGAGCAAAAGGGAGGTGGGGGTTGTCATGTCCCGAGTCCCCGGGGGGGTTGTCATCTCAGTGAGTTTGAAGAGTTCTTGCGGTACATTGAACAGACTTACTTTGCTTTTCAGGATGAGAGCAATGGTCCCCAGCCTGCCGAAAAACAGTGCCTGCAGTTGCTGAAATAAGGCCAGTTCTGTGGTTAAGTCCCGGAAGAGTAAATTCATCTGTCAGTCTCCTCCCACCTCTCCCAGCTCCCTTCCCAGTCCTGCGCTCCAGGGCCCTTTCCCACCCTCATCCCCTCCCAGAGCTGCCAGCTCCCCTCCTTTCCCACTCAGAGCCTGTCTGCCTGTCGTCTATCTGTCTCTGTGCCTTTCTCAGGGTTCCAAATCTCTCTCTCTCTCTCTCTCTCTCTCTCTGCATTTCTTTCTGTGCTTTTCTGTCTCGCTGCCTTTTCTTCAACTGTGCCTGATCTAGTAGAAAATAAAATAAATTTAGTGTTTTCCCCAAACACACTAAACACTCATAATACTACCAATTGTGCTCTCAAAAATTAGTATCAGTATATGAATATTGATACATTGAATCAATACATTGTACATTGAAAGGAAAATTAGGCACAACTCTCGCTCCAACATGACTCCCAAAAAGTGACACAGGGAAGATGAGGAAATTCTCCTTTCACACTTGGGAAGGTACAGTCAGAAGGACTCAGATGACAGCCACTAGGACCCCCAGATGAGTGCAGAACCTCCCCATGACACACAGAGCGATGGTGTCTGTCGCCATGGAGCTGCAGCCTAAGCCCCTCTCAGCCTCTGCTGTCCCAGGGACTGGAGCACCTTGGCTCCTGAACCTCCAGCTTTTACTAAGAAAGCAAAATGGATTTGGGGAAGTGGCACAAGCTTTGAAATCAAAAGCCAGATGCAGAGTCCTTGCTCAGCTGCTCACCACGTACCTTTGAAGTGGTTCTGGTTTTTGTCCTGCCTGCTTTTCTACATGTGAAACAAGGACACGGCTCTCCTGCCTTATGCGATTCTTCAGGTTGATGAGGCAGCAAAAGGAAATCGTGAGCAGCATTAGAGTTTCTGATTCTGATTTTTGCTTCCTGTGGTTTGCCTTTTTTTTATTGTTAACTCAGAGGTGTGATTGTTCTCCATAGGGACAACTTTACCCCACCCCCCAGGAACATTTTGGCAATGTCAGGGTATAATTTTGGTTGTCACAACTGGAGGGGTGTTCCTGGAATCCATGGAGTAGAACCCAGGGTGATGCCAGAGAGGCTACACTGCACAGGAAGTCCACCGTGGCGAGATGCTATTTGGCCCAAAATTACATCAACAGTGCATTTTTTAGAAGCCCTGGCCTAGCATAAGAAACTTTTTGAAGTCTCATTAATTCTATTATTGTGTCATCATTATATTTTTGTCACTTTACTGTTTATAATATGTCCCTTTTCTAAATAGTTTCTGCATATTTTGTATCTTGAGCATATCTGTGAAGGTATTTCGTGGCCTAAGCAAGGAAAGTTGGTCATTTCTAACCACTACACTGGTAATCATCCCTTTGATAAACAATGGTGCCTCCTGTGCCACACCTCTCAGCTGAGACCTGGGGGAGGAGTGGCTTCCACCAGGCTGGGAACCTGTCAGAAGAAAAAATAGAGTGTGTCAAGGTCTTGAGGTCAAAACAGTTGAAGTCACTTCAATAGCAAAGATTTCAAAATACCTTTGTCTTTTTATCTTGAAGGACCCAGATTATTTATAGAAAATATTTGCCAACTGCATATGGCTACAGTTTTTCTTTATTCAAATATTCTAAAGTGATGTGCTCTTCTTCATTGTAGTTTTTCTTGGAAAATACAAAATCAGGGAAAATGTTTTAATGAAGATGATATAATCATGAATTTTAAATACTCAAAATAAGGGGAGTTGGAGGCGATAAAATTGGCTACCAGGAGGATATGACAAAGCCCCTCATGTTATAGTTGAGAAACACAGAAATTATGGGATGGGCAGGGCCATCACTCCTTGGTTGTCAAGACGGCCAGGACTTAAGCCATCACCCTTTCCTCTTTGTCCCCTTGTCTTTATTTGAGATGCAACCCTCAAACATTACAACAGCATCATGAGAAGCCACCATGTTTTTCTGTAAAATGTCCCATGGCTCCAAAGCCTGTGGTAGACATTGTTACATACTGACTGCCAGTCTGATCCCTACAGGATCTGCATTGATTTTATTCAGATACTACTAAATAAACAAAATTAACCAAGCAGGTGATTCCTCTAGAATTGAAGTTTTAAGCATGCCCCATTTAATCAATATTGGATTTTACCTTTTAATAGTAGAAGAGAATGTGTCTTTTAAAAATTCTTGTGAGCTACCATGTTTAATTTAGACTTTCAGATCCACTTTCACACTGGCTTGTTTTATACACATGCTTAGTAGGGGGATGGAAGCATGGGGAGCTAGGGACCAAGGTATGGTGTGCATCAACCACATCCTCTGACTTTTGGTTAAGTCTGACCAGTTGAGCTGTAATTGTTGGAGGGAGGACATTTAAGGAAATATATTAGCTCTCCTGGATCCATGAAGGGTTTTCATGAAGTAGCTGCATGTCTTGCCAATTCCTGACATGCTCTCGAGGCATCTTTCTTCATGTCCCAATTCAGAGTACTATTTTTTTGTACTGGGGATTGAACTAGGGTCCTTGAGCTTGCAAGGCAGGTGGCAGAACCACTGACCTAAATCCCTGGCCCCTACTTACTTTCTTTTTAATGGTGCTAACCCCTTCCACACCATTTTTGGGCCAAAATTTGTATGTACAAATTTCTGGACAAAGTTTAAGTTTTTCAAATCTTATTTCTCTGATTTTTTGCTCCAGATTTTCACTATTCATCTAACCAAAAGTAGCCAGTACAATCCACACAGCAGCCTAAACATTGGGTTGCATTGAAATTTCCTCTGTCAGATCAATTAGTCCATAGTCTTTAAATTCAGCTTCCTGACAAATCTGAGAACATGGGTAAAATGTGGACAATATTTTTTTGAAATGATAGCATACACAGCCTCTTGTCTAAAACCCAATAAAATCCTCCTGTGCCTGTCCTTTACTGTCTATATTCCTGAGTTCCAATAAGAATCACCCATGAAGCTGTGCCTATAACCTTTTAGACTATCTCTGGCCTGATTCTCCAAACTCTTTCCAGAAATCAGTCCCATATGATCAGTAATAGTCACAGCAATGACCTTATTTCTCTGGTGCCAATTTTCTGTATTAGTCAGCTTTTCCAGTCAGGTTGCCCATTTGTTCTAGTTACTTTTTTGTTGTTGAGACAAAATACCTTAAAGCTTATTTCAGCTCAGTTTGTAGAAGTTTCAGTCCATAATAGACTAGCACCAAGGCAGAGCAGCACGCAGAGGGTCCTCGCAGAGGAGAAACAGTCGATTGCAGAGCAAGAAGTATGCAGAAAGCAGCAAAGCAGCCAGTAGCAAGCCTTGCAGATTTTTATTCTATCCAGGCTACAAGCTGATTAGATAGAATCACCTATACTCAGGGTGGGCGTTCCATTATCCACGCCCAGAACACTGCTAAATCAAGCAGAGGAGTAATTTTGTTATCACACTTTCTTAATCCATATTCATACACCCTAGATCGAGCTACTTCTGAAAAGTCTCACCTATTAGCATGTGAGGGCTTGGGGGACATCCAGAGACGAGCCATAGCACCATAATAGGTACAAAATGTCTGACAGGTGCAACTTAAAGGAAGAGAGATTTGATATGACTCCTGCTTTCAGAGGTTTCAGTCCAGGGTCAGCTAACTCCACAGAAGGAAAATCATGGCAAAAAGGTGTGGAGGGAGGGAGCTGCTCAGTTCATGGATGCCAGGAAGTAAACATAGCAGGGAAGCAATCAGAGAGAAAGGGGCCAGGAAGCAGGACAGTTGGGTCTTGGATTCTATCTTTCCAGCCACTCAGTGTATTTCGATTGGAGAATTTGATCCATCACATTCAATGTCATTATTGACAGGTAATTTCTGCAATTTTGTTGCATGTTTTCTGTTTTGTTGGCCCTTTGTCCCTTTTTCCTTCTCCTGCTGTTTTCCTTTGTGATTAAGTGGCTTTCCTATAGTTGTATGTTTTGATTCCTTGTATTTTTGTGTGTATCTATTATAGGTTTCTATTTTGTGGTTATCATTAAGCTTACCACTTTTTATCCCAGATGTGAATCCCCAATTTCTATCACACCTCCTCATCTTCTGGAACGAATGGCCATTTCATGGGACTTGCCTCTAGCACTAGAGTTCTTCACCAGTATGACTTTCGTCTTCCCACAAGGTACATTTGCCAGTGAGGAGGCATTTTTAAATCAAAAGATACTGGCATCTACTGGGTAGAAATGCAGAATGATATAGGCTGGCACAACAACAAATTATCCACCTCAAAATACCCTCAGTACTACTTTCAGTAAACCATGCTCCAGAACATTTCAGAATGTATTCACTTCCATCTTGTCTACCGAAATGGGGAGATGTGTTTGGTTGAGCACTGTTGAGAAATAATTTCCTAGGCATCATGAAAATCTGTGATCCATTTTGTTCTGTTTCAAAGTCATGGAGTTCTTTAAGAATCACTCTAAGTATTTTAGCAAAAGTAAAATTATGTTACCCTGTAAGACAATGATAAATGTCTCTCTTGTGCAAAATTCCATTTTCATGTCAATACACATTTGTACTCTTCAATCCAGAACTAAATTTGCAGAACTTGGCACAACAGAGTTTCTTTTCTCGTGCCCTTTTCTGTTTGTGATATCTGATTGGTTCTATTAAGTTCAGACATGTGTTTCAGATCTTGTATTCGGTCTCCTCTTTTTCCTGTCCCTATTCTCATTACTCCTCCCCATTACTAGTTCTACTAACATTTGCAAACTTGTCTACATTTTAAAAGACTAGTCTGCCAAAATTCTAAAACATCTTAACGAAACCATAGCTAACACAAAACATGACAGTGACTCCTTTTTCCTCCAACTACCCCATAGGCTGATATTGAGTCTAAACAAACTTACTTCATCTAAACTAAGATATTTAAGTTAATATATCCTTTTTCCAGTTGTTGTTCTATACTACCCTGTCACACAATTATTCTTCCAAGTCAGAAATACCTGATGTGCAAAATATTATTTCACTAAAGATTTCTTGATAATTTCCTTTTTTGCCTCTTTGTAACCATTCTTGTTTGACTTTCCTAAAAGAAAAAAGTTAAAACTGGTCATTATCCCTGATCACAGAAGCTCTATCTTAGATGGAAGAAGACTCTGGTTTGTAAGTGTGGTGGATGAGCTGGGAGAAAGTAAAAATGTTGCTTTGTTATGAGTTTGGTGTATAATTTTGGAAAATCTGACTTTTCCCTGTGGAATGATTTATCTCCATTCATTCAAAATAGAAGTGATACAAGTGCCAAAAAAGTTATTTAGCCCACCATTTATACTATGCACCTCCCATGTGGGTTGGTGTGGTTCACCCTTATCTCAGATATTAAGCCTAAGGCATGAAATGACAGGGTTGATTTGGGATAAAGTGTCTCACCTCCTCCCATGGGTCAAAAGAAGCCAGAAGTAATAATGGCATAGGATTAGATTGCACTAAAGGGGAATATCCTACCTCACTTCACCATAAAGTTTGAAATGTCATTGTTAAAGCTGACTGATTAACTTCAAATGTCTCAGCTCTTTGACAAAACTATTTCCCTTTCTGTCACATTGAAAAATGCCAAAACAAGTTTTCCAGAGAACAACAATGGGAAATTTGTTTCTTTTTGGAGAAAAAAATTAAATGATCTGGGTGAGGACTTGAGTGAGACGTTTTTTCAAATAAATACAACCAGCTTGAAAGCTAAAATGCCACCCTCACTATATTAATGATGCTATTTTATAATAACTGGTGAAGCTGTACTACTGTAGGAGAGATAGTAGAACTTCAAGTATGTAAAAGTCATTTCAGCGTTGAAACAGTACACATCATTTTAAAATGTAGCTCAGATATAGCTGAATAATAAGAAAATAGCATAGCAAATTTTGTTCATTACATGAATTAAAATAACAGATTTTTGGACTATAAATTATACATTAATGACTCTATTTCATCAAAGACAAACCATTATTTTAAGTACAATTTAAGAAAGGAAAGAAAATCACCCTCAATTAATTGTTAAGACCATTAGTTTAAGTACAAATGAAAAAAGAAAAATTGATGCTAAAAGAATTAAAACATGCTGCTTTCAAACCACATTTTATGTGAAGCTTTTTTATTTTATTTTTGTTAAGATTCAAAAAAGTCAGGTGTAGGGAAAGTGGGAAGGGTAGGGGAAAGGTAATAAGGGAAAGAAAAAAATAGGAGAAAATGAAAAATGAAAATAAAATGTTTGTAAATGGTGAGGGGAGAAGGGGGTGAAGGGAGGGACAAGGGGAAAAAATGAGAACCAAGACCTGTCATGTAAAGGTACAAATCCCAATAATGAATTTGGCTGTACTGTATGCATAAAATGTACCAATAAACTCAATGAGGAAAAAAAAAGATATGATGAAGTCATTTTAAAATAAAGGAAATATAGCTGGTCATTTTCTTTTGAGTTTTACTGCATAACTATGTTGAGAAACCTTTTTCAACTCATCTTCCATTCCTTCTTATGAAGCTTGGATATTTTGAACCTTAAAAAAATAAAAAAGGAAACTAATTGATGTTCTTCAAAATACAAGACATACGTCTTGGCACAACACTGAATTCAATTTGGTTTTACATTCAGGCTGGTGTTGAGGAGCTTATGCTACTGGTAGATTAGCAGGTCATTTTGAGAGTCTATATTTGGTTGAGTGCTTCTTAATTAACATATTGCTTGATATCGCTCTATCTGCCCAATTGTTGACATCTTAATTGCAAAGATATACTATCTAAACTTGGTCAAAAGGAAAAGATAGTACTAGAAATCAACTAAGTATATTTTGTCTAGCTGATGTTCTATTTGACCACTCACAGAGATAAATTGTTACGAATACTGATAAAAACAAGGCATTCAAAACAGCCAATGATAAACTGTTGTGACAAACTGCAGCTATAAGAACTGACTGCACTGTGTTCTTTGGAAGTTTTCCACACATTTTTCTACAATCTAACTTCAGAAGATGCCACTTCCACCAAGCTGCTGCTGTCAAGATTATCTTACTTAGGGTAGGTTCTACCTTAGCAAACACTATTACAGGGGGGTTAACAAAAGTAAAGTCTATTTCTTGCCCTATGAGCAGTCTAAAGCAGGAGTGCCTGGCTAGTATCTCTTCTGGATCCTTCCCCCTCCAGAGATTCACAAATCCAAGACCTTTCCAACCCTCTACAGGCCCTCAGCACCCTGTCCACTCATTTGGAAGGCAAGGAAAATGAATGCAGAATTGCATGTGAGAGCATTCTACTAGGCAAACTGAGTAATATATCCATATCTAGCTGCAAGAGAAGCTGGGAGGAAGCGATGTACACTTGTGTGTCAGAGAGAAACAAAGGAAATCAAACTGCTTCTACCATAACGGGTAATGTTCCCAGGTCGCCAAATGTGCTTGTGTCACTTGAATTCTAGCAGAATTCAAAACAGTTCACCAATTAAAAAAAAAAAGTTGACCAAATAAATACTCATTAATACACCCAGTCTCTGGCTTCTGTGATTCCACACCCAGACAGTTCCCTACTACCTCAGTGCCCACACCCTCTCAGACTCCTTTTCTGAATTCTCCTTCTTAGTCTGATCAACAGCCATATGTGCTGTGACCCACAACTCAGTCACATACTTTCTTGTCTGTTCTCATGCTCTCCCTATACGGTTTCACTCAGTCTTTGAGCCCCAAATACAATTTATAAGCAAATGACTTCCTAAATTATATTTCTAAATCTGACCTCTTCATTATTCTCCAGATGCAATACACATCCACCTAAATACATTACATAATTATTTAAAAATTTATAGAATAAGAAATGCAAATCAAAATGACATGAGATACCCTATCACCCCAGTTAGAATTACTGTTTTCAAAATAACAAATGCTGCTGAGTATGTGATATAAAAGGAACTCTTCTACCCTGTTGGTGGAAATGTAAATCAATACAGCAACTCTGGAGAACAAAATGGAGGTCTCAAAAAATAAAAATAGATATACCAAATAATCCAGCCATACCACTTCTGGGTGGCTGTGGTCTTCTCCAGGAAAAGTGCTATACTGAGCACTGAATCTCAGCCTTTGTGGCTGACAAGTTAGACCCAAAGAGTTAGCCATTACCAGGTCAATCTTCATGGAGTCCCAACTGTGGGAGTCACACAGAGCTTTGGTCTCTGCCTCCATGGCACCTCCCCTCATGTGTCCATCATGCAAGTTGTGGTGGGAAATAGAAAAGGCTGACAGAACCATTTATCCATGGGTAGGTTAGCATTTCTCTGTACAAATGATCCCCATTGGGCAAGAGTTTATGACAGAAAAACATCTCCACACCTTTACCCTTTACCCTTTATAAACATCTGCATGCCTCTTCATACCTGAAATCACTTTCTGTCCAGGTCCTGGGCTAGCTAGCCAGGCCATCCAAAGCCCTTTGGATGTTTCCCTTAGAGATAGCACTTGTCTGGCTCAGAGGTAGTGCTTGCCAAGGTCACCTCCCTTTCACACAAAGTGGACAACCTGGTTGAGCATTCAGAGTTACACAAATGAGGGAGATTTTTCTGTCTCTGTTACCTTTCAAGACTTCTCACTGAATGCGGCTGGAACGCAGCCACTATTTAGTTTCATTTGCCCCCTCCACTAATGCACTTCAACTTTTCCTCCTGCCTCAGTTAATCATAGAGGAGCATGGATGTGATCTGGACAGGGGCCCTGGAGCACTATTATGGGTCACATGGGGGTCTGAGCTAGCTATGCTTGTAGCATGCATGTGACCTCTATTCCAATTTGGGCTTGACTCCAGAGGTACCATTTTCATCTATGGACTGTTGCTGACCTTGTCCAACTTTATAATTTCATATTCAATACCATGAAGCTCTTAATAGACAGTTTTGGACACAAGATCATTTGATTGCTCATTGTCAAGCTTTCTCTTTCTACAAAGGCCAAGTAATATGCCAGGAGCTGTTTCTCAAAAGACATGCAATTCTCTTTTACCAATGTGTTGGATTTGCTGTGGAATCGCAAGTTCATGAATGATTGTTCTCAACTCAGTCTTTGCCATAAGCTCCATTCAACCTCATTTCACTCCCAACAGAGTGGAATCAAGGGAGTCACCCAACCCAAGCAATAAGGCTGCCTGAGTCATAGCTTGAACCACTATAGATTCTACAATTCTCCAAACCGCATGAAAAGCTGGCAACCTTCTATGCCACCTAATACATGGCTCCAGCATAATTTCTATGGTGAAATGTGCTGCTTCAAGAGTGGACAGAGAAGCATTAGGCACTTTGCTCTCTGCTTCTGATAAGAGATGGAAGATATAGTGATTTGTCTTTTACTTTGGAGAGGATATTGGTATACCTAATTCCCAAAATCGTCACCAAAGTGGCAGGTTCTTATAACTTAAACCCGCCCTTTAGAATATGTGTAGCTTTTTTTTTGCTTTAGTTTTGTCTCCAAAGTTCCCTGATAAAGTGATAATGAAGTGCTAGAACTTTGGGGGGCCTAAAAAAAGATGATTAGATGACAGGGCCTTGAACTCAAGCGGGGACTAAGGAGCCTTTCTTGGGCATGGGTTAGGGCTCAAGTGACTCGATTAGTTCTCATGAAAAGGGGCTGCTACAAAATGAGCATACCTGCCCCATTGCTCGGCCCCTTCTGCATGCAGGGGAATGCTCTTTTTATGTCTCCATCATGTGTCACAGCCAGGGAGCACTCACCAGGATGCCAATGCTGTTGTGTTTGAAACTTCTAGCCACCAGATCATGAGTCAAATAAACCTCTTTATTGTATAAAGTTCCCAACCCCTGGAATTTTGTTATAGCAACATGAAACAGACTAAGACGCATCCCAAAGCTTGTAACACATACTATCTACCTCTTATCCTATCAAATCATCATGATATCATCTATGTAATAAATTAAGGTGAGGTTCTATGAGATATCAGAGAGATACAGATCTCGTCAGAGTAGTGATGGAGGAGGAGGAGGTGAAGAGAAAAAGAAGGAAAAGGAAAGGGGGAAATGGAGGGAAAAGAGTTTAAGAAATTGGCACACACAATTTTAGGGGATGGCAAGTCTAAAATCTTCAGAGCAGACTGATAGACTACAGATTCAGTAAAGTTCATGTTGCAATCTTGAGTCCAAAGTCTTTTGGAGGCTGAAAATAATTATGGTAACGAGTGACACATTCCCAAATGAGCCAAAAGAAATTAATCTAAGTAAGGTGGATAATTAGATATTTTCACTGATGACACACACCAGTTTATTCCCCATTAATTTTTGCCAGAAATACCAAGTCACCAAATGGAGAAATTCCATTATACTTCCCCCTCCCTGTGAAAATCACTGTCTGCTAACACTGGAATCCCCAAAGTTGTGCCCATTGAATAACTAGCTTCCTGATCCCATTAGGCCTTCGAAATTCCAAGAGCTGGACTTTCTACAATGACTTCCAGATTTCCAAAAGGTCTCAAAATGAATATGACTCCATTTGTTTTCTTTCTTAATCTAATAATACTTGGTTGAGGTACCTGATTTACTGGTACAACATTTGATTATTTTACCATATCATAGATAAAAAGAGTATTTATAGACTACCATTAAAGTTCCTAAATTACTTAAGCTGAAAGTATGTGTTGAGGTAAAAGTAGAACACTTCAAACATTCCAGCTATTTCCACAGTTTAGTTTCATGATATAATTTGTTAGATCATGTAAGCAAGATAGTTTTTAATCTAGACAAGGTCACTTTAAATTTTAATCATTTGTTAAAAATAATTCACCATGCCTAGATTATTTACACTTCAAGAAAGCTCTCCACTGCTTTGAGAGCTTGTAATCAGCCTATCTTGGGTACCTTTCAGTTTATGTAGTTACGAGGAACTCTCCACTAATAAAGGCATCAAACTAAGAAACTGAAGATAAATTGTTTTGGTTAGGGTGCTCATGAGCAGCAGAATATATGGAGAGGGAGGGAAGGAGGGAGAGAGAGAGAGAGAGAGATCAGAGAACTAATCAAAAGGGAAAGGTGGACTACATAGATCCTACAGCACTCTGCACGCTATCATTCACATAGAAAAGTGAGTCTCATGCCACACCTGAGCCACTTCATGGGTACTAGTTTTTATACCTGGGTGACGTGTGGAATCACTGAACAATTTTAAGTAGAGATGTAACAAAATATGGCTGATATCTGAAAAGGATCACTGTACTTAGAAAAGACTTGGTAGGGAACAAGGGTGGAAACAGCGAAATTGAGAGTTTCTCAGCTAACCTAGATTTTTGTGATTCAGACCAAGGTTGTAGTGATAGAATGACAATAAATCATCAGACCCTGGATATAGGCAGAAGGCAAAAACAACAGAGTCACCTGAGTAATTGACAGTTGTTTGGAAAATGAGGAGGGGTAGGGCTGGAACCACTTGGTGGGGGAATAGCTGAGTTCAGTACTGAGCATGCTAACCTTGAGAAAATCTTTTGGATAGCCAAATGTCAAGCATTGGTGTTTATGTGTGAATCTGCAGTTCCAAAGAGAAGTACAGATAGGAAAATTACATCTAAAAGTCACTGGCGTATAGATGTCTTTATTATGCTGAAGCTGGAGCAGACCATCAATGCAGAGATAAGGAAGAAAAAGAGAGACTAGCCCAAGCCACTCCAGCATTAAGAAATCAGGAGTAGAAAATAGCCCAAAAGCCAGGGATTTAGCTCAGTGTTGCTACTGCCTGCCTTGCAGGCACAGGGACCCAAATTTAATCCTGGTACCAAAAAAAAAAAAAAAAAAGAGCCCAACAAGGAGCTTGAACAGAAGAGATTTGTGATGCAGAAGGAACGCCAAGAGTGATATTATGAATTTGAAGTAAAGTAAATACATCAAAGAGGAGAGTTGCTCAATTAAGTCAAGAGCTTCTGGGACATTCAGCAAGAGGCTAAGAACTGATCATGGAACTTAGTGTCTTGGAGGTTGCATAGAATTTTTTAGAGAAATAAAGTAGAGAGAGAGAGAGTGTGTGTGTGTGTGCAGAATAAATAGGATGTGTGGTTAATTGAAAATTCAGTGATTCACACCAACAACTATGTATCTTAGATTTTAATATCCACATAGTGGCTACATTCATGTGTACTTTTCCAGTAATAAAAGAAACCCAAACTAATTTTAAGAAAAGTAAAACGCTCTCAGATGGCTATCTGCAGTAGATTTCATGTACTACACCAGCCACACATCAGCAGCATATTCAGAGGATTTTTTTTTTGAGAGAGAGAAAGGAAGAAGGAAGAGGAAGAGGAGAGATGAGGTGAAGGAAGGGAGGGGCAGATGGAAGGGAGAGAGAGCGAGAGAAGGAGAAAGAAAAGGATGACCTGAAGCAGATTTAAGCATAAAATTAAGTAAAAGCCAAAGCGAACACCAGTCCACATTCAGGATTAGTCAATCAGTTATCTAAATAATGTGCCATTAATCCACACCCTTTACTGCATTTATAATTCAGCTGACAGTCGTGTGGTAAGTCTGTGTGAAACATAACAAAGCTGTGTAGCTTCCTTCAGTGGGCCAAAGCAATCTTGAAGTCTTCATCCAGGTCGGGAAGAGTGATGCATCTTACACCCCAATTCCACAGGGACAGAAGCCCCGAGACTCAGGACCCACCAGACCCCGACCTGTGTATCTCCCCATCTCTATCCTCAGTAACAAACTGGTAAACAGTGCATTTCTGAGAGTTATGAGCCATGTTAGATGAATGGAACCCACACTGGATGATGCCGGGGAAACCTCAAGCAATAGGGAGTCAACCAAAAGTAGAGGGGGCCGGGGATTGAGCTCAGTGGTTCTGCCGCTTGCCTTGCAAGCACAAGGAGCTTGAGTTTGATCCCCGGTACCAAAAGAAAAAAAAAAAGCAGAGGTCAACCTGTGCTTGCCACTGGCATCAGAAGAGGGATCTGTGTAGTGACACTGAGCCCTCAACCTGTGGGATCTGTCAAAACTGAGGAGAAGGAGAGGACACTCAGCTTGTGTGCACCGGAGAATCTGTCAAAGTTACCCGGTATGTGGGGAGATGCACCCATGTATCTGGTATCAGGAGTGTTGAGTGACTATATGAATGGAGAGAGTAGAGAGATAAAAAAGGAGTTTGGTTTCTCTGATATTCATATACTCAGCTGCAGAAAAAAGGAATCAGTGTTCCTTTTTGTAAAAGAAGGAGGAAAGACCACAATTGCATTTTATGATTTTATGCAGCTTTAGTCTGATTACAGAACATTTGAAAAATCAGGTTATATTTCTTTAATAAGTTCTTTCTCTCAAAACACACAATTAAAATTAATACGAGAAATACAATATAACCTTAAGAGCTTATAGACCACATTCCTGACGACAGCTGTTCCTATTTCATTTTAAATTAGCCAGGCTTTATGTAGAGTTTGTAGCTGACCTTTCAAAACTGCAATACTATTATCCCAAAAGCACGTGTTTCTGATTTTTGTGTATCTGAGATAATATTCAAAAAATGAGACTGAATTGTCTGAGAGCAAAAAAAAAAAAAAAAAAAAAAAAGTCCGATTGTCTTTTAAAACATAACTAAAATAGAAATGAATGTTACCCTTAGGGGGCGCCATCTCACTTTGCCTTGTCCGCCATTTCAGTTTCCTAGAGTGCCCTGTTCCGAGAATCCACCCACAACTCTGACATCTAGAACGTACAGTGTGGGCACAGTAATGAAGATGAAAAGCCACCTAATTCCTAATTTCTATTCCCAGTGAAATTTTGTGTAATAACTTTCTTTTAAAGAGTTCAAAAAACAAATCTTACTACTTTAATTCGTGAACCCTTTCAACATCCTTAGGAAATAGGCAGGAAATCTCTGTTAGTCAAGACATAAATGAAACCCAACTCACCCTCTATTATGTATCATGGAAAAGGAAATCTAATGAAATATTGCACAGAAACTGTCAATGAGCTATTCTTCTCTGTTGAGGACCAAACAAGGGGTCGCTGGTTTAAAATATTCTTAAATAACAGTAGAGGAGCTATAAGGCAGCAATACGAAGGGATTTTCTAATATTGAGCATAAAAATGAGGTTCTTGCTTGTCTACACTGCAGGTTGTGTGTAAACTGTTGAACCCAAGCGGACAGAAAGGATTTGGGACCACGGGGAAACACGAAACGCCCCACAGTCTTCTCCTGTACCACCTCTATCCCTCTGAGGCCATCCGGGCATTTAGTTGAATTATTCTCCCAGCAAAACTCCAAATCTCATGGCAGCGTTTTTATGGGTCACTGGGTTTAACCTGGGCAGGCCCCAAAACTTCATGATATAACCTCAGCTTGCGAGTTGTGCCTCTTTGGGAAGAGGGTGAAGAAAGATGAGTTTCAGATGTCATTCTCATATTATTTATACCAGAAGGAAAATAATCTATGCACTTTTCAATCCCTTTCAAGGTAATGAAATTCTAGATCGATGAAAAATACATCACATTAGTTTTGGGGTCAATTCGAGGAGTATCGTGGAATCCTCGCAAGGCCCGGGGAGTGACGCAACACATTTGCTCAGAAGTGTTTTAAGTATGTGCAAAAAAATGACTTTAACATATTTATTGTGTCTCCTCCATTCCATAAGTAACGGTAGCTTTGAATCTTGAAGAACTTCCTCATCTTTTTATTAATCTTGCTGTAATTTTCCATGATATACTATAATGTAAGTTTTTACAGTTGTTATTTGAAATTTTTCCTTTATTTTAGAGACACTGGTCAAACAAAAGACTCCTGAACCTAAGGGAAAGTGTTGATATGACATCAAACTGCCTTTCTCTCTTTACCCCCGCCCCTCTCTCTCGGTATTCCAGAAAGTAACAACACAGCAACTCTACATCATTTTCAAAGTTTTGGATTTCAATCATAAAAATTACATATGTTGATATATGTGTCTCATAGCTTTCATCCCAAATGGCAGGAATGGTCAATTTGATTAAATTTATTGCCTTAACCAAAAGAACTATTCTCATCAGAATGTTATGCACTTTTTAAAAAATATATAACACTAGATCCAACCTTTATTTAGAACTTCTTCCAGATACATACTTTGTCTTATTTTCTGGCCATAAAAGTTTGGGCTAATTGAAATTTTATAATAAGATGAAATTACAAATGTATGGTAAATTTTCATTTATGTGTTCAGCTTCTTGGTTTATTCATTTCTATAAACAAGAGATTTAAACTATTTGTTTGCATAATTATTTCATGAATATTTCACTATAAAGGGAGATCTAAGACAGTAGGAATATCATTATTCCAATACCCTGGTTATTGTTGAAATGATCTATTCACTTCAGAGACTTTGATTATTTCAACCATTTCCCCTGGTTCCTCTTTTTTGGCAAACCACGGCTAACAGTTAAGCCACTCATTCATTCCCTTAAGGCAAAAATGAGGATTCTTTGCTAAAAATACCTCATACTTCTGTTTGAATGTTTTTGCCCTAACATACAAAGAAGATATGTTTCTTATAAAAGAATTTCCCAAAGATTTTTAACAAATTTAGAATACTTACACATTATGTGGTTTAGAAATGTGGAGTTGTTCTACAGTTAGTTCTTATAAATAATATTACATGGCGTCTCTGAAAATACTGACTAGGATTATATTAGTATTATATTTAATGAAATAGGTTCCAAATTGGTCTGCTTCTTACTAGTCAAGTGCATGCCCACCTGATTTTATGTATGATTTGTGTGTCAAGTCAAGACACTTACTCTTGTATCAAAAGCCAGGTACATTTCTTTCCCATAACATTGCACAGTGATTTATGAAGTAAGTGATCTTAATATTGAATGCCAAGAAAACTAAACTTATTTAATCATATTCAAACTCACTAAATTTCCCATTTTTCCAAGGCTTCTTTTCTGAAAAGGGACACAACAAGGTAATATGAGAAATTTATGATAAATATGGCCAGAAATCATATCTTTACATGTGGCTTCCAGTATTTTTAAATATTGGTGATCAAAGCTGGTGTCAGGTGACTCAATAGCTTACTTGGAACACTAACTAGAATTATTTCATCTTTTATTTTACTCTAGCTATCTTTCCAAGATAAAAAATAAAGTTTAACTGCTGAACAATTTCCATTGTCCAAGACAAAGCTAAACTTGCCATGGTCTGCAGGGTGCATAACATGGCTCCCCTACCCCTTGCTTCCCTCTGGCTGGTACTTTAGAGCCTGCTGGCTTCCATGGCCCTGGCTGCAGCTGCTTGCCCCACCCATGCAGCCTGAGCTTCTGGCTCCCGGTGTTTCGCTGATCCTGTTCTCCATCACACTTGTGTCCTCACTAAAGCTTTGCTGTCACTTGAAAAGTCTTTCCAATTTCCTTCTTACCAATGAAAGTGAATTTTAGCTGAGCTCTCTTCAAAGCTGTAGGATTCTCTCATCTTCCCATCCTCTTCACAGGGAGAATTACTTCCTGCCTCCTCTGTGATCCTGCAACTCATTGATAATATTTCTATAATTTCATATCATTTATATAAATCATATCATGCACTTATCAAGCAATGTACCATATACCCATTTTCTCCACTTATGAGCCCCTTAAATAAAATAGATTTTATTTCTCCTAGACCCAGCTTATAATTCCTTTTTGAAAGTAAATATAATTTCTTAGCTAGCTTCTTTTGAATATATTCTTTACTAATGCACAGTGCCCAGTGAAAAGCTTAGTATTCCAAGTACTCAGTAAATGTTTGCTGACTAAATTTTAACCTCCTAATGATTTGCCCAATGTGAAAGATTTGGTGGAAAGTGTTCCTTTTCAATGGCCTTAGATTTGCATGAAGTGATTTTCATGATGTATACAAAATGGTACTATAATTGGGTGAAGGTACGAAGGCAGTACAGAATGTATCCAGAGCTCAAAAACTGCTCTGGGTTGTTTCCCTCAATGTAGAGAGAAATAGCCATCCCAATATTCCTGGGGTGCTAGGGTCCACCTTGTTCTGGGAGGCCTCAGGCTACATCACAAGGTGGTAGATAGCACTGTGTTAGGAGCACTGCAAAAGGAAGAGATCGCGCACATAGCAATGGGCCCAGGCTCACTCTTTGTAGGAAAACTTGCTGTCCTGGGAACTTACTGGGCTCTAAGAGAAGAGCATAAACCCCTTTTGAAGGTGGCACCCCAATGACCTAGTGCCCTTCCGCCAAGCTCAAGAAGGTTCCCCACTTCTCAGCATCAGCACACCAAAGACCAAGACTCCAGCACATGGACTTCTGGGTCACAAGTAATATCTAAACCACAGGAGATTTCAGTAGGATCTTGACAAGCCATCTGACAAAACTAAATTGAGGAACTCAATATAAATATGAAACATAAATTTAATTACTGTCACAAAGCGTCCTGTCCATAAAACAGAAAGACTGAAGAACTGCCAAAGTTCGGAGGAGACTAGAGAAACAAGACAGTTAAATGCAATGTGGGAACCTAGATTAGATCCTAGACGAAGGCAAGGACATTAATGAGGCAACGCACATAATTCAAAGTAGGTATTTTTCTATGTACTCATAATATATCAACAATGGTCGATAGTCTTGTTTCAATGTCAATTTCCTGTTTAGAAAACTCTGCTGGGGTTCTATAAATAGTTAACATCAGTGGAAGGGTATATAGGAATATGCAGCACTTTTTTTCTTTTCTTTTTTTTTTTTTTTTTTTTTTTTTTC